>NC_137776.1:29731118-30331118 GCF_963455305.1 Plecotus auritus
CTTTTTTAGTTGCATTCTAGAAGCCAGTCTCAAGAAAACAAATTATTGTTTTGGAAGGAATACATGAATTGGTTTGAATCATTTAAAATGTACTTGATATCTGTAATAATAAAAGCGTAATATGCTAATTAGATTGGACGTCCTTCTGGATGATCTTCCAGATGAAACTGGGGCTATGAGGGCTGAGCCCCTGCACAGATTTCGTGCATTGGGCCTCTAGTTTTATTTTTTTTATTTTATTTATTTATTTTTTTTTTATTTTTTTTTTTCAAAAATATATTTTATTGATATTTCACAGAGAGGAAGGGAGAGGGATAGAGAGCTAGAAACATCGATGAGAGAGAAACATCGATCAGCTGCCTCCTGCACACCCCCCACTGGGGATGTGCCCGCAACCAAGGTACATGCCCTTGACTGGAATCGAACCCGGGACCCTTCAGTCCACAGGCCGACGCTCTATCCACCGAGCCAAACCGGTTTTGGCGGGCCTCTAGTTTTAAATAAATAGAAAGCACAGGCAGAAATTAGAGAAAAATCAGAGATATTTTCATTTTTACCCCAAAAGAGATACAATGATGCAATTATTCTCTATGCATAATTGTGATAAAGGGGGTACAAAAGGGGATTTTATTAAAATAGAGTATTGCTATAGTCATCTTTCAGAGTAAGAATGCCTTATCATGGATCATGGTCCTGATACCTAGGAGTTTCTTTGTACATTTTAATTGAATTGCTGGATGGCTGGACAGATGGATGGATGGACAGATGGAACAGTCTGCAGAAAACCTAACTGGTCTCCCCATTAGTGGGACTGCCCAATGTGAAAGGACACTGATAACAACAGACAGACACAGCTATATGGGGAGTACCCAATGCATTCTCATCACCATGCACTTAGTTATCGTATATGGTCTATGACCACAGGGATTTCTTCTTTGTTTTTAAGTTTATTTTTTATTGTTGACATTATTACAGATGTCCCCTATTTTCTCCTCTCCCTCCTCCACCTAGGCCCCACCCCATCCCAGGCCTTCACCACACTAATAGGTCCAGAGGCATGGATGCATGGAACAGAATGACAGATCTCAGAGGTGAGAGGGGTAGGGTGGATGGGAGGAGATTAACCAAAGAAATTATATGCATACATGCATAACCCATGGATACTCTCAACAGTGCGATAAAGGGATTTCATCTGTTTTTATTCACGGATTTATCCCCAGTGCCATATTAATGTCTGGAATACAGTAAGTGCTCCAGGATGTATTTGTTGGATGAATAAATTGGGGGAAGACACTTTGGGACCTTCAGAATGTGAAACCAATATATTAAATAGGAAATGTAAGATAAGGCTAACTCTGAATACAGGTGAGGGAGTGGAGGAAGGGCGAGTGAGGGAGATGGAGAGGAACCATAACAGCTTTGGGGGAAGTGAAGAGAAACAAGCATTTACTGACCATATGTAGGATTCTTTGCTAAGTGTTGTTCACATCAAGTCACTTCCTTTTCATCAAGTTTAGTAAGAAAAGTATTATTTCCATTGTACAGAAAAAACAAACTGGATAAATGCAAGTAATCTATGCAAAGTAACAGAGCTAATAAATAGCAGAACTGACTGTAATACATATCCCTTCCCCAGCATGGCAGCCTTCAGACTTTTCTGTTCTCTTACTCCCCATAAGAATTTTGAAAAACCTATGCACACTACCTCTTCTTTTTTTTCAAGTTCATATCTAAAAACTTTCATCTTCTTTTAAATAGTTCCAAAGAGTATAATTTGGAACACTGTAAATGATGACCTATAAAATAAAGCTGTTGCAGAACTATTTCAGGTGTGGCCAAGAAATCATAAGGCCATGGCAATTAATTTCCACCACCATCAGTTTAAAATATATGTGTGCAAGTTCTTGAACAACAGAAATTTTATATTAATTTTCTTCTTGAATTCATATTTATATTCTCTTTCCCCACATACACCCTAGTGCAATATAATTTTATACTTGAAAATCATATTGATCACCCTATCATACTTCTCTGCAACAAAAAATTATATAAATGGAATATTTTTATATCCTATGATCACAAATCTCTAAGTCTTAAAAAATGTATTTCTCCTGGATTGGCTTATCATTATGATGATTAGTAGTATGTCATTCATCAAATAAATTTAAATTTTGATAGACAATTATTAAACATTAAAAGTGAAATTTTTTTGGAATTGTAGTTGGTAATGAATGAATGGGGCTTTTTTGTATCTCCATTTACCCCTAAATTAATAATACGTCTTACTGGAATAAGACAGGTTCAACAACAATCCTACTTCTGTTTTAAATTTTAAAGCTGTAAATTCTAATAAAACATATTCACAAAAAATAAGAAGTTGTGAATAAAAAGCATTTGTTATACAAATGTCATTAAATTGTATACCAAAAGCAATATAGACTTTATCATCCAGAATTATTTTGAGTGATGTTTCAGCTTTCCTTCCATTGTGATGACTGCAAAAGTTGGGAACCACCTGGTCCAGAGGATGTGGAGCCCAGGAGGTAGAACGCTTTCCATTCTCAACACTGGCATTTACACTGCACATCACTTGGCCCCGTAAACAGTCCTTATACTCTGGGGTAAAGCAGGGTGGTAACGTTGGGGATGGATGGGGGCAGGGGAATGGGGTAAGGATATATCTTTCTTTTAAAAAGTAGAGGAAGGACCAGTGTAAAAGGGGAGCTTAGAACCTGGACCATTTTCAGATAGAACAATTCTTTTTTTAAAAAAAAATATATATTTTATTGATTTTTACAGAGAGGAAGGGAGAGGGATAAAGAGTTAGAAACATCGATCAGCTGCCTTCCGCACACTCCCTACTGTGGATGTGCCTGCAACCAAGGTATATGCCCTTAACTGGAATCAAACCTGGGACCCTTCAGTCTGCAGGCTGACGCTCTATCCACTGAGCCAAACCGGTTAGGGCCAGATAGAACAATTCTAAGAAAGAATATATATAGCAGTTGAGAATCTAGAAATTGATTCCTTTATTTAATTTTCCAAGCTGCCTGCATGAATCTTAAGAATCTTTTGTCCTCCAAAAGTCCATGAAGCTCAGTTTGAAGATCTCTGCCCTGAATGAGCTGCCAAAGTTCCCTTGTTCACTGGTTCACCTGGAGTGAGCCTCAGATAACTACCCCACAGCCTGTCTAGCCTAAATCAAGCCAAACTTTAGGACTGTTTTCCTGCCTAAGCTGCAGCAATAGCTAAGCACAGCCACATCTTCTCTCAGCTGGACACTGTGAACAGCATTATACATTACACTCTACAGTTCACAAAAGGCTGTCACACTTAATCCACAATAATCTATGAGGATTTTATTTGTTGCAACTGCCTGTGTTAAGAGCATAAACACTTCTGTCTCAACCAAACTTTTCTTATTTTGAGGACGAAAAAAGGCCTTCATGACAGTTTTGCAAACTCAAAGACCTAAAGTACCCACAAAGGATGATCTGAAATGAAAACTTAAACTAAAAGCAGTTTATAGTAGATAGTCATGTCCTGGGCCAGTATCTTCCCTGACAAAGGGCAGTCTTACCTTAACTGAGCCTATTGTCTTTTTGCATCTACCATAACAAGCATGTCAGTAAATATCAGGGTTAACTTGTAACTTCCCTTTTCCTGAACCCCTCAGGGCACAACCACACGTGCCTCGCACCACGACTGAGACCATAAATTCCTTCACTGCTACTGTTATCATGTTAACTGTTGGCTGTAAACTATCCTGTACCCACCTAAGTAAAAAGAAGTATTTGTCTATCATTTTACTTTTTATCCAATGCCAGAGGTTTCCTCGCTTTGCTTTCTCCTGCCTCTCTAATCTAACACCAATGGATTTCATGTAACCCATTTACATCTCCTCCTTTGATTGAAATGTATAAAACAAGATGAAAAACCACCATTCTCTGGAGCATTATCCCAATACGTTGAGATTCTGCTTCCCAGTAATTGTCGACAGTTTGGCTCAAATAAACTCACAAAAATTCTTTACAGGTTTGAATGTTTTTACGTTAACAATTCCATCAAACAAAAAAATACCCCATCACTTAGAACAGCATCCCTCTAACCCAGTGGTTCTCAACCTTTCTAATGCCGCGACCCTTTAATATAGTTCCTCATGTTGTGGTGACCCCCAACCATAAAATTATTTTCGTTGCTACTTCATAACTGTAATTTTGCTACTGTTATGAATCGTAATGTAAGTATCTGTGTTGTCCGATGGTCTTAGGCTCTACAGCAGTGGCTCTCAACCTGTGGGTCGTGAAGTAGCAACAAAAATAATTTTATGGTTGGGGGTCACCACAACATGAGGAACTGTATTAAAGGGTCGCGGCATTAGAAAGGTTGAGAACCACTCATCTCACAAATAAATGGCTGTTATCGCTTGACACTGTGTTTCCAGTGAAGTCTATCACTACTACAAAAAAAAAACCCAAAACACCAAAATCTCCAAACAATCCAAAGTGCTATGCCATGAACACATATGCAAACGATAGCTTTGGAGAATTGCTTAGCTAGGAGACTTCTGCAAAAGTTGTGTGCCTTTCAAAGAACATGATTTATTTTGCCCACTTTTATTCTCAAGGCAGAGGTGTTCTCCATAGACTGATTCATCCTAGCCCTGTCAGCCCGGCTAGGTGGGGGTGACAAGGTTTTCATCACCTGATGCTATTTCCCCAGTCACACTGACATGTTGGGATAACCACCTGACCAACCTAAGGTTTGGCTTAGTGACACTGAACTCTGGCTCTGGGCTGGAGGGTGTTGCCGAAAGATAATCTGGATCAGTCCTCTTGGAAAGCTGAAATTAGGAAACTGAGAGTAGAAATGAGGATGAGGGAGGAAGGATGTATCCAGAAATGCCCTGAGGTCGAGTATAACATTAAAAAATGGGGAACAGGTCAAGACAAAGTACAAGCCTTAATTTAGAAAAAAAAAACAAAACAAAAACAGATATGCAGAGTAATCATAAACAGCTCTTTTCAAGAGAAGAAAATGCAAAAAGATAGAGGGTTTCATGAGAGGATTGAAGACTAGCTCATTCCCAAAAGCTATTCCTGGTGCAGTCTTAGAGTCAGTGCCTGTTACTTGAGCAAACTGACCTGGACAACAGGTCCAAAGGCCGTGACACATCAGGGAGCTCATCTGGAAACCCCCAACAGAGGGAAAGTGAACTTAGGTGCCCTGGGTCTTTGGCATCCCCCTTGCTCACCAGCCCAAGTGAGGTCCACAGGCACTTTCCCAGTATGTATTTACATCAGTGGTTTCCAGCATGTATATTCAGTAAATAGTACTGTTCTTCCAGCTCCCTGAGGTCATTTCTTTTCTTTTTTTTTTTTTAATATATATATTTTTTTATTTCAGAGAGGAAGGGAGAGGGAGAGAGAGATAGAAACATCAATGATGAGAGAGAATCATTGATCAGCTGCCTCCTGCCTGCCCCCACCCCCAACCCACTGGGGATCGAGCTGGCAACCAGGACATGTGCTCTTGACCTGAATCGAACCTGGGATCCTTCAGTCCGCAGGGTGACACTATCCACTGAGCAAAACCGGCTGGAGCGGGTCATTTCTTTTCTTATGAAAATTTTAGATTCTAACTCCACTGAGAATATCTTCCAAATGCTAAGTCTGGGAACAAGATCTGAGATATTTCAAATCACAATCTCTACCATGGGGAATGTGTTTTCTCTGTAACCCAATCTTGAAAAAAGTACACTCTGCTGGGGTTCTCATTGACTGGGGAGTTGGGGTGGGCAATGGCCAAGATTGGAGGACCAGATAAACTGGAGACTGAGCAGCAGAATCTTCTGCTAAAAAGGTAGCAGAAGTATAATGTCTTCTCTTTTCCCAAGTAACATTAAGTCTGCATTCTTTTTAATAATAATGTTTTTGTTCTTTCAGAGAATAACTTCCCCTTAACTCAGTGACTACATGTTCTTTTCTTTTAACCTTCTGACACTAAATTATTTGAAGACTCTCTAAGGCCAAATTTTTTTAATGGTTTGAACACCTACTTGTATATACCTTTATCTTTCCAAAATAGAATTCCTAAAGGCTAAGATTTTGAAAAAAAAAAAAAAAAAAGCAAAGGGCCTCAAAGGCTAGAAAAAATGCTCCCAGATAAAGAATGGCATGCCCTATCTACCGTAGAGGCCGACATCTTTCAAGGTTCACACATTCCTTGTTAAGAAACCATCTGGCCCTGGCTGGGTTGCTCAGTTGTTTGAAGTGTGGTCCCATACACCAAAACAGTTGTGGGTTCAATTTCTAGTCAGGGCATATACGTAGGCTGTGGGTTCGATCCCTGGACAGGGCATGTATGGGAGGCAACTGATCAATCTCTCTCCTTCACTTTCTCTCTAAAAATCAATAAAAACATATTCTTGGTGAAGATTTAAAAAAGAGAGAGAGATCAACTAACCTCCCAACATACAAGCTGGTTGCTTGGTTTTGCTCCTTCTAAAATCCCATATCTTCCGGTTGACTCTATCTGCAGTCTTTCAAAGACTTCAGGTTAGTTTGATCTTTTTAGTAAAAACGGTCAATCTCACCAAACATCACAAGGTTTTTAAAGTGGGTCATGAATCTGTGTGGTCCATGAACCACTGAAATGTGACTGGAGCTTCATATTCTCTAAGAAGCAACAGGGATAAACTTGAGAACTACTCAAGTAAATTCTTGAGAATAACTCTGAGTTTCAACTTGATTAGAATGTTGCTGGATTATGGTCAAACCCACCCCCACCTTTCCTACCCCCCTGGTTCAGTTGAATTGTTTAAGAGTGCTGCAGAGTTCTCAGTTGACCTTGGAGTTGAGTTTGCTAGTGTAGGGCCAACTGGACCATATCTTAACTAATCCACCACTCTCCCAATATTGGCTTTTCTTATCATATTGTCCTTTGCTGTCTCCTCCCAATATCAACAGAAAATTTGACATCATAATGTTACCACATGGGAAAGACATGGAAATGATAAATGCTCTAAAAATATACAACTAATTTTCAAAGCCGGATGGGCCCTTCATTTCCAACTCAAGAACGACATTTTGACTCAGAATGCTGCTGGTCTCTTGCCAAAAACACTAATCCTCAGGTTTCTCTTGGTCTGTGATTTTCCTGGGCAGGGCTAGAAGTCTCTGGACCTTTCAGACCTCCAGGAACTGCCTTTGGGGTGAGCTCTGGCAGTAATACCCTGTGATCCCACCAGACAAGGCCCATCCTCCATCCCACAACCACAATGTGAGGTTAGCATTTGTTTGCCTTAGATGACTTCTTTCCTTCTCCTGAGAGACTGGCTGCCTTCCTCTCCTGGTTCCTTGTGCCCTCATGGTTAGGGATGAAAGCAGAGCTCTAGAGTTAAAAATATTTATGTTAAGATCTTGATCACTTAGCAGTGCAACCTTGAGTAAATCTGTAACTCCTCTGGGCTCTTGATTTCTCAGTATGTAAAACTAATACCTGAGAGAATTGCATGAGTCTAATTCTATTGCCCAGCATAGTGCTTGCTCTGCTCAATAAATGTTTATTTCCTCATTCCTAATTCATTGTAGAGTAAAAACGACCTCCCAATACATTTTAGAAGGAATAAAAAGTTGGGAATTGGGGCAAACCCTAGGCAGACTTGGTATGGAAAGATAGGAAGAGAAATAAAAAGACTAAACTATAACAGTCAGTTTTAAACACCGGGAGAGAGAAATTAGTGAGAGGTATGAATCATCAGTTAGTTCAAAAGAAGATATGAGAAGAACAATTCTAATGAGAATCAGAATTAACCTAAGCTGACTAAGAGGACACTAGGAAAAAGTTGGTATTTGATTTAATGAACCAGAAAGCTGGCTCTTTCTGCTATCGCCATTGCTATTGCTGATGCTTCCCCCCTCTCCTCTTCTTCCCCACCATCATCCTAGTCATCATCATCATCGTACCACCATAAGAAATTATGATGAGCAGCATTTTCAGAGGACTACCTATGTGCTAAGCATTGTGCTAAGGGCTTAATACAGATCTGTAATCTTGCAAATAACCCTGAGGTAAGTGATATAATTACTTTTTTTTTCTGCAAATAAGTTACATAATCAGTAAGTGAAATTTACAGGATTCATCTCCAAAGTTTCTTTCTTAACCACTATACTACACAGTTTCAAAATTCATGGAAACTCATGAGTGAGTTCCAAGGATGTAATGTCTGGAAGCATAGAGTTAGCCTTCAATATAGTAATAGCATTAATAATCTATAATAATAAAAGCATACTATGCTAATTAGACCAGATGACCTTCTGGACATCCTCATGGATGGCCTTCGGATGAAGCTGCGGCAGCGGGGGCTGGGGGCCGTGGCAGCTGCCATGGCGAGGGCCGAGCCCCTGCATGAATTTTGAGCATCGGGCCTCTAGTCCATTATAAATGCAATGATACACTATGATCCAAAGACGTTCTGTTTCCTGTGAATCCCAGAAAATTTGAGTTCTCATGTGAAGTTCTATATGTTTGGTACCTAGAAACTCCTCTAGGACAGCTGGATATCTTAAAGGCACCATTTCCAACTAGGAAATAGGAAAGTCAAGTGTTAAAATAGACACAACTCTTCTTAACACAATATTAGCAAACCAAACTCATATCTATGTAAATTCAAAAGATCTAGGGTAGCATAAGCTATTTTTTTAAAAGAGCAACAAAGGTGGAAAACTTCAACTACCTGATTTCAAGACTTGCTATAAAGCTTTAGTAATAAAGACCATGTGGTACAGATGAAAGAAGAGAAATGTGTGTATGGATAGAACAAAAAACTCCAAACTTGTGATTTTGCATGAAGGTGCCCAAGAAATGCAATGGAGACAGGAAGTCTTTTCAACAAATGATGCACAAACAACTATACATCCATATAGAAAAGGAACCTGTCATCAACACCTCCAAATTAACTCAAAATGGATCACTGACCTGAATGTAAAAATACTATAAAAGAAGAAAACAGGAGCAATATTTGCCACGTTAGCTTAGATGACATTTTCTCAGAAAACAAGAAAAGCACAAACCTTACAAAATAAAAAGTTTATAAATTAGATTGATTTCATCAAAATAAACACATTTGCTTTTCAAAAGACACCAATAAGGAAATGACAAACCATAGAATAGGAGAAAATATTCATAATAAATAAATCTGGCATGGGTCTTATATCCAGAATACATAGTAACTATAACTCAACAGTAGAATAAAAACAACCATTTTTATTTGAATACTGGAGGCCTGGTACGAAATTCGTGCATAGGGAGGGGGTATCCCTCAGCCCAGCCTGCACCCTCTCCAATCTGGGACCCCTCGAGGGATGTCTGACTGCCCATTTAGGCCCAATCCTACCGGGCAGTTGGACATCCTTCTCACAATTCAGGACTGCTGGCTCCCAACTGCTCGCCTGCCTTCCTGATTGCCCCTAACCGCTTCTGCCTGCCAGCCTGATCACCCCCTAACCACTCCCCTGACAGCCTAATTGATGCCTAACTGCTCCCCTGCCAGCATGATTGCCCCTAACTGCCCTCCCCTGCCAGCCTGGTCCCCCCCAACTGCCCTCCCCTGCAGGCCTGGTCCCCCTCAACTGCTCTCCCCTGCAGGCCTGGGTCCCCCCAACTGTCCTTCCCTGCAGGCCCGGTTGCCCCCAACTTCCCTCCTCTGCCAGCCTGGTCACCCCTAACTGCCCTCCCCTGCAGGCTTGATCGCTCCCAACTGTCCTCCCTTGCAGGCCTGGTCCCTCCCAACTGCCCTCCCCTGCTGGCCATCTTGTGGCGGCCATCTTATGTCCATATGGGGGCAGCCATCTTGTGTGTTGGAGTGATGGTCAATTTGCATATTACTATTTTATTAGATAGGATAGAGGCCTGGTGCATGGGTGGGGGCCAGCTGGTTTGCCCTGAAGGGTGTCCCAGATCAGGGTGGGTGTTCCCTTGGGGAATGGGGCAGCCTGGGCGAGGGGCCTGTGGTGGTTTGCAGGCCAGCCACGCCCCCCAGTGACCCAAGTGGAGGCCCTGGTATCTGGGATTTATTTATCTTCTATAATTGAAACTTTGCAGCCTTGAGCAGAGGCCAGGGCCAGCCAGAGCAGGCGGGAAGCTTGGCTTCCTCCATTGCCGGGGGCAACCCAAGCCTCCTGCTTGCTCCAGCTCTGTGGCCACCATCATATTTGTTGGGTTAATTTGCATACTCGCTCCTGATTGGCTGGTGGGCGTGGCTTGTGGGTGTAGTGGAGGTACGGTCAATTTGCATGTTTCTCTTTTATTAGATAGGATTCACCTCACAGAAGTTCTATAAATCATTAATAATTATGTGAGAAGATTCTCAATATCATTAGTTATCAGAGAAGTGAAAAGCACATTGACATAGCACTGCATAAGTACAGTATTAGAATAGCTAAAATTTAAAAGACTGACAATACCAAAAGAACACGCCACAAATATATGGAGCAACTAGAACTCTCATACATTGCTAGTGACAATGTAAATGATACAACTCTTCAAAAAACTGTCTCTTTTATAATGAAACATACATCACACATATGATCAGCCATTTTACTCCTAGGTATTTATTCAAGAGAAATAAAAACACATGTCCACACGAAGCCTTGAACAAAAATATTCATAGCAGCTTGATTTGCAGTAGCCCCAAACTGGAAACAATTCAAATGTGCAACAATAGGTAAATGGATTTTTTTAAAAGTGATCTCCATACAATGGAATACTACTCAGCAACAGAAAGGAAAAAATATTGTTCTGTTGAGTCAAAGAAGCTAGACACAAAAGAGTACATACTATGTGATTCCGTTTACATAAAATTCTAGAAAATTCCTACTACTCTACAGAGACAAAAACAAATCAGTGGTTGCCCGGAAATGGAATGGACAGAGGGATGACTGCAAAGGGGCAGGAAGCAACTTTTGGGAGTGATAGAAAGATCTGCATCATGATTGTGGTATTGGCTTCACAGAGTCAATGCATCTATAAAACTCCTTGATTTAGGTACTTTAAAATGGGTGCTAGTTTCTGCACATAAATTATAACTCAATAAATTTATATTTTAAATGTCTCAGTTATGTTAAAAAATAATCTGTTTCTTCCCTCAAAGGCCTTGTAACCCAGAAAAGTAAAATACGTGACAGTTTCTGTGCTATATAATAAAGGTTTGAACAAAGGTCTTCCCAGAGACCATGACCTTTGATCTTTGACTTTGATCTGAAAACACAGGTTAATTACACCATAAAGACTAGAGGGAAGGTCCCGGAAGTGGAGAGAACAGCAAGTACAAAGGCATGAAGAAAATGTACAGAGTGAACCAAAGAAGTATGGGGCAAAACAGGAGAGCTTTTAGAAATTGATTTTGGACCACTCTATTCTAGAAAGTGTAGAAAATAGCTGTAAAGGCAAAGAAGAGCTCTGAAAGCTTTAAAATAAGCAAGTGACATGATGTATGTGATGGGCATTACTAATGATCCCCAAATATTTCCAGCTCTTTCCAGGAATGTGGTAGATTTCATTTCCCTGCCACTTGCAAAATGAAACATGGTCATATAACCACTTTGGCTAATGAAATGTGCAGGGAAGTAGTATGTGTCACATTCACATGAAAGCTTTTAGAGCAGTTTTTGATTTGGCACATTCTCTTCCTCTTCTGAGAAGAACACGTTGAGTGAGACTTTCCAGGAGGTTCCTGAGAGGCCATAATAAGCAGAGCTCCTCACCTTTCCCATCTCTCCACATCCTGTGATGAGCATGTCGCGTAAATGGAGAAAAAAATGTCTTGTTACTCTAAGACTGATGCTTAGTGATTGTTTGTAACTGCGCCCAAAGTAATCTAACCTTCCTGAGACAATGTGAAGTTTTAGTGGAACTCTAACTATAACATAGATGATGGATTTCACAGGAGAGAACTTGCAGGGGAGGCTACTGCAATCCACAGTTGATACGTGCAGGCACTAAGGCAGGGCCAGGAGCTCAGAAAAGAATCTGGAGATGTAATAGCAAGAACTGACATGTGTTGATAATGACTGAGATTCTAAAAGAACGTAGGGGTCAACTCTTCTAGAGGTGTTGAAAAGAGAAAGTTCTTACAAGAAGAGGAATGACTAAGTGGGGAGGGTTAAGTAAAACAAGATTAATTTTAAAATTAATTAAGATTAAATTTAACCTTTTAAAAAGGTTAAACAAGGAGCTACAAGCAGTCTGGCAAAGTGCAACTCGTCAAAAGCAGAAGCACATCCCTATCCAAAGAAAGATCATGAACTTTGGAAGAAAAAAGACCTGGGTGTGAATCCTCAGTGAATTTGTCAAGTCATCCAATGTCATTCATTCAGCAAATAGTACTAGTAACCAACTTCAATCATTCATTCAGCAATTGAACACCAAAAAGGTCCCTGCCCTAATGGGGTTTACATTCAAGTGTAGGGAAGCCAACGCTACCACATATTTCAGCATTGTGCAGAGAACAGACATGATACTGTGATTATGACAAGGAGGCAAAAATAATAATATAGGGCTTGTCAAAGACAATGACCACTTCACTTTGTTCAAAACCCTTATCTGGCACCAAAGTCAAAGGTAGAGATTTCTGTGCCCTTTGTACATACAAAGGATAGTTCATTGACCACAAGGGAGCAAGTGGATTGTGCTTCACCCTTTTCTACTGAGCTGAGAACATCTCTATCTTGTGCCACCATTTCTCATCCACCTTATTTTCTTTATGCAACTGGAGGATCAAATTCTACTATCGATTGTTTTGTGAAGACCCTGGGCAAAGGGCTTCTATTGGATCATTGCATTGGATTTCTATAACTCCTTGAGGTGGGTCCCAATGATTATGCCCAGTGTACAGAAGAGAAGACCCAGCCCAGAGAGATTAGGTCACACTATTAAGTATGGAAAGAATTCAAAATTCAGAGTTTACTGTGGAGACCAAGGTCTTAACCACGCTTCCTCCTTACTGTACAGGGTGGGGAAAAAGTAGGTTTACAGTTGTGAGTACATAAACCAGAGAGTTTATTTTGTATTATTATTGTGTTATTTTCCATACGAACAAGTGTAAACCTGTTTGGTCCCTCCCCCCGCCCCTCATATTTACATCACAAGTTTCTCTCCTGCTTTGTTGTGGCATCAGAAGTGAGGTGCAGTTGACTGCTCCTCCCACTTCAAAGGTGATAAAACTAAGTCTGGTCTTTCATCAAAATGACTTGGTTTCAGGGAAAAGAAATTAAGGTCCAAATTGAGAAATCTTCTGGAATTCAGTAAAAAGGAGGAGCATTTAACACTAACTTTGAGATTATTTTCCCCCCCCAGAAAGTAGTGTAAGTCCATACAAGATTATCATACGCCACTTGGAATTCTTGGACACTGTTATTTCAACAGAGCCTCTGATGTCCTGTCTACCCAGGATGGCAGGAGAAGGTCCATAAGAACCTCCCTGTCACTAGGAAGATGCTACTACATATCACCCTGCAATATATGTGGCCTGCGCACATGTAAGACTTAATAAAAAGTTTAATATATATTTCATAAATATATAATCTTAATAAATATAACAAGTATTTGATTTTACTTATATTTTTAATAATGCAATAAATCTTAATGAAGATGTAATAATAAAAGTCCATTTATTATTTTGCTAAGAAGAGACCCTGATTCAATGCAGCTAACTTAACTGAAACATGCAAGTAAAACAGTGGCTCTCAAACTTGATTGTAGGTGGGAATCTCCTGGAAGCTTCAAAACAAACTGATACCCGAGTCCTACCACTGGAAAGTCTGGTGTAATTGGTTTGGGATGAACTAGGTATCAGTGTTTTTAGGGGCTCCTTAAGAGATTCTAATGCACAACCACAGTTGAAAATTGCAGGCATAAAAAAATTAAAAAATTATTTAAAAAAAAAACAGAGGGAAGACTATAATATTCACTCTACAGCTAAAAGGAAAAGGGGTGTGTCTTCAATTCATCTACTGTCAGGGTTTTGTTCACCTACAGAGGTCTAATACACCATCAGACCCAATTCTAATTGAAGCAAGTGGTTCTCAGGGACCAAACCATATATTTCACAGATAGTGTTTGATGACCAACTGCTGCAGATGTCAGCGACACTGCTCCCACACAGGGGTTCCAAACCTGGAGAAGAATTCAGGTGGTCTGTGAACTTGGATGGAAGTAAAAGTGACACCTCCAGCTTCACTAGCTTTCCTGGAAGCTCAGCATTTCCTTGGTCCATGAATATGGGCAACAAACTACAATAGTATTGACAGCTCCTGAGAGTTTGCAGCCACTGGTGTTTTCATGTCACATTTCAGTTTTGCAGTCATCACTACTTTGAGATTAAAGCTATTTTAATAAATCTGTTATCAGGTCTGGGTATTTAATGCAATACTAATGATATTCGTCTGTTGTTATATCATGGCTTTAATAGTCTGATCATTGTATTCCAGTAGAACTGATTCTGACTTAATTGTATTTCATGTATTTAAAAGCATTATTCTGAGAAGGGTCTGAATGCATCCCCAGAGTCAATGTAGTCAGTGGCACAAGAAAGGGCACCAGCCCTGCTTTGAAGAGTGTGCCCTGACGAGCCAGATAACTGCACGTTTGCCTCCAAGGCCACCTCACCAAGGGCACTCCGGGAGGGAGACACCCGGGACAAAGATGGCTCTAGGTTTCCCCTGCACTTCCGCAGATAAGATTTAGCCTGAAAAGCCAGTTCAGCACAGCAGAGAATAGGATGGGCATTCTCTTTCGCCTCAGCTGCCTTTTGCTCTTGGCATTTCGGAGTGCCCAGACTGCCAGGCTGGTGGTAACTTGAGCCTCCAAATTAATCAAAACACACAGCGCCCAGTTCAAACCCAGGCAGACAAGCCAGGGAGCCAGACACGTTCTCCTCTGGTAACCCCCAGGCCCCGGCTGCCCCCCACCCCCCACCCCGCACGCCCCACCAGAGATGCCAGATTTCCTCCACTGCCCCCACCGGCAGGTGTTCCTGGCCCTAGGGCAGGGACTGCCCAGACTGGGTCCCGGGCGCCTTACCTCAGGGGGCCGCCCACAGCGCCGGGAGCCGCCTCATCTCCAGCCGGCGCCGCGCGCACCTCCAGGCTCTGCCGCGCCCCAATCCCGCGCGACTCGACTCAGCTGCCTTTCCAGGTGCAGGTGGTTGGAGAAGAGCGAGCAGTGAGATAGCACCGTCGGGAGCTGGAGCCGGCAGGCCCTCTCCAGTGCCTACACCCTGCGCGCCTCCCACTTAATCTGGGCACGGCCGCTGGCCACTCCCTTCACTCTGCTCAGCCGCCTCCCCGTCGCACACCCCCAAAATTCCCCACCTCCGACCCGCACCCCGTCCCGCTCCGCCTCGGCTCCAAGACTTTGGGAGCATCACTCCCTTCACCCCTTACCTTGGACCCTCGCCCACCTGCCCCGCAGGCGCTCGGCCCTTCCTCGCCTCCTGGGCACGACGCCCAGGTCGGAGGGACATAGCCCGGTGAGTTGGAGGGGAGGGGGGACGAGGGCGGGACCTGAGCCACTGCTTCCCTCCCTTGGAGCCACAGTCAAAAGCCTGGGTGGGGAGGGACGGACGGCGCTGCTGGGCCCTACAAAACACGCCCCGGGCTGGCTGGCGAGACCAGCTTCACAGCCGGACTCCCTTACCGAGAGCCACGCAAGGGACGCGGTGGCCGCATAGCCTGCGGGACCCGGACACGCCGGAACTCTGAGCAGGTGCCCACCATGAGCCCCTGGACGGCGCGTGGGCCGCCCGCCCTCCTGCTGCCGCCAGTGCTGGTGCTGGTGCAGGTGCTGCTACTGCTGCTGGCGGCCGCGCCCGCGGCGGGCAAGGTGAGTGCGGGGGCAGCGCCACCCCCATCCCGCGCACTGCAACTCCCCACCCTCCATCCTGGGGACCCTTCCTGGTGGCTGCGGGCTCCATGAAGGTCCCTAGGCGGGCAGCGTGGGGGCGTGAGCAAGCGGAGATGCCCAGGGAGCAGGTGGGTAGGTAGGTAGGTAGATGATCGCCAGGGATGAATGCGTGCAAGCGCCAGATACAGAGACGCACGATGTCTCTCACAGGTTGGTGAATCAGAGCAGGCAGCATGTCCTGGCAGAGCACACAGGGCTGGTAGTGGAAACCCGAGCCGGAATCCTGGCCATGCCGCTCCTTAGATGTCACTTCACGCTGAACTCTGACCTCTCTGGGTCTTGGTTTCCTCCTTGTCAGAGCTTGTGCTCCAGTGTTCAATCCGCATCATTGGGAAAAGCCGATGCCATCATCTCTAAGAGTGAACATCACCTTAGAGACAGAACTCATGTTAGTATGAATGAAGCAATATGTCACTTTCATTTCTAGTAGGAATTGGAAAGATCCCCCATTCATTTAAATCCAACCCATATTTCTTATTATTTGCAATTAAAGATAAGTTAGGTGTCCTCAATACTGTTATGACTCCTAGAATTGAGTTACTTGATTTTAAGTTGTGAAAATGAAATTTAACTTTGCAGATTCTTTCTGTGATTTTTACATTAAATATTTTAATTTGGAAAAATAATTTGGGTTAATAATGCAGTTGTTTCATTTCCAAGCATGAGCAGATGTTTTACAAATTTCATGGCTGAGTTTATGATTGGAAATTAATAGTCGCATGCATTATGTTCCATAAAAAGATTTTTGGAACCCTTGGCCACATGTAATCCAAGTACTTTCCATGCAAATTACAATGTAAGTTAAGACATTACAGATGAAGCTGACATGCCGTTGATAACTTCCATACATCTCCCCCTCCTCTGTCTAAACAAGGTATCCACTCACCATTCATGTTTCTTTTGCAGCGTTTTCTATGCATTTACATGTACATATGTGGACCCACAATGTGTTTTTTTTAACATAAATGATATGATTGATTTTATATATATATATTATATGTTATATGTTTGTTATATATGTTAATATCCTTTTGCAACCTATAAATCTGTCCATGTCAGTATTTAAGATAGATCTATTTTTTTCTTTTTTGCCCCCTTGCATAGTTTTCCACAATATGAATATGCCAAAACTATTGTGCCTTTCTCCTACTGATTTACAAAACTTAGGCTATTTAGTGTTTTACATTTTATAAGTTTTGTAATCCATGTATCTCTTCATGGAGCTGGTTCTAACCAATGCATTTTGCATAGACTAGGAATGTGCAACCCAGGTAGCTCAATACTTCTGGGGATAATGGATGAAACTCATCCAAGTCAGTGAAGATTGTCTACCAGCTTTAGTCCAGGAATAAATAAATCTACAAGCAAAAAACCTAGAGGAGATGTATGCTATGGGAAGGCTTGGGGAAAAGGTCCAGAGCAGGGTTTGCACATCCTTCTAAACTCCAAAAAAAAAAAAAAGAGGAGATATACTGTATATTAGAGAGGGGTGGAGAAAAAGAGGGGGAATTACGTGTGTATAAAGATCAGCCAGAAAAAGTGTGTTCTGTGATTATACAACCTCTAATTAGACTAATTTTCAATTATATTGTCATATTCCCAGATTATTATTTTTTTATTAATATTTTTTAGAAAGAGAGGAAGGGAGAAGGATAGAGACATAGAAACATCAGTGAGAGAGGTCATCAATCAGCTGCCTGCGGCACACACCCCCACTGGGGATCAAGCCAGCAACCCAGGCATGTGCCCTGACCAGGAATCAAACCAGCGACCTCTTGGTTCCTGGGTCAATGCTCAACCATTGAGCCCATATTATTTTTTACATGTCAAATTTGAGATAACAGTTTATCTTTCCTCTTTTGGCCCTAAAATTCCAGACTGGGCAGAAACATGGCAAGCAAATACCAGGAGCTGAATAATAACTGGATTTAGGGAGGATACTCTCTCAACATAATTCATTTCTAAATTTAAAAACATAAGCTGAGTTAGGAAATATTTCAAACTAACAGGAAGTGATGGGACAGACACCATTGTATCTGTCCTCAAGAGTAAGCAAGCATGAATAAGCTTTAACCTGTTTGCTCTCACCTGTTTTTCTTAGGAAAAACAATGTATAAATAGAGAAGGTCACAAACAGTCTTTGATCCATCTCCCACCCCCACGAGGTGTGCACACAGCTGACCATGGGTTTGAACTGTGAGTCCACTAATTTTTTTTTAAGTAAATGCAATAGCCCTTCCTATTCCAGGGTTTCACATCCTCGGATTTCCTATCAGCAGATTCAACCAACCGTGGATCAAAAAACAACAGTATTTCCTCATTCCCAACCGCACATGGTAAATACTGTTTTCAGAGGTTGGTTGAGTCCACCAATGCACAGGGCCAACTGTAGAGTCAAAAGTTACACCAAGACACCAAGATACTTTATTGTGCTGAGGGAGGGGATGCCCCTTAAAAGGGTCAATTGTGTATCATTCCCAGTGCATGGTTTTGTATTTATACTCTGTGTGTGTGTTAGTTTCTATATATATAGTTTTGTGGTCTTTCAATTGTAAAAGATAGTTTCACATTACACATACCTATTGGGGCTTGCATGAAATCCAGTATATGTTTTTTGGAGAGTCCCTTTTATTCATGTTGATACACATAGAATTGATTTATTTATATACATATAGATGCATAGCTCTTGAATAGTATCTACTTATATAAATAAAGCACAGTTCATTTTTCCATGCCCCTTAACTCAATAAGCTTGTTTCCATGTTTTTATTCTACAAAGTTGAAATGTACATCTTTGTGTATGTGCCATGGTAACAACCCAACTTTTCATTCCTAGATGGGATTCAGAAAGACTTAATAAAGAAAGCATACTTTAAATTTTATTAGAAATTGTCAAATCGAGCTCCAAAAGGGTTGTACCAACAGTGAGCCTAAATACCTATATCCCCATATCCTTAGCAAAACTTGGAGTGCTTAGATGTTAATGAGTTGTGAAATAGGATCTTGTGTTGACTAGTGAGTTTGTGAATCTTCATATTTTAATTGGCAGTTTATATTTCCCTCGGAGTGAATTGCATGGAGAGCTCTTTGCCTGTTTATCTACTGTGACCTTTGTCCTTTTTGTTGCTAATTAATTAGAATATATGTTAATTTATATATGAAATCCAGTATATATGTATTTCCTCATTCCCAACTGCACATGGAAAATACAGTTTTCCAGCAGAGGTTGGTTAAATCCACCAATGCACAGGGCCAACTCTAGAAAAAAAAAAAAATATATATATATATATGTATATATATATATATAAATTTTGCCATTTAAATGTGCAGAAAATATTTTATTCCAGTCTTTGATTTATCTTCTCATTTAATTATTGGTACCTTAATGTATAACATTTTTTGTCTACTATAATCTCAAACTTATCCATTTTTTTCCTTAGTATTTTGTGGTTTGGATCTTTTTAAGAAATCCTTTCCTTCCCTGGGATTATAAAAATGTTCTTATTTTTTTTAATAGTTTTACAGTTTAACACTTTTACATTTAGAACTTTTAATCCTGCAATTGTTTTCTACTTATAGAACATGATTTCATCTTCTTCCATAGAGGTAGCAAATTGTCCCAACACTACTTATTGAACAGTCCATTCTTTTCCTTGCTGTTTTGTAGTATTACATCTGTGAACATGTGTAGCAAGCACTCATTCATATTTGAGTCTGTTTTCATATATAGGTATGTTCATTTAGGGCTTTACTTTCTCACAATGATTTAGGGTTTTCTATTTCTTTAATTTCAAAGTATTTAATATTTTATCGCTACTGTAAATGGCATATTTTGCAAAACTTAATAGTCTAACTATTAAAGATAGAGCAAAACACAGTTGAATTTTGTATTTTGACTTTAATAAAGCAACTTTGAATAGTTGAAATGCATTTAAGGCTAAAAATTTTTCTCTAAAATACTGCTTTAGCTGCACCGCACACATTTTAATAAGCACTATTTTAATATCATTAAATTTTAAAATCTTTTCTAATTGATTTCTTTGTCCTATGTGTTATTTAGATGTTTATTTATTTTTAATACCCAAAAAGATGGGGATTTTCTAGTTATCTTTTTTTATTGAATTGTGGTAATCTGACTTTGAAGATTTCTATGTAAATCAATTAGATCAAGATTTTTGATCATGCTATTAAAATTATAATGTATGTGCACATGTGTTTCTTAATATATCCTTCTCAGTGGATATTTATCTGAGATTCTATACTTTTCATCAAGTCTTGAAAATTGTCAGATATTTCTTTTTTATATTTCTCCTTTCCCACTCTACTCCTAGAGTTGTTAGGATGCATGCTGGACCTTCTCACCTTTTCCTCCAGTTCTCCTAACTTCTTATATCAGAACCCTTTCAGATGCTGCTCAGCTCCTCTTGGCCTCACTTTGCTCCTGGGCTGTGGGGACTTACTCCCCAGCTGTCACCTTGGCCACAGACTTGACACAGGCACAGCCTAATGGCTTCTGTAGATTCTATCTCATGGCTTCTTATTGTGCTCTAGAAATGTAGGGAATTAACACCTATGGGGCAAATCTTTGACCAGTGGGAGACAGGAGCCACTGGATAAAATTCTTCTCTCCACAGAGCAACTGTCATGAAGTAAGAGGGTTATGCAGACTCCCTATGAGACCAATACCAGTTGTACTTGAGACCAAGTTGTAGCATTTTGAGCTTTTGTTCTGGTGCTGCTTCCCTCCAGGCTGCATTCTATGAAACATATTCATACACATCTTTCAATTTTTATTTTTTTATTTTTTTTTAAATATTTTATTGATTTTTTACAGAGAGGAAGAGAGAGGGACAGAGAGTTAGAAACATCGATGAGAGAGAAACATCGATCAGCTGCCTCCTGCACATTCCCTACCGGGTATGTGCCCGCAACCAAGGTACATGCCCTCGACTGGAATCGAACCCGGGACCCTTGAGTCCACAGGCCGATGCTCTATCCACTGAGCCAAACCAGTTAGGGCCATCTTTCAATTTTTAGTTCTCTCTTCTGTTGTTTGTAATTTTCAGATTTTTAAAATCTACTTTAATTTTCAATAATAAAAGAAAACTCTAGAACCATTCGATATGGGTTGTGCCTAAATATCTATACAACTTTTTCTCCAAAAAGTTAAGGTGGTTGGCCCTGGCTACAAATGCTTAAAGCTATACACATTCCCATTTGTATATATTCAATTATATTGCCCCACTATCAAAATATGAGGAAGTTATGTGCATAAAGAATTAAAGAAACATTACCAAAACAGCCAACACTTGGAGAAAAGAATGGAGATAAGGAGAGATATATTAAAAACCAATATGGCACACCTCACCTTTCTTCTTCAACTATAAACTAGATATCACTAGAGTTCAGCCAGGTAGCAGGTTCAATGTTACCTTGTACCAATTACCTCCTGAAAGAGCAATGTTTTTGCTATCTGAAAGTGGTGGTACTTTATGTATTGTAGATAAAATATTCAGTACAATGCCTGGTACAAAGTAAGTAGCCAGTTTTTATATTCTAGCTGTAATTATTTGGTTATTACTATGAAAAGGAAGGAGAGCATGGGACAGAGACTTAGACATGTGGCCAGGTGTTGGGGATTCACTGAAAAACTAGACAGTCTGCATCCCTGGCCATGGTTAGGAGTCTAGCAGAGTAGGGCAGGGAGACAACCAGCCCAGCAAACAAGTGTGTAACTAGATCGTGGTGCCTGCCAGGACAGGATGGGATGTGGTGACGGAGGAGAGATTCTACCATAGCTAGAGGTAGTTGGGAACACCTCTCTAAGGAACTGGCTCACAGGCTAAGCCCTTACACGGAGACAGCCTTGGGAAGCATTAAAGAGTGTGGCCAGGCCACAGTCTCTCCATGGCGGAGAGAGGCCAGGCACTTCCAATTTTATGGCTTCTGGGTTGTCAAAGAATAAAACCAGACTAACAGAAGTTTTTTTGTAAAAAGAAAGAGAAAAAGTTGAGTTAAATTACTCACCACAAGGGGAATGCATATGCTGAGTATTTTGCTAGAGGTGGAGTGAGGAAAGGGAAGCAGGGAACCACGGTACCCCGAGGGGGTGGGGTCCGGGTGGTTGTGCTCATGGAGGATGGAAAATTGCTCATTGTGTAAGGTGATATCAGTCCACAAGACTGCATGTGGCTGAACATTGTATAATCTTAATGTTTGCACTGAACAAATTAATATTGTAACATAAAGAGCTATTCACAGGACATTAGTACTGGATGAGTAATGAATTCACACTGTGACTTGGTAATGGGCCCACTTCTCAAGTGGTGTGGTGAAAACATTCTTCTTTCACTCCTGTTGATGTGTCTTTGTCATTGTCTCCTCAACCTCATTTAGACTAGAAGGGTTTGAATTTGCTGAATGTAGCTGTGAGGCCCAGGGCAGGAAGCTGATGCTGCACCTGAAGAGCCCTTGTTGCAGCCAATGTAGGCCAGGGCCTGAGGGGGCTCTAAGCCAGGGAAGGGTGAAACCAGTTAAGGACCTGCTGGAAGGAGGTGAAGAACTCTGCACTCAAAGAACCAGCAACACCAGCCCCACCCCACCCCCACCAAACCCCATGCTGGTTAGGAAGGCAGAATGTCACGTGGGCCCACCTCAAACCTCCCCAGTGGGTCTGCATTTTAACCAGCTCTACAGGCATTTGTGGGCACACTGTTGTCTGAGAACAGTGCCAGCCTCCATAAGCAGTCTGGAGGGTCCTTCAATGGGATGGCACTCAGGACTGTGACATGACTCCACTTTTAAAGATTTGTTCTCTCCTTGGGAATCCAACTTACATAAAGGACAAGTGACAGAATAGGAGACAAGTCATGTTGGTTTCTCTTTGGCTACGTCTTGCAAGTCAGAGAGAGAGGAAAGAAGGGGAACCAGTCTAGATCAACACAGCAGTTGCTCAGTCTGTCCCTGATTCAGTGCTCTTAATTTGATAATCATTCATGTACACACAAAGGAAGGTAAAAAATCCAGTTCATGGTCCAATTTATGTGTACACACCTAAGCTATGTGTCCTATAAATGCACACACATATATTTAAAGAGTACTTGATATTCTCAGCATTTTAGTATTAATTATTGCAATGAATTAATGGATTTTAAAAAGTGGAATCCTCGGAACTATTTAAAACATAACCATATGCCCTAGCCGGTTTGGCTCAGTGGATAGAGCATCGGCCTGCAGACCGAAAGGTCCTAGGTTCAATTCTAGTCAAGGATGCGTACCTGGGTTGCACACTCCTCCCCAGCTGGGCCCTAGTCAAGGGTCATGCAGGAAGCAACCAATCAATGTGTTTCTCTCTGTCTTTCCCTCTCTCTTCCACTCTCTCTAAAAATCAGTGGGAAAATATCCTCAGGTGCGGATCAAAAAACAAGACCAAAACCAAAAAACATAACCATATAAAATCTTTTACTTTTCTGACAGTAGTTTGGGATAAGTTAGGAATTTTCCATCCTTAAACTTTAAGATCAATGTTTGTTCATTAGATTGTCTCTCTAAATTGGTCTTGGAGCAGTGATTCCACTGTTTAAAGATGAGTTCAAGTGTATTTAGAAACCGTGGGAGATTCGTCATTATGTAGACAAAACAGTCAGGTCACTGGATTTTTTTCCCCACCGGGATATTTTGTTGTTACATGAGGTTCTCAAGGAAAAAAGTTCTGCAAATGGAAAGTTGAGAAAGCTTCAATGTTTTCCCTGAGAATCAAAGGACAAAGTATGTCTGGAAAGATCCAAGACAACAAGGCTAATTTTCATTTTTCAGTTTCACCACGTGACAGGATAGTTTTATGTTGTTTATTTATATGTGATATTGGGAAAGCTGAAGAGTTCACATGCTGGCTTTTAAACAAGGTTTATGTGCTGTACAAAGTTTAGAAAATGTTTAAAAGTACAAAAAGAAATATAAAAATAAAAACTGTCTATAATCATGATACTTGTAGATGTTTACTGGTAACATTTTGGTGTATCCCCTTCTAGACTTTTTAAAAATATGTTTTTATATATTTTTATTGATTTCAGAGAGAAGAAGGGAGAGGGAAAGATAGAAACATCAGTTATGAGAGAGAATCATCTATCAGCTGCCTCCTGCATACCCCCCACTGGGGATTGTGCCTGCAACCAGGGCATGTGCCCTGACCAGGAATGGAACTGTGACCTACTGGTTCATGGGTTCATGCTCAACCATTGAAACACACCAGGCAGACTAGACCTTTTTTTTTTAAATTCTACTTTTTTTCATATAATAATTGGTAAAATTTTTGAGTCATTAACTATTTCAGATATCATTTCTAAATGTCTACAGAGTGTATTTCATTGCAGGTTGGTACCATAACTTATTAATGCCCTTCTATTGAATATTTTGGTTATTTGTAATTATTGAGAAACTAGAGGCCCGGTGCACGAATTCATGCATGGGTGGGGTCCCTTGGCGTGGCCTGTGGGGATTGGGCTGAAACCGGCATTCCAATGCTGCCTGCTGCTCCTGCCTGCCATTCCCACTCATCTCAGCCCCGCTGTGCCTGCCATGGACTTGCATCCAGTCAGTCCTGATCAGGAGAGGCTCGTGCCACCACAGCGGTGCTCACCAGCCATGAGCCCTGCGTCTGGTGCCCATCCCAAGGAGGGTGGGAGGGACCGGGATGCAGTTGTCAGGAGCTACCTGGCAGCTGCTTTTATATCATTTCTTCCTTGTGGAGCGTCGAGGGAGGGGAAGTGGCCACGGAGCTGTCGGGATTGTACGGGCAGTGCCCGTCCAACAGTGCCTGGCCTGTTCTCTGGAGATTGGACCTGCAGGACTGCTGAGGAGTCAATGGCTGCCACCATGCTGGTGGGTCCCTGGGATGGGTCAGTCAGCTGAGCGGCACTCCCACTGTGAGAGCGCACTGATCACCAGGGGGAGCTCCTTCGTGAGCGTTTGACCGGTCATTCGGTCACTTAGGCTATTATATGTATAGATAATGCTACAATGGAGCTCCTTGAAGATAAACATTTACAAAATCATATTTTAAATAATTTTATATGTAGATGATTTATCAACTGTGATTTTATGCATTCCTGAGTACAATGTCAAGGTAATAGCATTCCTGATTTATAGATGAGGGTCTGATCCAAGGGCATTTATCAAGTTAGCACAGGAAGTGGGTTTAGAATTGGGAGTTCTGGTTATTAGGGCTCTTTCCTACTAAAAACTTCCCAGATAATCTAAAGGGAGTGTCAGATGCCACTTTATTCATCATTAAACTAACTTAACAATATTTGAGATAAGATTGATTTTTAAAATGCTTTGGTTATTGAGAAAGAATGATTCTTTTTTAATATATTTTTATTGATATCAGAGAGGAAGGGAGAGGGAGAGAGAGATAGAAACATCAATGATGAGAGAGAATCATTGATCGGCTGCCTCCTGCATGCCCCCTACTGGGGATTGAGCCCGCAACCCTGGCATATGCCCTTGACTGGAATCGAACCTGAGACCCTTCAGTCCGCAGGTTGACGCTCTATCCACTGAGCCAACCTGGCTAGGGAGAAAGAATGATTCTTGACACTATTATCCTTTTATAATCAAAGCATCGATGAAATGCTTTTATTTACTGAAGTATTATTTTGTTTCTGCAATCTAGAAAGAGTTTAACCTATTTCCAGGGGTTTCTCCTACTGATCTCCTTGAAGATGGGTGTCATGCCTTACCCATTCTTCTGGGTCCAGCTCTTGGCATCACACTGGTACTACTGGTCCTCAATGAATGTTCATGGAATGGGGCCAACATTTTATTAAATACCAAAACTAAAATTCAATAAAGAATTAATAGATTCTTGAACCCTTTGGCCTAAGCCTAAAAAGAAAACTCTATTTTTCAGATGAAATATTGGAGGCTTTATTTATTCATTCAACTAGATGCTGGGACAAAGGTAGATTAAACCAATGTTCCTTCCTGCTGTCACAGAGAATGCCACCAAGTGAGAGGTTTAGATAAGTGCACAGACAGTAACAATGAAATTACACATGGTGGGACCAGACAAGTGTGGGAAAGCAAAACTTAAGTGGAGTTAAGAAGGAAGAACAAAGATCAGTATAAACAGCAAACATGCAGGGTTTAGATGAAGCAAATGTGTAAGGGTAATGGAGTCAGAAAGTAGTAAGATTCCAGTGACTTTAAAACATAGTTTATCTTTAAAGTACTTAAAATTGTTGGAATGGGCAGAAAGCAGCATGTAGAGTTGCTGATGGTACTTTTACCTTCTCCCAGCCTCTGCCCCAGCTGGAACCCGGGTCAGCTTTTAATAACAGGGCTGGATTCTCCTTATTTTGCAGATTCCACAAGCCCTTCCAAAAAGTGATAAAAATAAGAACAATGCTGTATCTGAAATCTCATAAGATAAGGTCCCTACCAATTGGAAGCCAGACTATATGCCTGTGTAGATACCAGTGCTAATTGCTATTGATGCAGTTGGAGTCGAGGACCAAGAACTGATCAATCAAACACTGCATGTGCCTGAGGCTGTGCCCTCAAAACTGGTCAGAGTTTTGTACTCACTGTGACCTGCTCAGGCCTTTCATAGACGGAGCATTCAGACCTCAGAAGACCTGAACAAGCAGTATCACCACACCCCAGGAGAGCAGTCATGCAGGCAAGGGCATCTGAGGCACCCTGCCATCCAAAAGAAGCAGCGCATGGCAGCAGTAAGACCCCTCATCCTGTGCAGGGAGAAAGACACTGTGTGATAGTTTGGGGCAGGTCACTTGAATTCCAAGACTCTCCATTTCCTCTATCATAAGATGTGGTTGATAAAACCTACCCCTCCTATCTCCAGAAATAATGCACTTGAACACATTTTGCACACAGGAAAGTGTTCTACAAATGCCAGGTTGTATTGAGACAGGAATGAGTTTCAATGTCAGAAAAGCAATAGTCCAAATATGGGTGTTTTTTTTTACGCATTTAAGTCTCCTGTTATTTTTGTGACCTAGTATCAACTTCCTGGAATGTATTAAGGAGTTTTTTTTATTTTCAAAAATATTATTCAGTGCATTCTTTGCTGCTGGTATTTTCTAATAACATTATTTAGAAACATCAGCAGAAATGCCATCCTCCCTCAGCACTGTCCCCATTAAAAAAATGAACGGTCTTATTTACATTGCACCATCCCATGTGAATAATGATGCTACAACTCATCCAGTGATTTCATCATTTTTATGGTTACTTTCCAAACACTTCAATGAAAATACCTGTTAATTATGGAGATAATCCTGGGTAACATTTAATGATAATAAATTATTTCTTTTTTTAATCTTTAAAATATAGACTCGTTGGCATGTATTTAAAAGAGAAGCCATGTAACCAGCTTTGGCTACAGCCTCCCTCAAATTCCATTAATATGTAATCAGCTGCAATAGGGTAGAAAGTGTAAATTCACTTGATACCCATTCACTGAGCTCCTTAAGTGCAACGCACTGGGCTAAGGAAACCCTTGGAATATCCTTTAAACAGAGGCTGGCTCCTTGGGAAGTTTCAAGATGAAGTCTCTAGAACTAGTTATCAGATAGAGCAAAGATATTTTTTCTATGTTGATCTTTTTTCTAACAATAAAAGTAATATATGCCCATTTGTGAACATTTGAGATCTATAGATAAGGATAAAAATAGTACTACTAATATAAAAACCTAGAATAGGCAGTGTTAATATTTTGTTATATTTGTATAAAGTGAGATCATATAGAATTTTGTATCTTCCTTTTTTGACATTATATGGTTATTACTTTCTCACATAATTAAATACCTTTTAGAATCAAATGCATCCTATTTCATCATGTTGATATACCATGTTTAGGTTTATTTCACCCGAACTTTTGATATTATAAACAAAGCTATGATGAATCCTTGCCCACATATCTTTTTGTAAGACTCCTATAGTAGTAGGAGTCTTATTAATTAGATAAACCAGTATACATTTTTTATACAAGTGGCTTAGCATTTGGAGAGAATGGCACATTTCCAATCAATGCACCAAAGAGCAACATTTTTCTCTCCCAGCACCTCTCCATCTACCCTATCTCCTCACGCTTCTCTCTTCCATGTTTATGTCCTCCCAACAGGTAACATTTGGTCCTAGGATCTCTTAGGCTTTTTCTAGGTTTCTTGAAGGCTGATCTGGCTTAAACCATGCATCTAAATTAAAATTGAATTAATTTAATAACAAGTCAAGCAGTAACTTGATAAACTCTGTAATCTATTATAATCTCAGTAAATTATATAATGGCTGCTTTATGATCTTGGGAGCAAATGGAGTGCAGAAAAAAATCAAGAATTGAAATAAAGAAAAAACTTTTAGACCCACAATTTTGTAAAAGAGGAAAATATTCTTCACCTATTGAAACAAAATATAAATCAGACCCCTCTTGAACCATCACATATAAGATTCAAATACTTTTCATGAATGCAATGTGTTTAACAGTTTCTGAAGTCAAAACAAAAGACTAATGTCAATTACACTGAACATCCACCCACTAACATACTGTAAATGATTTACCTGGGAATCTATTTTAATAAAGTTCACCTTCAGAAAGTAGCAGTCAGAAAAACCTCACTGAAGCCAGACTTGTTTTTACATGTGAAACTGCTATGCTCTGTCATTTGGATAAATCACTGAATTGGTCTAAATACAGTGGGTTCTTTGTTGTTGTTATTGTAAGCTTTTATTGGCCTAGAATTTGTCTGTTTATTCACTATGAAGAAGGACAGTGCTTTTTTGTTTCTAAAATTGGAGTGGTAGTTTCTAATTCTATAAGCAAATTGAAGATGATCATGTTCATCAGAACCACTGTAGTTAACCAAGACCCCCAAAAGGTGATCACCATCAGTCTATCTCTGGGACCATCTGAAGAAGTAAAAATGTGCATAGCTATGCATTCAAATAAAGTTAAGGGACTGCTGATTCAAATCATAATACCTTCCTGAACTCTGAATCCATCATTTCTCATCTGTTTTAATCTGAGGACTGTTTTCTCATGTAAAAAATTTTAACAAGCCCAAACTTGTTTGAGATGCTAGAAAGTCAACCATTATATAACTCACTCCACCGAGAACTAGCTATGTGGCCCTAGCTAAGTGGTTGAGCTTTTTTTTCCTTCTCTTAAAATGGGGACAATAATAGGAACCTATAGGTTTATATATATGATGATGATTAAATATGATAATGTCTATAAATGCTTAAATCTTTGTCTGGTGCATTAGTAACTCACTAAGTATTCACGGTGGTAAGCAGTGATATTCGGCAGTACTTGACCAAATCATCATTCGGATTTTACCTACTAGATCTCGGTGGTCAGACGTCTTTCAGTTTACTTTACAATCTTTTGTTGCATACTGAGAGAGCAATTGAGCTACACATTTCTAAAAAGAATAGTTTCTAATTATTTCACGAAGTATATGTTTTATTTTTTAATTTCAATTTATCAACAGGAATACACATGAATTCAATTAGAATTGTTCCTAATGACACTGCATTCACTAACATTGGATTTTTTAAAGATTTGACTTTGGGACATATGGAAAGTAATTTCTAAGTAAATAGATTTCTAAGGGTTATGCATTTTCAAAGGAAGAATAGATCCGTTTGTTTGCCTGTTTGCTGTGCCATTTTGCAAAATTTTGGAAGTAGATAAATATCTTGAATTGTTCTGGTAAAATTAAGCATTTTGGGCAAAAGAGCCTAGGATAACAGTAACCAGCATAAGGATAGGATGAATCTGGAGAATTTCTGAGAAACTGTGGCCCAGGAACATCTGAATGTTCTAACCAGAGACCAGAGCCAAGTAGTAGATGACAATAAGGGGAACACAGATCAGAGGGCTCCATGGAAATGTATTTGACTTCAGACTTTAGGTCAAACCAAACAGAAGACTGACTCAAACTTAGTGGTTATCAAACTTGGCCAGGACTTGAAGTAAGAAAAGACAAGGTCAACAGACAGGCAGATAGAAAGCAGGTGATACCAGAAAGCGGGGCAGAGGATGTCTGCTCTTTTTTCCTGACCACTCTCCTTTTCTCCTCTGGTGTTACCATGTTGATTGTACCTGAGAAAACTTTCTTCCCCTCACAGTGTCGCTTAGCCAAGGGTTGGGCACATAACCTACACTGAACCATTCAAGTGCCCTCTCCAGGAATTTTCAATCTACAACTGAAAGGGCAAGGATCTTATCCTTCCTGACAGCATGCCTGAAACATTCTCCGTTAGTTTTTGTACCTTGATCCTCACAAGAGCCCTGAGGCTGAACTCTTCTGAGGCCTGTTTATTTAACTTTTCTTCAACTTCTGTGTGCTACCCTATTCCAACAAATTCCTCTTTTATCATTCAGTTAGCATAAGTAATTTCTGTTGCTTGCCACCAAAGAACCCTGGCAAGGATTCAGGAATCCAGACAACAGTCTGGCCAGGAGAACTGGTGGGTCAGCAGCCTTCTACCCCAGCCAAGGAGCCTCTGATATTAACATGTGAGGAGAGAGTTACCTTCAGGAGCAACAATTTGCACCAACCAGCGTGCATGGGTGCACTTTTGCTAGGAAACTGACCTGGCAGTTACCCAAGATGGACTGGGGCATGTGAGAACTGAATTACTGATTAATCATTGCTTATCATCAAATTATGAGGCATTTTATGCTTTATATATATACTAGAGGCCCGGTGCACGAAATTCGTGCATGGGGGGGGTGTGTCCCTCAGCCCAGCCTGCACCCTCTCCAGCCTGATAGGATCGGGCCTAAACGGGCAGTCAGACATCCCTCTCACAATCCAGGAATGCTGGCTCCCAACTGCTCACCTGCCTGCCTTCCTGATTGCCCCTAACCACTTCTGCCTGCCAGCCTGATCACCCCCTAACCACTCCCCTGCCAGCCTGATTGATGCCTAACTTCTCCCCTGCCAGCCTGTTTGCCCCTAACTGCCCTCCCCTGCAGGCCTGTTCCCCCCACCCCAACTGCTCTCCCTTGCAGGCCTGGGTCTCCCCCAACTGCCCTTCCCTGCAGGTCCAGTCGCCCCCAACTTCCCTCCTCTGCCAGCCTGGTCACCCCTAACTGCCCTCCCCTGCAGGCTTGATTGCCCCCAATTGCCCTCCCCTGCAGGCCTGGTCCCTCCAAACTGCCCTCCCCTGCTGGCCATCTTGTGGTGGCCATCTTGTGTCCACGTGGGGGCAGCCATCTTTGACCACATGGGGGCAGCCATCTTGTGTGTTGGAGTGATGGTCAATTTGCATATTACTCTTTTATTAGATAGGATATCTAGCATGAATGCCAGCCCAGGTAAATTCAAGATTAACTAAATCAATCTTACAAAATACATAAATATTGAATATTATCCCTACTCAAAAGATGGAATTTGGAATCGCTACTTGACTTAGACATTCATTGAGGTATCCTGGCTTGCCAGCTTGGTTTCAGCCCTCTGCCTTGCTCATCCATGCCCCATGAGAAGTTATGGTCCTTGCATTTGTTTACCAAGAAGGACTTAAATGTTTTGCTGTACTGCTGTATTTTGGTATTCATTTCCAAGTCTGTTTTCATTAAATATGCCCTTTCACTTTTTAAGGTCTGTCTTTTCTTCTCCACCAGAAATAATTTTTTAACTGCTCTAAGTAACTTAATTTGAGCATGTTTAAAGTTCAAACCCAGAATCAACCTAACCAAATAGAGCATCTTAAGTATACAAAAAGTCTAATCTTTTTTTTCCATTATGCACATTTTGGAAAAATTCTCTCTAAAACTTGTGTACACATTCTTGACCCTCACTTTGCATAGCTGCCTCATTGGACTTTTGACATTAGGTTGAATTCTTTTTTTTAAGGAGTGAATTCAGTCAACCAAGTTGTAAAAAAAATTTTAAAGTTTCTGTCCAAGTACAAGGTTTAGTTTATTACTGATTAAATGAAGGATGGATGGCTTCAGGTGATCTGCCACAGGGCTCTCAGCAATCACCCCAGGTAGTTAGTGTGTACTGCTACTGGTAGCTACACAAAGATTAGAAAAAAATCTCCATAGGAACTGATTAGCTTTTAGCTGTCTGAAGAAAAGGACAATTTTACAATTTTTCTTGCTCTTGAATGTAAGGCAAAGCAGTCATAACTACTGGAAAAATAATGTAAAATGTAGGTTTAAGGTAGTGTATCCATCTTCAAAGATAAAAGGGATATGTATTTTATTTTATTTCTTATACAGTGCACCAGTTTCCCCCACTCCAACCACCATGTTGCTATTTTAATCTTTTATAAATATTTGGTCCTGTTGAGACCTGGAGGTGAGGCTCTGCCCCATGGCTAATTGGATGAATGTTCCCTGTCAGGAATCAGGGAAGAAGTTGAAAGAGAACTGTAATTCAGAAAGAAAGCCTTGGGCCAGTAGTTCCCAGACTTTAGTCTGCAAAACAGTCCTTTGTGGAGTTTATGTTAAAATGCAGATTTCCTGGCAAAATCCTCATGGTGTGGCCTAGGAACCTGCACTAGTCACATGGTTCTGGTGCAAGTGGTCCTTGGAGCTCTCCTGTAGAAACACTGCAGCAGAAGGATGGAACAGGGGGAATGTCTGCCACTCTCTGGGCCTGGAGTTCCAGACCTGTGGGTCCCTGGAAGAGTTCCCAGATGTTAGAGACAGCCTGTCACCCAGAGAGTCTACCCTTGGCAGGAAGAGCTCTGACAAAAAAGGAGTGGACTGTACATTGAAGAAGTCAAACAATGCTAGCTCTTTTGATGGCGAGTTTGGTGGATAATGATTGCCCGTCACTCATAATTATGATGATACCACTGTCCCAGCTGCCCTACTAGGAAGAAAGAGGAGAAGGCAGTAGTGACCTGTCTTCCCCAAGGCCAGTGTTAATGGTGGCATCAATGCACGTGCTCTTCCGAGACCAGACTAGCATAGGTACAGCTAATAGTGAGAGACCTCCCAAGGGGAATCTGAATTAGGTTGACCCAAATCAGAGCTACAAAATCCAGCCACTTCTCACAAGGAGGTTCTTTCTCTGTTGTCAACTTAGGAGGATTTTGAGTTGAGTTTTATTAAGGAGGCAAGTAGACTCCTTATGTGTAGATTTTACTAGGACTGGCATGACATGGGGAAAGGTATAGACCATTAATTTTTCAGAGGTATTCTGTAAGATGAAATGCCCTTGCTCAGGACACATGTGAAGAATATGAAAGATTCCCTTTTTAAGATTCCTTCATAACAACTTGTAAGAATCATATTGATACTGACCTTATGCATTCACTGTGCCACATATTCATGTGAATTATTCAGTTTAGTGTTGGACAATGTAAAATACACATGTGAATATATATAACAATAAGTTATATAATAATTAGACTTTATTGTGTGAGGGTTAAAGAAAAATGCAATTAATTTGGTTGGGCACAAAAGCTAGCGTTTGGTAGTCAATATAACTATAACTTACTATACACAACAGATGCATCCTAGAAAAAGCTCCAGGCAAACATGTGCTCAAAAAACAAACTATATTGTTAACTTACTGCTTTAAAAAAGATTTTGAACCCATCAAGAAACAAATATTTAAGAATCAACTGTATATTTAGGTACTTACTTTATCTTAAACACATTTAGCAGGAAAATTAAATAGTACATTAATATTAGCAATATAGAGTTAAAATGTAAAGAAAATTTAGTTCTTGACAATATCATAAACTTAGATGCTTTGTCAATGACACAGAAAATTCTACCTGGAACAATAAGCTCGAAACTACTTGAAACAACCCCCTCTTATTGATTGATGGTCTCCTCACTTATCAGACATTTTCCAGATATTTTCAGTACACATGGTGAAATTCCAGGTGCATAGTAATAACTGTCTCCTATCCTTGTGATCAAGATGACATATTATCTTTAAAGGTCAGGGCACCTTACTCAGGATAAGAGAGTAATTGTCCATCTTCCTGAATCAGGGACCTTTCAAATATGGACTGATTTGCTGAATGGATTCTTCTGCAAACTGAGAAAATTGGGAGGAGGATGAGCATGAGGATGAGAGAATGATGGTGTTCACTCTGCACTAAATCAGATTTACCAGGGATGAAACTGAAAATCTGACAACGCTTTTGCAAATATAGGCTTTGAATGGTGTGGCCATGACAAGGGCAAAGAATGGCAGCAGGGAAGAGCTGTGGACTACCTAAATGAGTATGCATGCTGGTTTGGACATATATACCTGGATGAGCCTTTTTTGATGGTGAACAGAGAGTCTCCCATTATCTCAAGAAATCAAGTTTTCCATAAATACACACATTTAGCAATAAGAGAAATAGGAATCTAAATCTTGATTCAGGTCTCATGGATAATGGAAGTTATTTTAGGAATATGCAGATTTAATGACCAAGGTAACTCATTGTCCCTTCAACAGCAGGAATTATAGGAATTCCGTAGAAGTTTCTGCTTCTTTCATTTCTGCCCCAGCCAACCAACCACCTCACCCTCTGCCCTGTGTGTGCTATGTCTCATGGTTTCTGCTTGCTCAGCTTCTACATCCCCATGGTTTCTGCTCATTGACATTTCTCCTGCCAGAATGTGTCTCTTCTGCATCTCTCTGTTGGTCTGGGCTTCCACTATCACCACCAGGCATTTAAGTTTCAACTCCAGAGAGAATCTGATTGATCCACAGGTCAATGGACTCACTGTGCACAAGGCTGTGGTCCATCATAAACTCTCAAACAACAATCCCTATTATTTTGCCTTTATGGAGTCTTATGGGAAAAATGTCCCCAAATTATTTATTTTCAAAAATTAAAGTAAATGTTAGTAATACCAGATATTATCTTATTGTTCTCCAATAGAAAAGTATTTTAGGCCCAAATCTAACAACCTTTCTTTATAGAAATCTTGGCTTCTTTCTAAGTTATTAAAGGACTTTAAAAAATAAATTTCAGTATTAACATTGGGTTTTTTTGAGGTTCCTGAAGTTAGAACGTGATAACTATTTGGACATTGTACCCTTTCCTCTAGGAGATTTTTTTTTTGTCTGATTCTGTTTATAAGCAGATATTCAACACTGAAAAACGGATCCCAAATAGCCTTTTCAAAGCTCAGCGATCCATTGTGAGACATTGGCTTAACACAAAATACTTTTACATAACCCAAGCCACCGAGAGGGATATCCGGTCAGCTATTTTTAAAGCCTTCTCCCCGACACCATCTCACGTAACAGAGTTACAGCAGTTTGATTAGAAAATTGGCACAGTTTCTGTGATTCATGAAATGAAAACACAAATGAATTGTTTTTAACTTGCTTAAACTGGAACCATTTTCACTTAAATGTGCTATAATACCAAAATATAACTTTCTGGATTAGACACACACAAACACACACACACAAAATATATAATTTTTTTTGCATTCATATATATATGGCATTATGCATTGGGTTTACTATATGAATAATTTTATAATTAATTAACTCATTCACCAAGTGCTTATAGAACAATAATTGTGTACTGTGTTATAGATGGGCCATGAGAGTGAGAAGGGTGGACCTGCCTTCACTGAGCTTCCAGTCAAGTAAGAGTTAGTCCTGTCATATGATAGGACTCCAACGTGGTGGGAGAGAGTGCCTGCCAAAGAAGCACAAGGAGTGGTGTTAGAAAAGGCTTCTCAGGGAAAGTGATATGGATGCTGAGACCTGAAAGGTGAGGAAAAGCCAGCCAGGAAGGATGGGAGGGAAGAATCTTCCAGTCCATCCTGGGCTGGGGCTTCCTGTTTGAGGGCCAGAGTGGCTGGATGTAGAGAGGCAAGGGGAGGAACAGGATGTGTGGGCTCCATCAAACCGGGTCATGTTAAGGAGTTTGAACTTGGTCCTAAGAATAATAAGGAGCACAGAAAGGTCTTGAGCAGGACAGAGATAGGATTCGATTTACGCTTTGGAAAAAGTATCCTGGCTCTAGCCGATTTGTCTCAGTGGGTAGAGTGTTAGCCTGTGGACAGAAGGGTCCAGGGTTCGATTCTGGTTAAGGGTACATGCCCTGGGTTTCAGGCTTGATCTCCAGTAGGGAGCATGCAGGAGGTACCTGATCAATGATTTTCTCTCATCATTGATGTTTCTATCTCTCTCTCCCTCTTCCTTCCTCTCTGAAATCAATAAAAATATTTTTTTAAAAGAAAAAGTACCCCGGCAGTGGTGTGGGGAATAGATTAGAGACATGATAGTGGTCCAGGTGAGAGATGGAGGTAGCCTGAAGGAAAATAAGGGTCAAGAGGAGGAAGAGAAGCAAGCAGATCTGAGTTCTTTAGGTCTAACTGGTATAACTTGATGATAATAGATGGATGGCTCTGCTTCTACCCAAAGTCAGCATCAAAGCACTGCCCTCCATGAAGGACTTGTGCTGTGTTCATTTGACAAACTAGTGTCAGTAAAGAGTTTGCTAATTTTACTATAATAATATACATTCCTTTTATCAAGTAAGAATTAAATAACTCAGAGTTTCAATTGGCAGCCTTGTCACTGTAAGTAACCTAAAACTCTACTCAAAATGGCATAAATAATAAAAAGAATTGACTTGTTCCCATAATTTAAAAATCAAGTAGTAAACAGGGTTTCAGGTGAGGCTGGATCTAGTGTTTCAGTGATGTCACCAAGACCCGGTTTCTTTTGCTGCTGCTCTTTATTTTATGTCTGCTTCATCCTAAGGTTGTTTCCTGTCATGGTCTCAACAATATACTTTCATGTATTTTTTTATGTTTGGCATGAAAAGATTTTTACCAGTTATCACCCCCCAAAATCAGAAACTTTCATTTCCCTGGAATCCTCAGAAAAATTGTGAAGTCCTATCCTCTAACGCAGGGGTGAAAAAACAAACAAAAAAACAATTATAGTTTCACTACTTAAAGACAATATCACTAGTGTTTTTTTTATTTTCCTCTAGCATTTTTATTATGTATATGATATTTTAAAATATAGATTGTGTATTCAATTCTATGGCCTTTTTTTCTCTTATAAGTAATAGGCTCCAGAAAAAATATTTATATGGTCTTGTAAATATTTTTTAAAAGACAAGCTTTCTCAACTACTTCTCTCTTAGTGGACATTTAAGATATTTCAAATGTTTTAATGTTTACTTTATTTCAAGTGTAAATAATGTTTACATTATTTCAAATGTAAATAATGCTGCTATAGTCATGTTTCTATATGATACTCTGCTTCAGATTTAGGTTTATATTCTCTGTATGAATTCCCAGAAATGAAATTCCCATGTCAGAAGATGTGAAAGTTTAAGATTCTTGATATATACAAAAGACTGATTTTTAAAATTCAGACTTTATGCAAAAAAAAATTTAAAAAGTGAGAAAGCAGGAAATATAATCAGCTTTAGAAAAGTGTTTTGAAAGCAGTCTACAGAATCACTCTGCATCAGCAGTATAAAATGTTGAATGGCTCCATCCAAGAAGCGTTTATGGAGCACCCCCGATTGGCCAAGCCCATATCAAGGACTGAAAGCAAAATGCATGTGCCAAGGGCTGCAGTAGATTACAGTGACTCAGCAGAACAGTTATCAGATTTCAAAGTCAGCCAGTAACTCATCTTGGAGACAGATGTGTCTAAAATGTTACACTATTGCCTTCAACTTCAATAAATTTCAATGTCATTCTTATAAAAACTGTGAAATCTTACATAGCTTTTAATGGAAATCACTTATTTTAGTCATTGCAAAGGCTAAAAGTAAAGACTTTTCATAATTCATTTCTGAAACACAATGGTAAGAATTTAGAATATCACGAATGTTTTTAAAAAGTGCAGGGACTGCCCTAACTGGTTTGGCTCAGTGGATAGAGCGTCAGCCTGTGGACTGAAGTGTCCCAGGTTCGATTCTGGTCAAGAGCATGTGCCTTGGTTGCGGGCACATCCCCAGTAGAGGGTGTCCAGGAGGCAGCTGAATTGATGTTTCTCTCTGATCGATGTTTCTAGCTCTATCCTTCTCCCTTCCTCTCTGTAAAAAAATCAATAAAATATATATTTTTTAAAAAAGTGCAGGGACTGTAAAATAAATTTGAAAATTTATTTGATAAGGACACTATCAAGAACAGGCTGATGAGTGTCATGGAGAGTTTAGAGAGAAAAAAAACACTGAAGGAAGGAAAAATATTTATATTTGCTTAAATTTATCTGTGAATGTGTAACAGTTAATTTCTTCTTTAAAGCACAACATTTAAAAGAATTAATCTGCTTTAAATTCAAGTATTCATTTTTCTCTCTCAGGTTATAGAATGGAAAGCAAGACACGCTTTTAGCACAGAGCTTATAAATCAAATTACATTATACCATTCAGATGAAAAATGTATTTGGAAAAGAGATGGTTAATTAATCCTAAACCAGTATTACCCCAGGTGCTGACACCTATTTCATCTTGAACAGCTTGTCCGAACTTAGTTATAGGGTTGTGAAGAAGGCTAAGTGTCTGGTTGTTATTGTTCCCCCTATCCTTTTATTGAATTTCTTTATGTGTGCATAATGTTTTGAAATGTTAATTTTTTTCTGTTTCCATAAATGTATTTATTCATTTATTTTAATTAAATTTATCAGGCTGACATTGGTTAATAAGATTACATAGGTTTCAAGTGTACAGTTCTATGATACATCATCTGTATATTGCATTCTGTGCCCACACCCAAAGTCAAATCTTCCATCATCATATACACTGAGTGGCCAGATTACTATGATCTCTGAATGCATAATAATCTAGCCACTCAGTGTATATCCTATATAATAAAAAGCTAACATGCAAATTGTCCCCTCGACCAGGAGTTCAACCAGCAGGCAGGCTGGCCAACCGCCCATGTCCACTCCCTCTGGCCAGGCTGGCCGGACCCCACCCATGCACAAATTCATGCACCGGGCCTCTAGTGTGTGTGTGTGTGTGTATATATATATATATATGTATGTATGTGTGTATATATATATATATATATATATATATATATACACACACACACACACACACACACATACATACTAGAGGCCCAGTGCACGAAATTCGTGCACGGGGGTGTGTGTCCCTCAGCCCAGCCTGCACCCTCTCCAATCTGGGACCCTTCAAGGGATGTCCAACTGGCCGTTTAGTTAAACAGGCAGTCGGACATCCCTCCGTCTCACAATCCAGGACTGCTGGCTCCCAACTGCTCACCTGCCTACCTTCCTGATTGTCCCTAACCACTTCTGCCTGCCAGCCTGATAACCCCCTAACCACTCTCCTGCCAGCCTGATTGATGCCTAACTGCTCCCCTGCCAGCCTGTTTTCCCCTAACTGCCTTCCCCTGTAGGCCTGGTCACCCTTACTGCCCTCCCCTGCAGGCCTGAGTCCTATCCAACTGCCCTTCCCTGCAGGCCCAGTCGCCCCCAACTTCCCTCCTCTGCTGGCCTGGTCACCCCAACTGCCCTTCCCTGCAGGCTTGATCACCCCAACTGCCCTCCCTTGCAGGCCTGGTCCCTCCCAACTGCCCTCCCCTGCTGGCCATCTTGTGGTGGCCATCTTGTGTCCATTGGGGGCAGCCATCTTTGACCACATGGGGGCAGCCATCTTGTGTGTTGGAGTGATGGTCAATTTGCATATTACTCTTTTATTAGATAGGATAAACACATACACTGAGAGGCCAGATTATTATGCGTTCAGAGATCATAATAATCTGGCCACTCAGTGTATTTGGCCCCTTTTATCCTTTACTAAATCCCCACCCCACTTCCCTCTAGTAAACAACATACTGTTGTCTGTGTCTGTGAGTTTTTGTTTGTTTTTCTTGTTTGTTCATTTGTTACTTTCAGTTAAATGCAATTTGGCAAGTCACATATGACTTGCTCATTTCATTTTTCCCAGAAGAGCAGGATAAATACCCACCCCAGGCTCCAGTTTTCTCACTTACTCTTGTTACATTTCAGCTCTTTTATGGGGATCAAATGATTCAGTAGATATAACCATGATCCTCTTGTAATAGGGTTGGTACTGGGACTGTGAAAGTCTTCGAAAGTAACAGTAGCTGTTCTTGGAGAGAGACTGCCTGATAGCCCTCTTTGCCCCAAATCCTCAATCTCTCCAAGTGACTCTTTTCCTGGGACTTTGCGCCACCCCCCCCCCCTCTCTCTCTCTCTCTCTTGTGTGTGTGTGTGTGTGTGTGTGCTTGTGTGTGCGCACGCGTGCACGTGTGGTAGGGAGGAAGGTAGGTAAAAAATGGCTTAGAAGATAGGGAGAGAGGCTCGATGTGTCCTCTGGGTGGTGAGTAAAGAGTGAATAAAAGATCCTTGATAAATCAAGTTGACCAAAGTAAGTAGGAATTTAGACCCATGTTTCTCAAACTTTCTGTGGTGAAGGACCAGTTTTGTTTTGTTTTTGACTTTCCACTCAATCATGGACCACTACCATTGTAAAATACGATAAAAGTGAATTATAAGAAACTAGAATAAAAGGGACATATAATATAAACCTGAATATTTTATTTTAGATTCAATCAGCTTTGTTTGCTCTGTCAAATGGCTCTAAAATTTCTAAATGCTTACTCTCATGTCCTAGAAAGGTAAGAAAGAAAGACCCAAGCTTTGAACTGCACTGCTTTAGAGGATCTGTATAATACAGTTGACAATTATCCTGATATGTCCAACTCTATTTCCTACATACAAACATACATTTTTCACTAGTGCTCAACAAATATTCATAAAACTAATTTATAATAATTTGGCCACAAAGAGAAGTTGAAGGAATCCACAAATAAAGTAAGAATCAAAGTCTGTTTACAATGCAACTAAATTTCAAGCAAATAATATTAGAAACAAAGATCTTAACCTATCCATTTTAAACCTTCCTTCTAAATAAGTCTGAGCTTAAAAACATCAGGATCACAATGGCAGGATATTTAAATGAATATTGGTAATGAGAAGACAAAGAATAAAATCATATGGGATGCGTTCAAAAGTATCCTCTGAGGAAAATGCATAGCTGCCGTGTCAGTTATGTCCCAAATAGAAACATGTGGCACATTCAAAACCAGGTAATTTTAGCAGAGTTTATTTATGGAGACACTGTTTACCAAGGTGAAGCTTAGGGAAACCATCAGAGACAGTACAGCAGCCAATTGGTTCCACCTCTTCCTCTTTTCCTGGGATTCAGAATACAGTGGTACTGAGTTGCTGCCATCTGGAAGGGTGCAGGCACCATAGGTAGGGAGATCCAGAAATTCAAGGCAACCCAGCAGGGAGGGAGTCAGAATAAAAACCCTGACCTCGTCTGCTCCCTTCTCTCCCTCCATCCCTGGCCAGAAGCCTGACACTTTAGGATCCCCTTGTTGTGTGAGTTCTCGCTGTGGACCTCACAGTCAGCCTCCCAGGATGGGGAGCAGGTCTGGAGGGAGGACTGGACGTTACCTGCCACAGCTGTAAATCACATTCTTAACAAAATAAAGATTAATATAGTAAGCAATCAACTCAACGTTTTTTGAAAAAATATAAATACAGAAATTTAATCAGGAGGGGATAATTAACTAAAATCATAAAAAGAAGTGAGTGCCAAAAAAATGGAAAAACTATAAATTCATAAATTGCTAGGTCTTTTGAAAATAGAAAAAATACTAGCTCATTTAATCAAAGAGAAGTAGAGATAAGCAACAGTATGGTGATTAGGAGAGGGAAAGGAGGGAGAATGAAAAGGGGAATAAATGATAATGGAAAGGGACTTGACTTGGGGTAGTGAACACACATACAATATACAGATGATTTATTATAGAATTGTACCCCTGAAACCTATATAATTTTATTAACCAAGTAACGCCAATAAATTCTATTAATAAATGTCACCCCAATAAAAATAATAATAAACAAGAAAAAATATATTAATAAAACAAAAATCACTGATACACAAAATGAGAATGTGGAAATAAAGGCACATACAGGTGAAAGTAGAAATATTCTACATACTTTATGCTAATAAATTTGAAAAGATGGATGAATTGGAAGAATTTTCAATTATAATATACTAGAGGCCTGGTGCATGAAAATTCATGCACTGGAGAAGGGGTCCCTCAGCCCAGCCTGCCCCCTCTCACAGTCTGGGAGCCCTCAGGGGTGGGAGGCCACCCGGCGATCAGGGGAAGGCAATGCCCCATCACACCTCTGCTGCTGCCACTGCTGGCAGCACAAGCCTCGACCAGCCCTAGTTACCTGAACCTCGGCGGCCCTGGGCGGCTGGGCAGCCGCCATCTGAGGCTTGCCTGAGCCTCGGGCCGGCCCTGGGCAGCTGGGTAGCTGCCATCCGAGGCTTGCCTGCACCTCGGGCTGGCCCTGGGTGGCTGGGGGACTCCGGAGGCAGGTGCCCTAGCAGGGCTGAGGGGACTGAGCACCGCCATCTTGTGGCTGTGGGCACTGTCATCTTTGAGGGCAGGGCAGTCAATTAGCATATTCCCTCCTTATTGGCTGTGGGTTCTGCCATCTTTGCAACGGCATGAGGGTCAATTAGTATATTCCCTCTTTATTAGATAGGATTATCAAAATTAAAAGTTACAAAAGCCAATAATCTGGGAAAAAATAAGAAAGTGCTTTAATAATTACCTATAAGGAAACTCTTACCCCAAAGTTGTCACAAGTGAATTTTTCCCCATTTCAGGAATAGTTCATCTTCAGGCTGTTAAACAGTTCCTGTGCATAGAGAAAATGAACAACTGTCCTATATTGTGTTTCCCTTTTTGTTACTTTACAAATTATTATAAATCAACTAGAGGCCCGGTGCACAAAATTCGTGCATGGGGGGGGGGTCCCTCAGTTCAGCCTGCACCCTCTCCAATCTGGGACCCCTCGAGGGATGTCCGACTGCCCGTTTAGGCTGGATCGGGCCTAAACGGGCAGTCGGACATCCCTCTCACAATCCAGGACTGCTGGCTCCCAACTGCTCACCTGCTTGCCTTCCTGATTGCCCCTAACCGCTTCTGCCTGCCAGCCTGATCACCCCCTAACCACTCCCCTGCCAGCCTGATTGATGCCTAACTGCTCCCCTGCCAGCCTGTTTGCCCCTAACTGCCCTCCCCTGCAGGCCTTGTCACCCCTAACTGCCCCCCACCTGCAGGCCTGGTACCCCCCAACTTCTCTTCCCTGCAAGCCTGGGTCCCCCCCACAACTGCCCTTCCCTGCAGACCCAGTCACCCCCAACTTCCCTCCTCTGCTGGCTGGGTCACCCCTAACTGCCCTCCCCAGCAGGCTTGATCACCCCCAACTGCCCTCCCTTGCAGGCCTGGTCCCTCCCAACTGCCCTCCCCTGCTGGCCTGATCGCCCACAACTGCCCTCCCTTTCAGGCCTGGGCCCTCCCAACTGCCCTCCCTTGCTGGCCATCTTGTGGTGGCCATCTTGTGTCCACATGGGGGCAGGATCTTTGACCACATGGGGCAGCCATCTTGTGTGTTGGAGTTATGGTCAATCTGCATATTACTTTTTTATTAGATAGGATAGAGGCCTGATGCACGGGTGGGGGCCAGCTGGTTTGCCCTGAAGGGTGTCCAGGATCAGGGTGGGGGTTCCCTTGGGGCATGGGGCGGCCTGGGCAAGGGGCCTGTGGTGGTTTGCAGGCCAGCCATGTGCCCTGGCAACCCAAGTAGAGGCCCTGGGATCTGGGATTTATTTATCTTCTACAATTGAAACTTTGTAGCCTGGAGCGGAGCCAAGCCTTCTGCTCGATCCATGGCGGCAACCATTTCTGCTGGGATTTATGTATCTTCTATAATTGAAACTTTGTAGCCTTAAGCGGAGGCCAAAGCAGGCCAGGGCTGCAGAAGCTTGGCTTCCTCCATCGCCGCGGGCAACCCTAGCCTCCTGCTCTTTCCAGCTCTGTGGCTGCTGCCATTTCTATTGGGCTTTATTTATCTTCTATAATTGAAACTTTGTAGCATTGAGTGGAGACGTGGGCCGGCAAGGACAGGCGGAAAGCTTGGCTTCCTCCATTGCCAGGGAAACCCAAGCCTCCCTCCTGCTCTCTGTGGCTGCAGCCATCTTGGTTGGGTTTATTTGCATATTTGCTTCTGATTGGCTTGTGGGCGTGACTGGTGGGCGTGGCTGGTGGGTGTGGTGGAGGTGCGGTCAATTTGCATATTACTCTTTTATTAGATAGGATTCCAAACCTGAGCATGTAAGTGTCCTGATGAAGTCTGAATAAAATGTTGGCAAAATAAAATAAAATAAAAACAGTATATTTTAAAAAATAAAACACCAACACCAAGTAGTATCATTTCAAAAATGCAAAGTTGTTTAATACTTTTCTTTATAAATTGACTGTGTTTGTAGTTCAAAAGAGAAAAGCTAACCTTATTCCTAAAGATACTAGAAAGCATATGAAAAACTTCCAGTCATTTCTCACAACACACACACATACACACCTTGGAAAAGTAGAAATGGATAAGTAATTATGATAGCTAATACTGAGCCCACCTACTATGTGCCAGCATGGTGGTAAACACTCCACATGTGTTCATTAGAATGCCCCGGTACTCCCATGAGAGGTTAGTATTATTATTCCATTTTACTAATGAGGGAATGGCAGGAGGTGAAGTTATGGGCAAGTGTCATGAGGTTGGGTGAGTGGTGCAGCTGGGATATTAGCCCAGCAGTCTGGCTCAGGACTCTGGGTGTGACCATTCCAATATATTGCTTTTCCCATGTCCTCCATTACCTGTGGAAATCATATTTATGCCCAGGTGAAGAACAATCAAAATGCCAAGTCTCATGGAAATAGCCCCTGTTTGACTCGCACCTGTTTGAGTGTTAGTGAGACCCAGCTTGTTGGCTTGTTGTTCTAAAGACTGTTGCATTTTCCCCTTGGTTAGAATAGATTTAATTTGGTTCTTTGCTATCTATGTGGGTCATCTGCTGTAAGTGATAGTGAGGGCTGCTATCTCCATTTGATAACCATTCATGCCATTGAAACCAAAGTCTGGAGCCAAGATGTGTGTTTCCTGTATCAACATTTAATTGAGCAAACTTGGATTTGTGAATGGGCATCCAAGCTTGATTTGAAGTAGGTTATTGACCTCAAACACTGATTTTTTTAAAATTATTATAATGCTCATTTAAAAACTCAAATGTAATATATTATTTATTAAGAACATAAACCATTGTCAATAAAGTCCTAAACTTTTTCAAGTGAACCAAGTAAAATCAAATATGTTGTTACAAATATTTACTTTATTACTTCAAATGAAGCACATGAGACATAGATATTTTTGAGATAAGCAAATAATTTATTCATTCATTCTTTTTTAAAATATTCATATAACAAACACTTCAGGACAATTTTAGTCCTGGGGACATGAAGATGAATGAGAAAAAAATCCCTCACCTCAAGGAATTTCCATCATAGTAGATAGAAAAGTTTCCAAACTACTTGTAAAATTCCTATCGTGAGGTAAGTACTAAAAGATGGGAGATAAGAACCTCTAGCATCCTGAATGGAGGTCAGGATTCTTACAGGGAAGTGGAGGAAGGAAGAGAAATAATCCACATTTATATAAGCCCCTTGTTCTTTTTTTTTTTTTTTCAATTTAAAAGCATTTCAATTTTATATTAAAGGCACTGTAAGGTTTTAGCAGGGAATCAACATAGATTTACATTTTAGAGGCATTATGAAGTAAATGTGAAGGGTAGATGAAAGGGAATTGAATGTCTAGAAATAGTAGGAATCAGGATGGCCCCACTGAATCAAGGGGCAGGGACTTCCTACCCTCACCCCCATCCTATCATCCCATCACTGCAGTCTGGCCCACATGGGGTGTGACTTTGGACAAGGGACTTCCCCCTCTAAAAATTGAGGAATGTTCACAGAAGATCCAAAATGGTGTTCACACTTGAAGAGAGGAAGACTAAACTGAAGGGCTGTTTAAATAATTCCCATGTGTATAACAAGTTTTGTTCGTTGGCTTGTTTGACCGTGGCCAGTACCAGTTGTTTTGCTTTTACTTAAGGATAGAATAGACTAGGTTTTCGGGCTGGAAGCAGTTCGGTCCGTATGGCCCGTGCTCTGAGTCTCCTGCTCGGGCGCGTGTCCGTGCTGTCGTCTCTTGCTGTGGGTTCGCGACCCTGGGGGTGGCGGGCTGGGACCTACCGGCCACCGGCCGCGAGCCGGACCCCGATTCCGACTGGGAACCAGAGGAGCGGGAGCTGCAGGAGGAGGAGAGGTACCGGCTCCTGCCCGGGCCCTCAGCCTGAAGCAGGGCCGCGCCCCCTTCTTCCCCGATCAGAGGCGCAGGGGCAGGTGTTGGGCTCCTTTGGGACCCCGGTCCCTTCACCAGTGACGTGTTTCATCTCCGGTTTGGAGAGCTCGCCTTGCTCGGGGGCTGCTGTTGTAGGCGTTAGATTTCCGGGGCAGTGAACAAAGAGACCAGGGCTGGGCGCTCGCTGATTTAGCCCGAGACGCTTCAACCACCCATGCTGCTCCCACGCATGGCTTCTGCCATTGGTTCTCTCCCCTAGCGCCCTGAAACGACAGAAAAAAGCCATCCTGTTCCAGAAAATTCGGAGGCAAATGGGGCCGCGAGGGGCCCCGCCCAGGACTCTGACCAGGGAAGCCATGGAGCAGATCCGGTATTTACATGAAGAATTTCCAGAGTCCTGGTCAGTTCCCAGATTGGCTGAAGGCTTTGATGTTAGCACCGATGTGATCAGAAGGGTTTTAAAAAGCAAGTTTGTACCCACATTGGAGAAGAAACTGAAGCAGGATCAAAAAGTCCTTCAGAAAGCTGGGCTTGCCCACTCGCTCCGCCCGCTCCCAGGCCCTGGGGATACCTGGAAGCTGCTTTCTGCAGGCCACCCTGTGTCAGGAGGTGAAGCCTCATCCCAAGGCCAAGGTCACGGCACAGCTTTGAGGGTGATAGAACCGAACACTCAGAGGACAAACACCCCGAGGAGACAGAAGGGAAGGAATAAAGGAGTCCAGAGCCTGGAGAAGGAAAGCTTTGTGCCTGTTGCTGCAGCCCAAGGTCATCAGAGAGAGCTGCAGACGTACTCCACCAGTGATGGTGATGGATTGCCAAGTGCGAAGGAGCTGGAAGAGTTGAAGGCAAGAGAACTGGGTGGCCAGAACTTCAGCAGCAAGGTGGTGCAGAGGGGGCGGGAGTTCTTTGACGACAATGGGAACTTCCTGGACAGAATTTGAACGGGAGCCTGGCTTGTGGCGGTGTCATGTAAAAAATAGCTGAGCGAGCATATTTGAGCTGCCTGGATTTCTGTGTGTGGATTATCCACCTTGGAAATGATGAGCCTGACAATGGAAGGAGCTGCTTGGATTTCAATCTGACAAGGGACAGTGAACTTCACAGGGCAGATGTATATGCGGGCAGCGTGAATAACAGGCTAGGTGTAGTCTAGCTTCTGGGGCATGGCTCCTGGTCTGACCCATGTGGGTAGTCAGTACTCACCCTTCTTGCTTAGGCTTTCTATGTGTCGAAACCAGCCTGTGTTGCGTGTGTTCGGAGTTCGTTGTATTTGCAATATGTGTTTGGGAGGAATTGAAAAGTTTTCCTTCTGACATCGTTTGCTTCTTGATTAATGAACACTAACAGTTCTGGAGCTGCTTAATCAATTGGTTGTATTCATTTTGCAAAATAAAGTGAAATGTAGCAGTCAAAAAAAAGGATAGAATACACTAAAATGAATTAAGGTATGAAAAATCCAGGTTAGACACAAAGAAGCACCTTAAGTAAATGAAAACTGGTAAGCATGGCAATGGGGCATCTCAAAATAAACATCAGAAAAATCCCACATTCCTCTGGAGGATCTGCCTTGGTAATTTCAAGCTCGGTAGTTTTATAACAGTTAGTTACCAACTTCCTTGTCTAACTTCCCCCGACCCCCACCTTCCTCCCCTAATTGGGTTGTTTCAATTGCTGATACCACTTGGGAATGTTTGTCTCTGGAAATTCTTGTCCCTGGCACCATCATTCTACAAAAGAAGTATTTTAGAGATTGAACTACCGGTATAACCATGTAATCAATGCCCTGTTGTAGTTCATTTTGGCTCAGCCTACAACTGTGACTGGATCCAAATGGATCTAAGGGATTTATCTCTAATCTGAAGCATTCCAAAGAGACTGATTTAAAACTTCCCTTAAGGTCCTTGAAGTGCTCAGCCAGAGAAATGACTAAGGATCAAGCTTAATCCCCTGCTTCAATGTTCCTGAATTGTTGCCCACAACCTCAACCCACCAGGACCCTTGGCATCGCAATGACCTGGGGCAACTTCTTAAGCAAACAAATTCCTGAGCCCAGCCCAGACTTTCTGAGTCACAATGAGGCCTGGTTACAGGGAACAGAAATTCAGAAGGGCTTATGCTTTGACCATGCTCCCTACATAAGTCTTGTGTAATAAAAGTGTTAGAAAACTAGTGTGAAGGATGATTTTGAAGAGAATAGGAAGGTTGTGGCAAGTGCTTATCTTTATATTTTGTATGCTAATTCATAAATTATATTGCATGTTTATTCACAGCCTGAGGGTACCACATTCTGTAGGCATAAGCATAGTTTGGTTTTGTCATAGAATGCTGGAAGTAGAAGGAACATACAGATGGCCTTGACCAATGTAAGGAAGCTGAGGGTCAGAGGATTTAAGCCTCTTCTGGGAGCACAGAGCTAAATATTGGCAGAGTCTGACTATGGGCTAAGCCCTGTCTATCACCTCACCATCTTAGGACATTTCTTTTTGTGACCTGGATTCACTGAAAAGGAATGCACAGAAACAAATTTTGTATCGCTGTGTGTGTGTGTGTGTGTGTGTTTCTAAGCAAGTTCTCTCTCTCTCTCTCTCTCTCTCTCTCTCTCTCTCTCTCTCTCTCTCTCTCTCTCCTAAAGCTACTTTCTTTTTTTTTTAATCTATGGATGCAGCAAAAGCATTTCTTTCTTTTTCTTTTTTTTAAATTTTATTGTTTAAGGTATTACAAATAGTAGTACATATGTCTCTTTTTTTTCTTCTTATTGTCCTAAAGCTACTTTCCATTAGAACTTTAAGTTCAAGCATTTACAAAGTCCTTCCTAGGTGCCAGCAGCCAAGGCACCTTACGTTTCTAGATTGTTTCAAATAGCGCTGGTTCCACATAGGATTTCAACCCCTAATTGTTCTCTTCTTGGTCCTCATCTCTCTTCTGTTCTATCCTTGGTTCCTTTGAGGCTGGGCCACAATGGAGTTTTTTCCTTAGTTCTCAATACAGTTATGACACATAGTCAGTGCTTAAAGAGTGCCGGTTGATTTAATCTTGCCCAATTTTAGAAAATAAGAACGGTGATGGTGGATGTTTCCAGTATACACTGGAGCTAGAACTTGAAACTGCTCGGATTCACAAAACCATCCATAGCAGTCACTTCAGCAGCACAGGAGAGGAAAATCTTTTCCTCTGTGCTCATAGGCTCTATACCTGAGGCTTGCAAATTAAACCAACAGAAGACATGTTAACAGAAGAAAAGCATACAGCTTTTATTTGATGTTAATATTTTTACGTGCATGGGGGTTTCAGAGAAAAGTGAACAACTGAAAGAAGTGGTTAGACGTGGGGGCTTATCTACCATTTTAACAAAGGACATTAAGTTGTTGCCAAGTGACTAGACAGAGAAAGGGGGGTTTGGGTTTCTAGGAGTGGTAAACATATAGGGGAAACTTGATGGTAGATAAGGGTTATTGATTGCAGGTTGTTTTACGCAAACTCATCTCGGTGCTATCGCTGCCTCAGGATGGCTCTCTTTCTGGTAGAGGAGAGGAGAGAACGCCTTCACAGGTGTAAATTCCCTGCTTTTAGGCAGATGGGAGCGGGGTGAGCAGAGAGTGCTTCCTGCATCTTTTTGTTCTCGGTCGCCCTCAGCTCAAAGTAAGTCTTATGCCATAGTTGCATATTTTGAGGTAACATTCTAATCCACTTCAGCAGCACAAATAGAGTTAAAACGTTTGGGGTCTAGACTGTAAATTCTAGAAACCGATGCACTCCCCAGAAGCAGGCACCCTAGTTCTCTGCACTTCGTCCTTGTAAACTTGTCCCTGTAATCAGTTACATGATGTTAATTCACAATAAAAGTTATGGCTTAATGTTCAACTATAAATATCAAATACATGCTTATTTTTGTTTTGTTTCAGTTTGAATTTTTTCCTAAATTTTATTAAAAACATGGAAACATTCAAAAAACTTGAAAGAATTTTTTTTCTTACATTTACTTAAGTTTAGGTTATAAATTTTATTTTTTCACATTTAAATTTTTAATTTTTTTTTTTTTTTTTTTTGTCAATCCTCAGGCGATGATATTTTTCCATTGATTTTTAGAAAAAGCAGAAGGGAGGCGGAGGGACAGGGAAAGAGAGAAACATCTATGTGAGAGAGACACATTGATTGGTTGCCTCCTACACGCGCCCTGACCAGGGTGGGGATTGAGCTTGCAACCCAGGTATGTATCCTTGGCCAGAATCCAACCCAGAACCCTTCAGTCCCCAGGCAACACTCTATTCACTGAGCCAAACCAGTTAGGGCTTAATTTTAATTTAAAAATCATAAAGTGTCTTTTTTTTTAATGGTTTTGCTTGAACAAATACATTTATTTTAGTTAGATTGAGATGTTACCTTGACTCACCTCTGCCAATTAGTCTAGGCCAATCAGCTCCAAGAAGAACGAACCCAGAAAATAAAAGTTGAACAATATCTGTGTAAAGAGCAAGGAAATATTTTCTGTTGGGGAAAAAAATCCTCTGTTCACAAGTTCATGAGTAGTTTTAAGATGTAAAACTTTTCCACTGAGGAGGAAAATAATTTTTCCTATTGGCAAAATTTTAATAGCTGTTTAATAGGAGCAACATAGTTAACTAGGATCAAAAAGCAGAATCCAAAATGAGAAAAGAGAAAGAAAGAAAACCCAACATATTAGAATTGGAAAAGCAAATATGTCACATCCCAGACTTATATTGTACATGGGGTTATCTTCTCAGTCAATGGTTTTAGTTAAAGTCTAAAGGCACAAAAAGAAGAATGAGACCAGAGTATTAGTTTCCAGTTGACCTTGATTTCAATAGACTGTGAAATCCAAGGTGTGGGGTCGTGTGTGTAAAGAAACAAATAGTTCATTCTAAAAAACTGAGAAATACCATATGTTGCTACAGACAGCAGTCAAAAACAATTGTAAAACAGAAAGGATTCTGAATGGAACGAGAGATTTAAAACCATCTATGGGACTCAAGCATTCCAACTGTATGTATTTCTCACTTGACATCAATGACTCCTGTCTATTGGAAACAGATAACCAGAGTCATTTTGTCCTAAGCAGCCCCTGATCCCAAATGAGGCATGAGTCTAGTTTGCCATTACTTGTTTTGACAGATTCTTCAGACACCACGGGATGATTAACTAAAGTACTGAAAGGAAACTATAGTACATTTTACATACCAACCCTTAACCATTAACCTGAACACTGGTAAAAAAAATAAATAAATAAATAAAATAGAGGACTTCAAGATTTGCCAGTGCATTAAGCTCTATTTAGCAGTTTGATTTCAAGGTTGGTTAGCAGCATGAAAATCCAGGTGCAGAATTCCTTTGCAGAACTGTTGTATTACTCTGTACTATTAAACGAAGGCTCGTTGGAACCTGATGTGTCCAGTGCACTGTAACACTGAGGTGTCAACATCAGGTCATCCCGAGTTCTAGCTTGCCTGCAATACATTGTTCCCCTTTGTTCAGACAGCTATGTAGTTTATACTTGTCTGTATTTTCCTTGGGGTTATTCCATATTTTTTTTTGTTTGTTTCATTGTCCTTCCTATCAAATGTTACCATTCTTATGTAGGTGTTTCTTGAAGCCCTAACTTCTATGACTATAGCTGTCTTTCTTTGACAACCAAAGTTTGCTGTCTGTATTGGACTGATGATTCTGGTATTAAAAAAAAAAAAAAAGCCATATACTACAGGAGCAAAGTTCATTTTTATGTCTCATTTCATTTTATTTTCAGCAACAATATTCCAAAAATACCACATATCAAGCACATCTCTCTAGAATATAAGCTCTTTGAGTGTGGGATGTTCATTGCCAGATCTCCAGGACCTAGACCAGAGCCAGGCACATCATAAGAGCTTAATAAATATTCACTGACTCACATTCAATCTTAAATAGAACCTGGGGATGCAGTAGTAAAAAAAACAAAAACAATGATAAGATCCTTGGCAGTATGGAGCCTACATTCTCATGAGAATAGTAATTTATAGCAGGAATGTCATCACTGGGTGGCATCTTGATAGCACAGTGGTTCTCAACCTTTTTAATGCAATGACCCTTTAATACAGTTCCTCATGTTGTGGTGACCCCCAAACATAAAATTATTTTTGTTGCTACTTCATAACTGTAATTTTGCTACTGTTATGAATTGTAATGTAAATATCTGTGTTTTCCGATGATCTTAGGCGATCCTGCTAGCGGTTCTCAACCTGTGGGTCACGACCCACAGGTTGAGAACCGCTGCTGTAGACCCTAAGACCATCGGAAAACACAGATATTTACATTACAATTCATAACAGTAACAAAATTACAGTTATGAAGTAGCAACGAAAATAATTTTATGTTTGGGGGTCAACACAACATGAGGAACTGTATTAAAGGGTCATTGCATTAAAAAGGTTGAGAACCAATGTGATAGCACATAGTAGAGCTAGGCTACCTGAATTCAAGTCCAAGTTCTATTACTTACTAGAGGCCCTGTGTACAAAATTTGTGCACTGGTAGGGTCCCTAGCAGCTGCTGGCTGCCAGCTGGGGGCTCCCTCCCTTCCCCCAGATGGAACTGCCCCCTGGTCAAACTCCCAGACAAATTCCCAGTCAAGGGGACAATTTGCATGCTACGCTTTTATTATATAGGACTTTGGCAAAATTAACATAATTACTCTCTGCCTCAGTTTTGTTTTGTTACCTGTAATATATCACAAGGATTAAATGAATCAATAGAAGAAATAGCATAATTAGAATAGTACCTGCCATGTGAATGTTCAATAAATCTAAGCTATTATTTTAGGGACCACCTGGTACAACCCTCATAGAAATCTTTTCTTCCCTTGTTTCTGTTTCTTTTCTCTCTCCATCATTACTTCTAACTCACTTTTTTCTTCTTTTTCCTTTACTCTTCCCCCCTTCTCCTTTACTATATTCCTGTTAGGGAATCTCACAAACATTATTTAATCCACCACATGTGAAGGGGCCCATGCAAATGATGGCTCAGAAATATGCATAGCCCGTGGACACAGGCGATAGGGTAGTGAAGATCTGGGTGGGTGGATAGGAGCTAAAAGGAGGGAGGGGAAAGAGGGGGAAATAGGAGATATCTCTAATACTATCAACAATAAAATATATATATATTTTAAAAAACACAACTGCCAAAAATTTTACTCTTATAAATATTTTAGAAATAACAAAGTGACTCAACTTCATAAAATATACTGGCAATTCTCAAAAAAAAAAAAATACAGGAATTTTGAGTTTCTAGAGACAGGCTAACAGAATTTCTTCTTTGTATTTTTCTTCTGAATGCCTCTTTCTTGGCTTAATCCTGTTACCCAACAATTGCCTCGCTGGACACAGGACTAAGAATCCAGGGATTTTAAAATGTTATCCCCACACTTGCTTCACCCACATTTTGATGAAGTTGTTTATATGTAGCACCCTCTTTAATTAGGGAAATGTTTAATAAAGGAACTTAAAATGTTTCCCTACTCTGTGTCTGAATCCTCAGAACAAAAACTTGTGTTGTCAGGTGTGCACATAAACACAAAATCAAGCCAGTTTGTAGTATTTGCATTATATTTGGAAATGACTGGTCGTGTTCAGGGTCCACAGTGCATGGAGTGGCATACTGTGATGGAAAACTGGATTCGTTCACTCTCTTGGTTCACCTTTTACAATGTGTAAATGAAAACCATGGAAACATTCTATTATATTTCAAACTAGAGGCCCGGAGCATGAAATTTGTGCACGGCGGGGGGGGGGGGGAGGGGGGTCAGCCTGCACCCTCTCCAATCCAGGACCCCTTGGGGGATGTCCGACTGCCAGTTTAGGCCCAATCCTGGGGATTGGGCCTAAACCGGCAGTCGGACATCCCTCTCACAATCCTGGACCACTGGCTCCTAACCGCTCACCTGCCTGCCTGCCTGATCGCCCCTAACTGCCCCCCTGTTGTCCTGATCACCCCTAACTGCCTCTGCCTGCCGGCCTGATCGCCCCCAACTGCCCCCCCGCTACTGGCCTGGTTGCCCCAACTGCCCCCCCTGCTGGCCTGGTCACCCCACGCAGCCTGCTGCTCAGTCATTTGGTCATCCCTCACTAACCCCCCTGCCACTAACCTCCCTACTGGCCTGGTTGCCCCACGCAGCCTGCTGCTCAGTCATTTGGTCACCCCTCACTAACCCCCCTGCCAGCCAGGTCGCCCCACACAGCCTGCTGCTCAGTCGTTTGATTGTCCCTCACTAACCCCCCTGCCAGCTTGGTCACCCCATGCAGCCTGTTCAGTTGTCCGTTCAGTTGCGATGGTCGCTTAGGCTTTTATATATATAGACTAGAGGCCCGGTGCACAAAATTCGTGCATGGGGGGGGGTGTCCCTCAGCCCAGCTTGCACCCTCTCTAATATGGGACCCCTCAAGGGATGTCCGACTGCCCGTTTAAGCCCGATCCCGGTGGGATCAGCCTAAACAGGCAGTCAGACATCACTCTCACAATCCAGGACTGCTGGCTCCCAACTGCTTGCCTGCCTGCCTTCCTAATTGCCCCTAACCACTTCTGCTTGCCAGCCTGATCACCCCCTAACCACTCCCCTGCCAGCCTGATTGATGCCTAACTGCTCCCCTGCCAGCCTGTTTGCCCCTAACTGCCCTCCCCTGCAGGCCTGGTCACCCCTAACTGCCCTCCCCTGGAGGCCTGGTCACCCCTAACTGCCCTCCCCTGCAGGCCTGTTCCCCCCCAACTGCTCTCCCCTGCAGGCCTGGGTCCCCCCCCAACTGCCCTCTCCTACAGGCCTGGTCACCCCTAACTGCCCTCCCCTGCAGGCCTGGTCCCCCCCAACTGCTCTCTCCTGCAGGCCTGGGTCCCCCCCAACTTCCCTCTCATGCAGGCCTGGTCACCCCTAACTGCCCTCCCCTGCAGGCCTGGTCCCCCCAACTGCCTTTCCCTGCAGGCCTGGTCACCCCCACCTTCCTTCCTCTGCCGGCTTGGTCACCCCTGACTGCACTCCCCTGCAGGCTTGATCACCCCAACTGCCCTCCCTTGCAGGCCTGGTCCCTCCCAACTGCCCTCCTTTGCTGGCCATCTTGTGGTAGCCATCTTGTGTCCACATGGGGGCAGGATCTTTGACCACATGGGGGCAGCCATCTTGTGTGTTGGAGTGATGGTCAATCTGCATATTACTCTTTTATTAGATAGGATAGAGGCCTGGTGTACAGGTGGGGGCCAGCTGGTTTGCCCTAAAGGGTGTCCCGGATCAGGGTGGGGGTTCCCTTGGGGCATGGGGTGGCCTGGGGAGGGGCCTGTGGTGGTTTGCAGGCCGGCCATGCCCCCCAGCGACCCAAGCGGAGGCCTTGGTATCTGGGGTTTATTTATCTTCTACAACTGAAACTTTGTAGCCTGGAGCGGAGCCAAGCCTTCTGCTTGCTCTGTGGTGGCAGCCATTTCTGTTTGGCTTTATGTATCTTCTCTCATTGAAACTTTGTAGCCTTGAGTGGAGGCCTAGGCTGGCAAGGGCAGGCGGAAAGCTTGGCTTCCTCCATTGCCAGGGAAACCCAAGCCTCCCTCCTGCTCTCTGTGGCCGTAGCCATCTTGGTTGGGTTAATTTGCATATTCACTCCTGATTGGCTGGTGGGCGTGGCTGTGGGTGTAGCGGAGTGATGGTTAATTTGCATATTACTCTTTTATTAGATAGGATAAGAAACAGAAGTTTCTTTAAGCAGAAATGTAAATTTGGTTTCTTTACAAAATAATATAATATTTCCACATGTTATCTTGAAATTTAATATATTTTCTTTTATTTCACAGTTTTAAATAGTCTTATCTATATATTAAAGCTAAAACTCAATAACAAAATTCTACTGTTCTAGTTTGGCAGTCTCTGCAGTAGCACAAACATTATAATATTCCTTTCTAGCATAAGAGAATTTGTTTTCAGTGCCTCAAGACATACAATATTTTTATTATACCTCATGGTTACAGAATAGACATTTTAAATTGAAAATTATTTTTATAGTCAGAAATAACACCAGAGATGTGTACATTTTCTTGAGAAAATTTAAAAATAACATGGAAGCAAGTAAATTACTTCAAAAATATTTATCAAGGTAGTACTATTTCATAATGATTGAAATTCATGGCGGGTAGTGGGATGCCCTTGCCAGCCTGGGATCTGGATCCATCCAGCTGACGTTTGCACCAGGTGGTTGGAAGCCAGCTGGCGGCTGCTTTTATATAGTTTCTTCCTTGAGAAGCATCTAGGGAGGGGAAGCGGCCACGGTGCCCGAGGCCAACTTCCAGAAGACCGGCAGCGCTGTCAGGATCATGTGGGCAGTGCAGGTCCATTGGTGACTGGCCCATTCTCCCGAGATTGGACCTGCAGGACTACTGAGAGAGAGGCTGCTGCTAGTCTGGTGGGCCGCCAGGACGGGTTGGTAATGAGCAGCACTCCCACTGTGGGAGCGCACTGAACACCAGGGGGCAGCTCCTGCATTGAACGTCTGCCCCCTGGTGGTCAGTGCACGTCATAGCGACTGGTCTATTAGTTGTTCGGTTGTTCGCTCATTTGGTCGCTTAAGCTTTTGTATATATAGATATCCTTCCCTGCCCCAAGGTCATAAAGATGTACTCTGAAATTTCCTTCTAAAAGTTTTAAAATTTGTCTTTTTCATTTGAGGTATGAGTCGGAGAAGCTTTGCATTGTTTCCTCTATGGATGACCAATGGACCAGAACCATTTACTGAACAGTGTCTCCTTCCCTGCCCCCCCCTCCATGTGCAGTGCTGACCCTGTTCTATATAAGGTTTCCATATATGGCTGGTCTATTTCTAAATTCTCCATGTTGTTCCATTAATCCGTTTGTCCGTTTCTACATCCACACCACAGTGTCTTCATTATTATAGCTTTACATAAGTCCTGAAATCTAGAATGGCATGTTCCCTCCCTGATTATTTTATCTGGATCTGTTTTGGCTATTATGGTCCCACTAAACTTCCATCTACATTTGAAATGATGCTTCTCACTCTTTGTGGCTCTTGGTCATCCCCAGTACATGCTGCTCTTGTGTTACTGCTAAAAGAACATTGTCAGCTCTCACTCTGGGGCCTCAGCTGTCAGGCCCTATTGTGTGGTGAACTTCCACAACTTGAAGGTTCCTGGTGAAAGTAGTTGAGAGGTTTCAGAATCTAAAACAACATTGCCCTTATGTGTTTGGAGAATATAAGCCCATTTAAAGGAAAACTCAAGACCCTTGCACTAGAAAGGGTTCTCAACTCATTCAGAATAGCCTTGCCCATTCATAAACAAACTTGTTTTGGTCGGACTTTTTGTTTTGACATTTAGAAATTTGTAAACACCGTAATTACTTCCTTTCATCCTGACCCAGCTGTCTTCCTCCAAGGCAAGTCAAGGGTGCAATGCTAGTCTCCGCCTGCTGTGCACATCAGGCTTATTAAGGATGTCCTAAATAGCATAAACACAAACTAGAATCAAACTAAAAGAGATCTTATATGGCATAAGAGTATGGAGACCCTGATAGTGTCCTTAAAGAGCCCAAGATCACACAGTCTGAAAAACAACTCGAGTCTTCTTGCTGTCTGTGCCAAGGGTTAGCAAACTTGTTCTGAAGAGTCAGACAGCAAATACTTTAGGCTTTGTGGGTCAAGAGGCAATGTCTTCAACAATTTGAACAACCTTATTTCTGGAAAAGCTGGTTGTCTTTACATCTAAAGACAGACATAAAACCATTCTTAGCTCAAGAGCCAGATAAAAAAAGGCGGTGGACCAGATTTGCCCTCTGGCTGTATTTCTGTCCCTGCTCTAAACCACACCTAAGAGATGTAAATTCTTGTTCCTGCCTTTTGTGTGATAAGAGGCTCGTGACTTAGAGTTACAGCCCAAGGTCACAAAGATTCTGATTGCATTTTAGCAGCAACAACAGATGTTCCTAGACAGAAACTAACTCCATGTCATATAGAGAATTTGAGAATCAATTCTGAAAATTGCTTAAGTAAATTGGAGTCTAGTTCATTTTATTTTTCACATAATGAGAAAAATCTATATGACTTAGGAACTTTTATGTACCAAATCACAAAATTAGGAATAGTAATTCAGGTGAAAATTTGTTATAATCTAGTACCAGTAAAAAACAATGTTGGTGTCTTATAATCCCTTAATATGCACACTGGAAAAGAGCAGGGTTATTAATATATATTTAACATAATTATTACTTTTTTCCATCTAAAAATTAAAGGCTATGTTGAGTTATTCGTAGGGCATCTTTAAACTCAAGTATATTAAAGTTCTGAACATATCAAACATGCCATTAATATTTCCAATATTCTGTTAGAGAATTCTCCTATGATGCAATTTTATCATGTGTCTCTTCTCTGAGTTAGGCATATGTTGTTTGTTTCTTGTACATTTTAAAGAAAGTGTCATATTTTTGACAATTCAGCATCATAACCTTTTCTCTGTTTCTTGTTCTGAATCCAGATCACTATAGAGTGTGTCCAGAATTGTGTCTTTTTTCATTTTGTATTTCTTAACTAGAGCCTATAAAAACACTTCATAGCCCAATGCTATCTCTGGGTGTACAACTGGCTTTCCATTCTTCAAATGCCTGTTCATTGTGAATTATAGGCACTGGTTGTGTAAGTAAAAAACATTTCAAAGATTTGTATGTAGAGAACTTGAGACTCACTGCGAAGTTTTTGAACAATACCTGAAACATGGTCACAGGTATTGTTAGCCTCCTTCTCATTTATTTAGTGCCCCATATTCTAAAGAGCCTTCTTATAACTCATAGGGCTTATAGTCTGGGCGTCTGTTTTAAGAACTTTCTTATCACATCCTTACCTAAGGGCTACTCCACAAAAATGAAAAGTGTACCTGAAAATATTTGTTTTCAGACTGATTCATTCTTGAATGTCTGAGGCTTATATTAGAATTTTTGTTGATTTAATTGACTTAGAATGTAGAATTGAAATGAGAAACAAACATAAACCTAACCTAAAACATACACTTTTCTCAGCAATGAATTTTTTTTTTTGTGAATAGGTTAACAGTCTACCATTCCCTCTTAATCATCACCATTTCCTTTTATTTAAAAAAAAATGAAAACTATTGATTTTTCCTGATTATGAAGTAATGTGCATGCAAAAAAGTTTAAAACAATTTAAGGAAGTAAAAAGTAAAAATCACCATACTCTCACTCTCAGAAGTAACCATTTTTAACCATTCTATGTATGTACTTCCAGAATTTCTATACATATACATGTATGTTTCATAAAAAAATATGACCACATTGTTTAGAACCTTTTTTCTTCACTTAATGTCATATCTTCTCTTCCAGGTAATATGCCTGGCTGTATTGACATGCCATAATGTATGTAACCAACCCCTTATGAAATCTTGTCTGTGCAAGAAAAATATGCTCATAGACTCCTGAGCACCATCTGATGAGACCTAAGCATTTTTTTTTTTGAGATAAAATATTAAAATGTGGAGGCCTGAAAGTTAAACATCATTTTGGGCATTACTGGCTTTGCTGGTTCCACCCTCCAGAATGTTTCTGCAAACAAGACCATGCTTGCTGGAGGGCCAAGGACACTCTGGGCATTGCTGCGATATTCACATTCACCATTCAACTACACAAGGGAACTCCCAGAGTTAGTGTCTTGAAATACCTGAACTGGAAGGAAATATCAACATTGTCAAATCACTTGTAGCACAGCCCACAACACTGCTGCTCTCATTAGCCCTGACTGCCAGTCTTATTAAAGGACTGTGACAGGTCTACATATATATGTAATCATGTTGAATTCAAACTTTCCAGAATAGCTAAACCCCCTTTTAGGATTTCTAAAATGCAATCGCACATTTTAAAAAGATGTCATGACAGTATGGTGATTGTGGGGGGTGGGATGGAGGTAGAAGAGGGCATGGAGAGGATAAATGGTGATGGAAAAATAAAATAAATAATAAGTTAAAAATACAGCCCTAACCGGTTTGGCTCAGTGGATAGAATATCAGCCTGTGGACTCAAGGGTCCCAGGTTCAATTCCGGTCAAGGGCATGTGCCTTGGTTGCGGGCACATCCCCGGTAGGGGGTGTGCAAGAGGCAGCTGATTGATGTTTCTCTCTCATCGATGTTTCTAACTCTCTATCCATCTCCCTTCCTCTCTGTAAAAAATCAATAAAATATATATTTTTTAAAAAGTTAAAAATACAATAAAATCTATAGGATTACCAAAATAAAGAAGATATGAAAAACACTGAAGTTTCTTAAATTAGGACATGATACTGATTACATCTCTGTCTTAAGAAACTAATTTAAATGCGCTTTTGTTGTTCCTTCTGTAGCTTCCCTCCTAAACTAACAGTGAAGCAGGCTATCTATGTGCCCGCTCTGTGGATCCAAGCTAAACAATCAAACTCTATTTAGCAACGACTAAAATATATTTTCAATATTAACAGAGAAGCAAAGCAAATATTAGGAAAGTGTGCAAATATAATTATCTCGGAGAGCTCCAAAAATGCTTAAAATTTAGACCTGAATTTCAATTGCTTTGCATTCTAAATTAGGGTATTTCTGTCTACTTGTATTTTTTATTCTAAAATACAGAATTAATAACAATTCCATTTCTCATATCCTTTTGTAATTTCACAAAACATACCACCATTGAGCAGACTCTTCTGATCTAAGAAATAGTATAGGATGAAACCTCTGTCTTCTGACTCATTATTTCTCTTTCATCTTTGCCTTTTCAAAACACTTACTGTGCTGTCCAGCTCAGTGGTCGGCAAACCGCGGCTCGCGAGCCACATGCGGCTCTTTGGCCCCTTGAGTGTGGCTCTTCCACAAAATACCACGTGCGGGCGTGCACGTACAGTGCGATTGAAACTTCATGGCCCATGGGCAGAAGTCGGTTTTGGGCTCTCAAAAGAAATTTCAATCGTTGTACTGTTGATATTTGGCTCTGTTGACTAATGAGTTTGCCGACCACTGGTCCAGCTCATGCATCTGCTCTTATCTTAGTGTCCTTCCCATTTATACCAATATACTCTGCCCGCTGGTGGATTTTTCCTCCCACTGCTAATCCCAAGGACTCGTGAATTCACCTGTGGTTTTCTCATTTGTCTACTCCTAAAATTTTGTTTACTTGGTATTAGTCACCTACATGAGAAGAAAAATTCAATCATCAAAATGTCTGAAGTATCCAAATGTTTGTTTTTCCAGAGACATAGCTTACATTTTCCTATTTGTTTTTGTATGATGTCTCACTCTAGCTGTCATCATTATATATATATGCTTATCTCCCTGTAATCTGTTTTCAGTGCCAGGAAGCATTGCATTGTACTTGGCATTTGCCCAGTTTCAGTGTTAACCTTTTGCTGCTTTAATAACAATCATATGTCTTACATCATTGTGTAAATTACACCTACCACCAACTTTATGCATTTAGTACCATGTAATCTATCTTTTCATATGCTTGGCATTTACTGAGCATCTACTTTTTGTAATTGTAGCCCCAGTGCTATCTGGGAGTATCCTGTCCTTTGAGGTTTAAAATGACGTAAAATTCTTTGAGTGCCGTCTCAAATCCATGGGAAATCCAAATTCTGCTGACGATTTATGCAGATTTCCTGGAGCCTGTATTTCTTTCTGATTTCCTGTACTTGCTGAAGACTGACTCTCACCAACATTTCACTTTCCACAAGGATTCTTCCCTGCATGGACCAGAGCAGGACAGAGTGCAGCTTGTTCAGTTTCCCCAGGTTTTTCCCCCCAATATTTTTATTCATTTTTAGAGAGAAAGGAAGAGAGAAGGAGAGAGAAACATCCATGTGGGAGCATTACATCAATGGGCTGCCACCTGCATGCCCCCAGGGATCAAGCCTGCAACCAGGGCATGTGCCCTGACGGGGCATCTAACTGGCAACCTTTTGGTGAACAGAAGATGCCCAACAAACTGAGCTACATCGGCCTGGGCCAGAATACGGCAGTTTTATAGAACAAATTTAACTGAAGATTCAGAGACAACACTAAAGACTTGCACTGTATTTGTAATGTGCTTTTTCCTACCCTGGGTGATAAATGAAGGGTATATGTTCTATTACTCTTTGTACCTTTCCATGTATATGGATTCCCCCACCCCCGAAGGCCCATTAAGTCACGTGACACACCTATGGGAACAGTTTCCACCTGGGAGAACTGCTCCCCTCTCCCCTGTTCCACGAACTGTCCTTTTTCAGGTATTGGAGAAAATTGCATGTCAACAAATAATTACAATGCAATTAGATATGTTGTAAGAGCACTTAGCACAAAACAGATGAGAAAGCAACTAACTACCTGTAGGATTAGAAAAGTGGTCTTCCAGAAAGAGGTAACCTTTGAACTACTCCAGGAAGGGCAGGACTTAGCCAAGCTGAGCAAGGAGAATGAACAGTGGGCATTCAGGTCAAAGAAGGGCCGCATGGAAAAGCACAGGAATGTGAAAGAGTGCTCGGGGTGACTAGTGGCCACGGAGGCGGGGTCAATAGTGGGGACCAGAATACAGAAAGCCTCTTACATCACACTGATAAGTTTAGACTTGACACTGCTGGCCATAGGGAATGAAGAAATGATTTTAATCAGGGAAGAGGTATAATGGGGACTTTATAATTAATAGTTGATAATCTCAGCTATCCTCTATTTTTTTTTAATATATTTTATTGATATTTTACAGAGAGGAAGGGAGAGGGATAGAGAGCTAGAAACATCGATGAGAGAGAAACATCGATCAGCTGCCTCCTGCACACCTCCTACTGGGGATGTGCCCGCAACCAAGGTACATGCCCTTGACCGGAATCGAACCCGGGACCCTTCAGCCCGCAGGCCGACGCTCTATCCACTGAGCCAAACCGGTTTCGGCTATCCTCTATTTTTAAAAGTAAATTGTTTTCTTATTTCATAAATACCACAGAAATTTTCTAGGGGAGTCTTAGTTCCTGATTAATGCTTGATATGTAAAGGAGATTCTTAATCTCCTTTTCAAATGCAGGTTCTAGGTCCTCAGACCTACTCCCTGGGCCATGGGCTCCTGGAAAAAGTAAGATCACTAGGGGCTCCAGGTAATTCATGGATACTAAACACTGAGATCCTCTATTTCTATTAGAACGCCATGGAACTAAAGAGGGAGATTTTTCTTAATTACAATCTGATTTGAACTGGTGTCATCAAAGAAGTGTGTTAATCATAACAAATGCAGCAAAAACACCCCAAACGTTTCTATCATACATTTGAAAAAGCAAATTCAGGGTATCAGATTGCCTTCTTATTCTTTAGAGTTATATTAGTGATTTACTGGTTTATGTCCAGCCCCAATCAGCGTGAACTGGACAGCATCTACAGTCCTCCCCTTCTAGGAAGAAGATAGTTTCATAGTGGTGACCAACCCCAGCCAAGAATTGTGTCAGAGCCCAATTCAGCCATAAATATTATTTTCCTCTAAGATGATCACCCCTGAGACAAAGCCCCCAGACTTATTGGGCCCTGGTTCTCCAATCTGCCAAAGCTCTGTGCAGGAGAGCTAACATGCAACATGGCTCTGCTTTTACATCTGCACAGTCTCACCAAACTGCAAGCAGCTCATCTGCCCAAGGGGAAATGAGAAGTTTTGGGCTCCACATAAAATCTGGACCAACCTCAGAATCAGTATAAGACAGATGAACCCTAAGGCCTCTTGCAGTCTTCATGTTCTCTGAGTTACGACATTGGAAGAATGCATAGCAAGTGAGAGGTCAGGCAACCTCTGGGCTTTACCTTGGTCTGCAAAGAATTGCCAACTTAAGGTTTTTCTCATCAACTGCCTGAATCTTTTCTTTAAAAGTTTCCTATGTTTATTCTCACTGTACTTTTTTCTACCAGGAAGTCAACACGAAATTGGTAGTTTTCCAAATTGAAGGAAAGCATCGCTTCAGATGAACTTAACTTGAGAAAATAATAAATTGTAGGACTTTAAATGTAAAAGAAGAGGAAATTTTCTGCTTTTGAGATGAACTTTCTTTTTTGTTGTTCTAAATGAACTTTATCTTTTCTTGTTCATTTTTAGTGAAGTAAAGTAGACAGATAGTAAAAAACAAAAATAAGTACTATAAAATATTAAAAGTAATAATAAAATACATGCACTATTAAAGACTTAGAACAAAAACAAAGTTCCTCTCCTGGCTGCATTCTCCCAACTTCCTCTCCACTTTCAACTCCTATAGCTGTTTCTTCCATTATTGACCTCCATATTTCTGAAACACACACACACACACACACACACACACACACACACACACACACAAAACAGGCTTATAAAACTATTTCCCAATTTCCCAATTTAGTATTATTGACTGACTTGCAGTTTGGGAAGTGAGGACTTTTCCATGATCCACTGCCCTCCTTTTTCTCAAACCTTTCCAACATGCTCATATCCTAACTTTTGTTAAATCATTAGTGTATGCTTATGAAAATTGGTTCACTGCTCAGCCACTGCTTCTAGACAAACTTTTGATTTTTCCTGAAATTTTAAATTTTCTACTGTCACACCCATCAGACTATTTTCTTGGTGTCCTGGGGCGGCCCCCACACCGTGGCTCCAATCAGGGTCAGCTGTACCAGGTCCTCCCGAGACAGACTTCCCTAGTTAGAGTCTCTCTTGGACACTATGTCCTTCCCTTTCTTGGCCTAATTCCTCTTTTAGTGGAATACATCCTCCAGTGGTTTTCTATGAATGGGTGCCTGTAAGGTAATATCTTTGATTCATTACATATCTGAAAATGTCTGTGTTTCCTCAAACACGGGATCAGTTGGTGTGTAAAGTCTGAGGTGAAGATCCATTTCCCTTAGAATTCTAAAGGCCTCCTGCCATATCTCCCTGTGGTATTATTACACTTGACACATCCAAGGCCATGTTAATTCCAATACTTTTATATGTGACTTTTGTTGCTTACTTCTAGGATCTTCGTCTCCAGGGTTCTGGAATGTTGTGATAACGTGCCCCAGGTGCCTGAACTTATGAGAGGATGACATTTAGGGGGCTCTGTTCATCTGAACATTTGACTTTTTTACTTTCAAAAATTCTTTCATTTATTATTTATTTGATAATTTTATCCTTTCTTCTCTCTCTCTGTTGTATCTCAGAAACTCCTGTTGGTCAGACACTGGGCCTCCTGAATTTATCCCTAAACCTTCTTGGCTTTTTTTTCCTGATTGTTTATCTCTTTACTTTTTGTTTTATTTTCTGGGAAAATCTCCTGAATTTCTCTTTCATCATTTTCATCATTTTTTTTAATTTTAGGTGGACCCCTATATTCTTTATTACTGCCTAAAAAATTGTCCCAAAATTTTGCAGTTGAAAGCAGCAAACATTTATTATTTCATACATTTTCTGAGGGTCAGGGATCTGGGAGCAGCTTAGCTGAGTGGTGCCGTCTCAAGGTGTCTCAAGGGGCTGCAGTTAAGCTGAAGGTTGGGGCAATAGTCACCTCAGGCTTGATAGGGTTGGAAGGTTAACTTGCAAGATAGCTCATTTGCAGGATTGTTATTGGGGGCCTCAACTCTTCAAGACCTTGGCCTCTTCATAAGGCCTTGACTTGACATGCAGTAAGCTTCCCCAGAGCAAGTAATCCAAGAGAGAGAATGGACATCACAATGTCTTTTTATGACTTAATCTCAGAAGTGACATAGCATCACGAATGCCCTATTCTATTGGTCATACAGACCAACCCTGGTCCAGTGTGGGAGGAGACTATACAAAGGCATGAACCCCAGGACGAGGGATTATGGGGGAGCACTTCAGAGGCTGGCTACCACAGCTCTGCATTTCAACTTCGGTTGTTTCCTTTCTCTTCCTCCTCTGCCTGTGCCCCCCCTTTTTGGAACTGCCTCAGTTGGGAATCCTCCATGACCCCAATCCAAATAGAGTTGACCCTGGAACAACATGAGTTTAACTGCATAGGTCCGTTTATGCGTGGATTTTTTTTCAATAAATACTGTAAATATATTTTCTCTTCTTTATAATGTTCTTAATGACATTTTCTTTAGCTTAATTTATTGTGAGAATATAGTATGTTATACATACAACATACAAAATATGTGTTAATTGACTTCTATGTTATCAGTAAGGCTTCTGTTTACTAGTAGCAGAAGGCTATCAGTAGTTAAGTTTGGGGGGAGTCAAAAGTTATATGCAGATTTTTGATTGCACAGGGGTCAGTGCCCCTAACACCTGCATTAAAGGTCAACTGTAGTATCAAATGCTGTTTCTTGGCTCCTGCTCCCCATTTTGTACAGTAACCAAACTCCAGGTATCACAGTAGGCTGCCAGACTTAGTCCAACCTCTCAGGCATCAGCCCTCCCACTGCTTTCTGTTGCTATTGCATTTTGCTTCCCAGAAACATTTATCTTGTTTTTGAGTCTATTTTCTATTTTCTCTTTTTATATCTTACCTTTTATTAAAACAGAGACTATGTGCCACAGCAATAACAAGGTCCTGTTCCACTCAACCTGAGCTTCCACTCGCCATCCATCTCGCAAAAATTAATTGACACTTTTTATCTGTTTTAGTCTTCTCACCTGTTTTCCTTATCTTTGGGTTGATACTTTCTTTATTCCTTATTTTATTTTTTATCCATCATCTTATTCTGGTTTTCAAAAGGAGCGGACACAAATAAAGGTATTTAATCAACTCTCTTTCTGGCTTAACTCTTCCATACATAAGTGAGCCTGTTTTTTTCTGCTTAATATTCAGGATAATATTGCTACTCAAGCAGTGTCCATATTTTCAGATTATGTGACACCAGAGTCTTTTCTGGAATCCAAAGGAGACTTCCATTTGAAAAGGTGGTCTTGTCTTATGGGTGATGCTCAGTCAGTGCTCCAAAAATGTTAACTATCGCTATCATTATAGTACTGATCAGGGCAAAAAATAAACAACTAACAGCCCCAAGTTCATGATTATAGATCTAAATATCACTCACTGCATTATGGAAGATGTGTAAAACTCCCTCAACGTATTGTTCATTCCCAAATGTAGCAGGGACCTCTGAGTCAGCGCCAATGATCTGTATGCTTGCTGTCATCCAGAAAATCACAGATGGGCGGCTGGGTTAGATGTCTAGACTGGGGATGTCTCTCTGGACAGCAGTTGAAAGATAGGAAGTGGCAGTTGCAGAGAGATTTCTGTGATATCCAAGTATGGGGACAGCGGCTCGGGATGGGGAAGAAGGGGCCACTGAAAAAGCAGCACACGGGTGGCACCCCTCTTTACTGGAGGGCGTGTTGTCAAGGCTCAGGGGCAATTGCTTAAGGCAGACATGGGTGGAAGGGCAAAGAACAGCCCATGGACTCTGTCTGGCACAGCTGCCCGCACATGGTTGATGCTTTTCACACACAAAAACTTTCGCCTCTGGCTATTGGCTGGGCAGAGGGTCAATAAATATATTGCAAAATCAACAGGCCTGCTCAGTAGAGTGTGAACCAGCTTTGAATGTTGCCAACTTCCCCTTATGCTAACCCAGGCTGAGCTGGGCTGGGCTGGGCTGGGCATGGGGGAGGAGAGATTGGACAGAGGGCAGCAGAATGCATGTAAACTGGGCATGGGCTGTTCTGAGAATAGAAATAGGAAATATCTGAAATTATTCAAAAATTATTTCCTGGCCTATTCATAAAGAGAAAAAAAAATGTGTGTGCGTAATTAGATCATTTATTAGTTTTAGGAATAAAAAGATAATTTTTTATTGCCTGCCAGACACAGCTCCTACCTGCAGTCTAGTAAACATAATAAACCTTAACTCATGAGCATTTAAAAATAGCAATATTAAGTTAATAAGTTAGTAAACACACACACTGTTGGTAGCCCACAGAAACAGCTGTGGGGGAGGAAAGAGTTTTCCTCGACCCTCTTAGGGTCCCTGAATGACCTGAAAATTAAAGCAACGGAGTCAGATTAACAGGAGAAAAGCACACACATTTTATTAAATTTTTACATGTGTGTGGGAGCCTTCACAGGAGAATGAAGACACCAAGAAGTGACCAGAGCAGGGAGCTTTGAGATCTTTTGGACAAAGAAACAATAAATTTGTGAAGAACTGACAAAACAGTAAAGATGTAACTAGGAAGAGAAGGGTGAGTTTACCAAGGTTTATTGGCAGATCCCTATGGTGCCATCTCTGGGCTGAGTCTGTTCCAGTACACATCTTATGTACTTGTCTAAGTACTTTAACAGTGTTAACCCATTTGACCCCATTTTACAGATGCAGAAACTGAGGCACTAGAGATCACATAAAGTCACACAGGTGACTTGGCAGAGCTGGGATTCAGGCCCAGGAAGTCTCCTGTTAACCCCTCTGCCATATGGACCTGCAGGCAATATATGGGCCTTCATGAGCACAACAGGAATAGAGACAAAGAGAAAAGTACAAGAGACAACTGACCAGCATTCCTGGAATTGCCTGCTGCCTTTGTAAAATATATTTGATTGTTTTCATTTATAAGCATCACACACTGTTGGAGTCTCAAACCAATATTATATTAAGCAAACAAATTGTGTGTGTGCTCATATACTAGTACACATAATATTTTCTTAATTGACTAACATATTTAATATACTCTAAGAGTACTATTAATGTTTGTAGTTAATGCATTTGTACTTGAACCAAAATACTTCTCAGTTTGCTTACCATTGGTCTTAGAATGAAGACCAGCTCTCTGGCACTAGACAACCCCCTTCAGGAGGAATTGTCTGGGAAGACGATGACTAATTCCACCTGACAGAAGGAAGGGTTGCACAGTAGCATGTATATCCTTTGGCATAGGATATTGCAGCAAAACAAGAGAGAAGGGTAGTCTCCATTGACTATTTTACTCAGTGCAGGGCACTCGCTCTGCATCTTCTTTTACAGATGAGGTAACTTGGAAGGATTAAGTAATTTGTCCAAAGCTCTAGTAAGTAGCTGGAAACCTGAGGATAACTCCTTTGTAGACCTGACCGACATGAGCATACACACAATTTATTTGCTTAATAAAATATTGGTTTGAGACCCCAATGGTACATGATGCTTATAAATGAAAAACCTGTGATTTCTGGAATTTCAAAACCTTTTAAAATTCTCTACTATCAATGTTTATTTTACATTCAAAGTAAGGTTATTGTCATAAAAAATGAATGTGACTATTAAAAGAATGATTTTCACAAGTTTAACTGTTGAATATGCAAAAGTGCTAAAACATCACCATAACCTTGGGTCTCTTCCTGATGTGTTAATGGTTAGCACATAAGAACATTATTATGAGCTTTCTGTTCAAGACAAATGATTTCTTCGTGATGGAATATGGAAACTAAAAGGTATTTTATTGTTTGAAGAGGAAAAACAATAAAAATATTGCTTAAGAAATATCCATTAGTTATGCCTTCTTAGTAATGGCATTTGGCCAGACTGGTTTTTAATGGATTTAGCAATTGAACAGTAATTAATGGGTTTTAGTCCATTAATATATTCATAGTACTTCAAAAATAGACCCCAAAAAATGAATTAAAATTAATGAAAATAAAAATATGGTCACTGTGCCCTGGCTGGTTAGAGTGTCATTAATTACTCTGAAAGTCATGGTTAGAGTGTTGTTACTTACTCTGAACGTCATGGGTTTCAATTCCTGGTCAGGGGGCATACCCAGAATTTAGGTTCAATCCCCTGTTAGGGAGTATGCGGGAGGCAACCGACTAAAGTTTCTCACATCAATGTCTCTCTCTCTCCCTCTCTGTTCCTCTCCCTCTAAAATCAATAAAAAATACATATCCAGGTTAGGATTATCTATACAGCTGCTGTATCTTCTGGCTAAGTAATCTATGAACCAGGAGGTCACTGTTTGATTCCTGGTCAGGGCACATGCCCAGGTTGTGGGCTCGATCCCCAGTGTGGGGTGTGCGGGAGGCAGTTGATCAATGACTCTCTCTCCCCATTGATGTTTCTATCTCTATATCCCTCTCCCTTCCTCTCTGTTAAAAAAATACCAACTATCCAAACCTTGGGGAAAATACATACTTTTCTTTTCAATCAGTTGCTCTCTATTAATATAGATTGTGATGTACTAGTATGAAAATGTGGTGAGGATATATGATGAATGTCTGAAATTGCTATCTACTCCCTCTTTTGAATGACAGCATAGTCTACTGCCCTATATTCAGGAAATACGTTCAATTAAAGATTTTTTTGTTTGAATATTTTTATTTTGATTACACAACTTTGGGACTTTGGGACTACCTGAAGCAATTTTTTAAAAATTTTCTTCCCAGTCAGCACATCTCCTACCCTTGCCCAGCCTCTGCTGTCAGTTAATTTTTTTGGGGGGGAAGGGCGCAGTGTAGAGAAAGAGAACACATTTTTAGTTGATATTAACCCAAAGACTAAAGATAAATATATAACCATAGAATGTGTGTCAAAACAAATTTTAAATCCACTAGATGAAACGATTTCTCTTTTGTTCCTCTGCTGGCCTTCATCAGAGTTGGCATGTGCGTAAGTGTGAAAGTCAGGGTTGTGTGTCAAAGTGACTAGTTAGGGAGATAAGAGCTGCCAAACACACAGTTCAAATTTTTGTTTTTTAATAAGAACACTTTGATATTAGCATTAGTGAATTAGTTTATTTTTATCTTTAAAGACATATCATGGGTATTAATCATCTTTTCTCCGTCTTGAATTATTTCAAGAAAAGAAAACCTTAGAATCAACCTCAGAAGATGCTACCAATTAATATACCCAAATACATACATGTACATTATGCTGAACTTATGACACTTGCCAACATCAGACCATGTTCTACCAACAACAATGGCAATTTCATATGGTTCAACTATATATATTGTTCAAAACAAAAAAAAAGGACGGTTGGCTTTTTTCCATGAACAAATTCCTTAAAATTCTTAAATACCATGAGAATGATGTACAATCATCTGATAGTTCTTCCATGTGCAACAGCTTCTCCCTTATCTACTCTGTTTCTATTGATACATTGCCACAGCATCTCATCACTTCTAATGATCAGTGTTCAACGCTCTCAGAATAGAAAACTATGTTTGCTTTTTGCCCAGTCAGTTGGGAATTACTAAGCTGTTTTTACCCAAAACCCTTCCTCTCTCCCTCTTCCTAGGGCTGTGTCTGCACGGACAAAGGCCAGTGCTTCTGCAGTGGGACCAAAGGGGAGAAGGTAAAAATAAAACCTTAATTCTGCTTCTTTTCTCTTTGGAGCTCATCCTGGAGCTCACACTCTTCTTTCATTAAGGGCAGGAAGATCAGCAGTGTGTTCTTCCACTCCCCAAATCCAATATTAAAGTAATTGTATGTAAAAATTAACCTGAAAAAAAAGGGGGGTGGGCGGGAGGGCTTAGAGGAGCTTCAGATAACTTGTGTAAATACAGGCAGTTATTTTAACTCTCTTGGCTTGTAAAGGAGAAATGGCAAGTTAGTGAAAAGGGAAGTTGATGTATACCCTATTTACAATTTTGCTAAACACGAGAGAACAACTGGAAATAACTTAATTCACTCTCTTTGACATAAACTAAACATTGAAATGCTACAATTTTAAGTCCTGTGGCGTTGATGCAGGCCCGCCCCCTGGTGGAAGGATCCTGTAGCAGCGCTCTACTTGAGGCAAACATTTATCAGAGGCAAGTGGCTCCATTGCAGAATTCAAGGGGCAAAAAAAAGGGAATGCGGTGAAATCTCATTAATTCGCTCCATTAACTTGCAATCTGTGATAATAAAGACAGAGGCAGAACTAAAGTTGTGTCTTTGTTCACAAAACCCTTTCCTCAGATACATTAATGATTTACTTAACAATATTGAAAGGTAACTGCTTAAAAGTATTTTAAAAAGAATATATTTTAAGCTCTCTAGATAAAATAATCATAACTTATATGATCACTATAATAGCTATTATTCTATTTATTTTAAATTATTCTAAAATTCATGTGTAGTTGATTTAGGGTTTTTTCTCAGATTCATGATGGAAACTGTGATTCATTCTCACATTCTAGAAGCAGTATTGAATCCCTACTGTGTTCAAGATGCTATTCTAGGATGTGTGAAGGAACTTGAGTATTGAGAGGAGTATATTTCTCTTTTTATTGGGTGTATGCTCTCTCTCTCTCTCTCTCTCTCTCTCTCTCTCTGTCTCTGTCTCTCTCTCTTTTAAAATATAATTTGCCAATTGTGTAACTAAATTGACTGAATTAACTGGTGGCCTTTACTGTTGAATAGAAACTCCAGGATCCACTTCCATGGGAAGATTCTTTGTTGACAGAGAACCATGTAACACATTGGGCCTGAATTACTTACACTCACTCATTATTAGGGGCTTTTCCATATCATCTGACTCTTTCTAAAAAAAAACTATTTAGCTCACACTGATACTTATGCCACCCTTGACATCTCTCCTACATCTCCTGCACGAATATCATATTGAATTACGAATTCCTGTGTAATCAAGAAAGAACTAAGACCCACAGCCTGCATGTTGTTCTTTTCAAGCTGCAGAGCAGTTATGCACACTCCCAACAGCATTCCTGTGCCTTGTCCTCACTATCTCCATCTTTCAACAAACACACTACTGACCTCAATCTTTCTAACTGGGTTTCCCCTCCAGTCTGCATTTTATTTTTCTTTCTCTCCCTGCTCAGTTAACTCTGCCATTTGGGCTAACGTTCTTACAGATCAAGGGCCAGCACTTCCAAGCCTATGGACAATGCTAATAGCCGGCAGCTTTTCAGTTACTGATCCACTCATTGCTGCGGGCTGATTTTTGTTTACATCTAAGGGCGGGGGGGGGGGGGGGGGGGGGGGCGGGACTATGCAAAAACGTTATCAAGTCATAAAGGGGAAAAAACAATGGTTAAGGCTGTGTATGTTGTTGAAGAGTTTCTGTTCTGTGTATTTCTTCTCTTGTTTTGGTTTTAATAGGGAGAAAAAGGTCTTCCTGGACCCCCTGGTTCTCCTGGCCTGAAGGGATTCCCAGGTCCTGAAGGCTCACCTGGACCACAGGGACCCAAGGTACATCAGCCTGAAAGGTTGAGGAATACTCAACCCACCCAACCTTCTTTATGCCTACCTTATGGTCTCCTGAGAACATGGAGAGAATTTCACATCTTAGCTAACCATCGCAAATGATCATTATTATCTTCAAATCCTCTACTCAACTTCCTCCTCCCCAGTCTACACAGCTTCTGCATCTGCATCAGCTCCTACTTTCTTCTCTTCTGCATGGAAAGATGAGTTCTTTTCACTTTCCATTCAGGACCAACCTGCCCCCTCTCCTGCCTCCCACCCCACCACACACACACACACACACACACACACACACACACACACACACACTGTACCCTGCTCACTGGGATTACAAGTATAACCTTATTCCAAGAGATATCTCCTTTGTCTTGGGATATTCTAACTTTCCTTTTGATGTTGGCCTTTCTCTTTCAGTCCTTAAACATGCCAATATTTCCCCATATTAATATAAACACCCTTTAGACCTTACAGGTGCAGTGACCAAAGGATTGCCATCCTTTCCCTGTCTTTCCTTTCTGTCAAACTTCTTTAAAAAAAATAGCTAACCAGGCTGGCTAGAGTTCATCTCCATTCACTCCTCAGCAGGTGATAATTGCCTTCGGCCCCCTCTCTCCTGACAACACTCTTGCAGAGATCACCCATGACTCCAAGTGATCAGTGCCAATGGATTCTTCTGTGTCTTTGTCTGACCTGAACCCCTCTGCTTTGTCTCAGATGTTGTGGAGTGGATTGCTCTCTTCTCCTTGAAACTCAGTCTTTGTTTCTGACTCTCTTCTTGCTTCCCGCCCTTCCTGTCTTTCTTGGGTTTCTTTTTCTGAACTCTTTCCTTAAGCATCAAGGGCCCTTCGTTCTGACCAGAGCCTACTGCCCTTCACACTGGTCACACATTTTTATCCTAAAGTCTGTGATAAAACCAAGGGCTTTTGTTTAAATCAGTGCCCTAGAGGATTTGCTAAAGAACTCAAACCACTAGTTTGCTGATGGCTCTTTCTGCCCTGGACATTAGTCAGACATAGCCTAGGCTCTCACACACTCCCATGGTCACAACCCTGACTGCTGACCTCCAGCAAACTATGAACTAACCAGTAAGTTATGAAAGACAATCACAATTGATCTCCACACAGTTTTTTTAAATTTCATAAATATTGTATAGGATATTGACATAGTCATCAAAGGCAATATTTACTGAAAATTTACTCTGTGTCAGGCACTGGACCATGTATTCCTGACTGCACCTTATTTACACCTCACGGTGGTTCCAGAAATCAGGATGGAGACTCATAACCTAGTTCTCATTTTTGTCTCCATTTTATGGATGAGGAAACCGACACTCAGAGCACTTAAGTAATCTGTCTTTGGTTACACAGCCATCAGGTGGCTGCTTTTATACAATGCCAGCATCAAACTCCTTAACCAAAGAAGCTAAACCCACACCTGTAGTTCCCAAGTAAAAATGTAACGATGGCTTGTTCTCCAGAAATTCCACCACTTTCTGTCTGTCCCATTCATGTATGCATTGTTTCTCCATTTCTCCTTCTTGTGATCCTAATTTTGGAAAAGTCATTTGGATTCTGGACATCCTATGCCTGAATTTGGATACATTCTGTGGCCTCCCTCCCAGGTGTGACCTCACATTTTTCTCCATTTCGCTGGTAGAATGAATTTGCCACTTCAACCCTGTACATCAGATCAGCTAAATTCTGACTCCTTCCTTTTCATTTTGTTCTCTATACCCTGCTTGTAGCTCTCAGCATTTCTTTAGTGATGCTACCAATAAATTAAAATGAAGGTTCTGAACACATGGTGCTCAGAGTTCAATGATGTGCAAGGATTCCATAAAGCTAATTCAGGAAACCCTGTGCCACGTTGACATGGAGTTCATATTTTAAAGCACAGCTTGTAGATGTGGCCACACAAGATCATTTGATCCAAGGCAGACAAAGCTATCAAAACCTGACCAAAAGATTTTTCAAATGTATAAACTTCCTACCTTACTTTTAAATATTGTTTTGCACGAGAATATTTACAACAGGGAAGTAAAACGTGCAAGTCCCTCCTCTGCCTTTTGCAAACACAAGATAGCATCCTTCAGAGAAGGGGGCATGGTCACGTAGCCAGGAATTTCACCTCATCCAGGAAAGGCTGACTTTGGCCTTGTCCATCCAATCTTAGAAGACTCTGTAACCCCTTTCACGAAATAACAAAACAAAACAAAAAAATACTGAAACTCTCAGGAATGATGAAAACAGCTTTTGGACAATGGAACTTTCCCACCCAGTGGTCTAGTTAAAATTGTATCCATTTAAGATTATTATTCTCTAAGAAACAGGGCCTCAAAACTGTGCTCATTGTGCGCCCAAAGCAAGCTTATCTCTGATTCAGGCAGTCCTTGCTTGGCTGAGTATTTATCTGTGCATGGCAGGTACATTTTGTTAATGAAGTATTTCTCGTGCACAGAAACATTGGCTGCTGTCCTCAACCACCTTTGCAACTGTCGCTCATTCTTATCAGACCCCAGCAGCTGTTGGCTCCAGGGCGGGTTTACCACAGAACTTGTCAGACACTGATGTGAACAGGAATCATCACTGCATCTTGTTGAGATGCAGAATCTGAATCAATAGGTCTGGGAGGTGGGGGCCCTGAGATTCTGCTTTTCTAACAAGCTCCCAGATGACGCTAATGTTAGACCCTTACTTTGAGTAGCAAGGGTTTGAAGGAAACTTTCTCTGTCTGTCCTTACTGGTAAATATTTTAGCTCCAATGAAACAAGCAAGTAAGTGAACCATGTTCACTATGAAATAATCACAAGAGCAAAACTCTTTGGTATGTCAATAAAACTGGGACCTTTCATTTATGGGGTTTGGGGATGCCAAATAATTGTCTTGGTGTTTACTTTTGTTTTCCACTTGGATCTAGGGCGCTCCAGGACTTCCAGGACTCACTGGTCCCAAAGGTGTAAGGGTTAGTATTCCAACCTGATTGCTTAATGAATTCTTTTTTTAAAAAAGCACTGCAGTGTAGAAGTTATACAAATATCATGAAGGAGTACATTGTTTATGGTGCACTTCTATAGATGAAGTTCAAGAACAGGCAAAATTATAATGGTATAAGTCAAGATAGTGGTGACTATGTGGGGTTGGTACTAACTGATGGAAAAGGCATGAGAGAACCATCTGGAGTGATGTCTGTGTCTGGACTGGGCGTTGATAACACCAATGTGTACACACACACATATTGGTGTTCATGGAAGATTGGAGCACTGGACTCTAATCAATTTACACCTTTAAAGTCTACCCCCAAAAATCTAAAACAATTGTAATCATCTCTTTTTAAAATTGATATAAATGTAAGATTTACAAAAGTTTGACAAACCTTTTTTTGTTTTTTAAATAGTTTTTAGCCATTCCAAATTATAGTTGCAGGACGGGGCTATTGGAATGGTAAATAATTTTCTGTTTATAAGTTGAACATTTCAAGTGTTTTTCTTGCCACCCTTCCCTTTTCTATGCCTTCAGGGAATAACTGGATTGCCAGGATTTTCAGGTCCTCCTGGACTTCCAGTAAGTAATGGGGGAAATGTATAACTGAAAAAATAAAAAGTGAGCTCTTTTTAATATAGATGTTAAATCAATAGCATAAGGAAATAGGTATTGATAAATTTGCTACATGATGAAAATGGCACAATAGACTAGCATAATATGTTAGTGTGGATTGGTAGATCATACAAATCAAATTGTATTTCCTGAAAAACTAGAATAGACTAGAGTAGAATAATAGAATAGAATAGAAGAATAAAGCAGAAGATTAGACTAGAATAGAAAAATAGAATAGAATAGAAAGAATAGAATAGAACAACTGTTTAATAACATATAATTATAAAATAGTTACCTCTTATATGTTTATTTCTAGTCCGCAGAGGCAAGATTTTTTAAAGGAAAGAAATGGGGAAAATATAGATACAGAGGCAAAGAAGCATTGAACAGACTGTCAAACTACAGCGGGAAGGCAGGGGAGGTTGCGGTGGGGGGGGGGGGGGGCTAAGAGATCAACCAAAGGACTTGTATGCATGCATATAAGCATAACCAATGGATACAAGACACTGGGGGCGGGGGCAGGTAAAGGCATGTACTGGGGGGTAGGGGAGGCCGGGGGGAGGTCAATGGGGAAAAAAAAGGAGACATATGTACTACTATTTGTAATACTTCAAACAATAAAAAAAAAATAGTTACCTCTGTGCACATTTCCCTCTTCTTTTTCCTTTCCTTTCCCCCAGCTTAAAACAGCATGTTAAGGGATTTCGTGTTATATAGAAAGGCCTTTGTTTTATTTATAATATCTGTACCTCACTTGACAATTCTTTGTTTTAATTAGCCCATTTTATTTGCTATTTTTGTTTAAATTATTTTCAAAATGACTACATTTACTACTTAAATATGTAAATAATCATTTATATTTAAATAACTACCTAATTAGCTCCTCCTTTCCCTCATGTCGGCTTCCTCGCTGTTTCCACCTGGTCCCAGGGTCTGGTTGCTTCTCCTTTTTGAAACTTACTCTGTTTTCAGGGCAGCCCCGGCTATCCTGGACCTTACGGTCCTGTTGGTTTACCAGGATGCAATGGTTCTAAGGTATGCACTTCTTACACAGGACCTGATCAGTCCATGTTCTGCTGAATGAGCCAATCAGGCTGAAGTAGCAATGAGGTGGGCTAGACTTTCCTGGAAACATTCTTTTAACCAGAACCAATGGTACTTGTCTTCAGGGGAGAAATGTGATGTTTGAACCAGGAACCTACCTGTTTCCTTTTTTCCTATGCCTTGGTTTCTGATTGTCTTTGGAGGAAGTTCTTTCCTATTTGCCCACAGAAAGATAACGAGTTATTTTCATCTGAGGTAGTGAGTGTATATAAATCAGAAACTCAAGCTGGGAATACAAGATATGTCTTTGGAGAAGGAGGACTGAGCTTTCCTATGTTCATTCGTCTCCTCCGTTTCCTGACTGCCTGCTCCTTTTCCCAGAGTGGTGGCCAAGAAAGAACTAATCACTGAGCTTTCAAGGAAACAGCAATTAAAAAGTTCTTGGCACACTTAAGCTTTCGCCATTAATGCACAATTTGAGAAACAATAGATTTTAATACTGTTTTCAATTAAGATAATGGTTTTTCTGACCTTCATACTCATAACCAGTAACCATAAGGAACTTTGGTTACTTTGTCTAGCTTTACCATTGCAGGGTTGGAAGAGAGAAACAGGGAAAATATCTCAACAGGCTGTTTTAGATCAAGTAAGAAGAATGACAAGTTTTGTACGGTCTTTCTTCCAGGGTGAGCAAGGATTCCCAGGATTTCCTGGGACACCAGGCTACCCAGGGTTCCCGGTAGGTTTTCATTTCTAACTCTCATCAGAAACAGAAAGTGAAATGTAAGTTCAGAATGGCCATGTATTGAAATCCATCATGGGGATGTCTGGTGCAGCCAATAGTACTAGTAAACACTAAATTGATAGTTGGGGAATGAATGAACAAATAACTTATGAGTTCAGGTTTACATGTTGAGACTTTCTTATACTTTAAAGGAATACAGTGAAGCTGAGTAGTAGGCAGAGGAGAGACTGGGAGGGGGTGACTCAAAGAGTGAGAGTATGGGGTAGGAGGGTCGCTTAGAACCAGGACTTAAAGAGCTCCAGCATGTAACCTTTAGGTCAAGGAGAATAAGCCTGTGAAGGAGGCATGACCCTGGTGGTAGAAGGAGACCAGGAGGCATGTATGATGGAAGAGCAGGAAAGACATGTTTCAGTAGAGGACAGTGACAGACAGACAGCTGCCTAATGCTTCTGAGAAGTCCAGTAAGAGAGAAACTGACATTTTTTCATTGACTGTAGCAATGTCAAAGTCATGGCAGAACTTAGCAAGGGAGACGTCCATCATGGAGAGAAGCAGGTGGCAGCTGTGGGACTGAAGAATGAGTCAGAGATGAACAGAACAGGAGGTGTGCAGATGACATGAAAAGAAGGGCAGTCCTGTGGGGGGAGGGGAAGATTTAGGGTAGACTTTGTCTAAATGGGAGTGACTTGAGCATGTTGTAAAGGCAGCAAGAAGTACACAGTGGAGGGAGAAGGTAGAATAGAGGGAGAAGTGGGATGTTGTTTACTTGATTTGTGTCTAGTGGTTAATATGCCACTTTCTTTCCTAGGGTGCCATTGGCTTAAAAGGAGAAAAGGTAAGACATCTGTGGTATGTTATTATTGAACATCTCTAATTGTACATATGAAAGAGCCTTCTATAAAATAATGAGATATAAAAATTACAAATGAGATTGCATCATTAATCCAGAATCCATAATACTTGGGACATGATATTTATTTCCATTGAACAACGTCTTCTATTTCTCGTCATAAGTGTACAAGTTTCTTATCATCCTTTAAGGAAATAGAGTCTGGGAGATAAGAGCTGGCCTCGAGGCTCGGACCCACATTTCACATCCAGAATTGCCACCAATTCTGATATCTTGGGAAACCCTTTATCATCCTTGTGTCTTCTTTACTTCCTTGCACAGTAAATTGTTAATTTTAGAAACTATGAAAATGCTTTGAGTTCTTCAAAATGAGATAACTAAGCCATTTCTCTAAGTATAGACCCTGGTATCAATGAAAGAACATCCAGACCTATAAACAAGTTTTGTGAGAGTTTGAGCCAAATTTTTGAAGACATGCCCAGAGCAAGCTCTCAAAGGATTGAGAAAATGCTGCAGAGAAGGCAGTTTTGCAGTTTCTTTTATGAATTTAGAATAAAGGGAGGAGACATAAGGAAGGTACATGAAACCCATTGGTGGTACATTAAGGGAGTGGGGAAAAGCAAAGCAAGGGAATCTCTAGGATTGGACACAAAGCAAAATAGAGAAACTTCTTTCACATGGATGGGTACAGGATAGTTAACATCTACAGCACATGGAGATGGTATTAGGCAACAGGATGACAATGAGGATCTTATGATCTCACACTCTAGTGTCAGCAATTGTGCCTTTGGAGGTCTAGAAAAGAAAATGACTCTGACATTTCAAAGCTATATCATCTTAGATGCATAAGAACAGGGACAGGGCTCACCTAAGGTAAAAACTGATCTTTGCTAAGGAAGCTATAGGCCTGGGAGGTGACCTACCCAGTTCAGAATTTGTGAACAGACCATCCTGTGTGGTTACTTTTGGTCACTGAGCCTTTCAGGTTGATGATGTAGCCCCTTTTTCATTCACACTGGAAAGCACTTTTATCCTGGAAGTGGCATGACCTTGAATAAGCATGTAAAGGGGTTTTAAAGATATAACATTGATTATGTTCAATGAATTTCATTTTCAAGGGTGCTCCTGCTGAAGGAGAAGGTATCGAACATGATGGAAAAGGGGATCCCGGGCTGCCAGGAGCTCCAGGAGTCCAGGTACAAGCACTTCAGAGAGCAGTCCTACCATCCTCGGTGCCCCTTCTCCATTTTCTCCTGTCTGTGTGTGTCCTTCTCTCTCTTTCCACCTTCCTCTCTCCCTCTCTCTCTCTCTCTCTCTCTCTCTCTCTCTCTCTCTCTCTCTCTCTCTCTCTCTGTATTTGTTAAAAAACAAGGCTAGACTTGTATCACACACTGAACACAATTTAAAACTGTGATGTTAAGTAATAGCTCTATCATAAAATTTGCATGATAGTAGATAACTGGGTTTTACTTAAACTGCAGCCATAGATGGAAGGTGTCATGCTCCTCAGGTTTTATTAAAATATTTTAATGGGTATTGTCTGTAGGTAAGAAGTACATTTACTCTTCTTATTTGTCTCTTAATTTGAAGGGTTTGCCGGGCCTCCCAGGTTTTCCTGGACCTGTGGGCCCACCTGGCCCTCCGGGATTCATTGTGAGTACTAAATCGCCATTGCTGTAGACACTATAAACTAATGAAAGAGTTATAGCTTAAACATTTAAACGGTTTTCGGGCTTGGTGCATTTCCTGCTATAATTATAATTTGTGGATTTTTTTAGGGTTTGCCAGGAACCATGGGGTCTCCGGGACTTAAGGTAAATTACAGTTCATAGGTCATATCAGCCATAACATCCTACCCAATGAGAAAGCCAAACCCAGTCTGATTCCACACATGGGTCAATACAGCTATTATTAAAAAAAAAAAAATCAGTAAATAACAAATGTTGTTGAGGATGTGGACAGATGGAAACCCTTGTGCACTGTTGGTGGGAATGCAGATATGTGTAGGCTATTGAATGGAGGTTCCTAAAAAATTAAAAATAGAGCTACCATGTGATTCAGCAATTCTAGTTCTGGGCATTTATCTGAAAAAAAAAAAAAAAAACACTAAATAAAAAAAATATATGTACTCCATTGCAACATTATTTATAATAGCCAAGATATGGAAGCAACATAGGTGTCCATATATAGATAAGTGGATGAAGAAGAGCAGATAAATGGAATATTATTCATCAATAAAAAAAGAATGAAATCTCTTCATTTGCAACAACATTGATGGACCTGGAGGGTTTATGCTTTGTGAAATAAACCAGACAGAGAAAGACAAATACTGTATGATTTCACTTATATGCAGAATCTAAAAAACAAAACAAATGAACAAACAAAAAAACAGAAACAGACTCACAGATACAGAGAACAAACTGAGCGTTGCTAGAGGGGTGGGATGAGGGTAAAAACAGTAAAGGGGAATATAAGGTACAAACTTCTTGTTATAAAGATACTAGAGGCCCGATGCATGAAATTTGTGCACGGCGGGGGTGGGGGGCAGAGTGTCCCTCAGCCCAGCCTGCACCCTCTCCAATCTGGGACCCCTCAAGGGATGTCCAACTGCCCGTTTAGGCCCGGTCCCAGTGGGATCGGGCCTAAACGGGCAGTTGGACACCCCTTTTACAATCCAGGACTGCTGGCTCTCAACCACTCGCCTGCCTGCTGCCTGCCTGCCTGATTGTCCCTAACTGCTTCTGCCTGCCAGCCTGATCACCCCCAATCACTCCCTGCCAGCCTGATTGATGCCTAACTGCTCCCCTGCCAGCCCGATTGCCCCTAACTGCCCTCCCCTGCCAGCCTGGTCACCCCTAACTGTCCTCCCTTGCAGGCCTGGTTGCCCCCAACTGCCTTCCCCTGTTGGCCTGGTCACCCTTTACTGCCCTTCCCTGCAGGCCTGATCGCCCCCCACTGCCCTCCCTTGCAAGCCTGGTCCCTCCCAACTGCCCTCCCCTGCTGGCTTGATCGCCCACAACTGCCCTCTCCTGCCGGCCATCTTGTGTCCACATGGGGGCAGCCATCTTTGACCATGTGGGGGCGGCCATCTTGTGTGTTGGAGTGATATCAATTTGCATATTACTCTTTTATTATATAGGATGGGGACTAATGTACAGAGTCAGTAATATCATAACAATTTTGTACGATGACAGATGGTTCCAGATTTATTGTGGTTATTACTTCATAAGGTATATAAATGTGGAGTCACTATGTTGTACACCTGAAACATATAATATTATATATCAACTATAATTTTAAAAAAATAATACATTATTCCAAGATTAAATAAAATGACAATTGTGACCCTGTGGGGAAAAGTTAAAATATAAGTGTTTAGTTACAAATATTAGAACTTCAAAGGGTTTAGAAAATGTATTCGTATTCCTTTTTAAAAATAATTTGGTTTTCTATTTCTTACAGGGTCACATGGGTGATAATGTGATTGGACCAAAAGGAGAGCGGGTAATTTAAATACTATGGTTTATTTGTGGGCAAGATATTTGAAGTTCCATAGCAATTAGCTATACATTTTATTCAGTAAGTCACACTGAAATGAATGCATTTGTTGTGTCTCAAACTTTCGTTTGCTGTTTTCTTACAAGAGCACTAATGGGGAAAAGTAGCTCTCTCAAACATAGTAAAGATAATGTGGTTTAGTTTTTAATTCTTGAGTATATTTATCTTTAGGGTGTGAAAGGATTAATAGGACCTCCTGGATCACCAGGAACTGTTATTGTGACGCTGACTGGCCCAGATAACAGAACGGTAACTCTTCAATTTTATTATTAGGGTTGTGCCTTTCCATTTCCCTTACCTTTTTTTTTATAAATTCTGTCACCTAATCCCCACTCAGCCCAATCCTCTCAGCCTTACTGAGCCTCAAGGTTTTATTCCTTCCCTATTTTATACTCATGAACCAGAAAATGTGAAATCTGGCTCAACCTTACTCTCAGTCTTTCTCATTGTCACTAACACAGAGTGGGTATTTAGTGAGTATTTTTGAATAAATTATTACAAATTGGGTGTGCAGCTCTGAGCCATTTGGATGTGAGAACCTAAAGGTATGGATGGAAGGGGGGTGGGGGCATGAATGGGAGGTGGGGGGTAATGGGGGAATAAGGGCACATATGTAATACCTTAATCAATAAAGAAATTTAAAAAAATAAAATAAAATAAAAAGGAAAGGAAAAAAAAGATATGGATAGAAGGGTGTCATAATTATAAGGGACATTTTTATCCTGCCATCATAATCCCAATGATAATTTGGGCCCCATTCCTCTCCAAGGATACTATAGTCTTGTATTTGGACATTAACATTTGCTTTCAGAGTACAGAGCTGAATCAAATGCTCAGAAGTGCACCACAATATCATACACCAATCCTGACACTAGGTTGATCCTGGAATGTCTGGGAAGGGGGATGGAGAAGCAAGGAGGTAGCTAACAATTTTCTAGTGGATTAACTAAGAAATAAGCATAAAACACTTTTATCTTATAAACTTATAATTAATTGTGTTTTAATAAAAGCTTGATTGAAATGTAATTCATATGCCATAAAATTCATCTTCTTTATTCAATTCATGGATTTTAGTAATAATGAATTTTAACAGCTGTATTAGATATAATTCACAGACCATAAAATGACTTATTTAGTGTATAATTCAATGGCTTTCAGTATATTCATAGAATTTTGCAACTATTACCACACTTAATTAGAATATTTGCATTACACCAAAGAGAAACCCTTTAGCCATCACTCTTCAATATAATTTTTAACAATAAAAATTTTCAAAACAAAAGTTAAAACAAAACAGTAAAATGTAATATGACAAAAAAATAATTCACATCAAAGACTGGGGTGGGGGGAAGGGGGAATTGACCTAAAGGGAAAAAAAACTAAATTTTCCAGAGGTAATTAACAAAAATAAAATTAATAAATTTTAAAACTTTATTGGCTGAAAATTGATAGGAAAAAATACCTTATCCCAGGGGTCCTCAAACTTTTTAAACAGGGGGCCAGTTCACTGTCCCTCAGACTGTTGGAGGGCCGGACTATAGTTTAAAAAGAAAACTATGAACAAATTCCTATGCACACTGCGGGCCCGGGACGAGTCGGCTGCTAAGCAGGACAGGCAGCGGCACCCGGCGGGCCGGATAAATGTCCTCGGCGGGCCGCATGTGGCCCGCAGGCCGTACTTTGAGGACCCCTGCCTTATCCTGACAAAAATCTAAATCTGGAAGATATCACCCAGGGTGGAGGAAATGAGTTTGAAAGAAACGATGCCCTCAAGAAAAGACGCACATTGGAAAAAATATAATCAATAAAACATGATAAAAGCAAAAACAAATGTGATTAAGAAATAAAATTCTCATTGTAACATTAACTCAGAAAATAATTGATCGCAATTAAAAATCTTTTCAATATATTAAAAATGAAGGTAAAACACATTAGAAATGATGTGATTGTGCTTATAGAAAGCTGATTCAGGAACTCAGTTTAATGTAGTTTGATTTAAAAAAAAGATACTTTCTTTTAAAAAATAGTATATGACTTCAGTGGGTTTATTGGTATAAAACTCAAAATGTGAAAAATAATAATGTGTCGTGTTAACAGGAAGTACATAGGTATTCTGTAAATCCAGTGTATTGAACAGATAGAGGACTTTTCCGAGTATAAGCAGTAAAATCTTGTTTGATCTGTTTGTAATGACCTTAAATTGTTTTTGTGGCAGGAACTCAAAGGGGAGAAGGGAGACAAGGGCGCCATGGGCCAACCCGGACCTCCTGGACCCAGAGTAGGTCATTTAGCGTCATGTTGTTCCTTTGAAACACAAAATAAAACCTTAGTGAACATTTTAATGTCTGACCTATCTTCAAATCTTAAGATTAGCTAAAGATCAATAGTATTTTACCACAGAAGTCATGAACATAGAAATTATTTTATGGCACTTCTAGCTGAAATCCTAGCACTGTTTCACCCATCTTAGAATTTATTTTCAGTATCTGGTTTTTTAGCATCTGTTTTTTAATTAATACTCATAAATAAGAATTCCCTCTTAGATGACCCATCATTTCAACATTTTTAAATGTAGCAGAATAATCAGAAGGGAAAGGTGAATAAAAATCAATGTAAGTCAAAAATCAATAATTTGTAAAACTTGACATAACTCTCATTAATACAGGGACCACCAGGAGACTCTTATGGATCAGAAAAAGGTGCCCCTGGAGAACCTGGTTCACAGGTAAACTAGGAAATTCATTGTCATATGTCGCCTCTATTGGGCAGCATTTAGCACTCTTTGGGTGGCAAGTATAAGATGGCCAACTCAAACTAGCTTAGATTTTTTTAAATGTTTAAAGGTTTGGGAAGTGAAATTTATTTGTTCATGTATCTGAGAAGTTCAAGGACTCCAGAGACTGAAACAACATGGGCAGGACTCTCTCCATTTCTCTTCTGCTCCTCTCTGTGTGTTTGCCTCATTCTCTCCTTTACCTAATGATCTTCCTTGTAGAGGGCAATGAAGAGAATGAGCAACATGTAGCAACAGACCACGTCAGGTTAATAGCATCCAAGGAGAAAGAGTGTGTCCATATGTAAAATCCCACAGAATCACTCTGATTGGCTCAGCTTGGGTCATGTGTTTAATTCTGGAAAAGTGACCATGTTCAGGAATAAAAGATACCATGATTGGCCAGGCCAGTGGGGCAGGGGGCTCCTGTGCCTGACAGCCCCATCAGAACCACACAGAGAGAGGACAGCTCCACAGGGTACTGGGCACACTGTGATGAGAAGTGAGATACGGGGAAGACAGAGCAACAGGGGCCCTCTCTCCCACCCAGCTCTATTTTGAAAAGATTTAAATACATGCACATATTATTTTAAAACTCTAAAAAGTATATACTGGGAAAAGTATTTTTTTTCTAAGAAGAAATATTGAACCAGTATGATTTTTAATTCTGTCATGGAGGGTAAATACCATAATAGTTTATCCAAGAGCCCTATCTGTTTGGACATTGCAACATACTTTTTATACATATATTTAAACACAGGCACATCTGGAATTCATAGAACTGGCAACATTTCAAATAAATAAATTGACTGTGAAACCTTCCACTTTTTGTGTTTTCCTGTCCACCTCTCAGCTCAGTGCTTGCTTGATTTTCCTCCCAAACTTGGATGGACAGTATCAATTTAAGCTTAGCTCTTAATTTCCTCTCTTTCTTCCTTATTTCCCATTCCCATTGGTCTCTGCCTTCCCTGCAAGAGGAGATGTTTGTGTGTTCTGTGATTAATATCTGTCCTTCTAATAACTGGGAGGGAAGCATCAGTCAAGCTTTCTTGCCTGAGGTTGAGAGGAGATGATTATCTCATTTAAGTTTTCCATGTTTATTAATATTATCCACATTTACTAGAGTACATGTTTTTGTTTTATCTGTTTTTTAGGGGAAACCTGGAAAAGACGGGGCCCCTGGTTTCCCTGGCACTGAGGTAAAGGCATGGTTTACCTGCTGACTTAGTGAAAATGTCAATCCTATTAGATAAAGAAGGATTTTTTTGAGAGTCACTTAGTAGTTATAAACTAACCAAAAACATGTAGTTTTTAAAAATTACATTTGAGAACCATAATTTTACACTACAAAGAGAGATCAACTGAGCACATTTTCTTTTTCCAGAAAGGAATTCAAACTCTTCTACTTCCAACAGAAGAAATTGATTCATGTGTCTTCTGACCCATTTTCTTCGCTCTGTTCTTTAGGGAGCCAAAGGTAGCAGGGGCTTCCCTGGGTTGAGAGGTGAAGATGGCATTAAGGTAATCCCCTTCCTCATGTTCTATCTTCAGCCTTTTTCAATTGGTTAGGTTTTGCCCACTTCCCCCCGCCCACTCTGTAACTAGGTACAAGAAATTGCAAACAGTGTTCTTTAAAATACCTTAGTATACTTAATAAGAAATGAGAGATGTAGCAACTTAAACACTTGAAGGTCTGTCTACTGGAAAAGATATTAAATTTATTCTATGTAGTAGAAGCTTAGGACCAGTGAGATTTCAGCTCCCCACAAGGAAGGAACTGGAAAAGGCCTGGGATTGTAGAAAGTTTCGGGTCATTGGAGGTCAAGCATAAGCATAGGTGGCTCCATGAGTCTCAAGCTGGGCCATTACACACTGAAAAATCATCATCAGTTAGTTGTGAAGTGTATTCCACATTGTTTCTTTCTGACAACATGTTGCAGACATATTCAAATAATTTCCATATGTAGGTATATGTGCAAATTCAAGGTTTATCCTCTAATAATACCACTTCCAGTAGAATTCTGAAATGCCCTCTTCAGTAGATAGGAAAGGGGGTTGGTTACCATTGGGGTTCTGGGAACTGCATACAACCCATAGCCTGGCGATCCAGTTCCACTAATCTGGGAGAGAACTGCAGAGTGGACAATGCATGTGGACACCCTTTGAAGGGAGTGGCATGAAAGAAATCTGGAGAACCACCAGAACAACCACCTCTGCAGAACCTTGCTGACAGGACTCTTTACCCAGCTACAGCCCTCCAGGAAAATCATCTAAAATCAATGTCCCTCTCACTATAACTTGGTTTGTATATTACATAGAAATAACATTACTCTGAGCATTGATTTATTGTTTACCTGTGCATTTTGCTTTTTAAGTCTACCAAATGTGTAAATACTTTTGATGAATGTACCCATAATTGTAATTGTTTTGTGCCATAGGGGTGGAAAGGGGACATTGGCCCTCCAGGATTTCGTGGCCCAGTAAGTATCATTAAAGACGATGTCAATGTCATATTTAATCAAGGAAATTTTGAATCAGGATCTCTCATTAATGGTTATGATAGAGATTATAGTATTTACTTTTTTATCAAACCAAGGCAAAACAATAGCTGTTGTTATTATTTGACAATGGACAAATATTTCTACTTGGTTCTTTGGTCTTTGATATGCACTAGTAGTACCCATCCTGGGTTGTGGGGAGGAAGGATCAGATCTGGCCCAAGGGGATCCTGCATCCTGAATAGAGTAGGAGGACAGCTGACCACCCAGGGGTGAGGGAGCCAGCTCCACCCTCTCCAGCTAGTCATGACAAGTGCACCTTCAGGCAGCAGGAAAAGCTCAACCAGGTTTCATGCAGGGCCAGCAAACACCAATCACCCTCCCCAAGCTCCATCTCAGCAGGCCATCTCTTCCTTGCAGGGAGGACATGGATGTGATGGCTGTCAGCTTCTGGCTGCAGGGTGGCCACATTCTATATTCTGTGATTCTGCAGCTTAAGGAAAGGAATAAAAGGGAGCCAGGCTCTGAGTCCTGATAATCCGTTCCTCTCCTCCCTCAAAAGACAGTGGTCCTCACATGCGATGTGCTGAGCAGGGCCGCCATTTCTTCATTGACAGTACGGTGTATGGTACGAGAGTCATGGGGAGAGGAGCTGTCCTATTGCAAATGCAGTTCTCAGGCCCCTAAGACCAAGTAATTTAACTCAGTAACTGGAGGAGGGTCCTCGAAACCTGCATCTTTATACTACAAGCAAATGATTCAAACGCGAGTAGTCCCAAAACACTTTTATGGAGTTGCTGGGAAGATGAAACGGGCTATTTTGTGAAAGCTCTTAGCCAACACTCGGCAGGCACAAAGAGGTCATTGTGGATTTTACAAAGGAGATTATTACATTATTATTGCTATTATGCATTCTTTTTTGTTATTTTCTAGTTATTGTTTAACCACAAAGTTCTTGTTACCTCATCTTTAAACAAGTTAACAAAGTATTGCCCCATGTAAATATGAAAAAAACAGAGGTTTTTAAAAGCCTTTTACATTTTCATTTTCTCTTCAAGATAAATGGACTGAATTCTAAGTGAAACCTACTTTTCCAATTGCACTTTAGAAGAAATCTAAGCATTTTTAGCTTACTCTGTATTTTCTCATGTTCAACTCTATATAACGGCAGTATCTACTACCATCAGAGGAAATTGCTTAGGAAGTAGATAAAGAGACCAGAAGTAGGTTCATAGAATATGTCAGAAACAGTAGTACTTAGTGTAGGTCAATGGTGTCCTGAAAGTTAAAGAAACAGTCAATAGAGTACTGTTTGATGTGTAGGTCTGAGAATAAAATAAATTCAGTGCATCAGGACAAGCATTTTCAAAAAGTGAAATAGAACAGAATAAAAATATCAGAGTTGATCATATTCATAAGTAAGTCACTATTTTGTGAAACTTTAATATCTGTGTACATAGTCACACATACATAAATATCTGTCTGTATGGATGTACATATAAATATAAATGAAATATATGATGCCATACAGAAATATCAACTTCTATCTTTAAATTTATTCATCCCATATACATGACTACCCTATTTCTGCTAACACATAAGCCTATGAATTGAGAAAAATGAGGAAAGTATAATTTTGGCTAAAAAGAAGAAATTGAAGTCATTGCATTTGGTGAATGTCCATAAATAGCTATTCTTTCATTTTCTTCATTTCTTTTTCCTTTAAGACAGAATATTATGATGCATACGCAGTAAAGGGAGATGAGGGAACTCCAGGCCCTCCGGGCCCCAAAGGAGCTCGTGGCCCACAGGGTGAGAATAAATTTCTTCCTGAAGCATTTGCTGACCATTTTCATCTTTCAAGGTAACACAACATGTGCTTATAGACTTAGAATTTTCAGGGGGAGAAGGGAAGTCTTCTCATTTTTATGGATGGTGGTATTTTTGGTGTCTCCTAATTTCCATACAAAACTTGAAAATTTTATGTGAAACTTTTGAATGAAAATACCAAAAAGTCATTAAATTAACTTCATGCAGGAAATCACGAAGTTCAAGTCTGGCAAGCAGACACTAACATGGTCCGAGGGCACGACCAGGGAGTGTAAGAAATCTGTAATCTCAGCGGGATTACAGATATAAAAATGGAGACCTGAATGGCTGGAATTTGAGCAAATCCACACCAACAGTAGCAAGGGGTGACTGAAGCCCTGCTTTCCTGATGCCTGGCACCATGAATTAAAGACACACTTACTTATCTTCTACCCCACTTTGATGGATTGGAAAGGTCTCGGCGCTCTCTTATCTCTGGCTGTGCCTTAGAACCCCTGGGACTTCTTCACTGATGCCCACATCAGGGGTCCCCCTGTGATTCTGATTTGTCAGGAGGAAGGCTCTGGACATGAGCAGATTGTGAAAGCGCCTCAGATTATTCTAACATGCAGCAGGATTGAGAACACTAGTCTAGGCAAATTATTGGTTTAAATAAGATTTCAAAAGAGATGTGTGCTTAAAGGAAAAAATCCCAGTGTATTTAAATAAATGGACAGATACATTTAGATATAGATTTTTTCAAGGCAATGTTAGAGCTAGAAGCAATCTGAGGTGGGACACCAGCCCAAACTACAGATCCTTAACAATTCCAGCTGTTTGCTTTTCTTGTCTCTGAACCATCCCCACAAAGTACACCCAGAGCAGGCTCTTAGTGAGTTTCTGCTGAATTATTTGAAAATGATATCTGAGATTAGTTTCTTCTCTGCAGTTTGTCTAAATAAGTAAAGTTTTCTAATATTTATCTATATGAGAATGGAGAAAAAGTATAGAAATTATTTATTATTAATTATTATTATATTATAACCCAAGATCGCAAAAATGGGGCAACAAGGTATTTATTTCTTCGTAAGCAATTCATTGCTGTTCTGTATTCATAGGTCCCAGTGGCCCCCCCGGAGATCCTGGAAGGCCTGGTAGGTACATATTTCTCCGGGTATCAACAGAAATGCTATTAAAAAGTAAAATGCACTGCTCTAGTAAGTTTGCATTATTTACAGAAGGAAAATCTTTCATTAATTGGTATAAAAGTGTTTGCAAATTCTTACTTGTGAAAAGGAAGTGGAAAATTACACAGAGTGTTGTAGAAATGCTCTTTTTCACTTCTCAGCGGTTTTAACTAAGTGTAAGACAGCAAGCTGGGAATATGAGAAGAAGCCTTGAAACTCGGAGGAGGCACAGAGAGAGAAAACTAGTTTGATGGTGATTAGCTTGGTTAAAAATCAGTTTTCAAGTTGCATAAGAATTCATAGGTTATACTTTTTTATGTGACATTTTAAATTTTACAATATATTGTTTATTGAAACAGACAATTCCGTAAAGTGTAGTAGCATCCATCAGTCATTAGTGTGGTTGCCTCTTGAGAAAGGAAGGAGAAATAGAATCAAAGATGGTTCCACAGAGGCCGCAATTATAACTGTAATGATGTAATGTGTCATTTTGTAAAGGAAGAGAAACTAAGAAAAAAATAGCAAACATTTGATAAACCTTTCCACCCATTATATTTTTCTTTATACCATGTACATTCAAACTAGTTCCTAATTTGGAAAATTAATTGTAATTAAGCAGATTGCAGAAGTATGTATATATTATCATCCTATTGGAAAAATAGGTGAATGGATAAATAGTGCATGTACTTGCATGTGATAAAAACATATACATCAAACTATAAACTGTGAGTGTCTCTTGAAGTTAAAATGGGACAAAATGATATTTCAGAGGTCTGGCCGAAGGTTACAGAAGACTTTTTTCTACATGCCTGGCCCCTAAGTAATGAATAGATAGGCTCCTTCAAAAAGCCAGGGAGTGAAAATTATAAAGCTCTAAAACAGTGTCAATCAGAGGCATTTACCTTTATGCCCAAATCCTTCTGCTCAATAACCAGAAGTAATTTCTCTGCTTAACAATTAAACCGTTTTTTGAGGCAGAGATTCAAGACTTCCCCCCTCCTCACATCCTCATCATCTTAGGAGAGATAAGATGAAATGCATTTTGTACCACCGGGCCTGGCGTCTCTCCCAGGAGGTGCTTCCTCCCCCAGCACACCCTTCCATATCTAAGACAATTGGCAGGAACGAAGTCCAATTACAACTTTCTTTCTTCTTTGGGACACTACAAAGTAGGCATCTCATAGTCTCTAATTTAAAAGTCTACAAAATAGCATAGATTGAAGAATTCTCATGAAGTCCTTTTAAATAAAAGGACTACTGTGCATCTCAAACTCTGTCTCAGTCTCTTGTCATCAACGACATAAATTAGCTTGTGGGCATGGAGAGTTCTGAGCTCCGCTGTACTGTGATCATTTAACAAGGTCACCTGAAGAAAGGAAGATACTCTTAATTTTATATGCTCAATATACCTTTCAGTGGTGCAACTGTTATAAATCAGAATACATCACATTTTTCAATTGAAAATAATCATATATTAATCAGGGAAAAATTAAAATATAATAAAATGATTATTTTCCCCCAAGGGTCATCAAAGCCTGGCCTCAGAGGAGCCCCTGGACCACCAGGCATGAAAGGAAGTAAAGGGGAGCGAGGACCCCCAGGAAAGAATGCAGTGGGGTCTCCCGGGGCCTTGGGTTGTCCTGGTTCACCAGGCCCCCCAGGGCTGCCGGGACCTCCAGGACCACCAGGTAAAGATGCCTAATGGGTCCATTTTGTGTACATTGCCCAGTGACAGGTGTGTGCAAATCAGAGGCAGAGGGCCTGACTTAGAACTTGGCTGTCAGCCTGTGTGGATCTTAGCAGTTAGCTTTCCACTGGTTTCATTTTATCAGCTGTCTGTGGAAACAACTACGGTGGCATGACTACTCTGCAAGTGCAGCAAAGCTTTACCACAGACGGCAGAGTGAGAGACAGGGACACCAGTTATGGGACAGGGAAGGAGTGATGATTATCAAGTTGGCCGAGGCCAAGGGCAACTCTTTGTTCAGTCCCTGGAGACTGTCTTCCGAGAAGCTGTGTAACTTTGTCTCAGGATAACCTGTCCCAGGGGAGAAAGAGGCAAGAATTTATCCACCAGCTTCTACTTCTCCTGAGTCAAAGACGTGCTCCCACAGCACTGGACTGCCCACCCCTCACATCTCCAGGCTGTGTTTGCCTGGCTCTCAGGGCATCCCATGCTTTGGCATCAGCAGGGAAGCCCCAGAGCAAGAGGCCGTAGGTGTGCAGTATGGACTCAAGACAAGATGCTGCCAGGTGGAGTGGGTCAGAGACCACAGAGCTGGGGTCCTCAGGATTTGAAGTGGTACCTGGAGGTCCAGGTTCAGGTGTCCTTTTCTCTCCATCTCTCTGAATAGCCACTTGGCATCTGTATTGGCTGATAGTTACATAGAACCTATGAAAATATAGGTCACTCTTTGTATTTTAAATACCCTTCCTGGCAGGAGCCTGGCAGGTCTTATGATTTATATTCAACTCTCGTAATAGCCTTAAGAATTTTCTGTGTCAGGGACTATTTGAAAGGAAAGAGACAGTTTTTATAGACAATACTAGAGGCCCGGTGCACGAAATTCGTGAGGAGGGGGGTGTCCCTCAGCCCAGCCTGCACCCTCTCCAATCTGGGACCCCTCGAGGGATGTCTGACTGCCCGTTTAGGCCCGATCCTACCGGACTGCTGGCTCCCAACTGCTCACCTGCCTGCCTTCCTCATTGCCCCTAACCACTTCTGCCTGCCAGCCTGATCACCCCCTAACCACTCCTCTACCAGCCTGTTTGCCCCCAATTGCTCTCCCCTGCAGGGCTGGGTCCCCCTCAACTGCCCTTCCCTGCAGGCCCAGTCGCCCCCAACTTCCCTCCTCTGCCAGCCTGGTCACCCCTAACTGCCCTCCTGTGCAGGCTTGATCGCCCCCAACTGCCCTCCCCTGCTGGCCTGATCACCCACAACTGCCCTCCTTTGCAGACCTGGTCCCTCCAAACTGCCCTCCCCTGCTGGCCATCTTGTGGTGGCCATCTTGTGTCCACATGAGGGCAGTCATCTTTGACCACATGGGGGCAGCCATCTTGTGTGTTGGAATGAACGGTCAATTTGCATATTATTCTTTTATTATACAGGATTAGATAGGATAGAGGCCTGGTGCATGGGTGGGGGCCGTCTGGTTTGCCCTGAAGGGTGTCCCGGATCAGGGTGAGGGTTCCCTTATGGCGTGGTGTGGCCTGGGCAAGGGGCCTGTGGTGGTTTGAAGGCTGGCCACACCGCCTGGCATCCCAAGTGGAGGCCCTGGTATCTGGGATTTATTTATCTTCTACAATTGAAACTTTGTAGCCTTGAGCGGAGCCAAGCCTCCTGCTTGCTCCGTGGCCACAGCCATTTTTGTTGGGATTTATTTATCTACTATAATTGAAACTTTGTAGCCTTAAACAGAGGCCAAGGCAGGCCAGGGCTGCGAGAGCTTGGCTTCCTCCATCACCAGGGAAACCCAAGCCTCCTGCTTTCTCCGTGGCTGCAGCCATCTTGGTTGGGTTGATTTGCATACTCACTCCTGATTGGCTGGTGGGTGTGGCTTGTGGGTGTAGGGGCGGTACGGTCAATTTGCATATTGCTCTTTTATTAGATAGGATGATTACAAATGTAGAACATCCAAAAGAATAATCTGGAAGACTTTTAGTATTACTAAGATAGTTCAGTTAAGAGTCTGTTTATGTGAGCAATATTTTAAAAATAAAATAAAAGCATTTCTTTAGGCCAATGACAATTTAAGAAATTATCCCATTAATAAAGGATATAATGTCCAAGAATAAATCTGTCAAGTTACAGTAAAGACCTATATGGAAAACGAAGCAAAACTAAACTAAACTAAAACTCTACTACAGATTTTAACAATTCCTAGTCCTCCAAGTCTTTCTCAAGATGTGGGCCGTGTCCTCATTTTATTGATGGCAAGCCTGATGTGCACAGTTTTTGTACCAAATGGATGCTAAAGTCAGTATCTGGCCCCCGTACCACTCCCTCTCCCCTTGGAGACTGCCCTGGCTTGCTATCTTCTCTTGCTAAGCGACATCTGTCTGTCCGCCCAGTTGCAGCTTCAAATTCAAGTCCTGCAGACAGTTTTCATTGAGCCTGCACCCTAAACACTCATGCTTAGCCCAGTTGTAGAATGTTTCACATTGCCCTGTCTTGGTTAGTTTCCTCTACAAGAATCAAAGCTCCTTGAGGTCAAGAACTATGTCTTCTCTGCTGTTTTAAGCCCCATCATTTGCTTACAGGGGGATGGAATATGGTAGATATTCAACTACTTGTTGAATTAAGTATGAAATGAGTATGAACATGTGTTAAGTACATATAAATGTATAAATGTGTAAGTACATATATAAGTCTACATTAAGTATAACACTGCCATCTGATTTTACTGTTTAAAGATAACTACCCAGTCATCTTGAAGACATAGAAAGCTGGATCACAAAAGGGCATTCTTTTCACAGTCAAGCAGACCTAATATAACGCACACCAAGTTCTACCCAAATTAAGTGTTTCCAGTGTTATCTTGTTGCAATGAAATTTTGGGCAGCTCTAGGTACTGTTTTTAAATATTTAATTTCATCAGCATTGCCTTCAACCTGTATTTGAAATGGCAAGACCAAAAATTAGGTTATAGAACACAATAGTTTAAGAGAAGTCGCTATTCATGGTAACACTATAATAGCAGATAATATGTGGAAGCCTGGGAAGAGCTTTCTTGGAGAACTGCTTTAAGAATGAGAAACTCAGTCGGTGTGAACAAGCAGTGAGGAGGAAACAGGGGACATCCTGAGTCAGAATTTTTTCCCCTCGGTACGTATTAATCATCTACAATATATCAAGGAGATACGTATCGCGTATTCAATATGCACAGAAGCACGAGATTTGACCCTTTGCCTAAAAATGCTAAAGGGATAGTCTTGGAGTAATTGGAAATAGTATAATAAGGTAAATGGGTTGCTTGTGTGTAATGAGAAACACCATATAAATATCACATGTGGGTGATGTGAAAGGAAAGGCCGGTCAACACACTTCAGCCTTTCAGTTGCAGCTAACCTTCGAAGGACTCAGCTTCCAAAACAAATGGAGAAAAGCATATACAATAATACATATTACTAAAATGCTTGCTAGTTGAAAAAGAGAACACTTAAAGAAATGTCTTAAAAACCAGTGTCTTTTTGTAGGTGACATCATATATCGCAAAGGTCCCCCTGGACAAGGTGGACATCCAGGCCATGTGGGGCCTCCAGGAATCCCAGGTGTTGATGGGCGCAAAGGTTGGTTCAATCAATGGGGTTGTTCTAGTACCATTCTCATCACCATCATTATCACTCTTTTTTTCTCCCTGAGGCAACAATGATCCCAAACAGCAGGCAGTCAGAGATGGCTTCTTTTCCAAAGGAATTAGCTAAAAGTATTCTTTTATCTGTAAAGCAGCCATTTATTTAGCAACCATGCAATAAATCATTGGCTATTCCTAGAATGTGAGTTTCATCCTGCACTGGAAGAGAGAAACACGGACATCGTAGCTATTTTACACTAAACAGGAGTTTCTGTCGAAGAGCACCTAGACGCTCAGAGGGATAAAGTAAGCAGATATAATAGATGAAAAGTTTTTTATTAATATGTGAAATGTCCTACATGATTTTCACTACATGGAAGAATGTTCAATGTAAGAAAGAATTGTGCAGTTGGAAACTCCCTGTCCTCTCTGCGGACGTGGTGTGGGTGTCTGAGTAACTGAGCACACTCTCTTTGCAGGGGAGCCAGGCCTCGTGTGCACAGACTGTCCTTGTGTCCCAGGGCCTCCGGGTCTCCCAGGACTGCCGGGATTTGATGGTGTAAAAGGAACCCCAGGTACACATGATTTGCAGACAAGTGTTTTTGCAAGTACAGAGGGTCAACTCACTGGATGATGTTTTCCTTGGCTTCCCTACAGCTCAAATAATGTACTGTATATAAGCAGTAAAACCATTGGAATTACTATAAAAATATATATATCATGGCAAAAAATAAATCTGAACAAATATTTGTTAATAAACTGGCCTGAAATTCATTCAAAAGATCTTCTAAAGAAATCATCTTTATAGAGATGCTTAAATACCTATAGGAAGTTAAAATTGTACAGCAAAATGCAATTTGACAACAGATATTCAAAGTCTTAGAAGATTTTGTACCCATTGGTCCTGCAGTTGAACTTTTAGGAATTTATTGTAAAGACTATAATTGGATAAATTTGGAGAATTAAATATCTAAAGGTATTTATAGGAGCATTGTTTACAACAGTTAAATTTGAAAAAACAATCTAAATGTCCCAAAACAGCACTTAGCTGAATAAATTATGGTTCACCCACACAATAGGCTATTGTGTACCCATTTAAAGTGAAGCTATAAATGTATATATTTGTCAATGTGTATGTATTAATGGATATAAAATTTTAGACTAACATACATGAAAATTTTAGCAAATACTGTCTTCTGATGGTAGATTTATGGATGATTTTCATTATTTTACTTCTGTTCTTTTTTTTTTACATTGAGCATGTATTACTTTTATCATCATAAAAATATATCTCTTTAAAATTATAAAGACAAGAATCTTAGGAAGTTAAAATTTTTGAGCTCTTGTGTTTTTTTTTTTTTACATTTTCTGTTATCCTAGTGATGTACTCCCATTCTCTTCTTGCACCGTATGTTTTAAAATAGATATTGTCTTTCTTTGCTCAGAAGAAAACACCCTATTTTTTTCACACTCTGCCTTACCTTTAGAATTGGTGTTCAATGAATATTTGCCAATTCACTGCTTTGCAGGAGGACGAGGGGCAGCTGGCATTAAAGGAAGCCCGGGGTCCCCAGGAAGTGTGGGTCTCCCAGGATACCCAGTAAGATTTCATGGTTATAAAGCTTTAATCTCAATTTGGAGAATGGAATACTCTGGCTGGAAATATGGTTGCACCACACAGGCTATTGGTTTAGTGCCTGGCAAAGGGCAGGCAGTTAACAGTTACGTGTTGAATGAATGAATGAATGAGTGAACGAATGATGTGTGAATGAAATAATGAATTTATAATCATTTAAAATAGTATCAGAGACAGAAAGCAGATGAGTGGTTGCCCAGGACTGAGGAATTGATTGCAAATGGGTTTAAGGGAATTTGGGGGAGTGATAAAAATGTTTTGAAACTGGACTGTGGTATTTGTAGTATAGATATATACATTTATTTTAAAAATCATTGAATTGTGTTCTTACAAAGGACATATTTTATATGTAAATTATACCTCAATAAAGTTGTTAAAAATTTAAATTTTGATTATAATAGCGAATCAGAAAGTTACATGTGGATAAATATATTAAATTATCCAGAGATGCATGTTAAAATTTAGCAATATTCTAACAGAATCTGAATTGTGATGATTATTGTATCATATTGAGTTATATTATTGTGTGTGTTGCATTGAATTGTATTGTCTAGCTACCAAAAAAGAAAAAAAGCTTAAAATTATATTTGTGGGCCAAAGAAGTGTCTAAAAAATACATGTTTCATTAAAATTGACATTTTCTATTAAGATTGACACAAAAACAACTCTACCCAAAAGCAAACGCAGACTCATGTCTTTCCCACCCTAGGGATTCCCGGGTGCTCAGGGTGATCCAGGGCTTAAAGGAGAAAAAGGCGAAGCAGCTCAGCCGGAAGGAGAAGTGGGTAGTCCAGGAGACCCCGGGCCCAGGGGGCCGCCTGGAAGAGGGGGCTTGGATGGAATTCCTGGAACCCCTGGAGCAAAAGGATTACCAGGACCTAAAGGCAAACCGGTTGGTATCAACTTTTTTTTTATGACAATGTATTTTATTTATTTATTTTTAATTTATTGATTAAGGTGTTACATATGGTATCAACTTCTTTAAAACATACAATTTTCTTTTCAATGTTACAACCTAGAAAATATTTTTAAAGACATTTTATAAGATAAATTAATACAGATGGAGTATCACCTTTGTGGAAATACCTGATGAAAATCAAACAAATAAAGATTTTAAGCTTCACTGATTTGATTTTAGAAAAGTACCATTAACATGAATGTCATTTCCATTTGAACTGTTGACCAATGTGAGGTAGGTTTGAGGGGCTATTATCACATGGGTGGCACCCCATTGTCCGACATCTCAAGTGGGACTCAGAGTTCCCAGATGATGAAATGTGACTGAATTCCAAAGGGCACAAAACCGCAGAAACCATAGGGCACCCTTATGTTAGTGATAATTTCCTTCAAATGCCAACTTCTCTTTAATTCAATACTTTCTCCCTAAGTGGCATTCATATTCATGGTAATATTAATCTATGTAAGGAAATACTGGAATGAAGCACTATCCAAAGATATTCCTATTGTCACAGGCACTCAGTGGTGAGAAGGGGGACCCGGGTCCTCCAGGGGATCCTGGCATCCCTGGGTCCCCAGGACCCGCAGGACCAGCTGGACCACCAGGCTATGGACCGCAGGGAGAGCCTGGTCCAAAGGGCGCCCAAGGAGTTCCTGGAGCCCCTGGACCACCTGGAGACGCCGGTTGGTTAGTTTTCTTTCCAGTCCTGTTTTCCTGTGGGCGGGTTGATGGTTCCTAGAGCTAGTGAAGCTCCCTCAAGATCAGTGGATATACAGAAACTTATTCCTAAGAAGTAGAATATGTCAACCCGTAGACACGGGGAAAGAATATATAGGACATATTAGAGAAAAATCTATTTTTTTTCTGTTACTGAGCAATTCAGCTAAACTTTCCTAGGATAGTTTATATCCATTACTGACATAAATATATGGAATTAATAGAGCCTAATAGATGAGAAGTCAGAGTAAGCAAAGGGGTTGCAAAAAACTTATGAAATTGATCTTGAGATGCCTCTTCTAGGTCTCAAGCATCCACTAATATGATTAAAAATTTGTTCTTTTTGACTCATAACCCAATAAATGACTTATAAATAAAACTTCAAAATATCAAGACAAATGAAGAAAATTCGTCTAATAGTAGTTTCAAAGTCCCAGTAACTTTGGGATCCACGTGTACTGAATGAAGTTGCTGGATTCAGGATGGATCTGATCATCAATATTTATCTGCAGTGAAGAATGTGGCAAAAGATGAGAATTACATGTTACTGACAGTTTTTAATAAATAATGCTACCATAATCAATGTTTACTTCTAAAGTCACTGTAAGGGTCAGACCAATGAACCAGTAGTCTCCAAAATTTTTTTGTAACATCCCTCATTGGTAAAAAAATTTTGAGTGCACATCCCCATAGTATAAATATATAAATTGTGTGCCGGCATTTTTGTCCACATATGTATGTAAAGCTTAACATATATATATATATATATATATATATATATATATGTATATATATATATATATATATATATATATATATATATATATAGTATTTTTTTCTGTGCCTCACCTTTGAGGCTGCTATTCTAATCCAAGAATTGGCCAACCATGGCAGCTCACAGTCCAAATCCAGCTCACCGCTTATTCATGTGTCATCCAAAAACTAAGAATTTTTTATATTTTTAAATGATTTCGGGAAAATTTTTTGAATACTATTTTGTGACAGTTGAAAATTATATGAAATTCAAGTTTCAGTGTTCATAAACAAAGTGTCATTGGCACTCAGCTACACTCATTCATTGCATGTTCTTCCTGGCTGTTCTCATGCTATGATAGCAGAGTTGAGTAGTTACAACAGAGACCATCTGAACCACAAAACTGAAACTATTTTCTATCTGGCCCTTGACCAAAAACGTTTCTCAGTCCTCTTGTAATCCATCTTCAAACCCTCTTCTATTCTTTCTAACTGAATCTTTAGTGAAAGGCTCCAATGTTCTAAAATACATTATCATCAAACTTTCCCATCACATTACTTATTTTTCCTATCTATATAATAAAAGCCTAAACAACTGTTACAGCAGAACGACCGGTTGCTAAGATGCACACTGGCCACCAGGGGGCAGACGCTCAATGCAGGAGCTGCCCCTTGGTGGTCAGTGTGCTCCCACAGGGGGAGTGCCACTCAGCCAGAAGCCGGGCTCATGGCTGGCGAGTGCAGCGGCGGTGGCAGGAGCCTCTCCCGCCTCCGCGGCAGCGCTAAGGAGCAGCGAGCCAAGCAGTAAGGAGCAGCGAGCAGGTGGGCAGTAAGGAGCAAGGGATCCCAGATTGTGAGGGTATGTCCGCCTGCCAGCTATCCCCCGAGAGGTCCCAAACTGCTAGAGGGTACAGGCTGGGCTGAGGGACCACCCCCAACCCTGTGCATGAATTTCGTGCACTGGGCCGCTAGTAAATATATAAATATATGGACAGTACTAATCACTAACATGTTTTTAATATTGGCCACTGTGGTCAGAACATTATCTCAAACCTTTACTAGCTAGGCAGGCGTTATTTTCACAATGACACATGAGAAAGTTATTGGAGAGGTTTGGAAATATGTCCAAACTCACAGACCTTACAAAGAGCAAAGCCAAGATTTAAGCCCACATCAGCCCCACTTCGTGGTTTGTGCAATATTTCATATGTTCTTCTTATGAAAACTAGTTGCCCAATAAATAAGTATCCTGCCAGTATCCACCAATATTTAAGCAGAATTAATATTACCAATTCTTTTCAGAATAGGCTCTCTTCCAATAGACCAGCATGTTGGGCTGTTAATTAAAGCAAGGCATAGATAATAATAGATGCTTACAAATACTTATCAATTAAATTAAAAAGTTCCTATGGGCTAGTCATTGTTAAGCCAATTTTGCAGAGGCTATTCTTCATATTCCTTGGAAAATGTCTGTAAACCCTTTGTTATCATATCATATATTTTTCCTCTGAACCAAGAAAAAGCTTCAATATGCACATTAATTTTATGATCATAAATCTTCTTAAGGTCCTAGGGGAGAATTCAGTGTTTCAACACCAGTCCCAGGGCTCCCAGGACCACCAGGGCCACCAGGCCATGCTGGCCCCCGAGGTCCACCTGGTAAGTATCCTCTTTGCCAAGTCTGGTGCCTGGCATCAGATAGCACCCAGACTTTCCTGGGGAAACACTGTTCCAGTTTTAAGGAAAAATTATATTCATTGGCTCCCAAAGAGAGCACAGGCCAGTTTGTCAGATGACAAGGCAACAGCCAGGGGACTTGCTCTTGTCTTTTGAAGTTACCCAGATTATTCCCATTGGTGCTTCTGATTCCAAAGGGGAGTTGAAATAGTTACTTAAGAGGAATTCGCAAGCAGAACAGTCTTCATGGATTTTGGTGGAGGAGCAAGGAATGGTTGCCAGCGATTACTATAGTTCCCACAGCTTCTTCATTGGAAAACTTAACTTCTTTGCCAATATGTCTAAAACTTAATTCTGCATGCATGGAGGGAGACATATAATTTAAGATATTTAGAAAAATTCTTTTAGGAGATAAATTATATTTTCAAAATTATTTGCAGTTCCTAATGATAAGTCCACTGGATAGGAATGGGGAGGAAGTCAGGGTTGTGGTAAATTCTTTTTTAATTTCCAAAAATGCCTGGGATGACACAGAAACTTAGACATTTGGTTACAAGGCAAGATAAAGGAAAGTTGCTGATGTGGATGTATATGTGTTGTTAAGGCTTCCCGGGACAAACGGGAAAATGTGAGCCAGGTATTCCTGGGCCTGACGGGGATCCAGGAATTCCAGGAATTGGACTCCCTGGGCCTCCTGGACCTAAGGGTAAGTTAAAAATTTTTAAAACATAAGGTTCGTTGTGGATATTTAGAAACTATAAATATGTATAGTGAATAACATGGGAAATATCCATACTATCCTTTAAAATGATGTCTTTCATCAGTCTTAAATGGGGAAAATATCTCACAATGACGAGAGGTAAAAAGGCAGAGTTCACATTGATTTATGCAGTCTCATCTCAATCATATTTTTTAAATGCGTAAAAATTCACCAAAGCGATTCTTCTTGATAGTGGGATTGTGAGGAATTCTTTCTTTTCTTCTGAATAGATGCCTACACTTTTTCATTTATGCATTTCTTCACTTTATACATTTCTCTTATAATAAAAAAGAACTATTAAATCACACACAGGTGATTTCCCTATTCACTCCAAAATAAACCACAGAAGTTATTTTTTCTTTAGGAAAAAAAGATGCTGTCTCTCATCAAAGGAAAAACTCTCCAAAGAAATGCAGAGGTTCCCCACTGACAAGTACACACACACACACACACACACACACACACACACACATCAAGTCTTATCCAGGGTGACATATGAGTAACCTCGGTCACTGGCCTGTTGCATACAATTTCAGATTTTATAATAATTTCATGTTTGTTTCAGTATTATTTAAAGTGTTTGTTGTAATAATAATCCTTTTTTGGTGCTTTATCTCTTAAATTAATATATCATCAGTGTTTACCATGCATCAGTTCTGCCCAAACATGGGAATATTGATCTCAATTTATGAGTATGTACTTGAAATGAAAAAGCCAATCAGATTTTTCATGTGGTCCCAAGAATGTCTTTGACTGAAGTTCCTTGCCGGTGATCTCTGAAGCAACCCAGCCTGGCCCATGTTTTTGTCTAGTCCTTCTTGGAGCCTGCATGAAGAAATTTGCATCCTGGCTGTATCTCCTCCAGAGTCACCGTCCTGAAAGGAGACTCCAAACTGGGCACCACGACTAGCCTAAGAGCTCCTAGAAACTGGAGAGTCAGAATTTCCCATTTAAACCTAATGAAGCCCATACACTAACTGTTCATTAAAAATTGGTCAATTAGGAGCACAGAGGAACTCTCTGAAGGCAGCTTTGCTCCACCCAGGGTTTCCTCTTCTGAACCACAGAACAGAAAAAATGATGTGTGTGACTTCTTTCTCAATTCTCTCGTCATAAATGCAAAAGAGACAAGTTAACTCAAAGTGGCTGCTTTAGGGCATTAGGAAGTGATTGTCTTGAGCAACCCATGGTGAGAAAGAATAGCTAGGTACAGGAAATGCTTTATATCTTGATATAGCTAGAGAGAGAGTGTGTGTGTGTGTGTGTGTGTGTATAAATATATATTTGGCTATATACTGAATATAAAATATGCTTTTTAAAGAAAAGGTCAGCCCAATGGTCAACCGAGATCAGTGATTTTAAAAAAATACTGAATCAAAATTGTAGTGATGCTAAACAACAAAAATGGAGAAGGTAATTTTAAAAATTGGGAACCAATGTTATCTGATTTGGAATTGAGTTTTTAAAAATTGCTAATTTAGCCATTGGCTTTTTCATCACTCAAACTTCCATAAAACATTTATAGCTACTTGCCTCATGAAATAAGGTAAAATAAAAGAGATACTGCCCAAAATCTTTTAATAAGACTAATCATACAACCTTTTTTTTTTTTTTTTTTCCCTGTAGGAGACCGAGGTTTTCCAGGAACTAAAGGATCACCAGGTTGTCCTGGAGAAATGGGAAAGCCAGGGTTACCTGGAAATCCAGGCCTCCCAGGAGCCAAGGTCTTTGAGAATTAAAATTCAGACTGAAATGGGGAAGGGGAGGAGCAATTACAGTTAGCCAATTAGGATGTTCCTGCCAGTCAGGATGCTCTGTGTAGAAATTATCAATATACTTGTAAATGATAAAGCGATGATTTTTTTAAAGTTTTTTTAACTATTCCTCCCTTTTAGAAAGGAAAACAGAAAGTGTTAAGGAGACAGGTTTGCTTTTCTATTTCTTCTTTAACCTTCAGAAACATTCATATTTAAAATGGGAGAATTCTAGAAAGAAACATGGATAGCTATGAGAAAAACTCAAGTGTAGAGACATCTAGATTGTTTACAGAGAATCCCACAGTATTATGAAAAAGTAGGGGATCTAAATAATTATTATGCATAAATTTATAGAAAAGTCAGCAACTAGAGTTGAAAAAGGAGAGTTGATAGAATGGTGGCGACTGTGAAAAAAAGTACTTAGGACCTCTATGATGAATATGTTATCTTCAAGTAAATAGCGCTAAAGACATACCAATCTCTCTTTATATAAAAGGCTAAGTGACTGACCGTACATACGTCCGACCAGCTGGTACATATGACGCGCACTGGCAATTTAAAAATAAACGTTGACTCGCACATGTGCAATACATATAAAGCTCTCACTGGCACCAATTGCACGTGTGTTTTAATTTTATAATTCTATATTATGTATACTATTTTGACATGTAATTTTTTGCTATAACACAATTACCGCATGAATCTTTCTTCTAATTAATTTCCTTTCAATGTGCACAAATCCATGCACCAGGGCACTAGTAGTCAATAAGTATCTAGAAGCATTATATAGTAAAACTAACACCATTTCTGTGCCATAGGGAGAACCAGGACTAGCCATGCCTGGAGAACCAGGAATACCAGGTTTTCCAGGAGAAAGAGGCAATGCTGGAGAAAATGGAGAAATTGGACTCCCTGGACTTCCAGGTCTCCCTGGAATTCCAGGAACTGGAGGGCTTGATGGACCACGAGGTACAATAGCAAGTTCAATTACTTTTCTCCTCTGTGAGCTTTGCTAAAATGCAGCAAACTGAATGTGTAGGTGCTCTAAGGGGTGAAGAACTCAAACAAAGTTCTAAATGAATAAATAGAATCTGTGGGGCCTAATTATTTCTCCACTCAACATTGTTGCTCTACCTTTGTTCCTTCTTCCCTTCTTTGTTCCTTCTTTCCTTCTTAATGAGTGTTCTCTGTATAAGACATATTAATGATAATAAATATTGGCCCAATTTAGGGGGAAGGGGGGTTGCAGAAGAATGCTTAGGATAGCAATACTAGGACCTTGGATTTTGGCCCTGGAATATATTCTTGGACTCTCTTTTGCAGGGGATCCAGGGCAGCCTGGACCACCTGGAAGAAAAGGACTCCCAGGGAGATGTACAGAGGGTCCCAGGGGACCCCAGGGACTTCCAGGTTTAAATGGATTGAAAGGGCAACAAGGTAAGAGGAGGGCCTCAAAACCAGTCACTAGATGGGCAAGTGGCCTGGGACTCCTGCTAGATGTTTTGCTGTTTAATTCTGGAACTGTCCAGCAGCAAGTCCTGACCACTGCTCATGGGAACTGGTATGAAATATGAACCTTGTTGTCATGGATTTGTTGCAGTGAGGACTCACGCATGGTGAGTGGCACTGAATGTATTCTGTAAGTTCAAGACTAAGGCAAAGTCATTAAATGCAGTCCCAGGATGTGCCTGCAAAGTTAGAAAACACATCTAAATTCTACATTTTTATTACTGCAAGAGTCATTGAAACAGAGAATGCTAAAGCCAGAAGGGATCTTAAAAATTTTATAGGAGGGGACATTAACGAACCAATCAATCAATCCATCTGATGAGTATGTGTTTTATTTAGCTCCAAATCACAAAGCTAAATATTTACAGCCATAAAATATTTCTGGAGTCAGTGGAGAAAGCACTTGTGTGTTCATTCCTTTATTTCATTCATTCATTCACATCTAGGTAGAAAAGGTGAAGCAGGACCAAAGGGAGACCCAGGGATTCCAGGTTTGGATAGATCAGGACTTCCTGGAGAACCTGGACCACCAGGAATGCCAGGTCATCAAGGCGAGATGGGACCACCTGGTCAAAAAGGATATCCAGGAAACCCAGGATTTTTAGGGCCACCAGGTATTTTCTTCTGCTTTTACTTTTTTATTTTTATTTTTCAATTACAGTTGACATATAATATCATATTAGTTTCAGCTATTCCACTGAAACTAATGATTATTTTTGCTGTGTAATCCTTTGTATATGTTACTACTAAAATAGATTTGCTAGTATTTTGTTGAGAATTTTTGTATCTATATTTACAAGGGAAACGGGTGTGTCTTTTTTCTTTTCTTACGATGTTTCTTCCTAGTTTTGGTATCAGGGTAATGCTGGTCTTACAGAACAAGATGGGAAGTGTTCCCTCCTCTTACATTTTCTAGAAGAGTTTGTGGAAAAGGGATATTTTTTTAAATGTTTGGTAGAATTTATCAGTGAAGTGATCCAGTTCTGGGCTTTTCTTTGTGATAATTTTTTAAATTACTAATTCAATTTATTCATTTGTTATGGGCCTAATTAGATTTTCTATTTCCTCTTGAGTCATTTTTGGTCATCTGGGCATCTCTAGGAGTTTGTCCATTTTCTGTAGGTTATCTAATTTGCTGGTATATGGTTATTCATAGCATTCCCTTATAGTTCATTTTATTTCATCGCTGTGTTGACAGTTAATATGTTTCAGAAGAATATTCCAATATTCTCCTGGCATGTAACCTCACTGACCTTTCCTCTAGAGAAGAGCACAGGATAACAACTTAATCTGCAAATTATCCTTTCATTTGTATGATTGAGCTGTTATCACGTGCCAGCACTGTTCCAGGCCCTAAGGCCACATCAGTGGACAAGTTCCACCTCTGACAGTGAGTGAGACAAAAATGAATACATTAGTTATAAGTTCAACTCTAGACAATAGCTATGAAGAAAATAAAATGAGCTATTGGTCATGGACGGGGAGGAGGAATAGTCCAAAACATAAACATATTCTATTCTTATCCACAAATGTGATCTGCTACCAATGACTTCCACATACATGATGTAATAAGAGACTGGTTACTGACCCGTCTCCTAGACCATTATGGTTGTTTTCTTATTTATAGAAACCATTCCTTCAACTCCCACTTTCTACTTCTAAATATAATTTATTTTATGGAAAAAGCACTTGCTCTTCTCATTCTGAATATGCTTTGTGTTACTTGTTTCGACAGGTGAAAGAGGAACCATTGGCATGATGGGCTATCCGGGCAACATTGGCCTTCCGGGGCCTCCCGGGACCCCAGGCTCCCCAGGACAGAAGGGTAAGTGATGGAAGAGCTTTCCAGTTATCAGGAGGAAGGAACAGCAAAATAAGTTATATTTTATTCTTTGAGGGGAAACTAGTTCTGAGAAAACCATGTCTTTGATTTTGCTGTTTCCTGTTTTCCTTTTACCCGTTTGAACGGGATCATTTTCTTCCCTACAGGCTGTTTTAGGAAACTATTTATGAAGGTCTCAGCACTGTCAAGTGTTTTGGCTTGTTTGTTTTGTTTTATGGTAAGCACTGTTAACTTTTGCAACCTTATGCACTACTTAAAGAATTAAGGAACTGCTGTGGTTACTCCTGTCTTGCAGGTAGCTTTGGAATCCCAGGAGCAAAGGGTGAGAGAGGACCCCCAGGAGCCAAGGGGGAGAAAGGAACTAAAGGACCGCCCGGGCCTTCTCAAATATCTCACTCACTGGGGGACAAAGGAGAACCAGGCCTCAAGGGTACATACTGCCTTACATTTAGAACCAGAACACCAGGGCAGATTCTAAAACTGAGAATTATCCAGGCAAACCCTTCTGTTTGGCAAATGAGGACAGTGAGGGCCAGTGTTTAGTATCCTGTCCACAGTCCCATAGCCAGTTGGTGGCCCAAGCCTGAACTAGAACTGGGTCTCATGTGCCTTGCACAATAATATGTTGCCTCTTTAATGCATAACTCTTTAATTCTAGTCAACTCTGCATTTTGGTCAGCTGTCTTTAAATTTTCCCTAGTCAGTTTTTAAACCGTAAGTCTCAAAACCCCTATTTGCCAAGTAAGTTGAAAAATAAACCCTTAGGAAGTTCCACATAAAAACCTTCCCTGCCTAAAATAGAAACCTCCACCCCAAATTCCACTATATTCCATCAGCCGTCAGGATTCATTTTTCTCATTTGCGTCACAAAATTGCTTCTCATGCTCAAAATTCTTTGGAAAAGAGTGTTTTATCCATTTTAAGAAAGCCTGCCTTATGGTCTCCTTGACCAATTTTAATCCCAAGTAATTTTAGAAAAAAATAGAATAGCTGGGTAAAATGAAATATTTGCAGATTAAACTTTCATAGCAGGGAACAATAAAGAAAAATGTACATTTTCAGTTGCCAAACCATATTGTGTTGAGTAATTTGTAATACATTTTGAGAAGTGGGATTGTATTCAACAAATATTTTTATGCTTGTCACGTAAAGGTTTGCTTAACAAATTCTGCACAAGGTGCTGTAGGCCTGTCTAATTTAAATACAACCCATTTTTAAAATCTTAATTTCTCAAAGACTCAAAAGGCATCCACTGCAAATGGATGAAGTATTGAGGGTGCAGGTAAGCACAACTGTGGTCCTCTCCTAAAGGGGCCTGCAGGGGAGACGTAGGTGTATGTACGAAAAGGCAGTGAGTAATATTTTTGATCAGGAAAATAGTGTGATCAAAGCCATGTTCTACAAAAGCAGGATGGTGCTGTGGGAAGTTTATGAGTTCTCCCACCTGTGGAACTGGGTTCAAGTCCCAACACTGCTATTTTTTTTAATATATAATTTTATTGATTTTAGAGAGGAAGGGAGAGGGATAGAGAGATAGATCAATGATGAGAGAGAATCATTGATTGGCTGCCTTCTGCACACCCCCTACTGGGGATCGAGCCCACAACCCAGGCATGTGCCCTTGGCCAGAATCGAACCCGGGACCCCCCAGTCCACAGGCCGACACTCTATCCACTGAGCCAAACCAGCTAGGGCCCAACACTACTATTGATGGACAGGGCGACTCTAGCTTAGTCCATTGATTTCTTAGGCCAGTTTTTCTCATCTCTGCACTCTATCTGGAAAGGCTTGAGGAAAGACTTAGATTGTCTGCAGATTAAAAAAGATAAATAAAAGAGAATAGTGACTGTCATATGCTAATTAGTTAATACACCATAGTTATAATAAATGGACTGAGAATAAGATAGTCTACTCCAGTGGTCGGCAAACTCATTAGTCAACAGAGCCAAATATCAACAGTACAACGATTGAAATTTCTTTGGAGAGCCAAATTTTTTAAACTTAAACTTCTTCTAATGCCACTTCTTCAAAATAGACTCGCTCAGGCCATGGTATTTTGTGGAAGAGCCACACTCAAGGGGCCAAAGAGCCGCCTGTGGCTTGCGAGCCGCAGTTTGCCGACCACGGGTCTAGACACAAACATGGTCCTCTGGCATCACTAAGATAAAGCAAGAAGGAGCTATATTTAGGCCGCTAATTCTTATAATGCTTGTTAATTGCTGGTTTTGTTTGAGAGCTAACTCATGTCAGCTACTGTGCTAATATTCCCATTTAATCCTGTTTTTAAAAATATGTAAGTCCACATTGGCCCATTCTCTTAACAAATATCCTCTATTCTTTTTTTTTTTTTTAATATATTTTATTGATTTTTTACAGAGAGGAAGGAAGAGGAATAGATAGTCAGAAACATCGATAAGAGAGAAACATCGATCAGCTGCCTCTTGCACACCTCCTACTGGGGATGTGCCCGCAACCAAGTTACATGCCCTTGACCGGAATCGAACCCGGGACCTTTCAGTCCACAGGCTGACGCTCTATCCACTGAGCCAAACCGGTTTTGGCTCCTCTATTCTATTATAACAATACCAGAGGCCCAGTGCATGAAATTTGTGCACTGGGGAGAGGGGTCCCTCAGCCCAGCCTACACCCTCTCACAGTCCAGGACCTCTTGCTTCTTACTGCCCACCTGCTTGCTGCTCCTTACCACTTGACTCGCTGTTTCTTAGCGTTGCTGTGGAGGTGGGAGAGGCTTCTGCCACTGCCGCTGCACTTGCCAGCGGTGAGCCTGGCTTCTGGCTGAGCGGTGCTCCTCCTGTGGGAGCGCACTGACCACCAGGGAGCAGCTCCTGCACTGAGCATCTGCCCCCTGGTGGTCAGTGCGCATCACAGCAACCAGTCATTCTGGTCTTTCAGCCATAATGGTCGTTTAGGCTTTTATTATATAGATCACATCAATTTTAATCAGGATGTGGATAACTCTGATAAAATTCTAACCTGTATTTTTAATACATTGTTTAACTTTAGGGTTTGCAGGACAGCCGGGTGAGAAAGGAAACAGAGGCATTCCCGGGTTACCGGGTTTAGAAGGACACAAAGGGCCACCTGGACCACCAGGACCACCAGGTATAGTGGACTTGCTAATAGAAATATCAGGCTTTACATTTCCCTACATCTAAATGTAACAAAAATGTGTTTCTAGACTTTCTGGTATGAATGTGAATCCTGCTCTAATAGTCTTCCAACAGAAATTTGCTTCTAAATTAAACCAAAATGAAGGTGTGTATAGTCAGCCTGTATTAACTAAAAAATATTAACATGCACAAAGTTCCATTTTTGTACTAAAAATTTTATTTTGAAACTACTAATATGTATTGTAAACTTTAATTTATCACAATATTACATATCATAGAAGAAAATCAGATAATGCTTTAGAGGTTTCCAAATTTGCCTCTTTCTTTTTTAAACAGGTTATTGAGTTTGCAAACTAATTTTTTAAACAATTAAAGTAGCCACCTTATTCTCTGTGATCCCATCAAAATATATTACATGGCAATAAATGTTCAGTGTAGAAATCTATTACTTTCCTGCTTTGGTCCTAGGATGATCTTGATATTCAAAATCTAGGCCTGCTGACAAGAACCTAACTTTCTCTAAGTTTACATGTCTGGGTCCTCAGTCTCCTCCTTATATGAAGGCGAAAGGCAGCTAGCAAGTACTCAAACCAACTGGCCTGGCTGCTCTGGATACATAAATTCATGCAGGCAACAAATATTTATTGAGCACCTTTTATCCAGGAACTATGCGGGGCACATGACTGTTTATTTGTTCTCCAGGCCCCAGAGGAGATCCTGGAAGCTCTGGGAATCCTGGAGAAGCAGGCCCCCGTGGAGTGCCAGGAAGCATGGGGAACATGGGGGTGCCAGGTAATGGATAAGATCCTGCTATGAGCCTACATGCTTATGATGGATCCCAGTTCTAGATATGTTGTGTTATTTGTTGTTTTGATTTCCCATTTCTTAGAAAGTTGGTGTAATACAAAGAGATTTGCTTTCAGACAAATGCACTATGTGCAACTAGAACACTAATGAGAAGAAAATAAATATTTACATTGTGTAAAAATAATACATCATGACTACCTGGCATATTAGTGATACCGAAAAGTCAACTTCCTAAAAGAAAGGTGGTTTGTGCAAAGGCTGGAAGTAGAACACTTCGAGATCCCTGTTTTTACCTATTTTATCTGATTTCTTTCCTAATTTCAGGGTCCAAAGGAAAGAAGGGAACTTTGGGACTCCCAGGTCTCCCTGGAAAAACAGGCCTCCCAGGTATGCATGGTCCCCAAGGAGATAAGGGAGAGCCAGGTTATTCAGAAGGCACAAGGCCAGGACCACCCGGACCCAAGGTATATCAGCCAATGAAGTACTTACATTTTGGTGGTAGGGTGAGTCCCTTTAAATACCAACAACTATTGGATTCAATGTGAGCAGAGAAAATTTTAAATATTATTGTATTTTCAGGTAGGTATTTGGGTTCTCTTTAATCCTATCTTCACAGCTGAGGATGCCTATTACACAGCTGTCAACTTCTTAATGTATTCTTGCCAGTTTCAACTCTCAAAGAATTTCTCATAATTGTCCCTGCAATTTAAGTGTGCTGCCAGAAGGAGGCAGTGTGCAAGGACTCACACAATCTGCCAGGGCAGTGTTTGTTTTCTGTAACACAAAGTAGCCAGTCTCTGCTATGGACTCACCTCACACAGACTTATAAAAATAAATTTCCAAACCTTATAATAAAAAACACCTGACTTATTAAACTGTAATAAAATATATAAAGTAAAATAACTTTAGAGCATCATCAAAAAGCAAACAAAATCCTAAGATACATGCATTTATTATAATTGTTTTAGAACTGTACTGAATCAAAATTCCATTACACAGAATTGTATCTTGTCTCAATGTTCTCAGCGCTTGTGCTGTTAACTAGAGGTGTATTTGGAAGCCCTTGCTAGCATGTTGTACCAAGAAACAACCAAACATTTCATCAAACATTTCCATGGGACTCAGCTGTTTTTTTTAGGTTCATTTCCTTCCTATCCTTCTGTGTGTATTTACAATAAAAGCCAGAGCTAGATCACTAGAGAATGATATAAATTAATATAAATCCCCATAATCAGGGGTTTTAGCATGGATTTCCATTCATCTATGGAACCCTAAGAAGTCTGCTAATCTCCTGAAATTGAATGTAAAATGAATGCAAATTTTTGCAGGGGAGAGTCCACATTTTTATTAGACTTTCAAAAGTATATGACTCTAAAATACATAAAACTTGTTGCTTAGGGGCCCTTTTCCCTGACTCTCTTTTGAGCCAATAAAATATTACCTTTCCTAAAGATTTCCACCAATCATGTTCTCCATTGGTAATTACTAAAACTACATCAGAGAAAATGTTTAGAAGCCACACAGACCCAAGAAAGCAACTCTTTATTACTTGGAGCACAAATAAATTTCCTTTGCCCTTGATTTTTAGACTAGGTCCTCAGAAAACCAGGGAGATACCGTTTCCATTGAGATATTTTCTCAGTGAGGAATTGTCTTATACTTAATTAACATTCAATTAATTAATAGTTTCACTTAGATTTAGGGTTTTCATAGGTAACCACAGAAGAGATGTTCAGAACTATGCATTGAACAAAAAATGGGCTCATTTTATCAGACTGGCAAATCATAGTAACAGAGTAGTATATTTTAATCAATTACCATGGAGATTTTGTAAGTAACCATCAAATCCATATGTGCTGGTTTATCATAAAATTGAAATACAGATGTAATGGAGATTTTGCTTTCTTTTTACATATGATTGACATGCATTTATTGGCTTGTATAATATTGGTAGAACATATATTCATTTGGTCTATTTCTTTCCTCCTCCTGAGTTAATTATCACAAGTTGAAATTATACCTTTGTGTGATTATTTACTATCTCCCCACTGGTCTCTAAAGCTCCATGAAGCAAGGACTGTATATATCACACATGTGTATATGGTTAATATATTCCTGGTAAGAGCCAGCTTTGTAGGTGTGTGACCCATGTAGTCACAGAGGTTGGGTGCTAAGAAGGACGGCACACTAGGTTCAGTGCTTTAATGTCGCTGTCTTGAATTGCTTTACCATTTTGTAAAAGGGAACTGAACATTCATTTTGGGCTGGGCCTCACAAAACATGTAGCCCCCCTTTTCCCAGCATCTGTCACAGTACTGGTACATAGCAGATACTCAGTATGAATTGCTAACTAACCAGCTAAATAATAATCCTATATAATAAAAGCATAGTATGCAAAGTGTTCCCTCGACCAGGAGTTTGTCCAGGAGTTCAACCAGGGGGTGAGGCTGGCTGGCGGCTGGAGGAAGAGAGGGCATACCCGGCCGGCAGCCGGCTGCCACTAGGGACCCTACCAGTGTATGAATTTTGTGCACTGGGCCTCTAGTGTTAATAATAATAAATAAATGCAAACAAATATAGTTTATACTTCATTCTGATCACATATCCTGCTTACATGAGAATTTTAAAGGTGTTTGACTGAATTTAAGGGAGAACCAGGATTGCCAGGTGTCGTGGGAATGAAAGGAGAAAGAGGGCCACCTGGGCCACCTGGATATTCAGGGCCTGCTGGACCTGACGGAGTCCCTGGACATCCCGGAAGTCCCGGCCACCCAGGTGAGCATTGGCTTTACTCTGAGAGCAGGAGGCATGACACTCAGCATGACTCTCGGCTCCTAGAATCGTCTCTGTAGACAGAAAGCTATTTAGGCTTTTGTGTTATAATCGCTTTTATTCAACTTTGATCTTCTAATTCTAAGACACTAAGGAATAGAAGATTAATCAAGAGGAGCCTTATTTGCTGATGAGCCAGTTTGGTGGACTGAGATCTAAAAAACTGCTCCCATAAACAAAACTTCTGAGGTGCTCCCCAAATTTTCTGAGAAGTTCAGCCCAGAGACATGAAATGTTAGTTCATTGTCCAATCTTATGATGGTTGTATCAGTTTTCTAGGTTTCCCATAACAAACAACACAGATGGAAATTTATTTTCTCACATTTCTGTAGGCTAGAAGTTTGAGATCAAGGTATCGGCAGGGTTGATTTCTTCTGAAGCCTTTCTCCTTGCCTCATAGAGGGCCACCTTCCCCCCGTGTCTGTCCTCTGTGTCTGTGTCCAAATAGCCTCTCCTTATAAGGACACCAGTCATGTTGGAGTAGAGCCCACCCTAGTGAGCTCATCTTAATTTAACTGCTTCTTTAAAGACCCCGTCTCCAAGTATAGTGATATTCTGAAATATTGAGGGTTAGGACGCCAACATACAAATTAGGAAGCAACACAGTTCAACCCATAACACTGTTGTGGTTCTATTTTTTCTGGCATGTTTCAAGGTCAAACTTTGGCTTTATTTTTTATTGCTTATAATTCAGGTTTCAATTTTTGTTTTGCTTTACTAAAAACAACTGCTAAGCTACTGGGTTGCAGCTGCAGGTCTTACTTAGAGATACCATTTAAATTATCATTTCAAACACTAAAAGTTTCCATGGATTTGCTGTTAATTCCCAATTAAAGCAATAAGTCAGTTATCGAGCGGCCCACGTGATTGCTGTATGAACACTCTTCAAAGTGGTTCAACACATTGCTGTGCTTCTCTAGGGAAGTAGCAACCAAGAAAAAGCCTGAGGTGACAGGTACAAGTCACCTGAACACCAGCGTGAGCACAGTTGACTGTAAGAACCGACCATTTCAGCCAACGTAACCATTTATCTTTCAGTATTTTTTGTCCTTTCCCTCTCTCTCCATTTATAGGAAAGTCGGGTCCTGATGGTGACATGGGGTCAAGAGGAATGAAAGGCTTCCCTGGATTTCCAGGAACAAAAGGCCCTCCAGGTTCCTTCTCTACTTTGTCTATCACCCTTTCCTGAGGGAAGCGTGTTCCCCCTGAGTTTGAACTCTCTGCTTAGCTGTAGCTTTGAGCCACGACTGCTCTTTAAAAGGTAGCCTCCAATTACTCAGTCCTCAGACAGAAGTGCAGAAGAGTGAGGCTAGCTATTTATACCTAATTCAAAGGTCTGCCAACCTAGACATTCCAAAGTGATAATCCTTATGACTGTATTAGTCTGTTCTTAGCTTTCATTGTGAAGTTAGCTGCACGTAACTACAGTTCTGCAAAATAAACACTTTTACCAGAGTTACACACATCTGGCACATTAGGACATTCATCGGAAGGAAGTTCTCTCTTTGAATGACTTTTTTTTTTTTTCAGGCCCTCCAGGATTCCCAGGAAACCCTGGACCAATGGGTATGAGAGGAGACCAAGGATGTGATGGTATTCCTGGTCCAGCGGGAGAAAAGGGAGAAACGGGTACAACTTGCTCATTATCTTGGATTCACTAGTTTTATTTTGCATGAAGTAATTAGTGACAATAATTATTAATTAGCAATTAATAATTAGTAACCCTTCACTGCTCTAGAGATTCTTTTCTGACAGAACAATCTTTAACATGTTCTGGGTATGTGATAATTTAAACTTCCTTTTATTGCCAAGGTTAAATTGACCTAGCAGAATAAATCATATCTACATAATGAAACCAACCACATGTAAAATATTAATATGCCAAAATTACCTCTTTCAGGTTTGCTGGGGGCACTTCCAGGCCCAAAAGGGAAGCCTGGTGTTCAAGGTGAGCAGTTCTTCCTTCTTGGCCCTAGTGATTCACGGGTTCAAGGACAGAATCTAATGTAATATGCTTGATCTATAAAATAAAAACATATGGAATTAAAGGAGTCCCATGGTAAAATAGATGTTTCTATTCTTCATATTCAAGTAAAAATGCTTCATTATTACCATTACCACAAAGTGAATGAATTAGAAACTGTGATCCAATTTCGGAATTTCCTGCTATGAAAGTCTTTAAAAATAAAAAGGCTTCTTATCTGTTTGCTTTGTTGTTGACAGCATGTTTTAAAGGCATCATTTCCTAAAAGGAGAAGGTGAAATTGGTGGCTTCTCAATGAGCATCCCTCCCTGCTCTTCTTAGATGCAGGAATAACGCCAACCCTTTCCCACCTTATCATCTTCACAGCTCTGATTCCAACCCCAGAGCCAGCTTGTGGGTCGCGCTACTCTTGATAAATTCTTTTAACATCTCAGACCTGGCAATTTACTGAGCATATCATTCAAAGCACATACAAGTTTTTCATTGGACAGCTGTAGTTCTGAATGTCTCATGCCAGTGTTTCATAAAATAAGCAGCTGAAGTTTTCCCATTCTGTAGAGAAACCTGCCAGAAGAAACATTAACTTGCTTGTACCTTTTTATTGACCCTTCTCAGCCATGGGTCCTGTGGATTTGAGTATTTTATTAGCAAAGACACCTAAACCCTGGTTATTGATACGCACAAGAACCAGCAAGAAGTAGTCTGATGCTCCTGAGAAACTCAGAGGGGCAGGAATTTCCTCTTGACCTACCAGCTCACCTGTGAACATAGACAAAAGCTGCCCCTTTCTGTTTGTTTCTGGATGATGTGGTCATCTTTGCGGATGAGTTCAATATCCCCATGTTCTCGCACACACTTTCCTCCCCCATGAGCATAAGGCTTTCCCAGTCTAGGTCACCATCGAGTTTTAAAATTATGTCCAAAAGGAGAGTTTCTGTTCCTTTTCCTGGGCTAAGTTCCCAATTTAACCATTTGGAATGAGAAATCTTTAGCATTTAATTGGAAATACAATTTAATATAAAATGATCACATCTTAAGTTTTTCAAAAAGTGTCAAACATAACAAATAGCCTAATTGTGTAAGTAAATGATTATGCACCTCAGTCCCTCTAGGATAACTAAATATGGAGAAGAGTTCATTGAGACATGGAAGGTCTGAATCCTTTTCATTAGTTTATTCTCCCAGATCCTAAAAAGAAACCATGTCATAAAACAAGAAAGAATTTGAATGAAATTGGAACATATAACCCAAGACAGCAACTTGGTGCTTCAGACCCATTGCCAGACCATTGTACAAATACAGTATTTCACAGCTTATAGTGAGCTGAAATCATCTAAACACCTTAAAAGCATAAATTATGGGCATCAAAAAGCTAAAGAACATGGTAGACAAAAGGCTAGATAGTCAATATTCATCCATTTTATTTCCATCCTCATTTTAAGTCTTCCCCACATAATAGCTTCCCAAGCCCTTCCTATGCCAGCAGCCTCATCCCCACTTTGTCTTCCTGCCATCATATCTGTCGCCTATTTTTATGCCACTTACTGTTTCTATAATAACACAAAGATGGGAGAGAAGGGGAAGTTTATTTTCGACTTATGCAGCATTTTCCATTCGTGAATGTCAATGTACAAGTTCTTGAAAGTTATTGAGAAATATTATTATTTAGTAGTGACTTTGGGGCTCTTCTTTGATAAATCCAAAGCTCCTGCCACATCCATCCCTTGCAGAGTAGAGTTTGCCGTATAGGGGAGGAATAACCAGAGGACAGAGATGGGATTACAGCTTTGTCATTCCTTTGCCTGGATTGAGCTGGGCGACACCTCCACTGCACACATCGTTGCCATGAAGTTTTAGCTTTGTGTGCTCTACTGAGTTTTCAGTGATTAAATAATGTCATTTTAATGAAAGTTTACCCGATAATAACAATCGTGGCTTACATTTACAGAACACTTTAGACCTTACACCATGCTTTTCCATCTCACTTTTCCATTTATTACCTCACTGGGTCCTTGAAGACCTGAGCTAGGTCAGATCCTACCTTCATTTTAAAAATAAGAATATGACAAAGTGAAGTGACTTTGCCAAGATCAAATGGCGGCAGGACTTACTCAAGACCTGCATTTCTTTTACCAGCTTATTTTTATAAAATATATATATATGTTGTGAATCTTAACACATTATTAGAGATAACCACAAACTATAACTCCCAGTATAGGGGCATTATGAAAACTTATAAAGCCTTTCCCTTTACAGGAGCAAAAGGAGACCGAGGAGCCCCAGGCTTGCCCGGCCTTCCCGGCAGGAAAGGGACAGTGGGAGATGTTGGGTCTCGAGGACCCCCGGGAGTGCCAGGATTCCCAGGGCCACCGGGTTTCCCTGGTGCAATCATCCCTGGCCAAAAAGGAAACCGAGGTCCACCAGGCCCAAGAGGAAATCCAGGTAGAGGATCTACTTTTAAAGAAGATAAAAGAATGAAAATAATGTTTTCAACTCCCCGTCGTGTGACCTTATTGCTTCTCTTCCCTCCGGTCTTCTCCATTTTTCCATACCCACCGGTTTTCACACAGAGTGACCAAAAGCTGTTGGTATTGTTGAGGCAGATGGTCTGTAAAACTGGTAAATGCCAAATTAGCCTAAAAGACAGAGATGCATCCATTCACCAGTGAGCTCCTGCTCTGTGTCAGGTACGGAGCTGGAGAAGATCCTGCTCTCACAGACCTGCATCGGGGAGAAACCATTCTTGCCTTGTGCCAGGGGCTTCACTGGCGTTATCTCATTCTGTCTTGACCATAATTGCATCACCCTCTCAAGGGGGAAACTGTTCAGGGTAATGGTCAGCAACAGGGTTTGCACTCTCTTCCAAAGAATCGTCAAAAGAACCTGCTGAGCTCCCCAACTTGCAGTACTGACAGGCTCTTTCTGAATACAGGTGAGCCTGGTCCCCCTGGACCTCCGGGGAGTCACATCAAAGGCATAAAGGGAGACAAGGGATTTATGGGTGAGCCAGGCCCAAGAGGCCCACCTGGAACCGTAGGAGACACAGGGCCACCAGGTCCTCCCGTAAGTGTAGAAAATCATTTTGACTTCTTATATTCTTCCAAACCTGTTGCCAGGTTCAGAGGCACAGAGGCAACAAAATTTTCCCATCTGTAATGCTTCTGTGCGGTGCACCCAGGAGAAGACAGAGTCCAGAGGTTCAAAGAACCAGATTCGTAAGCATTACATTTGGCTTCTAAGAGGCTCTTAAAGTGTGGTCCATGTGGGACCCTTCTCTGTGTCACTCCTGACCTTTTCTTGTTTCAATTATGAACAATTCCAGTTATGGAAGCTTCAAAAAAAATGCCTAGGGGTTTGGGATCGCTCTAGAAGACAACATAATTTGTCTCTGTTAATATGCTTTTGAAGTTATGTGTGCTACCCCTAAATGTATATTTTCTTCACATGACATACACTCCAGTGTTTGTAAATACCTGCTATTTCCTTCCAAATACAGGGGTGGGCAAAAGTAGGTTAATAATAATAATTACAATAATTAATAAATAAACAATACAAGAATAAACTGTTTCACATACTCACAACTGTAAACCTACTTTTGCTCACCCCTATATTTTCTCCTCCCAACAAATACCTGTTTGTGTTGCTTTTTTTTTCAAATTCAATTTAAGCTTTCATCAACCCTGCCTCTATTGATATATCCTACTTTGTCAACATCTCCCTTGAAAATGCAGGCCCTGGACAAAGAATATCCAGGAGTGAGAACTCGGTAGTCAGTGGGGTGCCTAGAGGAGGGAAGGGTCTCACTACCCTGACATCCCCGCTTTGTAACACAACCTAAAATCCACTTGGGCTGCTTGGCTGCCACATCCCCATCTTGTCACCGCACAGTGAGCTTACAGACAATGAAAGCCCATGTACCTTTCCCCCGTGAACTGCTACTAAGTTTTCTCCATTAGCTCTCCTGCATGTTTACTTGAGACTTAAATGTGGGACTTTCACATTTACCTTTCTTAGATGTCACTTTGTTCATTTAGGCACATCTTCCTATTACTATCTCTCAACTCAGCCTCTCACTCAATACCTCAGCCCTCTTCCTAGCTTTCTGATTCCTCCGTTTACATCAAATTCTTGGAGACAGATGAAGAATAAGAGTTCTGTCATGGACGTTCTGGGTCAGTAATCGTGCTGCTCTCTTAAGATCCTTGGTATTTGGTTTCCAAAATCTACCCTTTTAAAACCCTTTTTTTTTTTTTTTAATTTGAAAAGTGAGATATTTGTCCTTCTTCAGTCTGAGTATCCTCGTGTTCTTCATGATTCTTTGAAAGTGGCAAACACTGACCCTATGATCACATCAAAAGTTCTCCCCAGGACACTGGGATGTGGAAAGTCCGGTTTGGAAATGTGATCTCTCTTAAACCTTCTGGGGGTTCCACAATCTAGGCTTCCTTCCACACTGGCACTCGAAAGGTAATTCTTCTTGATGGATGTCTAAACTGGCGGGGTGCCTTTACCAGCTTTCTCCCTGCATGGAAGAGCTCACTCCCCACCCAAGGGCTGGGCCTGGCACTGGGCCCTCCTCCCTGGTTATCTCTGCCAGACCTCAGAAGCCTGGGAGTCCTGGATCAGATGGTTCTGTTTGCTCTCCCTCCTTTTTTTAACCTCACACTACCTTATCCAAGCAATAGAACTGCTTCTTCGTTTGGTCTTCTTGCTCCAATGACAGCTGGCTCAAAGGGCAGTCTTGTTGTTCGTGGCATTTTTCATGTCTACTGTTTTCAAGTAATCACATTCTGTCTCAAGACACATGGACTCTGTAGAGTAGATTTAACATACATTCCGACATTCTCTCTTCAGAAGCCCTGTTCCCCCTCCCCTTCCTCTATGTCTTTGCTTGGGCATCTCATGGCTGCAAGAGCAATTCGTGTAAAGCCTCATTTGGAGGGGGCATCTCCTCCCGGGCAGATCATTGCATCCCTGTCCAAAGTGTCAGAACTGCCCTAACAACCTCTTCATGCGCCCATCTCTGGACACTGTTTCTGCCACTCTGACCAATTTGTAACTCTGCCGGCTTAGTTAGAATGACAGTGGGTGCTACAGTTCAACAGCTTGTCTTCATAAGAATTACAAATACAAAGTGTGATTTTTATTCTAGCAGGCTGGTGCCTGCTCTTCCTATCCAATTGGATCCAATACTCACACAGCATTCATGAGTATCAGAGGTTATGTTTGTCTTGGCCTTAAGGTTACCTTTTATTTCTTTTTTTTAAGTTTTTATTATTGAAAACTATAGTCTTAAGGAGATATGTAGGTGGCGGAGGAATTATAGGAGGTGAAACAGTGATTGCAAAGTTAAAATGATGTCTCTTAACTTCAGCTCGTTTTTACCTATCATATTATATCCCATTTTCTTTTAATGTTCTGATTTTTAAAATGTGTCTGTGGTTCTGCTCTCTTTTACTTGAAATATAGGGAGCCCCTGGTACTCCAGGTCTGCCAGGGCCCAGAGGTGACCCTGGGTTCCAAGGATTTCCAGGCATGAAAGGTACTGTTTTGTGCACTGCTCTTTGGATGCAAATGCAATGACTGAGATTCACAGTGTAGGTCACACACGTGTTTACTGAACTCCCAGTCATCCCTGATAGTTAGGATTATACAAATAAGACCTGTGTTAGTGAAGAGGACTTAAAAATTAAAACCATACCTTAAAGGTGGAAACTATAGGAAAACTAAATAGAAACCGTTTAAAGTGGTTACCTTTGAATGTACTGATGTGTGAGGGTTAGGGGATGGGGACCTACATTAATAGCACCAGCATTGCTTGGGTTATTTCTTTTACCTTGTGCATGTGTTACACGTTTAAAAGCTGAAAATCTAAAAGAATATTCATCAAACTGTTTATTAGTGGGGGAGGGTAAGTACATTTTTATATGTAGGTTTCAGTATTTTTTTATGGGGCACATGTATTATGTTTTTAATGAGGAAAAAAACTATATTTTGGGGATTTTTAAGTTTAAAATGTTCATCCCCAGAAATGTAAGCTTCAGGTTTTAGAAATTCTCCAATCTTCCATAAGGGTGCTATCACCTTAAATAAGGTTTTGACTATGGGATTTGTTGTCTTCCCTGGCTAAATCCTGTTTTATTTTGTGTATGGCAGGGAATCTATTATTTGGTCACTGTTTTATTGTATCTCTTCTACAAATATCATGTAAGATGCTAAATAACAAGTGTAGCCAAAGTGAATACAGCCACAGTTTCACAAAGGAAAACGTTTTCAAGGACTAAGGCAAAGAGAGCCTTTTTCATGCAATTCAATCACTGACTCCACAAAAAGCACATTAGCTAAGAATAAGTCAAAGCAAGTGATTCTGATGAGTCTCATTAGACATTGGGTAGGTGACTACTGGCAGGCAGCCTGGGAAAAATGTGTGCCACCTGTCACTTCCCCAGTCTCACATTAGGAATATCTAAGGATTGAAAAATTACATAAAGGCCTCACTAAAGAAACATTCTGGGGAGATATTTAGAGGTATTTAGAGGGGAGATTCATAAAATCCAGTTCTCTTATTAAAGATAGGGTATCCAAAAAGTGTATACACACACTTTGAATAATTATAAAGGCAGTGTTTATTAAAATACATCTCATTTTAAAAATTGAGCTATTAGCTGTTAAAGTGTGTATGTTCCATGAAACATTTAATCACCCTCAGATTTTAGAATAAGACCATCTATCATCTGGCACTACTGAGTTTACACTTTTTTTATTTAGAAATTATTAATCCCCAAAGGGAAAGATATTGAGGCTTCTTCTGATGTATATAAATAAATATTGACACTTTCCTCAAGTTCTGATATCAAGTGGATAACTTATAGTGTAGTTGCCAGTTAACTTTTGGTCACTGTTTTATTGTATCTCTTCTACAAATATCATATTTAGTATTAAAGTCTTTCTAAGTAATCGGTGTAATATCTACATTATGTTGAGATTTTTTGTAAGAGAGTATTTATACAAATCAATGGTTCTTGATACCGTTGTTGTTGTTGTCAAAGACTGGGAGAGAAATCTTACCACTTTGATAGTTTATATCAAAACAGATATTCTCTATGTACTCATGAGAGTTCCTAACATAATTAACTCTGGGCTGTTAGAAGCTAGAGTAATAAGCTGAGAAACAGATAACTGTGACAACCAATATAACTTAGCAGGAAGTGCTAAAATAGAATTCAATGTCACTTTGTTTTTTACCTTAAATATTACATTGAATTGCTTTCTGAACTTAGTGAGCTCTTAGAAACTCTCCCCCTTCAATGCTAAAATAAAAAATCTTAATGCTTACTTCTAGAATAGTTTTCAATAGATATTAATTATTGGGTCCAAATGAAATGCCAAAAGCCGTATGAATATCTGTCACAGAGTTTATAACTTCCAGTCACAATTTCCAGTATCTAGCTAGGAACCCACTGTTCTAAGAGGAATCACATTGCCCCACCCCCCTTTGTTTTAAGGAGAGAAGGGTAATCCAGGATTTCCAGGATCAATTGGACCTCCAGGGCAAACTGGGCCAAAAGGGCCACCAGGTAAATATTACTGCCTTAGTATTGCTCTCCGTGAAGAAAGGGTAGCTCATCAATAAAGCCATCATCTTCTTATGTTCATGTCAATAGGTGTACGTGGAGACCCTGGCACAGTTAAGATCATCTCCCTTCCAGGAAGTCCAGGGCCACCTGGCCGAGCTGGAGAACCAGGGATGCAAGGAGAACCTGGGCCACCAGGGCCACCGGGAATCCTAGGTCTGGGACTGGAAGCATTGACTTGGATCACTAGGAAGTAGTTGAACTAGCAAACAGTGCTTCACAGAAAATGTTACACACTGTAGTGATTTTTATAATCTGTTTCAAATTGGAGCTCATTTTAGTCTTGAGCAGTTGTGCATGGTATAAACTTGAGTTAAGTACATTCTAGGGCACTTAGGGTTGTTGTTTTTTAATTAAGGTAAAGGTATTCTGTCTTCTCTAACAACTGTTAGTCTTAGAGCTCTATTTCTGATCACCTGAATAAACCTGACTTCTATGTATTGGTACGTTTCTAATACTTTGTATAGCACTTGGAAAAGTAATAAATACAAATGTAAGATTCATCGTATGGAAGCTTTTCAAAATACTAGTATTAGTGTATGAAAATTGAACTAACCCCTTTATATAGGTTCAGGATATTATAATAGACTTCTGAATGGAATTATGTTCTAAGTTTGCTTGAATCACCTGGGAGATGACATATTACTTTGATCAATACAAGGGTATAGTGAATTCTGGAATAGCATAAATCAAAATGGCAGCAGTTTTAAAATGTTGTATTTCTTATACTCCTAGTTCATTTCTAAGGGGCTTTTTTCCTGGGAACGAGGGTGTAACAAATTGGATGACCAACTGTCCCAGTTTACACAAGGCTTAGCTTCTGCTCAGTTTGCAACACACTGCTGAAACTGGGGACGTCCCAGATAAACTGGATGGCAGACTGCCCTACCTTTTATCCTATATGAGTTATTCAATACGATGTTGGTTTTTCTGTTTTGTTTTGTTGTTGTTGTTTTATGTGTAGGACCCTGTGGGCCAAGAGGTAAACCAGGCAAGGATGGAAAACCTGGAACTCCTGGACCACCTGGAGAAAAAGGCAGCAAAGGTTGTAAAGGAGAGCAAGGTAAATGGCTGGCTTATTTCCTTCACTGGAGAGCTGTTTCAATAGACAGAGAAGTCTTACTTGAATATGTGACTACAATAATAATCTACATCTTTCCATGTGTGCTGTTCAAATTAGACTGAAAACCAGCAGCAAAACACTCATTTGGAAGATAAAATCAAGAGTTACTGGAATACACCAGGTTTTCTACTTACTAACTAGACAAATAGACACCAAATTAGTTTGAGGACATTTAGTCCTCATGAAGCACTAATTCCATTTTCATAAAGGCCAGTGCTGTTTTTAATTTATAGGAGTACTTAGTGAATAATAGCTACTTATGGGCATGTTATACAAGTAGAGAAATATTACCTTGATATAAATAGAAGAGCAACTCGGTATCCTTACTTAGGAAAGCCATGTGTTAACTTTCTTGATTACAACTCAATAACTCTGGGCGGGAAAAAGCCTCTTAAATATTTTAGTCTGAACATAAGCTATAGGTTCACCTGGGTCAAAATCTACCTTCTGCAAAGTTTCAAAAGCACCTCATACAAACTACCTAGATGTCCAAATCTTATATTTTAGGATTGCTGATTTTGTTAAAATAAGAAAAAATTCTAAATGTGATTTCCCAATTATATGCCCAGATCTATTATAATAAGGCTATAAAGAGTAGATATTTAAATCTTTAAAAATTCAAATGTGCTAATGTTAACTCTATCAATTTCATAATAACTCATAATTTAGTATTGTCATGAGTGTACATTAGAGCACTATTGACTTTCCCTTCAAATGTCTTTTTCAAGTGGTTAAAAAAAAAAAAAGTCTTACTAATAATTCTATTGATTAAAAAAGTTTACTGACCAAGTTAGTTCTTTCAGAATGGGACCACAGCAAGAGCAAAGTTACTACAGTACAGATTGTGTCGAGAATGATTAGCAAGTACACTGGTGGTTCCCAACGTGGGGCACACACCCCACAGGGGGCAATTTGATTTTTGAGGGGGGCAATTTGAGAATGAGTTATTAACAGTGAGGTTTTTGCATTTCTTATGGTTCTAGGGGCCTTACCTATTTATACAGTATATATATATATTGTGACATATTTATGCATTTCAGTTCTCTATATGTTCTGAAACTTTGCTAATTTTTCATATTACTTCATATTACTATTCTTTTTGAACAATTTCTTAGTGATTTCTTCCTCTGTATTTCAACTGTCCTTTCTTATCTTTCATGGATGCCATGTTCTTTGGAAGCTTGTTTAGACCAAGTTGATGGCTTTTAGGCTTCCTGCACATGCATAATTATTCACTTTTTGAATAATAAGAATTATATGTCACGGGGGGGGGGGTGCATCAGGATTTTAGAGATGCTTAGGTAGGGCATGGCCAAAAAAAGGTTGGGAACCACTGAAGTAGACATAGTTGGTCCTAATGCTATAAAAGACCTCCTAATAATGAGAAAGGGATCTAAGAGTCAAACAATATTGGTCTAAACTGAAAGCCTTGAACTTTTGTGGAAATGCAGAATATCCTCGGATCATGCTGATTTGCATAATCACTCGAGTTTCTTGTCATGCTTAGCTAATCACTTCACAATTCCTGTGCAGAGACCTGAAGGGAATCTTCTGCTTAGAGCCAGGGATAGCCCCCTGCAAAAGAGGGTAGATACTAGAAACAGTGAAGACACCTTCTCTATCTGATATATTTAAAACAATGGCAATCTGACTTTTCAGGACTTTTAAGAATTTGGATATGGCCTATTTTTAATTTCAAAGACTGACCCATGGACCCCGAAGATAGAAATGAGTGAGGAGACTGAAAAGTATATATAATATTGGGGCTTTACCAAATCCTTGTGAAAAGTATTGACTTATAATTAGGACTAAACTAGGACACTGCCTGACTCCATGGCCTGGTTGTTTATGGGGAACAATACCTCCCTTGACTCACTAGGCCAAAAATCCAAGTGTCTGCTGGCTCTGCATGTCCTTAGAATTCTAAAGAACCATCACCCAGATCAGGTTGGGGTGGAGGGTCAGGGTGCAGTGGCAGCAGAAATGGATCAGGGGGAATGGGGGTGGCTAGCCTCTGCCAGTATCATAAATAATGGGTATTTGATGAAGAAAGGGAGAACAGGAGGGATGAGAAAAATGGATAGTAACAAAGGTGTATTAATTAGCCTACTCAAATGCAGAGAAAATTTACAAAGTAAAAAAAGTACTCTTGTTTTAATTCATATAAATAAACTCTTATCACAGAACAAAAAGTCTTGTTTTTACTTGCGTTACTAATTGATCAAAAACATTCTTGAAGTTTGCACCTTTGAAAGGAACTGTCAATGTTTTCCATGTTTATTGAATTTATGAAAAACTTATGTAATTTCTTATCTTCTTGAATAGATTTTCAAAGCATAGATATTTGACTTCTTGTTCCCATTGTATGCATTGATTTATGCATAAAAGATGTACATAAGACCTACCAGAGGCAGACCACTGTGCTAGGCACCACAGGGAAATACAAAGCTAAAGAAGACCTGATCTCAGAACACTCATAAGATATACACAGGCATTGTATTTGTAATATACAATGTATGTGCATTATGCGGGATCTATAACAGGCATTGTGTGACATTATTCAGCATCTAATAATATTGTTTGACCATTTTATAAGCCACTATTCTGTGACTCCTTTCTATATTTGGGGCTTATCAGATATACACAAACATTTAAATTAGTACTTTGGAACAAGTTTGAGGTTGTTTGTGTTGCAACATGTATAATGTGTTTCTTGAAGGACCACCTGGATTCGATGGACGGCCAGGTTTGAAGGGGATACCTGGTGACACCGGACCACCTGCAACCAGGACAATGATGAGAGGCTTTATTTTCACCCGGCATAGTCAGACCACAGCAATTCCTTCCTGTCCAGAAGGAACAGAGCCACTCTATAGTGGGTTCTCTCTTCTTTTCATACAAGGAAATGAACAAGCTTATGGACAAGACCTGGGTAATGTCCCAGTCCAAGTTCCCACTCACTGTTCCAAATACAGATTGTAAATTTTTATGGTATGTGGTGCTTCGCTCTGAAGTACCTTGGGTACGTTACAGTATTTTTTAAAGAGAGTAAACAAAACATAGGCCTAATATCTAATTTTTATTCAAGAATGTAAAGCTTTTTAATTGTAGTTGACATACAATATTATTAGTTTCAGGTATACAACACAGTGAGATTTCATATTTATATACCTTACAAAGTGATCATCATAAAGTCCATTATCCGTCATAGTTATTGTGATATTGACTGCATTCCGTATGCTGTACTTGACATCCTGTGGCTTATTTATATAAGTTTGTACCTGTTAATCCCCTTCACCTTTTTGCCCATACCACCACCACCCAAACCTCTGGCAACAATTAGTATTTCTGTACCTTTGTTCATTTGTTTAGTTTTGTATATTCCACACATAAAGTACTTGTCTTTCTCTGATTATTTCACTTATCCATGTTGTCACAAAGGGCAAGATTTCATTCTTTTTCATGGCTAATATTCTGGTGTGTGTATGTACATATATTTCTTCTTTATTCATCTATTGAACATCTAGGTCGCTTCCGTATCTTGGCTATTGTAAATAATGTTGCAGTGAACATGGGGGTACATATATCCTTTTGAACTAGTGTTTCATTTTCTTCAGATAAGCACCCACGGGGTGTGGCAGGGCAGGAGCCTCTTTGGACGGGTGCTAACCTGGGTGGGTCCTCAGGGAAACGCCAGGGTGGGGTGAATAGTGTTCTCGAGGTTAATGGAGTGTCAGAAATGGCACCTGCCACTGTCAGACCAGCGAAGAAAGGGGAGAGGGGAACAGCGCCTGCCAGCACCTCTGACTCAGGAGAAAGTTCCAACAGATCCCTGTTGCTCCAGCACAACCCTAAACTAGTTCAATGTATCACCTTCACATATGACCTAGGTGCTTTTCAATCTGCTGCCTCTGTGCCAGGACTCAAAAGAGCACAACCTGGGTTTCCCTTTGGCTCTCCCAGATGTAAACCCGGCTGGTTTTCAAAGCCAGATGTTATAGGGGCTCCTCTTTCTGATTTAGGTCTCCCAGGCTCTCGTGGACCCCTAGCTCTTTGGGGAAGATCTCTGTGGTTGTGATATCACTCCTCTTTGTGAGTCACCGCTTGGGGAGTGGAAGATAGGGTAGGTCCTGATTAGACTTAGTCTCTACCCCTCCTATCCATTTCAATGTGGCTTTTTAAAAAATATCAGTAGTTGTAGAAAATCTGTTCTGCTAGTCTTCAGGTTGTTCTCAGAAATAGCTGTTCTATTTGTAGTTGCAGTTTTGGTGTCAATGAGAGGAGGTGAACTCAGGAACTTCCGTCATCTTTTATATATATATATATATATATATATATATATATATATATATATATATATATATATATTGATTTCAGAGAGGAAGGGAGAGGGAGAGAGAGATAGAAACATCAATGATGAGAGAGAACCATTGATTGGCTGCCTCCTTCATGCCCTACAGTGGGAATCAAGCCTGCAACCCAGGCATGTGCCCTGACCAGAAATCGAACCATGATTTCTCCTGGTTCATAGGTTGACACTCTACCACTGAGCCACACCTGCTGAGTGCTACTCCGTCATCTTGAACTCGAAGCCAGGAGCCTTGCTCTTAAATGCCAATATAGCTTGTCCTGTTCAACAAAAACAATTTTCACTTAAATCACTTTTTTTAATCTTAAAAGCAACATCTTTTCTAAAGCTTTATCTGGCTATTAGCTATTATATACATATCGAGAACTAGGAATACTTTGAAGCAAAAACATTTTTCCAACTAACCTCTACCAGTCCTCGGGAAAGAGCCACGAAAGTATTATGGATAGGACAAAGAGGAATCTTTAATTTCTATCATTTTTTAAACTTATATAACACACTTTGTTATATAACTCTTTCGTGTTATAACTTTTTTAAAAAATTCTTTATTGCTTAATGTACTACATACCTGGTAAGTCTCCTTTTCCCCCCATTTACCTCTCCCTAGCCGCTCCCACCCCTCAGCAGTTAGAACTCTTTAGTGTTGTTTTTCTTCAGTTTTTGCCATAGATTATGTTTTAATTCGTCTCTATCTAGTAACAATATTCAAAATAGTTTTAATGTTACTGAAAGTGATACCTAGTCTGATGTTTTATTAGGAACTCTTGGAAGCTGCCTACAGCGATTTACCACAATGCCATTCCTATTCTGTAACATCAATGATGTATGTAATTTTGCATCTCGAAATGATTATTCATACTGGCTGTCAACACCAGCTCCAATGCCAATGGACATGGCTCCAATTACTGGCAGGGCCCTGCAGCCTTATATTAGCAGGTAAAAATTCAATCCTTTAGTTTTGTGATGAAACCAAGTAAATTACTCAATTTGTAATCACACTGTAAACAGCACATCACAGTGTAAAAAGTGGCAATGCCACCACATTCTTTGTGTCATATTACAGATGCACTGTCTGTGAAGGTCCTGCGATTGCCATAGCCATTCACAGCCAAACCACTGACATTCCCGCATGTCCCCATGACTGGATTTCTCTCTGGACAGGATTTTCTTTCATCATGGTAAGGAAAAAGGGACAGCAAATTCACAGTAAAAACTGCCTATAAAATCCTAAATGCCCCCAAAATGTGACTGTCATCAATTCATATGTCATGAACATTTGCTTGTAAATCTGAAAATATACTCTCTTTTAAAAAACCAGTAAGTTGGGACGGGGTGGTTTGGTAAAAAATGGAGCATTTGAAAAAATTTCTCAGGAAATTACAAATTCTAAATAAGACATTTAGGTAAACAGTAACTACAATATTGATAATAAAATGTCTATTTATTAAAATGTGGTACATATTTTATATACATACTCCATAATCCTTATGAAAACCCTGCAAGATAGTTGGGTTTTCATCTACAGATTTACATTAAAAAAAGGAATAATTTCCCCAAGGTCCCACAATAAGTAAGTAGTAAAACTAGGATTTGCACCTAAATCTGTCTGCCCCAAAATCTTTATGCCTTATACTGTTTCTTTGGCATTCATATGAAGATGGGAACTAAGAGAAATCGCCTTTTAAAGAAAAATTCCCCTGATATAAGTGCTAAATGAAGAAATCTATGAACTGACCATCTGTGAGTCTGACTGCTGTACACATGTAGTTACTGGTTATTCATATTCTGTATAGCATCATTTATGAGACATTATTCCCTCTTCTTTACTCACAAATGTCCATTGTTTCAAACATCAACACCTACCATATGCCATGAATGGTCTAGGTCCTAAAGATACCTGCAGTGAACCAAAGTTCCTGCTCTGTGGAGCTTCTATCCTAGTGGAGAAGGTAGACAATAAACAAGAAGACACAATAACAACAGAAATGAGCACAGACGGTAAATGATCTATGAAGGACATAAGGCAAGACAAAGGGAGAGGCTGTGAGAGGAATGACATCAAAGAAAGCCTCTGGAAATTATCTTTAAACAGATCTCTGAATGACAAGAAAGAACCAGTCACATGGGAAAAGAGCATTCTAGGCAAAAGAAAGTTTTTAATTTCTTTTTGATGACTATAGTTCAACTTGGCAAGTAAATGGAATGCTAGCAAATCTGAGCAAAGAAGCGTAAGAAGCTAAATTCATGCTTTTTTTTTCTTGTCGTCTATTACTATATATATACATATATAGTAATAGAAGACAAAATGCCATATATATATGGCACTAAAAATTTCAACACCATGCACAGAATTCTTATTCTGATATTTTCATTGTGATAGTTCACAAGTGCAGGTTCTGAGGGCTCTGGGCAAGCACTGGCATCCCCAGGATCCTGCTTGGAAGAATTCCGAGCCAGTCCATTCATAGAATGTCATGGAAGAGGAACATGCAACTACTATTCAAATTCCTACAGTTTCTGGTTGGCTTCATTAAACCCAAAAAGAATGTTCAGGTAATTATTCAAAATCAAATTTAATCTAATGACTCAACTGCAGAACTATTAAAAGATTGCCTATGTTAGATTTTGATTATCTGTGTGTTGATGTACTCATATTTTTAAAAGCTCCCATACCAATAAAATCTTGTTTAGCTTGGCACTTCTAGTTTATAAGAATCAACAGGTAGCCGAAACCGGTTTGGCTCAGTGGATAGAGCGTCGGCCTGCGGACTGAAAGGTCCCAGGTTCGATTCCGGTCAAGGGCATGTACCTTGGTTGCGGGCACATCCCCAGTAGGAGGTGTGCAGGAGGCAGCTGATCGATGTTTCTCTCTCATCAATGTTTCTGGCTCTCTATCCCTCTCCCTTCCTCTCTGTGAAAATCAATAAAAAAATATATTTAAAAAATAAAAGAATCAACATGTAGCCATGGTTTTGAACTATTGTACCAACAAAGGCATCACTAGATGTATTTAACCCTTTGTACGCCATAAGCGTCTATAGCATAAAAACAAGATGTGGGGATGGTTTCCGTTTTGGATGCATGGCAGTTAACTGGTTAATATTTAGATATAGATTGATAGTAAATTACTGAATAAAACCATTAAATGATCTGCTAATTTTAATTTATTGTATTGGACGAGTTTTAAGACAGGCTATTTGAAAAGTAGGTGTAGTTTTCATTACAAAAAGATGATCTGTATGTTTCCTCTGTGCTCCCGAAATACAACTAAAATCATAACATGTCTACATATATACCTTTTCATAAATATACCTTCTATAGTAAAGTTTAGATGAGATATAATATGCATTAAGAAAACTCAAACCCAACAAGCATTTCCTTTTTATCTACAAATTGATGATATTTGTCTTGTCTTTTCTTTCTTATTTATTTATTTTCAGAAAACCTATTCCATCAACTGTGAAAGCTGGGGAGTTAGAAAAGATCATAAGTCGCTGTCGGGTGTGCATGAAGAGAAGACAATGAAGAAATCAATGAAAATAGAAATGTTATTTTTCATCTTAAATAATCAAGTAATGATGCATTTATTGATTAAGTATTTAAATTCATTTATTTAAGTTTTTTTTTTTTCTCTAACCAAACAAGATCGCTCTATGATGGCTTGGTACAAAGTTTCTATTGGTTTCTCCACACAACAAAGCATTTATTTTAAGTTAGCTCTGTGATCCTGATCTCTAAATCTGTGTTTCAAAGTCCCTATGGTAAAGCAGCAGAGTTTTCACAAAATATCACTGAAATTGTATTCCATTTAGATCCAATGCACTATCTAAATGGTGACTGTACAAAGTTTGATGTGACAAGTGAAGACCTATTTGGGCCACTAAATTCCCAAGATTTGCCCCCTTCTATTCCAGTCTTTGAGACTCAGGGAGGCTCTATCAGTTTTAAATTGCCTCACCTACTTCCTAAGACTTTAGATGCTAAGTAGAGGAGATGAGGGTGAGTGGATTATGAGGCTTCATTGATGGAAGTGAACTTTCAGATCTGTTAATTAACCTAAGGCTTGAAGGAACCAGAATTAAACTGAGGTACATAGATTTCCTAGGGCTCTTTTAAATATCCCCAACACTAAGGCCAAAAGGGGGGTTCCCTGAATGGAATCACAATAGCTGTGGAAACACTGTATGGTTTTGTTTTATATTTTTAAAGTATTTTTGTTTGTCTATTGAATTTTGTTTGTCTATTATAGCAATATAGCCTGCTTGTGTTCCAAGTAGGTACAATTTTAATAGACTTAATTTTAATAGAATATTTTTTACACACATACTCTAAAATGTGTCTAAATTTTAACTTTTCTTTTACTGGCACAACCAAAAGAAATAAAAAGAAAACTACTTAGATATGTACTTTATCCTCTTTCCTATAAATGTTAATGCATATAATTAAGTAGTTCAGTAATCCATGAAAGAATTTAAGGCATTAGTAGGATTATCAGGCTCAGAATATTTTTCCTTTGCTCTAATATTCCATTTAATTTGGATATTTTGAGATTCCTTTGTTACTTCTCTAATTATTCTTTGGTAAAAACATGTTTTTTATATTATATATCCTTTCAACTATATTGGGAGAGTCTACTATGTAAAAATATTAATGTACAAATTGTATAGCTTGGCAGCTGTGTCATAAAACTTGCTTTTCAGTGTGTTGATACATTCCCAGGATTACTTATTTCAACTTAACAAGCATTTTATTCAGTACCAAGACATACTCAGGCACTGTGCTAAATTACAGAAACACTAAGAGGGGAAAATAACATATGTGTGTGTGTGTGTGTGTGTGTGTGTGTGTGTGTGTGTGTGTGTGTGTTTTATTTTTAATATCCCAGAAAAGGTAACTTACTGTTTCTGTTAGGAATCCTACATATCTGAGTTGTTTTTCCCCCTTTTCATTCTTTACCTCTGTCCTAATATTTCCAAGGTCTGGACAATATAAAGAAAACAAAGATCTGCAAGACATTAAAAACCATTTATACTTGATGGTAGCACTATTTGATGAGTCTCAGAAGTCAGGCAACCTAAGAAAAAGCTCTAAATATGTTTCTTGACCCACCTAGGTGGAGTTGGTGGTGCTGATGCTTAAATTCTGGTTTTGTTGCTTCAATCTCAGTTGCTTTGGAAGTGAAGATGTGGCCCCAGAGGACAGCACAGACTGTGACCATGGTCCGCATCCTCCACTGCTCAAATGACTGCTGTCAAGCCATTTTTACATTTAAATGAAGAAGCACTTTTAATACTCAGATTACTTGTTTAGACTCACCTAATATTAAGACTTCTTGCTCTAAAAATATCTTACTGTCCAAATTGCACTATCCTGGCATAGAGGGCTAACGGATCTCCACAAACCCTCCATAGACCCGGAGTTCTTGAAGTGTGGTCCCTGACCAGCAGCATGTGGAAACTTGTCACAAATGCAAATTCTAGGGCCAACCCAGACCTACAGAATTAGAAACTCGGGGGTAAGTCCCAGAAATCTGTTTTAACAAGTCCTCCAGGGGATTTCCAATGCACCCTAAAGATTGAAAAAAACTGCTCTGGGCAAACACCCCCAAAAAACAACAATTGTACAGGCAGTTACCAAGTAGAGCTGGCTATAATTGTTCTACCTGACCCTCTCTTTCAAGTTCAAACTCACAAATGAACTTAAGGTTATCTAATGTTACTATTAAGAAAAAGCCCTAGATTGGTGCTAATGCCAAATAACTGGCCTCTGCTTGTCCCCCAGCCTCCAACTTCTCTTGCCCTCTCATCAGTGTTTAACTTCTGAAGAAGACAATTAATGCTAAATTCCAATGAAGCCATACTAAGTTGCTCAAACATACTTTTAAGACTGAGCATTAAAACATATCTCATGTGCATTACTTTCTATATTAACAGCTTTATAATCTGAGCTTATAAAGTTATAAAGATTTAACTTTGCAGATAAAATGTAAAATAACTTGTTTCTTTTAAATTTGGGGCTTCACCTTTGGAATTTCACAGTTTGCTCAGAGGTCTCTCATTTTGCAAGATAAATATTACTAAGTAACTTATTTATAAAAAGAATTACAATAATACTAAATTTGAGTTTTATTGCTAATTTAACTTACAAAGATTTTTCTATGCATCAAATGTAACTTACTGCTTCAAAACTTAATTTAATATTCACTCTATATCCAAATGAAATATATTTAAAATATATTGAATATTTTATATATCTTGACAATATTACAATATTGTAATGTACTAATATTTCTGTAATTATAGCGAAAATAAAATTTTATTGTATTGTCTAATAATAAAATTTTTAAAATTATATCTGGTCTTATTTTTTCCAAGTGAAAATACATTTTTAAAAATTTTTTAAATATATGCTCACTGAAAAAACAATAGACAATACAGAAGTTAACACACTGTGGACAAATTTTCATATCCATAAACAAGAACTAATTATTATTTGCATGGATTTACTACATAAGTCAATGAATCCCCAATTAATGGACATTTCATTTAGTTTTATTATGGACATGTTGTACATATTTCATGTCACAATTTGTAAAAATAGGTTCTTTATGGATCCAATGTCTAGGACGAATTAGAGAAAGAAAAAGATTGAAGAGGGGGAGTCCAGTTAAAAGGGTAATATACCAGCAATGGGAACAGAAAGTGGACAGTTGACATTGAGGTGAGAGACTTTAAAGATGGGGGACTTGGGAGACAGTGAAAGATGACTTCGGAATTTTGAACCTTGGTGACTGAAATTAACTAAACAAGGAAATTCAGGAGAAAGTATCTGGATTGAGATGAGGCAGAAATTTGAGTTTGAAACCCTTTTGGGACCAAAGCTTCAAAGGGACACTTGGGCTAGAACTAGTGCAACAAGATGAGGCTAAATGGATGTAACCTATTTAACTTTTTATGCCACCTTTTCCCACAAAAGATATGAGGCAATGTGGTCGAAAGTCAATGATGAACTGAGTGGTAAATAGGAATGGCCACATGAATGAAGTCCCAGAATGAAGCTCTTGTCACAAAACACAAGGCAGCAGAGTTTCCAGGTAAGAGAGAGAAATATGCCTTTTTTCAGGTGTTTTTTGTTTTTGAGAATCTACCAACAGTGTTAGAGGCTTTCACACACCACACTCAGTCTCATTAACAGAATCAAACGATTCAGGAAGATTAAGGGTGATCAGGATTAAAGGAGAAGACTTTGGATTGGTAACTGAATTACCTAAGAAATGTCCTGAGTTTATTTGAGCCAAACATATGTCGGAGGAGCAAGATCTCAAATGCTCTGGAAAATAACAGTTTGCAGCTTCTTTTATGCATTTGAAATTAAGGAGGGAACTAAGGAAAATGATATGGATGTGGGATTGGACTACAGGATAGTTAAAAAGATCACCTGCTTTCTTGAAGGTGGTTACCCTAATTTCAAAGGTGCGTTAACCTACATGCACAGGGCTTGCTTAAGACAAAGGCAACCTCTTACTAAAAGTTATGTGCCTGGGGCATCACTACTCACCATGACCTGCCCAGTTAGGAACTTATGGTCAGACAACCCTGTGAGGTTACTTCCCATAGAATCCTTTTTTTTCAACCACACAATCTTAAAAGTTCGTTTTGTCTTGCGGGGAGGAGACAGGAGTAAAAAGCTAAATTGCAATTAATTAAAAGGTCAAAGGGTAGTGGTGGAAGCAGCAGGGCCCTCCTTCCTAAAGGTTTTGGTCATAGATGGCTTATCCACCTTGGTCTCTTTCTGCCTCCAAAAAACGTTGGTTTGTAAAGTCCAATCAGTCCTAAAATAAATCTCTCGAGGAGGAATGACTTGCCATTGCTATGAAGGGGCCCAAGAATGCCATTCTCAGAGGGCCTCCCAAATTATTTTGAACAGTGGTAACATCTCTGGAATATCTTAATTCTAGGGAAATTAGGACTCGAGTAGGTCTTTGTTCGGCTCAAGTCCAGTCATAGGAAGTATTCCGCGATTTGGCGTCAGTCCGTCCCAGTGTTGGTGGACAAGGTACTGGTTTTTCCCGCGGGAGGAAAGACGGTAGATCCAGAGAGAGGTCTCCGAAGCTTAACAAAACAAGATTAACTACAATGAAACCTAAGTCCTCCGGGATTCTCGTCTTGGAAGATTAGGGGAGCCCGTCAAACCAGGGTCACTGTCAAGGAAGGCGCCTGACAGTTAAGGAACCTAAAGAGTCATCAACATTACAGTGTTTAAGAATCACTTGCAGGATGGTGATTAACAGAAGAAAGGGGGTGGAGGTAGTGAAGGGTGAAAGGGGGTCAGACGGAAAACTGGGCACACAATGCAATATACAGACGATGGATTATAGAACTGAACACTTAACATCTATATAATGTTATTAACAAGGTCACCCCACTAAATTAAATTTTCAACAAGTCACTTGCAGAGCTAGCGACAAGGGCAGATTCCCGGGCCTCACACCACAGAGATCCTGATGCCGCCGGCCCTGAGAAGTAGTTATTTAACTGGCTGCCGAAGGTTTCCTTGTAGACAAGAGGTTCTCAGAGATCACCAACTCTACATAGCGTGAACCAAACACCTACCGTGAGAAGTCGTTCCCTGCGGTTGGTACACGGCCCGCGCCACAAACATGCCACCGGACGGGATCCCGGAGTCACGGCCCCGCCCGCGGCGGCCCGCGGCGCCGTCGCGTCACGTGACCACGGCTCTGCCTGCGCTACGGGTCCCGGGAGGGGCCAGCCCCGGCCGTTCTCGCGTCTCTGCCAGCCCGCTGCGGGCCGCTCCGGCCGGTGTTTTGCCCGGGCGCCTCCGTGCGCTCGGCCAACGGCCTCCGAGAGCGCCCACCTGAGCCCCCAGGAGCCGGCGGGCGACGGCCCTCGCCGGGGACCCTCCAGCGGGCCCAGGGGTGAGTACTGACGTCTTCCCGACCCGCGACCTGCAGCCCGGCGCCGAGGCCGGGATCCTCCGGCTGCCGGAGGGACCCGCGTCAGCCCCGGTGCGTCCCTGGTGCCTCCCCAGCCCGAGTCCCGACCCCCGTCCCCCGACCCCTGGGCTTTTCGCCTTCAACCCCGACCTTTCCGCCTTCTCAGGCCTGGGCCTCCCCATCTAGCCCTGGGAGGAAACTGCCCAGCAAACGTTTGGAGCAACCTCTTCACCCTTTCTAGGTCGCTGTCTCTTTGTTGAAACATTTGGTCTTTTTTTTTTTCGTCTAGAAAATAGCTTGGGGGGAAGGGGGACACTAGAGATGTCCTGAGCTTGAACAAGGCGCTTTGGTCGTCTTCCCTCTCTCCGGGTCAAGGCCTTGGCATCTTTAAGTATGTGACCTTGAACTAGACACCTGCCGTCTTGAAAAGTAGTTTTTGTTTTGTTTTTCTTTTGACTGTGGAAAGTACGTGTTGGAAAAGAAAGGCCTTGTTGAAAGCCGGGTCAGACGCGAGAGGCCCAGGCGGGCCCAGCCTGTGAGCATCCTTGTTCGCAGGTGCACATGCCTGAGCTGCTCCCCGGATTGATTCCCTCCCGGGAGCGGGGAGCCGGGAGCCGAGCTGAGCTCAGCTCCCGTTCCGCCGAGCCTGGCCCCCGCTCTGGGTCTGCGGGACGAGTCCTGTCCTACAGCCTAGAGCCAGGCGCCTCCTCTCTGGGGAGGAGAAGGCTCTCAGAAGTGGAGGTGTCTTAATTGCAGAAGATAAGAAAAGCCTGGGCCCTTGTTCTTTGTTCCCAAATATAGAACCAGTTGTTTCCAGGCCTCTCATCCATGGAGAAATTTTAACTGCAGTTCAAATTTTAACTGCGTTTTCTCTCCCTAGATGAAAAGCATTTGCTTCTGTGTCAATGTTGTTAGCTAATGAGATCCCAAAGAAAAATCCCTTAGGAAAATGGATTTGGAAAGAATTAGAACCACTTAGTTGTACTTAACAGTTTTTCCCCATGTAGTTAAATTGTGGGGGGGGGGGGGGGGGAAGGGAGGAGCTTCTATCTTTTTGGTTTCAAACGATTGTGAATTGGTTTTGCTATTCTTTCCAAAAGGAAATTGTGTGTTCTATTCCTTCCTGTCCGATAGGGCTGCCTCATTTTAGGATTACGAAGTTTGGCTGTACTCTCCTCCTTTCTGGTGTTCAGAGTTCTTTTCTGTGGATTCAAAGCCGTATTTTAAAACTCGATCGTTTATATTTTTCAAGTTTTCAGTGATTTTTATTAAGCTAAAGTTAATTTTGGATTGCTACACCCTGACTTTCTAATAAACACTTTCTTTGAAGGATAGTTGCTTGGAAAGAGAACTGAAACAGGTGACCTAGATTAAAACCTTGAACTAGGTCCACACAATGAGTGATAAAGAACTGGACTTTTTTTTTTTGTAATTAGACAATTATATAAATCTGTGCAACCATGATCAGTTTGACCCAATTTGTTTCTGTCACTCCCTATGCTTTTTCTCTGCGTCCCAGTGTTTTGACATAGAAAATAAGAAAGTCAAGCATGAACCATTGTGCACCAAAATTGGGATACTTTTCATGAGTGGGATGTGACTGACTTGATTCTAGGTGGTGTATGATTGAGGGTTTTCATAATAGTTTTTGTTATGTGTATTTAAACTGTGGTTTAAGGTAGTGATGTAAAATTTCCTTTTAAAAAGTTGGGTTAAAGAAAAGATTAGTGTTAACTAAAGATTAAATGTGCTGTGTGAATATGGGTAAAACCATGAAGTTGGTAAATTACTGATATTTGAGAACCATTGGGCTTAGAAAGTAGAGATCTAAGATCATCTGTGATTCCGAGAGAAATTTTGTATCCTTAGTTTTATATCAGAATTAGAGGCCTGGTGCACGAAATCCGTGCACTCGGATGGGGGTGGTCCCTCAGCCTGGCCTGCGCCCTCTCGCAGTCTGGGAGCCCTCAGGGGATGTCGGACTGACAGCTTAGGCCTGCTTGGACATCCTTAGAGCTGCTGCAGAGGTGGGAGAGGCTCCTGCCACCGCTGCTGCACTCACCAGCTGTGAGCCCGGCTTGTGGCGCACTGACCACCAGGGGGCAGCTCCTGCGTTGAGCATCTGCCCCCTGGTAGTCAGTGCGCGTCATAGCAACTGGTTGTTCTGCTGTTTGGTCAATTTGCATATTAGGGTTTTATTATATAGGATATCCGTACTGGTTACTTAGTAGATTCTAAGGGAGAAAACTTCGGGAATTAATATCATAACTCCAAATGAGAAGTTTATTTATTGTCAAAATATATTACCAAAAATGTCATAGTCTAATGAGGGAAAGCAAAAAATTAGATTTTTATTTATTTTACGTAAGCAGAATCCTAGTAATTGGGACAGTTCAGCGTTAAATCTTTGTAGAAAAGTTTCATTTACTCTTAATTTAAGTAACTCCGATTGGCTACAGGAGTAATTTGGCTTTTTCCAGAAGTTGTCTTTTTCATGTCCACCTTTATGATCTAAGTCTGTAATACTTGACCAACTCAGATTCTCGTAAGATGAGCTGTTGCTATAGAATAGAATGTCCCAGTGGAAAGTTAAGTAGACTGAAATTCAGTAAATGGAGTGTAGAGAATAGCACATTTCAGGGAGATGATGTACTACAATTTGTGAGCCTTGTTTATTATTGTAAAAGTTCAATTTTTAATGTCCCAAGACTATAATCCTCTTCAGATACATCTTTTTAGTGTTATTTCTAAATACAAGCATTTACTGTGCTTCTGATTCATACAAGTATAGGATGAGTATCTCATCTAGAATGATGCGCAAAAATTGATTATAGAGATTGTCTGTGGGGACCTGAGTGGTGATAGGACAGGATCTGTGGACACTTTATTTTCTTTGTATGTTCTTATATGCTTTGTACCGCATGCACATATTATTGGTTTAAATTAAATACTGAATAATTGTTATGTATGGAATTAAATTCTAAGTAAAATTTAGCCAATACATTTGTTACTTCCTAATATATATGTGTATGTATGTATATATACACTTATATGTATATATATTAAGATTCTTTTAAATTTATATTTTTTATCTGCTACATTTTTCTAAATTCAAATCAGAAATAATTAATCTATTATTTTATCTTGCTTAACTAATGAATGGTTGTAGGACCCTGTCTGGTGGTTCAGTTGGCCAGAGCATCATCCTGTTTACCAAAAGGAGGCGGTTTGCATTCCTGGTCAGGGCATGTTCAGGAGGCAGTGAATCAATGTCTGTCTGTCTCTCTCCTTCCCACCCTCCCTACCTACCTCCATCTAACTCCCTCCCTCTCTCTTCCACTTCTCTCCCTCCCTTCATCTCTCTAAAAATCAATAATTTTTTAAAAATTATAAAATTGGTTGTAAGCTTTTTAAGTGTTTATTTTGTGGGGTTTTTTTTAATATAAGGTTGTGCATCTTTGATGACTTTTATCATTTGGAGAATTTCCAGAAATGAATTCCTAATGTGGTATCATCTAGTTTCTCAATAAGCTCCTGTTTTTCTCCCCCAGGGACAAAAGGGGCTCTATATCCAGCACGTGCACACTGAAGCAAGTTAAAGGATTTACTATGAAGCACAGAAGCAGATAGTGCCAAGCAGCAAGTTGTAGTTGGTACACATTTGTGAGTAAAGATTTTCTCTTTAGCTCTCTTTTCTTAGCCTTTAAAACATCTGCATGCCAGATCCTTCAAATTCATACATTTGAGTAAAGAATAAAAAAGCAAGTTCACAGTCGTAATTAACCAGTTGAGCAATCTCTAAGAACTCTCCTAAACGTCTCAGTGAAGTGGAGTTTAAGGTGTGTAATACATCTCTGACATGGAGCTTAAGAAATATCCCACCTATGACTTACAGTTATACTGTCCTTTATATCTTATTGCCCTTGATTTGGGTATAAATGTTTTTGCTGAAAATTTAGTATGATTTCGTTTTCAAAGTTATTTTTTTTGTAAGAAAACACTACTTATACATCAAATATTAAAGCTTCTTGAAATACATTTACTTCTGCCTTTTACATTCTCTTTGTGGTTTCTTCATTAGTCAATAAAATGAAGAGGATTCTTTCCCTTCAGAATGTAATGAGTAGAGTTGTACGGCAAAGTGGGTTTTTTTCTAATCTGACTTCTCATTTGTATATACATTGGGTTAGCTTTTCTTTATCCTGTTGGCAAAATCATAAAATAGTAACTGTACTTAATACCATATAGAATAACTTTACTTAGGAGGGATTTGAAAATTTGTTTCTCAGATCAAGCCCCAAACCTCTTGAAATCCAAAAATTATGTTAAGTAGATATTTCTTTTATTCATAGTTTCCTTAAGAAATGAATTATTGAAATACTGATTTTTATTCTTTCTTTCTTACAGCTGGAAAAGCAGTGTCCGTGTTGTTATGTACACCTCCAAAAAAATTCAGATCTGTAGGGGAATTGTTGTGTAAAGTAAACTGAACTACAGGGTAGCAGTATTTTAATAGCTATTATAGACGTGTATTAACTATATTAAAAATGAGTAAAAGAAAAACCTGTGACCCACCAATAGGAAGGTCAGTGACATTTTATTCAGTTGAGCTGGTATTAATAGGCTTGAGCAATAGTGGCCTTAAAGCTAATTGCCATAGGCTAACCATGCTCTTTTACATTTTTATTAGCATTTTGTGTTTTGGGGCAACTTTCTTTCTACTGCATTTCCCTGGAGCATGGATCCTTCTTTAATTCAGGTTACTCAATGCATCTGTACCATCTTTCCCCTTAAAGGCATGTCATGCTTTAAAATAATATACATGTAAATGTGATATTAAATACAAATTAATAATGTGAAACTTTCAATCCCTCAAAATGAATGTATACATTAAGGATTTATTAATGCATATGCTATATTGGTATTCATTGCATCTCAGTCATCAGATATACATTCAGTGAGAGACGTTTTAATTTGTATTTTGTGATTTTCAAGGGATTGCATCTTTTTTAGTACATTTGCCTTATAAATCTGATTTTCATTTTTTTTTTCCATGCATGACAGCAATTTCAAATTTCCTTTTTGTAAAATCCCAGCAGCTTTTCTTCCAATAATTGATTAGGGAATTTTAATTTTAAGTTTTCTTTCAGGCATTTTTTAGTTATAAGCAGCATGCATATCTATACAGTGTGTGTGTGTGTGTGTGTGTGTGTGTGTGTGTGTGTACACACGCGTGCACACACACAAATTTGTGTTGTAGTTATACAATAATTTTTAAAATTTGCTCCCAAACAATAGTTTCAAGATGCAGTTTCAACTGATAAGGGAGAGAAGGCATTAAATTAAAGAAAACATTTTCTTCACCTTTTCTTTTTCTTTTGTATGTATTCAGTACTCAGAAATGAGAAGTCTCTTTTTGCTCTTTCAATAAGGTGTTGTCATCTAACTTCCCAATGCAGAGAAGATAACGTTGTCACACTGTCTTCAATTTTTTTTGCCCACAGAGTGAGTGGGGCAGCATTTCCTTCTCCCACTGCTGCCGAGATGGCGGAAATTAGTCGAATTCAATATGAAATGGAATACACCGAAGGTATTAGTCAGCGAATGAGGGTCCCGGAAAAATTAAAGGTAGCACCACCAAATGCTGACCTGGAACAAGAATTCCAAGAAGGAGTTCCAAATGCCAGTGTGATTATGCAGGTTCCAGAGAGGATTGTCGTAGCAGGTATTTTACATTTGGGTATTAGTGCCTGGCATATCTCTGTTTTATATATTTTTAGGAAAACTTTATGGTTTTTCAAAACATTGGGGTTAGAAAATGCAACTTACAATTTTTTCAAAAATTTTATTACAATAGTGTGAAATTTCAAACAATATTTTTAATCAACTAATTATTGAGGTATACATTATATATATATGTATATATATATATATAATGTGTATAATTTTTAAGTGTATAGCTTGATGAGGTTTTTTTAAAATATATTTTTATTGATTTCAGAGAGGAAAGGGGAGGGAGAGAGAGATAGAAACATCAATGATGAGAGAATCATTGATCAGCTGCCTACTGCACTCCCCCCACTGGGGATCAAGCCCACAACATGGGCATGTGCCCTTGACCAGAATCGAACCCAGGACCCTTCAGTCCATAGGCCGACACTCTATCCACTGAGCCAAACCAGCTAGGGCACAGCTTGATGAGTTTTAACAAATGTATACACCCATCTAACCTCTACCACTGTCCAGTTATAGAACCATTTTCATTACCCCAGAAGGTCCCCTTGTGGCCCATCTCATTTAATTTTTATCCTTCAATTTCAGGCAACCATAATCTCTGTAATCAGAGACTAGATTTATTTGTCTTTCCTAGAGTTTCACATAAATGGAATTATACACTGTATACTCTAGGGCAGTGGTTGGCAAACCGCGGTTTGCCGCTCTGTTGACTAATGAGTTTGCCGACCACTGACCTAGACTCTCGATTCCAATAATTACAGGCTGATGTTGTTCCTTGTGATTAAGCCCCTATCCCAGTGGTCGGCAAACTCATTAGTCAACAGAGCCGCAGTTTGCCGACCACTGCCTAGGGTCTGGCTTTTTTTTGCTGTTATGTTTTTGAGATTCTTTCCTGTTGTTGCTTACATCTTGTTTATTCCATTTTATTAATGAGTAATAATTCTATTGTGTAGATATACCATGATTTGTTTATCCATTCACCTGTTGAGGGACATTGAGTTGGTTTTTTTTTTTTTTGGGGGGGGGGGCGGTTTGCTGTTGGGGCTATTAGGAATAAAGCTGCTATGAATATTCATGTACAAATCTTCATTAGGACATGTGTTTTACTTCTCTAGGAGTAGAGTTGCTAGATCATATTATAAGTTATGTTTAACTTTATAAAAAGTTGTCAAGCTATTTTTGAAATTGGTTGTGCTCTATTATATTCCCACCCATGATGTATGAGAGTTTAAGTTGCTCCACATCCTTGTCAGCATATTGTATTGTCAGTCTTTAATTTTGGCCATTCTAGTGGGTATGTAGTGGCAAATACAGTTTAATAAAAGTACTAGCTTTTTAAAACCTCCCTTCTTACCTTTTTATATTTTTACTCCCAGGAAACAATGAAGACATTCCATTTTCAAGGCCAGGAGATCTTGACCTCATTCAGTCAACTTCTTTAAAACCTCTGGCACTAAAAACACCACCTCGTGTACTTACACTAAGTGAAAGACCATTAGATTTTCTGGATTTAGAAAGACCTCCTTCAACCCCCCAAAATGAAGAAGTAAGTAGAGTTTTAACATCAACTGAATTTGAAATAATAGAGAAAAAAGCAAAAGCCAAAGAGGAGTTAAGAGGCTATAAATCATATCATTAGCAACATGTAATGAAAGCCTTCTGCATGGACCATTAATTACTATAAATTCTGGTTTGTAGATATCCCAAATAAGATATTCTACTATTGTGTTATTGTTTTTAATTTAAATCATGTCTCAGGAAAAAGCAGATTTTGGGGAAATCATGAACCTAGGCACTACACCTTCCGTGATACAGAAAAAGGTGGGAAGTTTAGCATAGGAAGAGACTAATGCATCACTTTGTTACAAAAGCAGTCTGGCATACAGAGCAAAGGAAGGCTCCTTTTCCGTTGATACCACCTATTCTCCCTGCTTGCTGAAAAGTTTCTACTGAGTTAATTTTACTGTGCCATATAACATTAATAGCCATGTTGACCTAAATATGGCAATATGGACTCATAAGGTGTTAGTAGCCATATTCAGATCTTGCCTCTGCCATTGATTTAGGGCCAGTTTGTAAAACTTATTTTCTGTGATGATTTCTGTAGTTGCAACTTTTTCTTTATAGCTTCTAAAATTGTGCCATGAGGCTAGTAGGAGACAATGTGAAACATCTTTTTGTTGATAATGGAACTACCTGTCTTCCATCTTTCATATAGTCCTTTCCAAGGAGGATAAAGGGCCTATATAACATAGGGAAGTGGCGTTTCCTAGTACTAAGTATGGTCTTTTCTTAAGTTGAAAGTTTCTGCTGAGGTAATAGAGAAAATATACTTATAGGTGCTATTGTGGACATTCTAGGTATTTGCTTGGTGAAAGACACTAAATTTGAGTGTTCACATGATGGAAAAGGCACTAAGATATTTGCAGAATTATATTTATTTAAGAAATATTTCTTTGAATTTTATTGTAAGACACTACATTGTGAGACATAGTTCCTGCATAGTGGTATGAGTGAGGGAAAGATACCCACACACACAAAGATTCTTTAATTGCAAGGAATAATGAAGTTATGAAGATCGTTACATAAGACAAAAGATAACCACAGCATGCTCTCAGTTGGAGGCCCAGTTTCCGGCTCCCCAAAGTTCCCACCAGAAATTACAGCTGTGAATAGTATTATCTTGGAGTAAGGATTCTGCCAGGAGAGAAACCCTCCCTTTAATATTCTTCTAGTTTTGTTTTTCTTTTGATCTTCCTGCTCCCACTATTTTAGACACTTATGCCTACTTGTTGTAAAGAACTGACTGGAAACAAGCCACCCAATCTTCTGAGTGATAACGCCTGAGTGAGGAAAAAAGTTTACCACCAGGATTACCCTCAGTAGATCTAGATATTAAGTCTATATGGGTTTGCTTTTGCAGTAATTTTGATATTTAGTTAAATGTGATAAGTACACAGAATACATTATTGCTGGGGTGAAAAACTTTGGCTGAGAATTAGATCTGATTTTGAAGGCCTACTTTGCTACCTATTAACCACATGACTTTGGGCAAGTTATTTAACAATTCCAATGCTCATCTCTGAAATAAAGATGAAATAATGCCAAGTGCCTAAGATTCTTGTGGGAAGTGCATGTAATGTGTTTAGCACATGTGTTTTATTATGTTAAAAACACAGTGTGTAAATCTTGTTATGAAAGTTAAAATCCTGTGACAGGAGCCAGATCCTGAGATGCAAGAGAGGAGTTTCTGATTTCAGTACCAGCTGTGTATTGAAGGAAAGCAATGATGATGCTCTGTGTTTCAATTCCATAAAGGGTCAGGCAGCCCTCAATAGAAAATTAACCAGTGAGCAAAGGAAAAAGGAAAGAACCAGTGTTCTAGTAGCTTTTTGAAAAGGGATTGAAATAGAACGGCAGTAAGGCCTTATGTGCTGGTATTATGGATGATTCATTCAAATGCTATTCAATATCTATCAAGTGAAATCCCTGAATCATTTTCTCTGTAGTAGTCATTTTACAGCATATGCCAAGGTTTCTCAACCTCAGCACTGTTGACATTTTGGACTGGATAATTCTTTATTGTGAGGGTTGTCCTTTTGTAACAGCATTGTTGATCTCTACTTACTAGATGTCAGTAGCGTCCTTCAAGTCATGAAAAGCAAAAAGGTTTCTAATAGCCAAAAGGTGGAAACAACCCATATGTTCATCAGCTGATGAATAGATAAGCAAAACGTGGTATATCCATATAGTGGAATATTATTTAGCCATAATAAGGAATAAAATACTTACAGCTGCTACAACATGGATGACCATCGAAAACACGCTAAGACAAAGAAGCCAGACAGAAAAGGCCGTATGTTGTATGATTCCACTTACATGAAATATCCAGAATAGGCAATTCCCACATATGGAAAGCAGATTAGTGGTTTTAAGGGGGTCGGGGGTGAAGGAAATTGGAGTAACTGCTTAATGATAATGATTATAAGGGGGCCATGAAACAGTGGCAGCTGCACTGTTTATTTTGCTCATGGATTCTGTGAGTAAAGAATTTGCATCAGGCATAATAGGGAAAACCTGTTTCTGTTCTACAATATTTGGAACTAAGGCAGGAAGTCTCATAGACTGGGGATGATTTGGCAGCTTGAGGCTACAATCATCTGAGATTTATGCATGTCAGTTACTAGTAGCTGGTGTCTGGGACCTCAGCTAGGCTACACATGGCCTTTTCATGTGACTTCTTATGCTTCCTCACATCATGGTGCCATTGTTGCAAACATGAACAGTCTTGAGAAAAAAGGCAGAAACTTACTATGGCTTATGACCAAGCATCAGTAGCCACATTGCATCCATCTTTCCAATTTCAAGGGAAGTGGACATAGATCCCATCCCTAATGAAAATAGGTCAATGGATATATTTGTAAGACGAGCTTGTGGGATGGGAAATTGTGGCTATTTCTGGAATGCCAAAGCCTTTAAGCTAGGAAGACTGTTTTTTTAGTCTACTTTTCAGATACCAAACCAAATCTGAATTTGTTTAAACCCCAGAAGCCAGAAACATTTATTTATAATAAAAATATAAAATTTCTATAATATATGTGCCTTTAGAGCTGTTGAGAATTGTTCTTAAATAATATATCTATCTATATTACACATGCCTAGCAGCAATTCTTACTCTTTTTTTTTTTTTGTAAATTTTGTGAGTAGCCTTGGTTAAGGTTCTTTTGATGCTAAGCAGCTATTAGGCTACTAAGAATATTTCCTATTCCCTTACCTTTGTCTGTGCCTAACAGATCCGTGCAGTTGGCAGGCTAAAAAGAGAGCGCTCTATGAGTGAAAATGCTGTTCGCCAAAATGGACAGCTGGTCAGAACCGATTCCATGTGAGTACGACCACTAAGTACTATGTCTCAAGAAGAGGATGTGTTTTATGCCTAAGAAACAATTTACTTCTAATAGCATTTAAAATCTGTTTTGCATTTGCATTACTTTTACATAATTGCAATACTTGTAATAACCTTAAAAACCTGACCATTTGTTAGTTGTAAACATTTTCCAACAGCGTTATCTTTTATGTATATGGTAGTCTTAGCAAAGAATGAATTGCCTATTTGGGGAATCTTCTATAAAGTATACTTAAGAAAAACTGATAAATGTTAAGTGCTCAGTTCTGTGCATCCTTTAAAATTGTTTATCTAGCGTGTAGGTTAAAATATAAAGAAAAGGTAAACACTTTATATAAGGAAAATCTTTATTTCCAAGTTACTCAATTTGTCATAAGACTGTGAATTAACCCTTTCTAGCTCTGCTCCTAATGATCTGTGGTAAACAGTGTACCATAGGCAAATAGATTTTTTTTCCTTTCCAGGATTATTTTTTAACTTCCTGCCTACCAAGTTATTGAATTATTAGATTCCTTTTATTTTCCAAAAATGCAAGTATATTGCTTAAAGGACTATTTGTTTAAAACTCTTTCTCTTTTGGCTAAATTATCACACCCTGGTCTTAAAGCTCCCCCACTATAAGATGCTTTAAATCAGGCAAGTGCTTTTTTGTTGTTTTATCAAAACTAATGGGTTTTTAATAAATTAAACATCCCTTCAAATGCTGGTCAGTATTTTAAATCTAAAAGCCATTGGTAATTTTGGCTTTCTAAAATAGATGATTTAGATATTTTATGTAAATTAATATGTCTTCCTCAGTAACCATTCAGTCAGTTATTAAGAACTCATTCATTGTGAACCAAATTTGATGCCAAGCATTATAATGTTAGCTTCTTTGGGAACTGCAAAAGAATTAGGAAATGAAACATTTCTCTCGTGCAAATCTAGGTAAAAGCAAAACATTTAAATTTCTATGCAAAATAACTAGAGTACAATACAAGTATACCATTTATATTAAACATATCAAGTTCCAATTTGAACCTGACCAAAGAGTGAGTATAGGGATTCAGAATGGTCTTTGATGGGCATAGGGTCTCTCTTTTCTTATGTTAGGTGCCAGAATGGTAACTTCTCTGATTTCTTGGGGAATCTTTAAATGCCCCCTGGAATAGTTATAGTCATTCTGAACTATAGTTACATAGGAGGAAAGTAAGTTCAAATTAATATATATCTCCTTTAGGGAAGATTGATCTGAAATGTTCAACCACTATTAATGCGAAATTTTTTATAACTGTATGTTTCCTTGAAGGTGACTGGTTGGCAGGGATGTCAACCAGCCTATGAAATCATTTTTCTAGAATACAAGCATGTTATACAAATGGTGAAAAAGCTACATAGTTTATGGCTAAGGTAGCTTCTTGATATTTAGTGCCCTCAGAATGATTCCACATAACCTCAGAGCTTTTATTATTTTCTATTTGTAATATTTTTTAAGGCAGCAAAGGTTTTAGTAAACTTTTCTGTTATATAAAGATATGGCTTATTTAGGTGTTTAATATTTTGAAATTTCACACTAATGAAATAGAAGCATCAGTCTAGCATCACTTTTGTTTTTTTCCTGACAACATATATATTATTGGTATCTGAATTCAGTTAAAAAGAAAGGAAACAGCTGTATTATGTATAAAAACCAGCCTACTCTATGATTTAGAGTAGATGATTAAATTGTAAGATATTTTTGAGGTTGCCAATAACATAAGTTCCTCATAAAAGAAAAGATTAACAGAGTTAACTAATATTTGATTTCTTTTTTTTAATTGCCTTAGTGGCATTTTTCTAGATGTTTAATAAAACTGAAAACCTCATGTGTTAATTTTTGGTAGTAAAAACAACATGAATATTTAACTATAAATTTAATATTGAAATGCTTACTTTACTTACCCATACTTTTTATTATGGTGGTTATATATGTTACCATGTCATTTTAAGTAAGTTACTTAACTATCTTCTTAGTAATAATATGACCTTGCCTTTTCTTCTACCATTATTAATTTTTACAACTTATAATTGAATTCATCTTTAAGAATCTACATTTAATTAACCTTAGGAACTTTATTTAACTTGGTAACGTGGTCAGGAAGAAACTATTAATAAAGCTACATTTTACCTCTACTAAAGTAATTATCAAACTATTGCTGTCTTTACCTAAGTTAGTCTTTTCTTTGTAATATGAGAGTAATTATTTGTCATTGTGCATGAACCTTTGCCTGCCTTTACTTTTATTCTTTGGCTTGAAGAATAGAAGTACATATGGGTATAAGAACAAGAGCACGGCCTCTGTTCTCTTAATTACTTTCAACAGACAGTAGGGTTGATTGTGGTCAGCCGTAGATATAAAAATGAATTCTGACCAGTAGAATCGTATCTAGCTTTTCCTTTGTGTTATAAAAACTGAATATGTAAAAGAAGCATAATTATTATTTAAGGTGGCACAGATCAGATTCTGCCCCAAGAAATAAAATTTCAAGGTTCCAGGCACCGATTTCTTCACCGGAATACACGTAAGATTTTATCTGCTCTGCTTTTCACAAGTAGGAGTTATTTTTATTTTGCAGGCTTATGTCATAATAATATTTCAACAGGTAATTGGCATATAATATGCTAATTGGCATGTAATATGTTTGGCTTTTTAGTACCTCTGTTACAGGATTTCTCAAACTGTGATCATACACTTTATATAGAAAAACAAACCAGACCAACTAAAAAAGTTAGGTGTGATTTGGGGCATCATGGTGAAAGTGAAATGGAAAAATTTACACATAAGCATCTGAAACCTATATAATTTTATTAACCAGTATCACCCCAAAAAATTCAATATATTTTTTTAAATTACACTTAAGGACCAAGCATCCTTTTTCACTTTCTTTATTTTGCTTTGGCTGCAATATTCTCTGTAGATTCAATTTTAACCAAGTTTAGTGATCCCAATTTTTTATTTTTTTTTATTTTAGCATACTCTCTTGTTTCATTTTGAGTCAGGAGAATGGAGTGTAAGTGTGGTTTATCATTGAGGTTTTTTAAAAAATATATCATAGATTAAAATTCTGCTTGGAAGAATATTTTGCAATCATTTAGACCCATGGAGCGAAGGGAAATACTGGCATTTAGTTACAAGAATTTAAAAACTAATATAGTTAGTTCTTAATCAACAAAAGCCACTCTGGCAACCAACCATTTTTCCCTTATTCTGGTTCTCTTATTATGCTTCTAGGAACTAGTACATTGCCTTAAACAGTGGCAACAAATTAGTGTTCTCTGTATATAAAATTTCAAGGGAAATGACACAAGATTCATGTTCCAGTGAAAATTTGTTCTCCCCCTTTTCCTAATGCACCTTTATTTATTTTTGGAAGAGGCTAGAGCCTTCCCAAAGAGATTGTCCTCACAGTTTGAGAAACATTATTACTATGAAAACCCATCGGGAAAGAGGTACTTGATTTTGGACTTCCCTTTTAATGATGACATAGGTATGCCAAGTAAATTTTCATTTAAATTAGAGTTTTGACATTGGCTAGTGTTATTAACACTTGTGTCATACGATTTTATGTAAGCATGAGGTAGAGCTATTACTAATGAAATAGCATGGTAAACATTGGTGCTTTCTTCAAAATTGTCTAATCTTTCATAAAAGAAAAAGATAAAGGTGAGATTTTGCTGTTTTATCACATTACTAAGATCAATTTATCATCAAAGTGTATTTTTATTAAATTACTAATATTATAACATTTGCTTAAATCTCAGTGCTTTTGCAATATGTTTACTTTTTTATTTCTCACAGTAGTTTACTTGTAAAAAAAACAAACAAAAAAAAAAACCAAAAACCAAAAAGTCACTCTTCCTCAGTTGGGTGGATGAGTGGACTGAGATGGAACTGACTCTAAAAGCACTCACTGTTTCCCTTTCCAGTCCATGCTAGGTGGTGGGGGCATGCCAGCTCGAATCAGACTGATAGTTAAAATGGGGATTAATTCTTTTTGTTCTTATATTTGCTTATTTTTAAAAAGACTTGCAAGACAGCTTAAAGCTTTAAAAAGATTGCTGCAGTATTTATTGCTTCTAATTAGGCTAATTTTGTTCATCTATAGATGAAAATAAATTTTAACAATCAAGGGCATTTAATCTATACATAATACTGCCCAATGTGATCATCAGTTTAAAAAATACTTCCTCTTCTGTTTTTGCTGTTTATGAGGGATTGCAGTATAAATTAATAAAAATGTATATTTCTTACTAATCTTTGAAAATATAATTTCTTTTGATAAACCATCAGAAATCCAAATAGGTTTTTTATCTTGGTCTTTGATGAACTATCTTTACTAGTAATGATAGACTTAATTTTATATTTTATCTTTATATATATTTTTTAAGTTACAATTGAGGATCATGTAAGGTTTTCAATTCCCATTTATTACCAGATTACAATTTCATATGATCATAGAATCTTAGAATTGAAAGAGATCCTACATACTTTTAGAACTGTACCTTCTGTGCATTCTATCTTAAGAATTCTTTGCTTGACTACGTTATGAATACACCTAATTTCCTGTTGCTTTTACTGACAAAATGATTTCTCTCAAAGGAAATACTTTCTTTATAATTTTTAATGGGCAAAAATCTATCAAACTTTTTTCATGGATTTGTATTTAGTTTATTGACATTGTTGCTATAAGATTATTCTAAATATTCATTATTATAGACTTTAATATAGTAGTATGTAACTAATTTATTTACTAATATAGAATGATATGCAGAAGTATTTAATTTCAGCACCAAAATGCAAAGACAAAAACTTTAATTATATCAATAAATACTGTACTAATTGGTCTTTTAAAACTTGCTTAGGTAAATTTAGCCAGGTATGTTGGCAGCTCTATCACGGAACTGTCCCTTTTTATTCCTGCCTCTTGGGACACTTTTCTAACATGAATTCAGTCTGGTTTCTCACAAAGAGCAAGAGCTGCAGGTGTTCCTGGGCTGCCTGGAGGATTCTGAGTGACAGACTAGTGCCTAGACTTTGTGACCAGGCAGACTGCTCTTTTTACTCTTCTGGGATGTCGAATATGGGTTTTGCCAAGTACAATGGGGCAGTTGCTAAGTTGGCTTATGTATATTCCAGAATATTTCTGGTCTCTGGACAGACTTTTAGGGTAACTGTCCATGAGTTTGCATCTGAAAACTTGCATTTCTTTTGATATCATTAGGCCTACTTCCTATGGTGAATCAGCCCTGACATTAGTTTCTCAATGTGTCAAGATTTGGCTTAGATCTTTCTCTTCTAAGTAGTCTTTGGAAAACATGGTTCTCATATTTATTGTACTTCTCATTTTGGATTATTAAGACTTTTAAAGTTATTCACAAAATTGTGGAGATTTTATTTTTAATTTTCTGGGACTGTGAGAATAATATTAGATGACAGATATTTTTTCAAAAATTATCCCACACTTATTTTGTGGTTTCCAAATAAATACATCTTAATTTAGAAAAGATTACACAAGTCAAAATAAAAGATTTTCTCTTTTCAGTTCTTCACTGTGTGCTCCATTTTATTTTGTTTTATTTTGGACATAATCACAGGATGAGGTTTAAACAAGTCTCTGAAAATACACCAATCTTAAAAGTTCGGGTTACAGCTGTAAAACTGCTTCATTCGTATGTGTTCACCTTGTGGGACACACTGGCAGTGGAGCCAAAGAAACTGAATCGTAGCTCATGTGGAAAAGACTGTAAGATTACTGGCAAAGAGAAGCCCCCAAATTAAAATACTTTTGTTGTAACTTTTAAAACTTGAGCTCATCTTTAAATATACTCATAAACTCAGTTTGCTTCATTGTCTTTGAAATAATTGAAATAGCATTTTCATGGAATCACTTTTAATTCATGTGTTTAAACTTGTCTGACATCGGTATACCAGAATTTTCTATCTATTGTCCGACCACCCAGTCTCCTGCAGGTTGCTTGTTAGCGGTTTGGTTTACTGAAATGGAGTATACATCCATAAAGAACGCTGCCTCTCCAAAGCCAGCAGATGAGCACACTCATTGCTGTAGTGCTCTTCCCTCTCCACAGTTGTTCTTTGATAATTCGTTTTTTTTAACTTGATGTTTAAGGCTACCCAGTTACAGATGCTGCATTGTAGCTGGTCTTTTAAGACAGTTTGAAATATTAACTTGATTGTGTTTTCTTAGGGGAAAATGATGGGTGGGAGAAAAGGGCAAGAAAATTAAAATGATTCTTAAAATATAAGTGTTTGGGGAAACTACTCAGCTAAAGTTTTATAAAAATCTGACTTGCGTGTTTTTTGTTTTTGTTTTTTCTTCATTTGCTGTGCTTATATAAACAGTGTGACACCATCGCCACAACAGGTTCGGGTCTGTCCTCCCCGTATGTTACCTGAAGATGGACCTAATCTTTCCTCTGCTCGTGGCATTTTGTCGCTTATCCAGTCTTCTACTCGTAGGGCTTACCAGCAGATCTTGGATGTGCTGGATGAAAACCGCAGGTGACTGGCCATCAGAGACTCTCGCCAGCTTCGTTGCATACTTTTTGGCTCCTTCTAGTGGATTGTGGTGTCTTCCTTTTTTGTTTGCACCTTCGTCTCTTTCTAAGATGCAGTGGTTTAAACAGTTTGCTTTGCTTTCTTTTAATTTGAAATTATTGTCCAAAATTCACATTTCATAAGATTCTGTTAGCTTTTCTTCAGTCAGGGAAATTATTTACTTAATAACTACACACAGGAAGAATAACGATTTTTCCAAAGGTTTTGTTGACTTGTTCTAAGTACTCAAGTCCATTTTGGCTATGCTAGGGATACTATTGGATTGAGTGTAGGATGTTGAACTGGAGTGTATTAATTTTCTTTAGTAAGTCTTTTGATTTCATCATTTATGGTACTAATGTGGTTGATTAATGAAACAGATTTGAAACTTTGATGTCAGTGTAGCTGCCAGGACTTTTTTTTTCCAATTCCTCTAAATAGGGATTTCTAGGCCTGTGTTGAAAATCCCAGGTAATGTTTGTCTTTTTGAAAATCCGATCTTTTTCCGTATTGATAACTTCTGAACATCAAGTAAAATCATTAATAGCATACTTAGACTTGTTCATACAAATAAATTTTTTGCCATTATTTTTGTCCTTACTTCATTACTACATAGTTTTTTTAAAAAAGTTGAAATTTGGGAAGCTTTCCGGCAAAGTATGGGAAAGGTACAGTCTGTTTTCTTTTCACTCCTAACATTTTATCTAGTAACTCTGAGAGTCAATGTTGACTTTCGCAATTTGAAGAATCCCCAGTGAATTCCTCTGGCTCTTCCATAAACCTGACTTCTTACCTGAGGAACTGATATGTGTATGGCTTTTTCTGGACAAACTTTCTTGTTGAGTGCTTTGATCCTCACACAAATTCTGGGGTTTTTCCCATATTTCATAGACAAGTTGTCCATATTGCTCAACAGGAGTTTCTGAGCCTTTCCAGGGTGGTCTAGTAGTATACATTCGGGCCCAGTGACTTAAAGAGTTTAAAGAGAAAGCCCATGGCAGGGGGGAAGTTTTATATATACATATATATAAATATATATATAAATATATATATAAATATATATATATATATATATATATATATATATATATGATCTCCCCAAAGGTTTCAAGTCCCTTTTATGCTCTTTGAAGCTTCAAGGACTGTCTTAGAATATTTGAGGCCTGGAAGAAGCAGCATGTTTTAGAAAAAAAAACATGTATTTAGGGAGTCACTCAGATTCCGTCTTGATCCACCCCACTGAGTAGCTAGCTTCATGATGACCTTTGATAAATTGTTTATCTTCTCTAGTCCTTATTTTTCTCATCTATTAAGAAAATATGAAGGGTAATAATATTACCTAGTTTTCTAGATTCTTGTGAGGAATCTCTCCCCTATCGCCTACCACCACTTTTATTTCACAGTAGGGATAATGGCCTCCAATTTTATTCAGTGTGGTGGGAGATCCTTCAAAAGAGACTGAATATAAAATACCTGGAGCTTAAGAAGTAGTATTTCCGAAGGCCTGTTTTCTCCACCCTCCTTAAAATAAATTCATTCTTTACCTGGTATCCTCTTTAATTTTTAATTACAGTCAGTCCTTAGAAGAGACCAGATTATTATGTCAAATTATAACATATCAGATGCTATTACAGTGAAAATATATGAATGAGAAAGATACTTATAAATCCTATGTAAATTAAATAATAGCTAGATGACAAAGCCCCAGTACATACACACAGTTCAATGCAGTTATATGGAACTTGTAAAAAAGTTGGATTTTTTTTTTTTTTAATAATGGAAAAACATTTTGACTCCAGCTCACAAGTACAAAATCACAAATCTTACTAATGTAAACTTTACTTTGTATTTTTATATTATGAAAAACTGTTTTGAGCCCTAAGTTAAGTTTTATCTATTTTTTCATTGTAATGAAATGATAACTTTAAAATCCCTTTTCTGGGAAGGAATTATGTTTTTTTATTCAGTTAAATGAGATTTTTTAAAAAATACATAAAGTAGTTGTATTAATTTTTTGCTCCTGTGTATACACCATTGTTGTTATCTTGGAGCCTAGCAGGTTAGATTCTTATTAGTCTTATTGGATGCTTTCATTATTGAAAGGGTTTTGTTTTGTTTCGTTTTTTTATCGTTGTATTTCAAACTCTTGCAATCTAAACGCTGAACAAGATTTAATCAGAATTGTTAAGTGCCAAATCAGTATTTATCTCTACTATAAGAACTGTCTCGAACGACTTTTCAGATATAAACACTAGGAATGTGAAATTTGGATAATGGTCTACTTGCATGGTTTTAAAATGATACTGCTTATAAAGTTTCAAGTGCTTTTATGTTCCTTGCTTTGTGCATCATTTTTTCCTTTACTACTCTTGGCTATTACGCTAATGTATCTTATCTTTGGTCTTATGCCATCACATTAGGTAGAGTTAAATTAAGCTAGAATTATTTGACAGTCAGGGAGGGAGGAGGGGAGAGGGAGGAAAGGAAGAAGAAAGAAGATAGTCTGCCTTACTATCATAAAATTATGCAGATTCACAGTTGCTTAACATAAAAAGGGACACTCTTGAAAGGTTTATTCATGTATTACATACTCATTTTCTCATCTTATGAGAACTTACATGATCTAAAACCAAGCTCAACATGAAGACAAAGGTAAAATGTATGTACACATTAGCAAAGTTAACTTATCAAAGCACCTCAGACAAGCACAAGGTATGTTCTTTGGATTTTAGATGCTATTATGACTTAGCCCTTGGCTAGTTAGGAAATGCTCAACTCTTCTGACATCTGCTAGAGCGCCATATCTCATTCTCCAATGCAAAATATTAACATTTTTAAGAAGAGACTTTCTATGTAAGAACATTATTTAAGCACTGACATATTAGTTAGCCATGCTTAGCATGTTTAAGTTTTATTTTTAGAAGGGGCTTGATTATTTTTATATAGTTTTCTTTTGCATATTCTACAAGCTTTGAGTATGTAAGAAATCACCATATACATAATTTTATATTTTTTGCAAGTGTCCGTATAAATATATTAGTTGGAAAACCTAGAATGCAAAGATGTAGTTGAAATAGTGTTTGTTATTTATAATTTATCTTTTTAAAATATGTGTATAATTCCTGGTCCCCTAATTAAATTATTTATTTACTGTAGCAGTTTTCATTTTTTAAAACAAGAAACACATATTCTGTTAAGTCAGATGATTTTTTACTCAAGATGGTGAGTATCCAAGTTAATGCTGTAACTTGGACAGCCTTGAGTCCCGTTCCCTTTTGTCACATTAATCACAAAACATACTGTTAAACATATTATCAAACTTAAAAAAGATTTGTAATGTATTAAATTATACTTATGGAAGAAAGTGGTACTATGCCAAATGCCTGTCTAATTTACTCTTATATTATATGTGTCAATTGCCAGTGTAAGAAGACAAAATGAAATACGTTGTGAAAGGTAACTGTAACTATCTTCTGGCTCTGCATTATAAAAGGGAAATCTCTGTGGTGGAATATACTGAATGTGACAGATCCATTTGAGCATGTTAGTGTGAATGTCTTTCAAAACTTTAGGTAGCACATAGCATTGGCTTTATTTAAACATTCTCTTGTTAGTATAATGTAAGATTGTAATTCACTGGTAACAGTTTTTCTAATGCCACAGAGTAAATATATTAATAGGATGGGATGGGTTTAAAACCTGTCTCAAGCCGTATGTGATTTCTCACTGTTCTTTAGTGAACAAATTAGAATTCTAACAGGTCTTCCCCAGAAGTATCTGAATTTCTTATCATCTAGGCTCCAGAAATTTAATAAAGCAACAGTAGTGCCTTTAGGAAGCGTATAAGCTAACCATTAAAACTTTCTTTAATATATTGAATTGACAAAATAATGATTTGTATTATAGCCAAAATTCTACAAATATGGCAACTTACCAAAACAAAACAAAAACTAGTGCATTTGCTATTAAATGTTTACTATAATTAAGAATTGCCTTCGTATTTAAATTCAGGCTAAACCTGATCAGTACTTAAGAGATGAGACATTCAAAATAGAATGTAAGGATTCCTAAAATCCTTATATGGATCCTATACCCCAACCTTCTCTCTGTGTTCAGTAAATATTGCTTATTACTTTTTGGGGAATTGACCAGTGACCTTGTGGAACTTTTGTTTTCTGATTTAAAAAAAAATAAGATTTCTTGGAAAGGTTTCTGCTTACCTAGGTAAGGAACTAATTGTCCTCTGGAAACAAAGTATGCGCTGAGCTAAGTGACAATCCCCACAAAGTTTTCCAGTGTACCTTAGTCTTCATTTCCAATAGCCCTGTATGTCACTCCCGGTTGCCTCGCGATCAGACTCAGTATTGTGGCTTCTAGAATATGCTGTAATATGTCCTTCACAGCACGGCTCCGGTCCCAGCTCCAGAACTGAGGCTTGCAGCTTTGCTCTGGAGAGCTCAGGGTTTGAATGAGACACAGCTACGTTAAGATATCAGGCACTAATCAAAATTAAAGAGGCGTGAAGGAAGCAATTGTGGGATTTGTGGGTAGTGAAATTTTTAGTTTTCGAGATAGTCTGTTGCTAATCGATGAGCAACCATGATCATGCAGGTGCTTCTAACCGGTTCTTGACATGCTTCTAAAGTTGATGTGACTTTTTTCCAACTGAAAGAGAGCAATTACACTTTTTAAACAGAGTTGTCCTTTGTCTTGAATTTCATAAATTAAAATACAAGGACCCCAAAATTATTTTATATGTTGGTGCTATTTTGTTAACTATAGATTTCCTTTATTTTTAACCCATTGAAAATACTAAATTTATGAAAATCTTAAAATGGAGGACTTGGGAGACAAAGATGTTTAAAGTATTTGAAATATATTGTATTGAAACATACAATATAATCCTATTTGACATTTATTTGTCTTGTTTTTGCTTTTATTCTATTACTTCTCCGTTTCCTGATTCTATCTGTGCCTTCTCCAAAAACCTGCCTTAGACCCGTGTTGCGTGGTGGGTCTGCTGCCGCCACTTCTAATCCTCATCATGACAACGTCAGGTAAATTTTGAGACTTTGTAACTACCAGGGTGAATAGCTGGCTGAATTTGTATTTTGCAGGCAATAATGCATGTAGTAGCCATGCCTTTATATTGTAGCTTGAGCCTCTACAGTTTTCTCAATGAGTACATCCTGCTTTTCTCTGAGAACAGTGAGTAGTCACTCATGACATTTGGCCACCAGAGTGAGGAAAACACTTAATTGTACTACAGTATCGTGTATCCTCATGTTTTTATTTAAATCCAGTTTCATTAACTTATAGGAGATCATGCTAAAATGGAAAATGTCACCTTAAATCTTCTTATATGCATCCTTTTCATTGTTGCCTGAGCTTCTGTCCGGCGTTTTCTTTTTATTTAATTGTCTATAATATCATCTTCTGTGTATAGAGAAAGCTGTCGGTAAGGCATCATCTTAAATTGGGGAAAATCAGCATTGACAGTTTGGGTAAATTAAACATAAAAGGAATTTAAGAATTTTTATCATCTGTTGATTTCAGCTTTTCTCTTATTTTTGCCCCTTTCACACATGCTTAATCTGAGTAATAATTTCTTCTGTTAAGCATAAGACAGATAGAATAGCACATATAAATACTTAAGGTTCTCACGTGCCAAAATCCCCATTTCCCATATTCTAGGGGTGAGGAATTTGGTTAGTGTTCATAGATACCATTACTAATTTTTTCAGAGTTTATTTTGTTTGTTTAAGCACAAATACATTATCTGTAGCATTAGACTTAAAACTGGCAGCATTATTTCTGTGATGAAGGGAAGCTGGCACATTCATTTTTAGGCAAGAGAAGAGGGAACCTGCAGTTTCTCACTGTAGGTAGTTAAGGTGAGAAGAATTGGAAGTGCCTTAGGGACCCTCCCACTCTGCCGATCTGTTTCTTCTGACAGCACTAACCACATCCATTGTAAGTTTTCCAACTTACTCCTAAGTTTGTCTCTATTTTCAACCAGTGATCTGACTTACACTTTTTTCTGTTTTAAAGTTAAATTATAATAAATTTTTTGCCATATCCTTAAATTTTTTTTGCAAATGAAGATTTTTTTTTTTACAGATATTGAAACCCTTAATTCAGGATTTAAATTGTGACTAATCCTTTTAAGTTGTACTTAGTTCAGTCCAGGTCCCCTGACCTTTGAAGCAATTGCTTCTATTGTTTGAATTTTTCCCCAGTTATTCATCTCATGCATGACCGCACAGAAATAGAACAGTTGTGGTTTTTTTGTGTTTTGTGGGGGTTTTTTTAGGATAAAGTGTAGAGAAGAGGTGTCTCCAGCTCTTATTTTTTCTACTAATCATTTAATTCTGTCATAATGTTCAAAGGAATAATTAATGCAGATGTTTGTAATCCCATAGTTGTAGCATCTACTAACTTTACAGCTTACTTCTCTAACTGCTGCAGTTACTCTCAGTATTCCAGAACATTCACTCTGTCCCCATGAGGAAAGGGGCAGTTAATGAGAAAGCAAGTTAGTTTAGCCATCAAAGGCACATTTAGAGATTGTTCTATATTATCTAGAGTTAGTACTACCATGTTATTGAAAGTGTATCCTGTCTGGTGTTTTTGGATGGTTTTAAATTGTATTTGAAACAAAAGAATGTTCTGAATAGACTTGTTTTTAACATGTCTGCATGAGAACTGTATTTCTCCTTATACCCCTTTGTGTGGTAAGGTGCTTTTTATAATGGAGACCTACTTGGTATATTAGAAAATATCTATGTGCCAACTTTGTAGATTTCATAGGAGTAACTTTTAAATTCAGTTTTATTTATATTCTGCTCATTCAGAACAGTTAATATGCCATTTTACTGAAATAGCCATACAGGAGTAAAATAGGATATAAACATGTGAGGTGTGTAAGTTGTATCTCAATAAAACTCTTCATTAAAAATATATTTAAAAAGTGGAAATCCAGGCAAAGAGGAAGAGTATTTGTGTGTAGTTGTTTCTCAGAAGTTTATTGTCATTCATTTAAAAATCAGTGTCCTTTTAGAAGTAACTGCATTTGAACAAGAAGTACTTTTTTGTGTGCTTTTTCCGGAGTTTGTCTTAGTGGCTTTCCAGTATTATTATTTCCTACACAGCCTCTTAATTATTGATTATTGAGCTAGTTCTGGATCTCAATGTAGTGACAAGATGTATTCAGGCGATTTTACAGTAGAGAGTAATTGGAAAATAAGAAGAGTAGAAATGACAAGAAAAGAGGCAATGAGAGGAGGAAGAGAAATAAAAATGATCAGTCTTATTTTGCTAGCTAGAGTTAGTGTCCCTGCCAGTGAGTCTCAGCAGGGGCTCCTTGCAGCCACACATGGACATAAGTTTGTCTAAGTATTGTATATTGTTATATTCTAGAGTGGTAGCCCTCAAGTCTTTTCACCCACGGGTCCTATTTTAACGATGCCAGTCCCTCTGAGTTGAAAAGTGTCTCCTTTTTTGTATCTTTAGTGAGGATTCTTCTTATTCTCAAAGTTTCAAGGCACTTGCCAATATTTAAGGTAGTTGTTAAGTTGTTTTCTTTCCTTTATTAGTAACAACTCAGATTGTAAAATACTTTAGGAATTTATATTGTTATTCCAATCTTTTGAACAAGTCTTTGAACACTATACATTACATTACATGACTTGTCAGGTACTCTTAATTCTATTCTAATATTTAATTGTATTTTTATTTCTTATCTGCTAGGTATGGCATTTCAAATATAGATGCAACAGTTGAAGGAACTGCCGATGACATGAATGTTGTAGATGCAGTTTCATTAAGACGACAGGTATTTAATATATCAAATAAGATATAATCCTAAGTGATAGTCTATAATGTTTAAAGTGACAGTTCCAAACATTTCATCACTTTCTCTCCTGTGGAAGTCATGAATGGAAATATTTTATCAGTCAAACTACTTATTAAACCATAATTGAATTTCCCATTTTGATGAAAGATGTATTAAACCACCATTTACATGTTTTGATCAGCATAAAACAGTATTGCCCAAATGGATTGTGGTAGTTCTGCTGAATAACAAAGGATATTGACATTTTAGTGAACGAGGAAAGCCATAAAAGACTTGCTTGGCTTTTGGAAATGTGGAATGGTCACTTGGGCCTGTGTTTTTGTGTTTGAGAACTGCATTTTGGAAACTGCTCTCAGTGTGCAGAGGGTCTTCTGTGGTCTTTCTTAGAACTACAGTTGCATATGTATATTTTTTAATACTTTTATTGACTTCAGAGAAGGGAGAGAGAGAGAGAGAGAGCGAGAGAGAGAGAGAGAGGAGAGAGAGAAAGAGAAACATCAATGATGAGAGAGAAAAATATGTATATTTTTAATATGTACTCCCAGCCTCTAGAGTCATACAGACATACACATGTGGGGAAAGCATATTCAATATTCTAATTGTTTCTATGCCAAATAGACGTGGAAGGGAAAGAATTCAAAGTAAAATATTTCTAAGTAAAGATCAAGAAACGAAATATTTTAGCATAAGAATAAATCAGAATATCATTTTAAAGATTTAATATAATACAAAGTTAATATGAAGCAAATACTTTTTCATTTTGAATCTAATTTTGTTGAAACATAAATGGAAGCTATATCATAAGTTCTTACATATTTCATATATTTATTTATACTTCACCTATTGAAGAAAGTGATTGAAAGTGATTTCTTTGACCTTTATCATTGATTTCACAATTATACCAACAACCTTGTTTTCTGGAAGTGTAATTTGAGTTTATGTTTTCACAGCGTTCATTTAAGCCTTAACTTAGAGTATAGGACAGACAAAGATGCAGTTGTTATAAATAAACTAAAGGCCAGTGCATGACATTCGTGCACTGGCGGGGGAGGGGTTTCCCTCAGCCCAGCCTGCACCCTCTCGCAGTCCGGGACCCCTCAGGGAATGTCCACCCCAAGGGGTCCTTAGTGCTGCCATGGAGGCAGGAGAGGCTCCCACCACTGCCGCTGCGCTCGCCAGTGGTGAACCCAGCTTCTGGCTGAGCAGCGTTCCCCTATGGGAGCCCACTGACCACCAGGGGGCAGCTCCTGCGTTGAGCATCTCCCCCCTGGTGGTCAGTGCACGTCATAGCAACCGGTCTTTTCTGCCATTCGGTCAATTTTCATATTGGCCTTTTATTATAAACTAGAGTCCCGATGCACGAAATTCGTGCAAGAGTAGGCCTTGCTTCCCCAGCTGCCGACATCGGCTTCCCTCTGGCACTCAAGACCCAGGCTTCCCTCCGGCCACCAGCAGGCACCCGGGACCTGGGCTTCCCTCTCAGCCCCAGCTTCATGTCCAGAAGGACGTCCAGTCTAATTAGCATATTACACTTTTATTATTATAGATAAATAACTCACACACATGCTTTGGGACTTTAAAAGGAGTAGAAAGCCAGTTGGGAAACTATGACTTTCTAAGATAATTAACATAAATGGAGTCACCAGAAGATTCTACAGAATTTATATTTGTATTTATGACCTGGCAGTAAGGGAAGCTGCTATTTCTACAGCTCTCTTTGCTCCATTGCCTGTTTGGGAACCCAACAGTCTGGAGTCCATTTGATGTAGTGATGAGCAGTTCAGGGGTCACTAGCTTCAGGATACAAAATGAAACCCACTTTTGGGGTGGGGAGTATTAAAAAGCTGCCTTGTGCCCTAACCAGTTTGGCTCAGTGGTTAAAAGTGTTGGCCTGAAGACAAAAGGGTTCCAGTTTTGATTCTGGTCAGGGCCACATTGCCCTGGTTGCGGACTCAATCCCCAGTAGGGGGCGTGCAGGAGACAGCCAATCAATGATTCTCTCTCATTAATGTTTCTATCTCTCTCTCCCTCTCCCTTCCTCTCTGAAATCAATAAAAATGTGTTTTTTTTTTTAAAAAAAAAAAAGCTACTCAAAAATGCTCAGATAGAAATATCTTAATGATTCAAAGCAATGCCACTTTTCTATTGGCAGTAAAATAAGATTGGTAGTGTAAGAACATAGTATCCCATGGAACCAAATAAACTACTTACTCATTTTGAGTAGTGGGAAAGGTAATTTTTAGACACTTTTATTGTTTACTGAATTGGCCCTAACAGAAAAGTGGTGGCTTAGCACTGATAAATCAGATGATTGGAATGGCCATCCCCGCCCTACATGGGTTGCAGGTTCTATCCCCGTGGGGTCACATGTGGAAGACAAGCAATTGATATTTCTCCCATCGGTGTTTCTCTTTCTCCACTTCCCTCCCTCTCTCTTTCCCGTCCTCGCTCTCTCCCTGCCTCTAAAATCAATAAACATCCTTGCATGAGGATTTAAAAAAAAAAAAAAGAGGGAAGGAAAATAGACCCTTTCTAACTCAGAAATTTGGAAAAGGGAAAGCGAGAAGAGTATTTAAGTGAATCTTAGCTGTCATAGATAACTTTTCTATATAGTTTATTTTTATATTGCTCCAAATGAAACTTCCCATGTTTATAATAATTATCTTGACAAATTATACTACTTTATAAGAATTTGATCACTCCTTACATTAAAGCTTCTATCTTGTTGGTTTTGTTTTTCACTTAGATAATCAAATTAAATCGACGTCTACAACTTCTAGAAGAGGAGAACAAAGAACGTGCTAAAAGAGAAATGGTCATGTATTCAATTACGGTAGCATTCTGGCTGCTTAATAGCTGGCTCTGGTTTCGCCGCTAGAGTAACCTCAGCTCTCAAAAAATACTGTCTCAGCAGCTGGAAATATAAAGAATTTGCAAACTTCTTTGTTTCTGTGTTTGCATTGAATATGCCATTTTATAGTCCACGCCCTGAAAATGTACTTCTTCCAGAAGGGAAGGGGAAAGACTCATGTTTGCAGAGGTAAAGGTATATTCTGTCACTTAACTGTATTCCCTTGTAACTAGTCCTGCAATAACGCCTACTTAAAATTCTCTCTTTGCATGTTGTGTAAATAGGCTCTGATTTGTTTTTTTAAAGGAATTAATTTTTTGCCACATTAGTTTGCACAAGTAATTCTCTGAATGGGGGAGGGTAGAGAATAGATTTAGAAAAGTATCTGTAAAAGAAAAATCCTTGACTTTGATCTGTTTCCCAAACATTGTTAAACAGTTTTGTTAATAGACATGCTCGCATCCACATTCAGCGTTAACACATCTGAAAGTCATGGTCTGGTGTTAGAATTAATAAAATCAAGCCACCTCATGTTTCACCTTTATTATTAAAATAAGTCCTAATATTTTCAGCAGTTTAATATGTGTGTAAAATATGTGTGCTTACTTTTATTTTAGTTTTTCAGGTGGTTTTCTATAAGGGACATTTTTACTAAGTTCATGTGTGAATGATTTAAAAAACTACAGAATAAGATACAATTGCAGTGTACTTAATAAACTGTCAACCAAAGCAATATTTGTTGATCGGAAGATTTTCTTTCATCATACTGTGCTGTGAGCTTTTTCACATGCTCTTATCTTATATGAACCCAAGTCTCTGTCTCAGGCGCGAGTCATGCAGCTAAGGGCTTGGCAGGAGCAAGACCCTATGTTCTGCTCTTAAGGAATTGACAGATCAATGGAGGAGGCTGGGAATAGGTTTATTAAATAATTAGAGGATGATAAAAACAACTTTATTGAGGAAAAGCAATTTGAGATACATGCCGAAAGGTAGGGAGAGGGGAGAGTGTTTCACATGGTGGATACAGTAAAAAATTAAAGTGTAAAGATTTCAAAACAAGATTGAACAAGGAGGTGGAAGTGAGAAATAAAAAAGTTCGTAAATGGATAGAAACCAAGATGGCGGCATAGGTAAGCACCTAAACTGCTGCCTCGCACAACAATTTCAAAACAACTAAAAGACAGAACGGACACCATCCAGAACCACAGGAAAGCTGGCTGAGTGAAAATTCTACAACTAGAAGGAAAGAGAAAAGCTCACAGAGAATTGGAGGTACAACAAAGGGTCTTTGTGCGCGCAGAGAGGAAGGGCGGCTGAGAGCCTGGCTGACTTTCTCTGGTGGAAGGGGGAAGGAAGGCCCCGACTGCACTGAACCCCAGTTCTGACTGCACGGAACCCCAGTCCCGGGTGAAACCCCGTGGACCCAGGCTCATACAGGGGGAGTCTGGACTGTCAGAGAGGCACCCGGAGACCCGGGGGAGACCTGGGGGGGCCCCGGCGGGCAGGGGTCTGGAGGCGCGTGCGCCAGTGTGCACAAAGGCTGCGGAGGTTGCCACAGATTTTCCCTAGTGGAAGGGAGTCAGAAGCTCCTGACTGCACTAAGCCCCAGTTCTGACTGCACTGAACCCCAGTTCCAGGCGAGCCACTGGGTACCCATGCTCTTGTGGGGGGAATCTGGACTCTCAGGCAGAGACTCGGGAGCCGGGGAAGGCAGAGGTCTGGAGGCGCATGCGCAAGGGCAAGGCTGACGAAGCCAAGACTGTCTGCTCCGCCCTGAGACTCCACCCCATCCAAGCTGAGCACAGAGGCTATTGCAATTTGGCAAGTCTAATCCTATAAGGCTGTCTCCAGCACTGAACTTCTCCCAGCGTAGACACAGCTGATCCTTACGGCCAACTGGCCTGGAGGTCAATTCCTCCCAGTGATACCAATAACAATCAAGACTTAACTACAACAAGGCTGTACACACAGTCCATAAAGGGGTGCACCAAGAGTGTCCACCTCAGGTTAACTGGGGAGGCCGACCCACTGGGCCATATAGGAAACCTAGCACACAAAGCTACCCTACCAACTCAGGGAAGCAACGAAAATGTGGAGACAAAGAAATAGATCACAAACGAAAGAAATGGAGGAAAACAAACGACTGGATATAGAATTCAAAACCACGGTTATAAGGCTTTTCAAGAATATCCTAGAAAAGGCTGATAAATATAACGAGACCCTCGAAGATATGAAAAAGGACCAACTAGAAATTAAACATACACTGACTGAAATAAAAAATATTATACAGAGACCCAAAAACAGACTAGAGGAACACAAGAATCAAGTCAAAGAATTGAAATACAAAGAAGCAAAAAACAACCGAAAAAGCAAAAAGAAAAAAAAATCCAAAAAGTTGAAGATAGTGTAAGAAGCCTCTGGGACAACTTCAAGCGTACCAACATCAGAATTATGGGGGTGCCAGAAGAAGAGAGAGAGCAAGATACTAAAAACCTATTTGAAGAAATAATGACTGAAAACTTCCCCCACCTGGTGAAAGAAATAGACTTACAAGTCCAGGAAGTGCACAGAACCCCAAACAAAAGGAATCCAAAGAGGACCACACCAAGACACATCATAATTAAAATGCCAAGAGCAAAAGACAAAGAATCTTAAAAGCAGCAAGAGAAAAACAGTTAATTACCTACAAGGGAGCACCCATACGACTGTCAGCTGATTTCCCAACAGAAACTATGCAGACCAGACGGGAGTGGCAAGAAATATTCAAAGTGATGAATAGCAAGAACCTACAACCAAGATTACTCTACCCAGCAAAGCTATCATTCAGAATTGAAGGGAAGATAAAGAGCTTCACAGACAAGAAAAAGCTAAAGGAGTTCATCACCACCAAACCAGTATTATATGAAATGCTGAAAGGTATTCTTAAAAAAGAGGAAGAAGAAAAAAGTAAAGATAAAAATTATGAACAACAAATACATATCTGTCAACAAGTGAACCTAAAAATCAAGTGAATTAAAAACCTGAGGAACAGAATAATCTGGTGAATATAATAGAATCAGGGGCATAGAAAGGGAGTGTACTGATAATTCTCAGGGAGAAAGGGGTATGGGGGGGGGGGGTGGTTCAGGAAGAGACTGGACAAAAATCATACACCTATGGATAAGGACAGTGTGGGGAAGGTGGGGTGGGAACCGGGTGGAGGGGAGCTATGGGGGGGAAAAGGAGAAACAATTGTAATAATCTGAATAAAGATTTATTTTAAAAAACAAATGAATAAATAAAAAGTTCGTAAATGACTAAGTACATGGGGGAGGGGGAGTGTACAAATACGCATTTGTAAGTTTAGGTGCCAGGGCAAAGCTGGCATGTCCCCAAAAAATACCTAAACACAGGTAGTCCATAGGCTTTTAGGGACTTAATTCATGTCAGCAAACTACTAGTAAAATAGCAAGGAAATGACTGACCAGCTACTTATGATTGTGCTACTTCGAGCCATCCTTTCTGTGCCCTCTGGAATGGGAGTCTTAGGTCTGTCTCTTCATGATTCTGTGGAGAACTGGGTCATCTAGGGTGATGCGAAGATTGTTTGCACTGTTGCTGCCCCTCATGTTCAACTGCATAGTGTGAGCTCTCCTGTTAGTCACTTGTGTTTTAATTCTATGGCTATCAGCAGTTTGGCATTCATTTAATAAGTATTGAATCTTCACTGAAAGCTAAGTACTAAAGATAGGATTCATCAGTTCATTCAATAGAATATTCCTAGTAGCCAAGATAGAATTCATTCATTGATTCCACAGAATATTTCTAGTGGTGGCCTTACTTTGTGTCAGACACTGTACTTGGTACTGAGTATACCAGGAGTGAATAAAAGAAACATATCTCTGTACCCTTGGAGCTTATGGTCTTATGGGGGAAAGTGAAATTTAAGAAGCAAGTACAAATAAAAATGCCATCACCATTGTGGTGAGTACTATCAATGAAAGAGGGCTAAGGGAGGGTAAAGGGACACCTGCTTGTCATTAGGTGGTTAGGGAAGGCTTCTCAGGAAAAGGGATATTTGTGCTGAAGGATGAAGAGGACTTAGCCAGAGAATAGACTTTGTTGGGGGGCGGAGGGGAGGAGGATGTTGGGGGCCTGGATAGAAGAGAGGCCTGAAGCAGGAAGGAGCTGATGAATTAATGAGAAGCATTAGTTGGTCCCTGTTGTCTTATAATGATGGACATAGAAGCAAAAACAATTATGTTACATTGTGACAGGTATGATAATAGTAGTTTGGGTAAGTGCTAACTTGATTTATTGGAATCATGCATTCCTGGAAGCTTTCTCAAGTAGGAAATAATGTAAGTTAAACTTTAAGGATAAATTGGGATTTATAAGAGCATGAGGAGGTCTTTACACAGCAAATGGATTCAGAAAAAAAGTGCCTGTATGTTACTAATTTTGAGGAGCAGTTACAATGTAAGTATTGTAAGTTATTTCTACAACCTGAAGCGCAGTGAACATAAATAAATGGTGAAGATATACAGGAATGATCTACATTCAGAAAATAGTAGATTTTTAGTATTTTATATCATTTTAATATGGTAAATACACTGTTTTATTATGTTGTCTTTTAAAGATTATGATATATAGAAACCAGTTTTTGAAAGACTGATTTTTTCTCTAGGTATTTATAGTTCTTTAATTATTGTGAAAAATGAAAATAGGAAAATAAAAAAGTATAATGACTCACTATATTCTTGTCCCTATATATGACAATGACCATTTTTCCATTGCTTTATTTTTTGGTTGATGTATTTTAAAAACATGACATTTTCCCCCAAACACAAAAACATGCATTTCTAAAAAATAAAGACATTTTTCTATATTACCATAAAGCCATTATCAGCCATAAATATTCACAATAAGTCCTTAATGTTACCCAAACCAATCCTATACAACTTGGCCCTATTACCCCCACAAGGTCTGCATAATACATTTAGTTGAATAACATCTCTTTGTTCTCAATATAGAATAGTTTCCTCAATACATTCCATTTGTTTTTTCCCTGTACATTTTCTTATTGAAAACAGAAGGCTATTGTCTATTTACTGTCCTACCTTTAGAATTTGAGCCTATCTCTTTCCCTGGATTTCCAGTAAGTGAGGAATTCGGTCTAAAAACTTGATTTCATTCGGGTTAGATAGTTATTTTTCCTTAAAGTATAAAGAAATACAAGGCAAAGGTCCCCTACTTTGACTTCCAAGATAACTTCTGTTCCCTCTCATCTTCCCTTCCTCCATCACCCATCTCCTTTCCCCTCCCTCTCTTCCTCTCCACACAAGAATGTAGAATTAAAAAATTCAAACAGCACAAAAGGATTCAAAATACATTGAAAGCTTCTCTTCACTGCACCCCAAAGTCAACTACTGGTGATAATTACTTTTTCTTATGAAAGTGGTTTGCATTTACCAACATTAAATGTAAAAGGCTGATTTTTTTTTTAATCACCTTAAAAACAACCTTTTGGACTAGAGGATTAATACAGCTTTCTAGCTAATGTTCCATTAATGAACTTCTAACTTTTAAAAGGGTATCTTTTAAATGTAATTCTCAGATGATTCAAACTGCTTGTATTTCCATTTTGTTACACAATTCGACTTCTTCGCTTGGAGACTCCACACAGACAGCCCAGGAAACCGATGACAATCTGACTGAGTGCAAACAGGAGCTCAAGGTTCCCCACAAGCAGTAGGCCTACAAATGCTGAGAAATGGATGGTCTTGTGCCTCTTTTCTTTAGGACTGACGTTCAAGTCATATTTTTTCAAGTCACTGGCCGTGGTGTCATTCGTGGTGGAAGAATTCAAACTGTTAGGAGCTACGCAAGATCCATTGGAGAACCACTGTAGATTGAAGGATTGAGGATAAATCCTTCCAGAAAAATAAAAGATAAGATGTTTAAGAATTTCTGTGGCCATCAAAAGAATGCAACATTGTACCCAGGAAAGGGAAAGTATGGTAAAACAAAGTACTTTTGAAATGTGCCTGGAAATTATAGCTAAGATCAGACTTTCTGAGCATGTGTCTATGTACTCTACTAGGTTAAAGCTTTTTGTTCATTATCTATCCCACTATCCATCATTCAACAAACTGTTTCTATGTAGCCCTGGCCAGTGTGGCACAGTGGTAGAGTGTTGGCCCTCGACTGAAGGGTCTCGGGTTCAATTCCCAGTCAAGGGCGTGTACCTCAATTGCAGATTCATTCCCAGCCCTGGTCCAGGTGTGTGTGTCTCACATGGATGTCTCTCCCTCCTTACCCTCCTTCTCATTCTCTCTAAAAATCAATGGAAAAAATGCCCTCGGGTGAGAATTAACAAAAAACGAAAAAATGTTTTCTATGTCAAAAGTGGTTGAATAACAATTTCATGTGGTTCAGACTATTTATGCAGACGTTCTTCCACTTGCTGAAGATGTGAAAATAAAGGAGCTCCCCCTTTGAAGGAGCTCAATTCTTAGTGCAAAACCTCAGTGGCATCTGCCTTAAACCAGAGGTACCGTTTTCACTCAGAAGAAACATGTTCAATACTATGTCTGAGTACACCTGAAACCTATATAATTTTATCAGCCAATGTCACCCTAGTAAATCAATAAAAAGGAAAAATAATATGACTGACTAAAGTGATTTGTGCCCATTGTAACAAGGTATGGATTATGAAAAACATTTTGCCCTAACATCTATCCTGAGGTGATTTTTTTTTTTTATTCACTATACAGTAGACTAAGTATTCTTAGTGAATTTGCATTTTGGGTACCAGCAACTACAAGTCTACCTGGGAAAACAAGTGCTTGAGCAAATGGAATATGAGAGTGCTCCTTGCAATTTGCAGCAAGCCTATGATCCCTCTTGTGTAACTATTCACTTTCTGTAACTATCACCCCAGTTAGAGTGGGAATACCTTGAGTTCCGTTACCTCCAGAGCTTAGCCTGATACATGGTGAGCTGTCATCTGCTACAGACTGAATGAACGTGTGTGGCATCTGTGGTTAAAATCTCTCTCATTTTAGACTTCAGATCCATTAGTAAAGGGAATGTCTGGATTTTGAATCTTAACAACTGTGGTATGAAAGTTCTGAGAGATTTTTCTTTTTTAATGTAGTAAGATAAAGGAAAAGGAGGGGGAAACTTTTTATGTAACTGGAAGTCTGGTTATTCTCTAATATAGAGAGAAATAATGAATTAGATTGTTCTTTTGTTCCAGTTTTTCACATTGTGCTGAGGTGCAGGCACAAAACCATCTTACGAGACTGAAAGGAACCATTTACTTGTAACTCTTCATTATTGTTACTACGTGACATAAACCTTTAATTCATTCCTATCCATACACCTATTTATAGTGTGTCCCCATAATCCATCTGCTGCTTGGTTTCTTTTAGGGCTTATAAGTAAGGCTCTAGATTTTATTTATTTGGTTTCCATTCAATTTTTTAAAGTATAGAAGTAATCTGTGCTTCGGGCTTACACATTTCATTAGTTCAGAACTGTGGAAAGTCAGTGCTTCCCCAGGGCTTCCTCATCCCCATTCTCCAAAGATGAAAGTTAAGCTTCTGCTGTGCATTGCCATACATTTTTAAGGCAAGGATAAGCCATCTGAGTCAATTATCCTTTTAAACAAGACCATACCCAAAACATTCTGAATGTAGTGATTCCTCCACTTTTTATGAGCTTTTGCCAGTTGGAATTAATGTGCTAAATCCCTAAGAATCTGTCCCAGTAGTTTCATTAAAAAAAAAAAAATGCTGTGTGAGCACCACACTATTCTAATCTAAGTAGCTTTGGTGTAAGACAATCAGGGAAAGGTCACTCACCTTAAGCTGTCTACTGAAAATTCACAGGTACTGTTGCTTGGAGAATTACAGATGAGAGGACCTTGCAAGAGAGCCTGTAAGGATACCAGCACGCAGTACACAGCACCAATGATTGTGATTACATTCAGAAATGATGAAAGAAACATCTGAAAAATAAGGTAGTTCATGTGCACATGTTATTACATGTTCTTGGTCTGTTTCAAGTTTCAGCATCAGACCTACGGTTGCCCTTCTCTGGCCACCTTGTAGCCCTAGATCTTAAGATCACAGTTTGGGTGTGAGTTATAGAAGAAGGCAGAGGGCAAATTCTCTGCCATTTTATTGACTCACTGAAGGAGTGTTGGTCTTGCCATGTTTTCTGAAAATTCTGAACCTTGTCCATTTTAATTGAGCATTGAGGTCTGGTTCCTCTGTCATATTCTGTATACTTCCTACTTCATAGAACCTTGACTAGATCATCAGCACCCACACTTCGACTCCTAAATGAGGTCCACTCTCTTGACTCCTAAATATTTAGTCTGAACTTGGCCCTGATCTTAAAAGTGGCCTGAGGTCAGCATTTTGCAGTGATTGATACAGCATCGAGTTACAACAGGGCTTCTCGATCTCAGCACAACTGGCCTGTGGGCATTTTGCTGTTGGGGCCTTTCCTGTACATGGTACAATGTCCGGCAGCATTCCTGTCTCTACCCACCAGGTGCCAGTAACACACACTCACCCAGGTGTAGCAACCAGAAATGTTGCCAGACATTGCAAATGTCCCCCTGGGAGCAGGGGCCTGTGGGGCAGAGGGTGCATGCACCTGATTTTGGTGCAGCAGCACCACTGAGTCAGAGGGAAAGACTGTAAGCATCTTTCATTTTGTGAATCAGTCACAGGAAAGCAAGCATGAGATTTGGGGATAGGAAGTGTTATGGCCCAAATGAAAGTTGGTTTCTAAAAAGAAGTTCTGTGTTGTTTTGACGGAGTGTTGGTTAGTCCCTGATAATTATGACTGTTATAAATCTGCAAAAATGAAGGGAAGGACTTCTTTTCCTTTGATGGGGTAATATTGCAGCTCCCAGAGGGGTCACCTGTTGCATTCTTTTTCTTTTTTTCAATATATTTTATTGATTTTTTAGAGAGAGGAAGGGAGAGGGATAGAGAGTTAGAAACATCAATGAGAGAGAGACATCGATCAGCTGCCTCCTGCATCTGCAACCAAGGTACATGCCCTTGACCGGAATTGAACCTGGGACCTTTCAGTCCGCAGGCTGATGCTCTATCCACTGAGCCAAATGGGTCGGGGCCCTGTTGCATTCTTTAGACCTGCATTCAAAGGGTAGGCAGAGTAAGTGACTATGTATATAGTATGTGTCGAAGGAGCTTGAGCTTTGCTATTCTTTCAGTAACCCCAAGAGATGGATGCTATTATTTCCATCTTATGGATGAGAAAATGCAGTTCAGGGAGGTTGGCAAGGTGTCAGGACCTCACAGCTGGTAAACGTCAGTGCTCAGGTCTAATCACTAACCTACATTTCTTCCAGCCAAAAGCCCAGAATGATGGGTTTGGAGTGTGATTTAAATCCTGCTTCTCCCACTGTTCAATTTGCTCATCAAGAAGCATCACTGTGTTTATATTTTGGTCATCTATTATTTCTGACTTCTCATCACTGCAGAGAGGCCTGGCTTTAGAAAGTGATTCCAACATCTGTATTTCCCCTAGACTTGGGGTTCATTTAAATGACTCAGGAAAACCTAAGTATTCAGAAGCAAAACCAATAAATGGATAAAGGGAAGGAGAAGGGAACAGTTCAAGGAGGGGAAATAGTGGGAACATTTAAGATAGAGGACAAGTCTTGGGGACCACCTCTTCCCTCCCTTCCAAGATCTAGCCTTTGCCACTTTTATGATGCTTTGGTCTCTACTTGAAAGATACAAGATATGACTTAAACACCAGTCCTCACACGGCTGGTGAGAAAAGTGTCTAAAAACTTTGTTGCACCTAATCAGTATAAACTGGTGATTTAATGACCAGCACCACTATTATTACACGCTGCCCCCCACCCTCAGCCAGCAAGTCAAGCCCAACACCTGCATGAAAAGGTGGTTTGTTGTCCTCAAAGGAGAGAGAAAAATGGTCATTGAAAAGATGACAGATTTCTCATGAAAGGATATGTGCGGGGGGCAGGGAGATATTCTTAATGGAAATATGATCTGAGAGAAAAATCTATATAAATATTCTGATGTCTTTAAGTTTGAGGATTCAGAAATATTTCAAGATATCTTTCTCAAGAATGTTTGGCCCTGGCTGGTTTGGCTCAGTGGATGGAGTGTCGGCTTGCGGACTGGGGACGGGGGGGGGAGGGGGTCCCAGGTTCTATTCTGGTCGGGAGCACATGCCTGGGTTGTGGGCTTGATCCCCAGTGAGGGGGGGGGAATGTTCAGGAGGCAGCCAATCAATGATTCTCTCTCATCATTGATGTTTTTGTCTCTCCCTCTTCCTTCTTCTCTGAAATCAATAAAAATATTAAAAAAAAAAAAAGAATGTTTGGAGTACAACGTAGAGGTAATTCAAGGTCAAACTCCAAGGGATAATAGTTTAAAAAGAAAAGCGCAGGGAAGGGAAACTAAAAATTAAGATTGACTGACTACCTGCAATGTATCAGGAACAAAGAGAGACTATAAATAATTAGCAAAGTAGTTATAAACCTAGATATCAAATGGCAGAAAAGGGTAATTTTTAAAAATACAAATGTGTAATATTAAACTAAATATGTATCTCTTTAAACAGTGGTTCTCTACCCTGGAACCACATTAGAATCACCTAGGGTGTTTTGAAAAATACTGATGCTGCATCTCAGGGGAAGTGGGTAGAGGGGGAGAGATATTTTTAACGTCCCATCAGGCTGAGAACTATCACTTTCAAACCTCAAGCTCATCCAGGAACTCACTGTGAGTGCTCATTTATTCGTCTACACCTTCCTTAGAGAATTATGAGCCCTCACACAGTGTTATTAACAACTAGAGGCCCAGTGCACGAAATTCGTGCACAGGGATGTGTGTCCCTCAGCCCAGCCTGCACCCTTTCCAATCTGGGACCCCTCAAGGGATGTCCGACTGCCCGTTTAGGCCCAATCTAGGACTGCTGGCTCCCAACTGCTCGCCTACCTACCTTCCTGATTGCCCCTAACTGTTTCTGCCTGCCAGCCTAATCACCCCCTAACCACTCCCCTGCCAGCCTGATTGATGCCTAACTGCTCCCCTGCCAGCCCAATTGCCCCCAACTTCCCTCCTCTGCCAGCCTGGTCACCCCTAACTGCCCTCCACTGCAGGCCTGGTCCCCCCCAACTGCCCTCCCCTGCAGGCCTGGTCCCCCCAACTGCTCTCCCCTGCAGGCCTGGGTTCCCCCAAGTGCCCTTCCCTTCAGGCCCAGTTGCCCCCAACTTCCCTCCTCTGCCAGCCTGGTCACCCCTAACTGCCCTCCCCTGCAGGCTTGATTGCCCCCAACTGCCCTCCCTTGCAGGCCTGGTCCCTCCCAACTGCCCTCCCCTGCTGGCCATCTTGTGGTGGCCATCTTGTATCCACATGAGGGCAGCCATCTTTGACCACATGGGGGCAGCCATCTTGTGTGTTGGAGTGACAGTCAATTTGCATATTACTCTTTTATTAGATAGGATGTTCATGGCATCAGTAGTGTAGACATTGTGACTTTGAGAGTCTGATGGATTGAGGTAAAAGTTCACTTACTGGCTGTGCTACACTGACAAGTTATTTGCTGTCTCTGAGCATCAGTTTCTCGGTCAATAAAGTGGATCATATTTCAAAACTAAAGGGTTTTGAAAGAAATAAGGTAACGTATTTGAGTCTGTTCTGAGCATAGTGACAGAAGGTTAATAAATATTCATTATTTTCCTTTTAACTTAGTTAAAATCTTATTCATAGTAGGTATGTACTAAATGTTAGAAAAAATAACTAGTGTCTTCTTTAATCGCATACGAGCAATGAGCATTCCAAGCCTAGCAAACCAATCTTTCATATGCATGAGAGAACTGAGGTTACATTTTCCTTAAGTATTTTATACACAGCACAAAAATAACAAGTCTTGTTATTCTGAAATTGGTTGCAGCTCTGGGTGTGATTTCTAAATCTCCTTCCTTTGAAAACCTTTAGATAGTGAAGCTGAAGATTGGGGAGAGGTGTGAGGCTGGCTCCAAAGTTACATTTTTATGGAGAAAAAAACCCCCTCACACTTTCTGTATCATCATATAAGCATCCTAATAGGACGTTCCTAAGACTGTGGTCCTGCCACTGGAACCACACAGTGATTTGGTAGCTTCCGAAGCCCCAAGTGGCTTTGCTCAGCTGTCCATACTGTTGGTGCACTCTCCCCACCCCGACTCGCTGCTCAGTACTCACCCCGCCTCTGTTGTTGCAGCATGCTCTTTTCCTCGCTGCCAAAGACATTGTTGTTGCTGGAATAGCCTGGAAATTACATCAACAGGAAAGATGAGTCTTACTACTTCTCATCAGATGAGAAAGCAGTTATCTCTGCCTTCTATTTACCAGCAGTTGTGGGAAATCAAGGCTCAAGAGAACAGGAAGGAAATGTGGCAATGTCCTTGATCTTGTGATCCCCATTTCAACCCTAAAGATTAAAGAGCCGGGAGGGATGGTGGGATTTCAGGAGAGAAGTTTCAAATTCTCCCATCTACATCACTTTACTCTGGGTCATCTTTAGAGAGACTTGGATTTTATTTTTTTTAATATGTTTTCTTATTGATTTCAGAGAGAGGAAATGAGAGGAGAAATAGAAACATCAATGTTGAGAGAGAATCATTTATCAGCTGCCTCCTGCACACCCTTTACTGGGGATGGAGCCTGCAACCTCAGCATGTTCCCTAACTGGGAATCGAACCTTTACCTCCTGGTTCATGGGTCAAAGCTCAACCACTAAGTCACACCAGCTGGGCTAGAGAGACTTGGATTTTAAATTGAGTGAGTTATTTAGTCATTATTTTGGAAGGAGTATTTCTGAAAGAATTGGTTATGTCATCTAAAATTCACTTTTTTTTCTTTTAGTTATTATAATCTGCAGCCACTGTCTAATTTCCCAAAAACTGTCTGAATCTGGCAAGCATCCAGAAAGGAAATTGCTGGTTTTGTTTGCCGGGCAGTTGGGAACTAACTCCTTTCTCTTCCCTAACGTTCCTCTCACTGCCGGGTCATTGCCATCTCGCTGGTTCCCAGCTTAGGATTTGGGAAATATTTTTGGTTCCACATTCTGCTTTCTACTCCTTTACACATGATATGCAATGGCCTTCCTTTACGTTGATGTTCCGCAATCGTGTACATATTGCATTCTGTATCAAGGGAAATATATTCTGCTGAGGAAAGCTGTAAGAAGCAACCTCACATTCTGAGGACTTAGTTTAAATTTTTAGTCCTATCTAGTCAGCAGCTATGACTAGAAATTCTTACTGGAAAAAGCTTTGTATCATTGAAGAGTGGGCTGTAAATTACTTCCCTTCCACTTAAGAAATTTTAGCCATAAGGTGGGCTTTTTTGCCACCTCAGCACAGCTGCCTTTGAGCAGTTAGTTCTCTCTTTCCTTCCGCCCTTGTTTTCTAACATTTTATTGAATTCTGACGACATGCCAGGCACTGTCATAGGTGCTGTACGTGTTTCAGTTCATTCCAGCCTCAACCATCCTGTGAGGTAGGCCTCTTTTCATCCTCATCTTACAATGAGAAAACTGAGGCATAGGAAGTTTGAGTAACTTCTCTAAGAAAGTGGAAGAGTTTGGATTTGAAGCGAGGCCTTTAGTTTCCAAAGCCCAGACTCTTCACCGCTATCCACACTGGACAATTCTTATGGTTCTCCTCTGTTCCTTCACAGAGTTGATTCATTCTCATCCTCCCCTCACCGCCCTGGCTCATCTCATTGTCCTCTGTTCCTTCCCCAAATTCTTTTTCCCAAGACCACATCTACCTTTGCTTTTCCAGAGCAGGTCTAACATTTAATGCCTGACAAGGCAGCTTTCCTAACAAACTTCACCCCCTCTGACCATGTGCTGACCCCATGGCACTTGTGGACAACACTTTGTATTATTATCAAACGTGGCTTACATATTACCTTGAATTCCAACACCTTTATCATTCAAAGGTCACATGTATGTAGGGCAGCCCAGCCATTCTGGGGTGGAGCTAAGAGCCCAGAAGAAAAGGGAGAAAAATGTAGCCCCCAAATAGGTTGTCAATGTTAATGGACTAAATCTCTTTTGTTGTACGCATAAGTTATACTGCCTTTTGAGCTTAAGAAACAATTATTTACAGGAAATGGCAGACTATGGCCCACCACTTCTTTGTCATAAAGTTTTATTAGAACTCAGCCATGCCCATTCACTTATATTGTCTACAACTGCTCTCACACCAACAGTACAGTTGAATAGCTGTGAGAGGGACTGTCTGGCTCTCAAAGCCTAAAATATTCACGATCTATTTTGTTTTACAGAAAAAAAATTGTCAATCGCTGATTTAGAAAATTAATCTGTTAGAAGAAAGTTAAATCAACATTAAATTACAGCTTAAGTGGATGAATCATCCCATTTTGCTTATTGATGTAAATTAAACTCTGCTGACTTTTTAGGTTTTATTTCAGAGATGCTGAATATTTACTTTTATATTCCCTTCCCTTGCAAAGGGCTTTATAAAGTAACAGTAACTTATGTGAATCCCCTCCCAGTTGGCAACACACTTTGTTATATCACAACTCAGTTTTTCAACTCTTTTGCCCGTTCAGAGCTTTAGACATTGAAGGGCTTTTTAAGGGATGGATATTAAAATATGAGAAAGTGTGTAGGTATACGTGTGACTGAGTCATAAATCTTCCAGATAATCTATCAAAATTAGTATTTATGAGAATACTCCTTTTTTAATTCTTAAGCGCATTTGAATGCATAAGAGTTTTTGTGAATCCAACAGCCCTGACAGTCATTTGCTTTTATAAAGAAGTAGTATTATTCATTCTTCCATCTGTGCAGTCTTAGAAGTGAGTGTATGACTTACAAATGCAGTACAGAGGAGCTGTGGACCATTGAAACTCGGTAACACAATTCAAACCCTAGGGATCCTCTAAGTACCTGACCCTGAAAGCAACCCAAAGCCATAGCTCATCACAAGTATAAAAACTATATTTTGCAAATGCTTGTTACACAAACACCTAACTTGTTTAACATTCAACATTTTTTCTAAGACTTTAATAATTGATGAATTACCATTGTATAATAAGTGTACTCAATGAATAAGCGTGATTAAGATCAGGCTTACAATTAATCTTATATCAAATGGCCTTAATACAGGGATGGGAAAAGCAAGTTTGTACTTGTGAGTACGCAAAACACAGTCTATTTTTGTATTATTATTCATTAACTAGAGGCCCCATGCACAACATTCATGCACACGGGGGATGGGGGGTGGGGAAGTCCCTCAGCCTGGCCTGCGCCCTTTTGCGTTCCGGGATCCCTTGGGGGACATCCTTAGTGCTGCCATGGAGGTAGGCCATTGTGCTCGCCAGCCATCAGCCCAGCTTGTGGCTGAGTGGTGCTCCCCCTGTGGGAGCACACTGACCACCAGGGGGCAGCTCCTGCGTTGAGTGTCAGCCCCCTGGTGGTCAGTACACGTCATAGCGACCAGTCATTCCACTGTTCAGTCGATTTGCATATTACCCTTTTATAAGATTATGTATTATTTATTTGTATTTCAACTATAACCCTACTTTTGCCCACCCCTGTGTTTTCTTAGGAATATTTTAACTCTCTTTTTAGTGCTTTGAAAAATGATATTTATTGATTTTTTTCATTTAACATAAAATAGTTGAAGATAATTGCATAACACTTTTAGTCATGATTTCAAAAGATAAAAAGATTCACCTGTTTTGGGTAAGTCATAAATACACAGTGAATGTATTTTATGAAGTAATCAGTAATTAATTCCATAGTTGTTCACTTCTTCCCACAAAATCTGTTTTTGAAGCAATACCAATTTAAAATGTTAAAGCAATTTTGGAAAGATTTCAAAAACTACAACAAAAGTGTTTATCGGAGAAACCAAGATGGCAGCATAGGTAAGCACCAAAACTGCTGCCTCGCACAACCATCTCAAAACTACAACTAAAAGACAGAACGGACATCATCCAGAACCACAGGAAGGCTGACTGAGTGGAAATTCTACAACTAGAAGGAAAGAGAAAAGCTCATGGAGAATCAGAGGAGTGGCAAAGGGCTGAGGTATGGAGACACGCGCGCAGAGAGGAAGGGCGGCTGAGTGCCTGGCTGACTTTCTCTGGCGGGAGGGGGAAGGAAGCCCCCGACTGCACTGAACCCCAGTTGTGACTGCACTGAACCCCAGTTCCGGGCGAAACCCTGTGCACCCAGGCTCATACAGGGGAAGTCTGGACTGTCAGGTAGAGAGAAAGGCACACAGAGACTCGGAGACTCAGGGAGCCACAGCACACAGGGGTCTGGAGGCGCACGAGCACAAGTGCTCGCAGAGAAGACTGAATGTGGAGGTTGCCGCAGGCTTTCTCTAGTGGAAGGGAGTCGGAAGCTCCTGACTGCACTGAACCCCAGTTCTGACTGCACTGAACCCCAGTTCCGGGCAAGCACCTGGGGACCCACGCTCTTACGGGGGAATCTGGACTGTCAGGCGGAAACTCAGGGGAGCCGCGGAAGGCAGAGGTCTGGAGGCCCACGCGCAAGGGCAGGGCTGATGGGAAGCCAAGACTGTCTGCTCCGCCCTGAGACTCCGCCCCATCCAAGCTGAGCACAGAGGCTTTTGCAATTTTGCAAGTCTGATCCTATAAGGCTGTCTCTAGCACCGAACTTCTCCCAGCGTAGACACAGCTGATCCTGACAGCCAACTGGCCTGGAGGTCAATTCCTCCCAGTGATACCAACAACAATCAAGACTTAATTACAACAAGGCTGTACACACAGTCCACAAAGGGGTGCACCAAGAGTATCCACAACAGGTTAACTGGGGAGGCCGACCCACTGGGCCATATAGGAAACCTAGCACACAAAGCCACCCTACCAACTCAGGGAAGCAGCGAAAATGCGGCATCAAAGAAACAGATCACAAACGAAAGAAATGGAGGAAAACAAACGACTGGATATAGAATTCAAAACCACGGTTATAAGGCTTTTCAAGAATATCCTAGAAAAGGCCGATAAATTTAGCGAGACCCTCGAAGATATGAAAAAGGACCAACTAGAAATTAAACATACACTGACTGGAATAAAAAATATTATACAGAGACCCAACAGCAGACTAGAGGAATGCAAGAATCAAGTCAAAGATTTGAAATACAAAGAAGCAAAAAACATTCAACTGAAAAAGCAAAAAGAAAAAAGAATCCAAAAAGTTGAAAATAGTGTAAGTAGTCTCTGGGACAACTTCAAGCGTACCAACATCAGAATTATGGGGGAGCCAGAAGAAGAGAGAGAGCAAGATACTAAAAACCTATTTGAAGAAATAATGACTGAAAACTTCCCCCACCTGGTGAAAGAAATAGACTTACAAGTCCAGGAAGCGCACAGAACCCCAAACAAAAGGAATCCAAAGAGGACCACACCAAGACACATCATCATTAAAATTCCAAGAGCAAAAGACAAAGAGAGAATATTAAAAGCAGCAAGAGAAAAACAGTTAATTACCTACAAGGGAGCACCCATACGATTGTCAACTGATTTTTCAACAGAAACTATGCAGGCCAGATGGGAGTGGCAAGAAATATTCAAAGTGATGAATAGCAAGAACCTACAACCAAGATTACTCTACCCAGCAAAGCTATCATTCAGAATTGAAGGGAAGATAAAGAGCTTCACAGACAAGAAAAAGCTAAAGGAGTTCATCACCACCAAACCAGTATTATATGAAATGCTGAAAGGTATTCTTTAAGAAGAGGAAGAAGAAAAAAGTAAAGATAAAAATTATGAACAACAAATACATATCTATCAACAAGTGAACCTAAAAATCAAGTGAATTAAAAATCTGAAGAACAGAATAAACTGGTGAATATAATAGAATCAGGGGCATAGAAAGGGAGTGGACTGATAATTCTCAGGGGGAAAGGGGTATGGGGGGTTCAGGAAGAGACTGGACAAAAATTGTACACCTATGGATAAGGACAGTGGTGGGGAGGTAAGGGCAGAGGGTGGGGTGGGAACCGGGTGGAAGGGAGCTATGGGGGGAAAAAGGAGAAACAATTGTAATAATATGAACAATAAAGATTTATTAAATTTAAAAAAAAGTGTTTATCACACAGACAGTTCTTTATTCACTTTTCCGTGTAGTTACGAGTATATTGAGAGTTCAGTATTTTGACAGATGTTGGAAAGGACACGATTCCCTTTGAAAAGATATTCTGCCAATTGTTCTAGTACATTGGTATAGATGTATCTGTTATAATGAAGGACAGAAGAGCTGTAGACCATTAAAACCCTATACAGTAAAGATAGCTGAGGACCAGGAAAATACACCTGTGTTCTGAGCCCTTCTGTCACCCACCTGTTTGCTTGTGAACCTTGTCTAGAGTTTGAGGTTCACTGTAAAGTGCCTATTGAACTTTTCAACGAGTTGTTTGATGCTTTGATGGCATTCTACCACACTTAGTAATAATGATAGACTTGTGTAATACTCTTCGTTAATATTTATGGAGGGCAATAAAATAAATTTAGTCACGGAACAAGGAAGTGAGATTCTCTGAAACTTTCACAGGTTTATAGAACCTTTCTGTGCTTCAGTTTCCTGGTGACTTATGTTTATGGATTAAGTTATGAATTGCACCTTCTCCCTTGGTTAGCCTGAAACAGGTGGATTATGGTGCTAATCCTGGTGGAAAACAAAATTTGGGAGTCAGGTAAGTCTGGAACTGGGTCTCACAACTACTGTGTGATCTTGTTAACCCTCCTAACCTTCTGTTTGCTTGTCTGTTAAAATACAGTTGATAATAACCGCTCAGCAAGATTATTATAGAGAGTAGATGAGATAACATTGTAAAGCATGAACCCAGTAGTTAGCACTTAGCAGTGGTCTCTCTGTGCCTGTCTCTATGTCTTTCTCCTTCTTCGTCCCCTGCTCCCCTGCCTTCTTCATCAGGCTCCTTTCATGCTGGCAAGAAATTTGTTTTTCTTGTGGGAAAGTCCATTTGTATCTAAAGCTACACGAGTCACTCTAAATGGATTGTTTTAACTTGGGAACTTTTAGGAGATTTATGGGAATTGCCACTGTTGATATCTTGGCCAGCTGTGCCTGGCTCCTTTCTAAGCCGATGCAAAGGAAGCTCACACTATTAAAGTAGACAGAAACCTCTAGAAGGGCAGAGCAGACACAAGTTTTGCAGTCACATCACTGTGTTGGGCTCTGTGCTTTCAGCCTGCAAGAGAACATTCGTGGCAATTTGAAGAAATATTTTCCCCAAAAGCTTTTCCTGTAAGAACCCCTTTCTACCAAGCAGAGGGATGCTTTACTGGAGTGGCTTTTTGAGGCCACAGTGTTCTCAAATCCAGTGTGTGAGCTGAAGAACAAATATTTCTCTAAAGATTAATGTATAACCACTCAAGAATGTTTTCACATTAGTTCGGGGATAAGACCAGCAACTGTCACTGATCATCATTAAGGATGATAATATAGGTAATAGGTAATTTAATGTCACACACACACATGAACACACATCCAAACAAAGTCTCATTTTTCTGACATTAACCAGACTCATTAGGTAGCACCCAAGTGGTAGAACAAACAAAGCAGCCTCTTGAATGTTGAATTTCCAAACTTCAGTATCCACATCCCCATTTTATGAGTATGAAAACAAAATCATAGGATAAGTGACTTGCAAACAGTAATATATTGGAGACAGAACTAGAGCTGAGATTCTCTGCCAGGTCCAAAAACAGTATTTATTCCTCTCCACAGGTGGGTTCTACCCAGGCCACTGCATCAGAATTCCCAGGAGAAGGTCTATAAATCTATCGGGTGATTCATGATCAGTGCATTGGAGAGTTATGTATTATACTGCTCTCCTGCAAACGTCAACAAAGATAGACCGATCAATAATGATCAAACTTCACATTCAAGAAGCACCATGATGTCCTGGTATATGTAAAATCTGAGTCAAGAAGTCATTGAGGTCAGAGAGCCAGAATTTCAGGTCCCAAATCTCTTAAGCCAACTCCCTTTGGTGCAGGCAACACCATATTCATGCCACACAATTATCATCATCCAGAATGTTTCTTCTCATTCCTACTGAGCGCTTCCCACACCTGCTGTATTCCCTGTGAATACCTTGAGCATGGCATCAGCAAAGGAAAGTTGAGGGAATTCATTCAAAACTTCCCTAACACTAGCTATAAACTTGGAAGAGCAGCCCCATGTGCAAAGAAATGTGCTAGGTAATAACCCAACCAACTTCTTTTCTTAATCCTCCATATTTTCCCATTGATTTTTAGAGAGTGGAAGGGAGAGAGACAGAGAGAGAGAAGCATCAACATGAGAGAGACACATTGGTTGGTTGCCTCCCACATGAGCCCCAACCAGGACTGGGGATCAAACCTGCAACTGAGGAACCAAACCCGTGACCTTTCAGTCCTTAGGCTGATACTCTAACCACTGATTAAAACTGGCCAGGGCAGCCCAACCAACTTTCATCAAATTTAACCTTTTTTTCCCCCCAGCTCCCTAGCCTGTACCACATACTTAATTTATCCTTCCTCACTGATAACCAATATAAATGAATACCATACCTCCACATCTCACTGTATCTTAAGTCAAGACACAGCTCAGCTCACTGTAAGTCTGAAAGATGGTCTGTAGGACTTTGGTAAAGCACCTTTCTCAACATCAAGTCAAATAAAAGTTACTCACCATCAGACCTGCTCCTATAATTCCTGGGAACCACCACTCAAAGCAAGAGATGGGGTTTTGAAAAAATTTGCCTTCCTCAACTCTGTTGGCAATGAGAGGTATTGTATTGAGAACTACTCCTGACAGAAGTAGAACCAACAGGCTGAATCCATTGCAGGATGTCCATCCTTCACAGCAGGTCATGGTCACCCCCTGGTTCACTTAGAAATGCTGTTCAAGTGGCTGTTTGTATGGTACTTTATCCTGAGCCTCCTAACCTAGTTAAAGTTTAGCACTTATGAAAATTAATTTTGGGAATTGGTTTAGAGTCCAAGAGGGCAGACCTTATTGTGAGGACAGGAAGTAAGGATAAGCTTATATTATGATGAGATTGGGAAAGGAAGGCGGGGAAAAGGTCTATTGTTTCTGTTAGATAAATGTATGCATAAAAATAAGCAGATGGTAACTAAAAACAAGGAAGAAGGGGTTAAGAAATGCTCCTCTAACATATTTTACCAGTGTACCTTATAGAAGTGAAAGCAAGAATACCCAGTTAATATAAACTATTTTTTCCTGTTGTGTTGACATTATTACCAAGTAGTGAAGGTCTTTACTTTGAAATTGTTTAACAAGAAAACAAATAGGAGATTGGGGGGGGGGGAAGTATTTCTTCTGCTGCAAATGTTCTTGATTAGTCAAAATTTTAGGGAATACACAAAATTTTAAATTTCTTCATGTCATATTATTCCAGTCTTGCAGACTAACCCATTTAGAGGTAACCCACTTAAGACTTGTGGGAGATTTGGTCAATGCTACTAGACTGCAAGTGTTCAAGTATGGACACCAGAATGAAACATAGGAATAGGAGAGAGGCTGGAGGAGAGATGATGATGTTTTATTTTCTTTAAACCCTAAGTACTTACTTGGTCACTTACAGAATATTTTTAGACCAAGCTTCCCAATTGTCTTTCTACTAGTTTGTGAGCTTCTCAAGCAAAGGTCTGTAAGTGGACTAGGCTTTAAATACAAAAGTTCTCACTTATGCTAATTGTCCATCATGAATTGACAAGTAGGCTCTGCTCATGGTAGTTACTGAGAGTCCCATACTCACCCATCATCTCCATTCTGGCTTCCACAATTGTAGAGGCAGAGTGAAAAGACACGATGAGCCACATACTGAATCTGAGTATTTTTGGTTCATGCTTTATTGGCCAAATGAGTCACTCAGTTATGTTTGAGTTCAAATGGGTGATGAAATACAAACCAACTTTTATCCAGAAGCAAAATGAACTTTAGGCAGCTCTAATATTTACCATGCCTTCCTCCCATCTCAGTCCATAGCACGGATTCAGCAAATGCTATTGGGAATGATGAAGGAAGGAAAGAAGGAAAGGAGGGACGGAGGGAGGGAGGGAGGGAGGGAGGGAGGGAGGGAGGGAGGGAGGGAGGGAGGGAGGGAGGGGAGGAAGGGGTAGAGTCCATCTGTAAGTTCAGGTACAATGGGCTTAGAGAGTAGTGCCCCATCCTACAAAAGTAGGAGACAGAGGGTACTGGGTAGGCAACCTGCAGACTCTACCATATCATAAATTAATGAGCTGCGCCAGGAGAAACAAGCAGTCTGCAGAAAAAGAGTAGGAGGAGATGGTGAAGACGCAGGTGTGCAGGAAGAAGTGTGAGGGGTGGGAAACATCTGGCCCACAGGCCATTTAAGGCCCACGAGATCATTTGGTCTGGCCCCGCCTAGGCATTAGGGGTGAGTTAACTAAATGTTTGACCAAATAGAGCAGGTTAATTTTTAAGTTAATAATCTTGTATGGCCCTCTAATGAGGTTATAAATATCCAAATGGCCCTTAGCAGATAAAAGTTCCCCACCCCTGCTCTAGATGGAGGCAGAGAAAAGGTAGCTGCCTGGTTTCTCAAAGGCTTTCTACTTTTTTAATTTCTACTCCTTGGAGTAGATAACTCCAGGTAGACACCTACTGACTGCAGGTCCTGTCCTTGTTTTCTGTGAGATGCCTCTACATTCTTACAACAAATTATCCACTTTATACTACTGTAAGTGGGCTTCCATTTGTTTGCAAACAAAAATGCTAAAACTGAAAGTTCCTAAAATCAAGGATAGAAATATACAAATATCTTGTCCCCTACCACACTGAAGCAGCAAAAGGAGTTCAGAAAAGGAGGACGGCTAGAATTTGACACAAAAAATATTGTCAGAAGGGTTTTTCTGACAGGTGCAGAAAACCAAAACTCTCCTAGCTATGCTAAGCAAGAAGAGATGTAATTGGGGGATTATGGATACAAAATTGTTAGGGGGGCTGGTGGGGCAGGCTCTAGGCCAGCCGTGGGCAAACTACGGCCCGCGGGCCTGATCCGGCTGTTCTATCCGGTTCTCTTGCTCTTCCCTCCGCTCCTTTACTTTGAATTTATATTAGTTCACACAAACACTCCATCCATGCTTTTGTTCCGGCCCTCCAGTCCAATTTAAGAACCCATTGTGGCCCTCGAGTCAAAAAGTTTGCCCACCCCTGCTCTAGGCTGTCCCCTGGGAATGCCTTGCAGGACAGGAATGCTGAATGGTCCAGGGCTGCTGCTGCTGCCTCTGCAGTAGTCAAAAAGGCAGGGAAATCGGTCGAGTTCAAGCACACACCACTGCAGCTACAGTCCAGGAAGCCACTGCCTCTGTTGCAGCTCCTGCCCCTCCACATCCTCAAGGCTATTGACTAAACTTTGGAGCACTGCCTGTGATGTCTGCTGACACTACAACTGTTTCTTCACTTCCGTGAAACTAGTAACTGGACCCAGGGACATTGCTGCAGTGCAGAAAATTCAACACTCCAGTCTTTCTTAACAGCAACAGACAATAGCAGCAGAAAGAGGACTTCCACCTCATTTTTGTCTTCCATATTTCTCAAGGGTGGATCTTATTGTTGCAATATCCAGAGCTTAGATGTAGAGTATTCTAGGAAATGTAGTTTCCATCATTCTGGCTTCTGCCATACAGAAAGGCATACTAGAAGGACATAAAAATGGATATTGAGCAAAACAGTTCACCATAGTGATCTTATTTAAACTGTATGAAGAAAATTTTTTCTAGGTTATCTGGGATGACCATGTAACAGGTCCTTTTAAAATAACTTGAATTATGTTTGTATTTCTTACATATCTTAGATGTCTAGAATGTCTGGACATTTAGACTTGCATGTCTAGAATGATATGTAACATTTTAAAAACAACTTGAAACTACATGTTTAGTTCCAATGAGAACACTTCAAGAGTATTAGAAAGATTTGTTTCTTTAAGAGATAGGAGAGAGTTAGTTTGAGGAAAAATGGAGTCCATTTGTACCATTGGTGAAAACAAGAGTTGATGCAAAAGCATCTTGTTTATCCTCTCCCTAAGCTCATCACTTCCCCGCCTAGCTCCCTGCACACCACAGTCCTGGGAGCAGTGAGGATTATAGCCAAATACTAGGAACCATATTTCCTACTACACTGTATAGAAGAAGGTATCTCCTGCTATTTTCTGCTCAGTCTTTTCAACCCCTATCTCTGAAGTTCCACCACATGAAAGATTCACATGATCCTAAGGTAGCTCCATCCATGCACCAACTATGCACCACAGTACCCTGTGTTTATGTGGTATGAATAGGTATGAAATGCACATCCATGTTCTGTCAGGCAACCTCTCCTAAATACACTCCCATTAAAGGTTTTATTAGGACATGGGTTTTATATGCAGACACAGCTACTTGTCCATCAATGTTCACGCTTTTACTTTTCATAGTAGACTAGAGGCCCGGTGCATGAATTTGTGCATGGGTGGGGTCCAGCTGGCCCGCCCCGATGGGGGTCTATTGGACAGGGCTGGTGGGGGGGTGGGGCCGCGGGCAGTTGGCAGCCAGTCCCGCCTCCGATCAGGGTGTTGGGGGCCAATCGGGGTCCAGGCCGGCTCATCAGGCTGGTTGGCTGCCACAGTGTGCATCATAGCCACAGGTCATTCTGGTTGTTCTGAATGTTCTGGTCATTCTGCCATTACAGTTGATGGGCTTTTATATATATAGACTAGAGGCCCAGTGCACGAAATTTGTGCATGGGGGGGTGGGTGTCCCTCAGCCCAGCCTGCACCCTCTCCAATCTGGGACCCTTCGAGAGATGTCTGACTGCCCGTTTAGGCCCAATCCAGGTGGGACATCCCTCTCACAATCCACCGGGATTGGGCCTAAACGGGCAGTCAGACATCCTTCTCACAATCCAGGACAGCTGGCTCCCAACCGCTCGCCTGCCTGCCTGCCTTCCTGATTGCCCCTAACCGCTTCTGCCTGCCAGCCTGATCACCCCCTAACCACTCCCTTGCCAGCCTGATTGATGCCTAACTGCTCCCCTGCCAGCCTGTTTGCCCTTAACTGCCCTACCCTACAGGCCTGGTCACCCCTAACTGCCCTCCCCTGCAGGCCTGGTGCCCCCTCAACTGCTCTCCCCTGCAGGCCTGGGTCCCCCCTAACTGCCCTTCCCTGCAGGCCTGGTTGCCCCCAACTTCCCTCCTCTGCTGGCCTGGTCACACCTAACTTCCCTCCCCTGCTGACCTGATCGCCCCCAACTGCCCTCCCTTGCAGGCCTGGTCCCTCCCAACTGCCCTCCCCTGCTGGCCATCTTGTGGTGGCCATCTGTGTCAACATGGGGGCAGGATCTTTGACCACATGGGGGCAGCCATCTTGTGTGTTGGAGTGATGGTCAATCTGCATATTACTCTTATTAGATAGGATAGAAGCCTGGTGCATGGGTGGGGGCCAGCTGGTTTGCCCTGAAGGGTGTCCCGGATCAGGGTGGGGGTTCCCTTGGGTGTGGTGGAGTGGCCTGGGCGAGGGGCCTGTGGTGGTTTGCAGGCCGGCCACGCCCCCCAGCGACCCAAGCGGAGGCCCTGGTATCTGGAATTTATTTATCTCCTACAATTGAAACTTTGTAGCCTGGAGTGGAGCCAAGCATTCTGCTTGCTCTGTGGTGGCAGCCATTTCTGTTGGGATTTATTTATCTTCTATAATTAAAACTTTGTAGCCTGGAGTGGAGGCCTGGGCTGGCAAGGGCAGGTGGAAAGCTTGGCTTCCTCCATTGCCAGGGAAACCCAAGCCTCCCTCCTGTTCTCTGTGGCTGCAGCCATCTTGGTTAGGTTTATTTGCATATTCACTCCTGATTGGATGGTGGGCGTGGCTTGAGGGCATGGCAGAGGTATGGTCAATTTGCATATTACTCTTTTATTAGATAGGATAATTGTTGGAAAATGTCTGCCAATCATGAACTACATTTCCCAGCTCTCCATGCATTTAGATTGGACCATGTGACTACTTCTCACCAATGGGAAGTGAGGGAAATAGACTGGGTCACTTTCACACTAAGGATCTTAATACATTGTGGACCAGTAGTTTTATTGCTAGCTTTGCCCAGTGGCCAGATAAGTTTCTACTGAATGGGTACAAAAAACGTTTTACATAAATGTTAAAAGCGCACTTTAAAATTAAATACCCATTGTATTTTAAAGTTATTTATTACATGTTCTTACAAGCCAGTATCTTTTTAAAGAATTTTTGTGATTGGCTACAAGCCTTAGAACAGAAAACACAAGAATTCTCATGATCCGTCGGCAATGTGTTAAGAAGTGATGGTTTTTGTTCCCTTCTCTTCTTTTCCACTTACATTTTGCAGACAACCAAGTGAACTTGAAAGTCATATGTTGAAAATACACATCAACCTAGATCCCTGAATGACTGAGCATATCACAGCTCCCCAGCCCCTACCCCTTCTGCCCACCCAGAACTGCTCAGGATGATTGACATCGGCAGGAAATAAATGTCTACTGTATTATGTCACTGTACATTTTTGTGTAAATTTGTTACAGTAGGTAGCACTACCTCAATACATTCAGTGTATCCTTTTGTCCTTCACCTTAGAACCTTCCTAAAGTCTGAAACTCCCACCCCTCCTCAAAACAACATAAAAAACAAATCAAAGACAGTGAAATTCTTTTTCCTGGTGTTTTATTCAGAAATTATATTTAGGAGTATTAGAGAATACTAAAACAGTAAGAAGCATACAGTATATAACCAAGGTCCATAATAACACAAGTGCAGGAGTTCTACAAACAGAAAAGTAAATATTTTAAAAGAATTAAATACATTAAAAAGCATTATTTCATTCCACTGAGCTCATTAATGTGAATTGTTACACCCTAAGGAGCAAACTGTGGCCTGTTCTTATTGCAATACAATTGATAGATCGAGTTGGATTGAGAGATGTTTATGTATATACTTTATAAATACTGTGTATATATAAATGCCCACTACAGCCAACATATATAAAAGTGTCTATTGGGTAGGGAACCTGTGAATTTAGTTTTGAGAACTCAATAGTTTAAATACCACTAAAACTATAAAGGTCTTTAGAGATTCTTAGCTCAAGCTTATCATTTTACAGATGAGTAAGTATGACAGTAAAGCTCGGGAAAGCTAAGGTGACATTCATAATCAGGCTGTTCTGGCAGAGCCTGGACTTGATTTGGGGGCTTCTGACTTCTAATCAGGTATCTTTCTATTAAATCACAAGCTCAATAGGTAGGTGAACCAGAGAGATAAAAGTTCAGGATGTCTAAACATCTAAGCACAGGAGTGATACCGCCCCCTGCAGCACCTGCCAGGAGGCCGGGCCGCCTAACAGCAGCATTGCTTCTGACAACAGCACTTACACTGGCAGCACTTCTGCTGACAGCAGCCCTTCCCACAGCCACAGCCACAGGAGCCACAGCCACAGGAGCCACAGCCACAGGAGCGGCGACAGCAGCAGACCACGGGGACGCTGCAACAGCCCCCGCAGCAGCCACGGCAACAGGGGCAGCAGCTGGAGCAGCAGCCGACCCGGTAGCATCTGCAGGTGGTGCAGCCACCACAGCCACCACCACAGCCACCACAGCCTCCACAGCCACCACAGCCGCCACAGCCGCCACAGCCACCACAGCCGCCACAGCCACCACAGCCACCACAACCACAGCACCCCATGGTGTCAGTAGAGAGGACTCAGGAGAGGTGAGGAGGGAGACTCAGGAGGTGATGGAGGTCTGATACCCACTCTGCTGGGGAGCCCTTAAATACTACCTTTGGCTTGGGCTTGACTCAAGCACATGACTACTTCCCTGTTTATCTGTTTCCCTGGGCGAATTTTAGGGTCCTTAGTTTACTTCCTTGAGGACTTTTGGCCACCTAAGGTAGCTTACTTTACTTCCAAATTGCTTTGTTTTAAAGAAATATTCACAACAGAACTATGAGAGTCTGAAATATTTTAGTCATTTTCCGCACAACCAATGCAAGGTTGACTCTGAAGTTTTAATGTGAATTGTAAGCATGTGAGATTGAATCTTTTTCATGTTTATTCAAAGTCTTCACTGATCCTCTAAGAGATGGCACAAAGACATGGGGTGGCATTGTCTATCAATTAGAGGCCTCAAGACTAACATTTCCCAAACCTCTCATGTCCCAGCTTCAAGGAGAAGAGTCTAGGGGGCCTTTCCCATCCTTTTTAAAGCTTCCACTGTTCCAGGTCAGTACTCAGATTCTGCAAATAAAAGAGGAGCTGTGATGAGAGTCACTCAAAAGTTAGCAAAAAGAACTCTCAAAATCACAAGGCTTTGGGTCCCGGAGTCAAGCCTTGGAGCAGCTGGTGCACAAGCCGTGTGCAATCCCACAGCATGGCTCACGGTGCATAGATGGGCCCACTGCCGGGCTGTGCGACCAGGATGCGAACCATGGTCCTTGCCCAGAACTTTCCACCAGGACACCTAAACAAGAGAGTAGGAGCAATTGGAAAACATATTCAATATAATTTTTTACTTGACACTTTAAGCAAGTATTACCTCTAAAATACAACAGAGTGTGAAGTGGAGATAAATCTTGTTTGTAAGGTATAGGCCCACCAAGAGACTGCTTTGGAATGGTTTAGAATGTGAGTGTTACCGAACTCAAGGGGTCTGGGACTTGGGCTATTCCATTCAAGAACAAGACGTGATTGTCATTAGGTAGTTTTCTTTACTTGCAGCAAGTAAAGGAGACAGGGATTCACACCCAAAGCTCCGTCTCCCAGAAAGGAGCATGCTTATATGCATTCTTTGGTTAACTGCACATCCTATCTTCTTTTCAGTTGGCTACATTTATCTGGTTGAGTTCTTGTCAAGTTCATCCTGATTACAGCTGCATCTGCAAAATACTAGGCTACATTTTAACATTTAGCAAGAATAGCATTTAGTAAGAGCCATGCAGACCTTGAGACCCTGATCCTATCTCACAGAAGCACATGTACAAACTAGTCATTTCAATGGCACATGCTAAGCTCTGTTTTAGAGGCATGTTCCAGGGAAGGCCCTCCTTCCCAGGGGGCATAATCCTATATAATAAAGAGGTAATATGCAAATTAACCCTCATGATCTCACAAGATGGCTGCCTACGACCAGGCTAGTAGTTGGGGGGGGTAGTGAAGGATGACTAAACGACTAAACAGCAGGCTGCGTGGGGCAACCAGGCCGGCAGTGGGGGCTGTAAGGGATGACCAGGCTGGCACGGGGGCGGCAAATGGGGCTGACCAGGCCAGCAGGGGGGGGCAGTTAGGGGTGACCAGGCTGGCAGAGGGGTATAGTTGGGAGTGACCAGGCCGGCAGGGGGGAAGTAAGAGGTGACTAGGCCGGGGAGGAGGGGGCAATTAGGGGCAACCAGGCCAGTGGGGGGGTGCAGTTGGGGGTGACCAGGCCAGCAGGGGGGGGGGCAATTGGGGGCAATTAGGCTGGTGGGGTGGGCAGTGAGGGGTGACTAAGCTGGGAGGGGGGGGCAGTTGGGGGCAACCAGCCGGCAGAGCAGGGCAGTTGGAGGTGACCAGGCCAGCAGGGGGGGCAGTAAGGGGTGACCAGACTGGCGGGGGGGGGGGGGCAATTAGGAGCAACCAGGCAGGCAGGCAGGCAGGTGAGCGATTAGGAGCCAGTGGTCCAGGATTGTGAGAGGGATGTACGACCCTGGGATCGGGCCTAAACTGGCAGTCGGACATCCCCCAAGGGGTCTCGGATTGGAGAGGGTGCAGGCTGGGCTAAGGGGACCCCCCCCCCCCCCGCCCAATGCACGAATTTCATGCACCGGGCCTCTAATTCTTCCATAATCATGGGAGTTTTCCATGCACCCAAGAAGCACTCTTGGATCTGGGCAATAGGAGCCCTGCATGTTAGGTCCCATTGATCATAAGCACACAAAAATAAATCTGCTAAAGAACACAAGGGGCCTGGCAGGTGTTGCTCAGTGGTTGAGCATCGGCCCATGAACCAAGTGGGTGGTCACTGGTTCAAATCTCGATCAGGACACATGACTGGGTTGCAGGTTCCGTCCCCAGTAGGGTACATGCAGGAGGCAGCCCATTGATGATGTTTCTCTCTCATTGATGTTTCTATCTCTCTATCCCTCTCCCTTCCTCTCTCTCTAAAAATCAGTAAAAACATATTTGAAAATAAAAGAACACAAGGGCCCCTCTGCCACTTAGGATCCAGAGCTCAGCCTGTGAACCTAAACATCTGCTGTGTGGGGTGACAGCTCAGGCCCCGGGAAGTGCTTCTTCACAGCATTTGTCCTGTATCCTGGAAACGGGAGCTGAACCCTCTGCCTGTCCTGGCGGCTTGTGGGCTGATGGCCTCAGAGCCTGTGGGGGTGGCCTTGTATGGTAGGGATACTTAGGCAGGAGAAAAGACAGGTGGACTGGTCGCATCCTTCCTCTCAGCATGAATACACAATATCCTTGTGTAACAAAGTGTCATTTCCAGTAAGGAGAGGCCAGCGTCCTCCTGCTTCTCCTAGCGTCCTAGTTCCTTGTTCTGCAGGTGCTCACATGTTCCTGTGGAATTCACAACAGTGCATGTGGCGGCTGAGCAATGTTTACAGTATTAAACATATCCTTCTCAGGCTGTTTACATGTGGGTCTAAAATTAACTTGCATGGAATAGGCTATTGATCCTTCACATTGGCCGGAAATGGACATCAAACACTGGGCTGATGAACACTTCCATAATATATTTGCTAAAATTTAATTAAATATTTTAAAAAGTAAATGAATATTTCAGCTTTACTTAAATAATTTTTATTTGAAATTTAGACATTTATTAATTATAAATTTTGTCTCTTAATTTTGTAGGTAATTTTGAAGATTTTTTAAAAATATATTTTTTTACTTTACACTTTCTGTATTTTGTTGTTTTGATAAAAATATATGCAAATGTTTAGTTTGAATACTATAAAGTTCATTTTTAATTCTGTAGATCATTACTGTTAATGGATTACAAATTATGTTTTAAACATTTATTATTATAAATAGTTAATAATTTGCTGAAATGATGGTAACAGTCTTAAATAAATATATAATAACTTGTGAATTATGTGTATCTCTATTTTACTAATCCTATCATCCTGACCCTTCAACAGAATACCCAGACATAATGCAACAGTGACTAAGTTCAGTCTTTAATATTTTGTTAAAAATCACATATTTATGCATATTTTCATTTGGTTGTTATGAAGGTATATTTGACAAGAAAGAGGATAGAGCACATTTTAACAACCTGTTATTCTGATTTATCGTTTTATTATTGAGTCACATGATTCGCAGTCTTCCATTTGTACACAAATCTCGGCCCTGCACATGCGAGGGTTGGGCTTGCATGCAAAGGGACAGCAAGGGTGTGGAGGGACTGAGTGCAGGGAGCAGTGGGGAGCCAGCAGGCATGAGTCACTTCAGGAAGACAGGGGCCACCCTCAAAGGAGGCTTGAAGACTGCTCTCAGATGTCTGTGCTTATGGTGATTGGCTGCCTTGAATGGTCAGGTGGGGGAGGAAGAAGTCCCCATAGCCCAGGGAATAGGCAAGGAATCCTTTCTGCAGGGCAGGTAGTGATGATGTTCAAAACCACATCTTCTAGGATGCAGCATCCCAAGATTAGAAAAACGGATGGATTCCTCCAGCGTGGAGAGTATCCTCAGGAAAAATCTGCCCCAATCCCTGCAATCAAATCTGAGCCATTGGTTGCTCTAGAAATTAGCACATAGTGGCAGTTATAACCTATACTTACTCACTATAAAACAAAATAATCTGCAGGCATAATTTTTAGTTTCATTTTTGAAGATAAGATTATAATCAAACTGTTTCTAAACCATTTGCTGTGAAACTTTAGTACCTGTTTAAATAGATTCACTTCCAAGTTTCTCTCTCCTGTACCAATTTTCCCTCAATAATGAACACCTCCAGTACTTCCATTTTAAAGTTGAAGATACTGAGACTCAATTAGGTAAAGCACTTTGCCCAAGGTCCCACGAGTGGGGACTTAGAGCTGGGATTCTGAGCCAGGTCGCAGTGACCTTAGGCGGCGTGCTCTGTCCATTTTGTGTAAGAGGACAGAAAGGGCATGGTCTACGTCTTTGGCATTGCTCCAGCCCCCCTCCCATTTTATTTGGTCCACTTTTTGTTTTCAGTCCTTTCTCCCATACCTGGGTCTCCTGCTGCATTTAGCCCTAGGATCTGGGGTTTTGGGTTTGCTTTCCTGGCTCCCACCTTCAAAGCAGAAACTCTCTCTTTATCAGGCCCCACCACCCAACGCCAGGTAAGAGACCATCATTCTGGTGGGACCTGAGGTGAATAGGCCAGTGTCCATCTGGGCAGATGACAGATGAAGGTGTTGGAGGTCACATCTCATATACTCTTCCTGTGACATCATTGTGACTAGCTTGAAGCTGAAACCTTGACCTGGCCAGCTGAGTGCCTGCATCAGTGGAACAGCTGAGCCATCAGTGCCTACTGTGACTGTCCTGTTCCCTTTATCACTGCCTACCCAGAGGCCTATTACCTGTTGCCTGCCACAGACCCATCACATGGTCATGAAATACTTTTTTTTTTTTTAAATATATTTTATTGATTTTTTACAGAGCGGAAGGGAGAGGAGGGATAGAGAGTTAGAAACATCGATGAGAGAGAAACATCGATCAGCTGCCTCTTGCACGCCCCCTACTGGGGATGTGCCCGCAACCAAGGTACATGCCCTTGACCGGAATCGAACCTGGGACCCTTGAGTCCGCAGGCCGACGCTCTATCCACTGAGCCAAACCGGTTTTGGCATGAAATACTTTTTTAATATGTCATGACTAGTGACTTCTTATCATAATTAGTGTAATTTATAATGTAGTCATGACAATGATAAGGTATATTATTTCCAGACTTTCTGTTTCCTTAACATGAAGATTGTATATTGTGCCCTTCCAGGGACTGGACTTCCTGAGCATCCCTAGGGAAATCACCACACAGCATTAGATTCAAGGCCAAATTTTCATGGAGTAGATCTAAACATGAGACCAAATTCTCCATTATGTGTGGATCCAATTGCTAGGGACACTCAACATTGTCTTCCAATTAGGTTTCATCCACCAGAAACCATTAGTTGTCTATCTTATCATTATAGATTCTCAAGAAATGACTTAACCTCTCTCTGTGGTCAGGGATTTTTCCCCACCCCATGTAATGAACCTGAATGCTTAGTTTGAGCCTTTGAGCCTGATCCTCCTTTGACCACAGAATAGGTACAACAAAGCAAAACAAAATAAAAACATCTGGCAAACACAAGAAATCAAAGAGCCTTTCAGGTATTGACTAATAGTTATCAAATTACCTCTCAGCTATTTTTTCTTTTCCAGAGCAAGTTTATTCTAAACTTTATTATTATTTACACTTCATTAGTTCTGTCTATTTCTTTGCTTTGCTCTTGCTCATTCCTTCCCTGTCCTGTTTGCTTCCTTCTCACCTTAAACACCCTGGTGTCTTACCAGAGCTTCCAGAATAAAATCCAGAATTATTAGGGTGCCTTAGGAGGCCCTCCCTGAGGTGGGCACAGATGCTCTCTGGCTTTAATCTCCCCGCTCTCTCACCATTTTTCCCCCACTCCAGCACAGCTGCCTCTCTCTCTCTCCAATAAATGTGTTCCTAGCTTAGAACTTTGCACTCACTGTGTGTACCAGTTTGAATTGGACCAGAAAAAGAGAAACCACACTAACAGTTGTTTTAAAGGAAAGATTTAATTCAGAGAATCCGATGCATAACAAGAAAGGGTTGGAAGAGGTGGTTGATCTTAGCTTCGCAGGGACAGCCAAGCACCAGATAACCAGGGAGTCTGGAAACCGCTGCTGATGGGCACAGCTGCTCAGGCAGCTGAGCTGGGGGGAGTCTGAGCAGTGGCACCTGCAACACCAAACCCTGCATTTGCTACATCCCACACATCCACCTGCACCTGAGAGGAGGAACGGTGGCCTCCTCTCCTACCACCACTTCTCAGGGACAGAAAAACACTTCAGTGAGTGGTTCTGGAAATACAGTTCCCAGGTTTCTAGCCCTGGTGCAGGGGGAGCCCAGAGGCATGGGAGCGAAGGAAACTGACCAGAAGAGCAGATTCTCTACTGCCACCCCCACCTCTTCCCAAGATCAGCTCTTTCTAGAGGTCGTTTAACCACTCCTCCACCCCATACTCCTGCTCACATGACCCTACTTCTCTTGTCGCTGGTTAGTACCTAAAAGGATCATATTGTTTACTTGTTTATGTTTTATCTTCTGCTACTAAACTATAATTGCATTGATAGCAAACTCCTCATGGCTGTGGACCCTGCACTACCAGTGTAGACTCTGCGCTCACAGTGTAGACCCTGTACTCACAGTGTAGACTCTGCACACAGAGTGTAGACCCTGCACTCACAGTGTAGACCTGTACTCACAGTGTAGACCCTGCACTCACAGTGTAGACCTGTACTCACAGTGTAGATCCTGCACTCACAGTGTAGACCCTGTACTCATAATGTAGACCCTGTACTCACAGTACCAGGGGTGGGCAAACTTTTTGACTCGAGGACCACAATGCGTGCTTAAACTGGACCGGAGGGCCGGAACAAAAGCATGGATGGAGTGTTTGTGTGAACTAATATAAATTCAAAGTAAAGGAGCGGAGGGGAGAGCAAGAGAACCAGATAGAACAGCCGGATCCGGACCGCGGGCCGTAGTTTGCCCAAGGCTGGTATAGACCCTGTACTCACAGTGTAGACCCTGCACACAGAGTGTAGACCCTGCACTCACAGTGTAGACCTGTACTCATAGTGTAGACCTGTACTCACAGTGTAGACCCTGTACTCACAGTGTAGACCCTGTACTCATAGTGTAGACCCTGTACTCACATGTAGCCCTGTACTCACAGTGTAGATCCTGCACTCACAGTGCAGACCCTGTACTCATAGTGTAGACCCTGTACTCACAGTGTAGACCTGTACTCACAGTGTAGACCCTGCACACAGAGTGTAGACCCTGTACTCACATGTAGCCCTGTACTCACAGTGTAGATCCTGCACTCACAGTGTAGACCCTGTACTCATAGTGTAGACCCTGTACTCACAGTGTAGACCTGTACTCACAGTGTAGACCCTATACTCACAGTGTAGACCTGCACTTACAGTGTAGACCTGTACTCACATGTAGCCCTGTACTCACAGTGTAGACCTGTACTCACAGTGTAGATCCTGCACTCACAGTGTAGACCCTGCACTCACAGTGTAGGCCCTGCACTCACATGTAGCCCTGTACTCACAGTGTAGACCCTTCACTCACAGTGTAGATCCTGCACTCACAGTGTAGGCCCTTCACTCACAGTGTAGACCCTGTACTCACAGTGTAGGCCCTGTCCTCACATGTAGACCCTGCACTCACATGTAGTCCCTGCACTCACATGTAGCCCTATACTCACAGTGTAGCCCTGTACTCACATGTAGCCCTGTACTCACAGTGTAGACCTGTACTCACAGTGTAGACCCTGCACTCACAGTGTAGGCCCTGCACTCACATGTAGCCCTGTACTCACAGTGTAGACCCTGCACTCCCAGTGTAGACCCTGTACTCACAGTGTAGACCCTGTCCTCACATGTAGACCCTGCACTCACATGTAGACCCTGCACTCACAATGTAGATCCTGCACTCACATGTAGATTCTGCACTCACAGTGTAGACCTGTACTCACAGTGTAGACCCAGCATGTCAAACTCGCAGCTGGCGGGCCGCATGCCTTGTTTATTTGGCCCATGTTAGTTTTTGAGTTTGACATGCTTGTTGTAGACCCTGCACTCACATATAGACCCTGTACTCACATGTAGACCCTGTACTCACATGTAGACCCTGAACTCCCAGTGTAGATTCTGCACTCACAGCGTAGACCTTGTACTCACAGTGTAGACCCTTAGTGGTAGTGGCCTAACCAGTGTGCTGCCTAACCCTTTATGAGAAAAGTTTGTGACGTGCTCTACAGTCTTAACTTCCTTTAGATTATTTTGTGGTTTACTTGATTGATTAGAACAAAACTTTTTTCTTAATTAAGAAAATATTTACTATTATTGTTCTGGGAGAAGTTAAAAAACTGATAAAAACGAGAAGCACAGTCCAGCCAGGTAGCTGCAGGCCTTCCCTGTGTTCATCTTCGTCATGTCCCAGGGTTTATTCCCTTTGGGTGTGTCTGGGAATACAGAGATTAGCTAGAACTGTGCCTTAATGGCACCTCTTTGGGAACATTGCCTGGATTATCAGCTAACAATTGATTGTGGGGAATTTCCAAGGTGATGTTTATAGCTTTTGCTGCCTGGCTCCTGTTCAGCTCTTTCTGATAAAGGAGACCAGGAAGGAGGACAGCTGTTTGTCCCCTCCAACCTGGCCTCACTGCATCCCTCTGGAGCTGGGCTTGGTCCTGTCAGCTCCTATAAACATTCTTCCTGCCAGATGTGTCTTTGTGACTTGAAAGAAAAATTTTCTGTGGACTCAAGTTCAATAGGAGTTGAGTTGACCAGGGAGAAGTCTTTCATATAGAAAGCTGGACCTGCTTCTAGAGACCTGGGTGCATGTAATGTTTTCTTTTAAGTGTTAACTCTGTTCTTCCAAAGGTTTTTCTAGTCACTCCAATTGGGCCCTCTTTATACCCTTTGCTCCCACAACACCCACCCCTTTGTCCCTCTTTGCTCATGTGTCTGGGACAGTTTGTTGGTGTTGTTACTTCATACTTCAATATTTGGTATAACATTTTAGTTCTCCCATAAACTTTCACAGACAGACTCTTTAAGATGCTCAGCAGCCTTCAATCTCATGGGTTTCACCCTCCTTGGAAGGCAATTTTGGTTACAAAAAGCAAAAGATTTATTTTGGTTACCATGGTGAAGTTGGGATGCTGTGGAGAAGAAACTTAGAGCAGAGTTATGCTTCCCTGGTTTGTGTGTCAGGGAAGAAAAGAGCCAAGGGCTGAAGTCTGAACAGGAGCTGGCCATGAACATAGGGGAGCAGGAGCCATCGAGGTAAAGGCAAGAGTAGGTGTGGAGACTGAGATAGGAAGGTTCTGGAATTAGAAGAATCGAAATAAAGCTAGAGTATGTGGGTTTTGGAGAAAGGATAGGGAATGGCTTGTAATGAGACTGCAGGGTTGAAAGGAGCATGCCCAACATTATAGGATCTGTTGGAATTCTGAACTTTCTTCTGTGAGTGGTGGGTCTGCTCTTAGCAGGGCAGTGAGGGTTCCATTTCTTGCTATGTGGACAGCAGATTGGAAAGGGATAAAGACAGAGGTGGAGAGACAGTGAGGATGCTGTTCTGACAGACAAATAGGTGGGGTGGATTAGATTTAGGTATGGCAATGGTGGTAGAATGAAGTCAAAGGATTGAGCATATTTCCACAAGGGGACTTATAGGTTGGTGATGGAGGGGCGTGGTCAGGAATTTCCCCAGGTTCTGAAGGCCAGGTGTGGGAGGAGCAGCTGTGTGGCTGGGGCTGTTCTGGGTGAGGGCAAGATTGTAACTTTGGGGTCAATCATGTAGAAGGGGAAATACCTGTGCATTGTCTCTATGGAGATGTCGAGTAGGCTGTTGAAAAGGACTAAAGAGGAGGAGCCCTCACAGGAGCCACAGGAGAGGAAAAGCAGAAAGCTGTGCCAAGGTACCAAGGAAAGAGGACATTTCAGGAGAGAGCAAACGACTCTAAGAAAACAAAGCATGCTAAGAGCTGGGCGTGAGGAGGCTGGACCTGGTGTACTGGACTTAGCAACATGGAGCTTGGGCAAGAGCCGTGTCCGTGGGGAGCTGGGCTAAAGAAAGAAGGTGAGTGGTGACTTGTTATATTTAGATTTCGCTTGAATTCTCCAACCAACAAGAGCCCCGCTCAGGCCTCGGGAAAACGTCTTCAGGAATCACTTTGAAACACTAACGCACTTACCTACTTGGGCATCCTACACCTTAGGAGCTGGCCAGGAGGCCACGGAGTTGTTATTCTAATCTAATGTCTTTTCCACATGAACCCAGGAGCCCTGCCCTTTATCTCCATGGACTCGGGAAAAAAACTAGCAGAGTCATTGAGCTCAGTGCAGATAGCATCCCTGTGTAGTTACATGGAGTTGTAACCGCCACCTTTCTGAGCCCCTGAAGGCAAAGGTCAGGTTTATTCCCGCTACTGGGCCAAGTGTCCTTTGGTCAGTGAGATCAGGATAAGAAAAAAAAAAGAAAGAAAGAGGCCTCTTGTTTACAGAGGTGACAAAGCCAGACATAGAAAGTGTGCTTAGAGGAATATCAGGAATGTCGGACTACCCCAAATATCTCCCCACCTGCTGCTCACTAGTGGGGTCTCTAAGTTTGCCAGCGGAGCTTCGTTTCCCTGGGGTCAGGGAAGGGTTAAAAACTGGGTGCACCTGGAAGGACAAAGGATGAAGAAGGCATAAAGGTCGGCAGGGAGAGTCAGAGTACTAACCAAACAGGAACCCCAAAGGGGAGATAGGAAAACACGCACCTGACTTCCTTCTTGAATTTGCTGAGTAGTGAGCCACACGGGGTGTTAAAGGCACAGTCTGAGCATTCAGGCTCCTTGTGGAGAAGGTATTATGTCAGGGCTGCTTTGCGAGGGTGTTCAGGTCGCGCACTGCACACCTTCAGGGCACCGTGTGTATCTCCGCCCTAATGGCAGTTTGCTGAAGGTGAGGTGAGCCTGGGTGAAGGGTGGAGCCATAAAACGTATGTTTCCACATGACAAAGTGAGTCTTTTCCATTCTTTATTTGTAACATGTAACCCAGGACAACACATAACTGAATGTTTGGATGTTTTTTTAATGTTGATGGTGAAAGTGTCTTTTATTCCAGTTTCTTTATTTAAAAACCAATAGAATAGAGGTCACTCTTGGGTCAGTGAATATGGGAATTTCAGATTCAGGGCATTTTGCAACTGCTTAAGGGATGGAGGGCAGAGGACTGGCTAGAGTCCTTCTCTGTCTGTTAGAAGGTGTGTAAGCAAGACGAGCAATCTTACATGGGACTGAGAGTACAAACCCAGGTATGTTTGACATACAAAGACAAGTAGGTATGTTTATTGCCTCACATGGTTTGCATGTGTGAGTATGAGAGAGAGAGAGAGAGAGAGGTGTGAATGAACACAGAAAAAGAATATGAAAATAGTGGACACAAGAGGGCAGTGTGTGCTCAAACGTCAGCCTGGGCCAGGAAAAGGAATTCAACCTCCAGAAACTCCTAGCTTAACTCCTAGACCTGAAAGGGATTAATAAAATGTTTGGAAGGGGCAAGATTGGCCCTGGAACCTAATTAGGGGGCCGAATGTAATGGCAGTGTGGAAAGGCAGCCTGTCAGGAGCAGGGGAATTTTTTGTTGGCAGAGGGTTGGGGGAGGGGTTCAAAACTGTGAAGCAAACTATATAGCAACCTGCACTAACAATGACTTGTCTGTTAGAATACTGAGAAAAGACAGACTTCAAGACTGCAGAGAATCAGAAGCTGTCTTGAAAAACTGTATTCTGGCCCTGGCTGGTTTGCTCAGTGGTTAAAGCATTGGTCTATGGACCAGAAAGGGTCACAGGTTTGATTCCCAGTCAAGGGCATGTACCTGGGTCGCAGGTTTGAGCCCTTCCCTGGTCCAGGGTGCGCAGGAGGCAGCCAATCATGAGTCTCTCTCATATCGATGTTTCTCTCCCCTTCCTCTCTCCCTTCCACTCTCTCACTAAAGATCAATGGAAAAAATATCCTCAGGTGAGGATTAAAAAAAGAAGAAAAAGAGGAAAATTTACTGAGTACTTGCTATGTGCCAGGGATGAGTCTAAGGGCTCCTGAAGTTCACTTTCTAATGGGGAAGGATGAGTTAACCAGGACACAAATCAAAAGCCTCAGGCACATATCTGTCTATTCTTTTCTCTCGGAGCCAACCCCAACCAGCACTACCTATGTTATCTATTCTTATTCTTAAGCATGGCCCCAGGCCACATTTCAGAGAGACATCTGCTTCCTGTTTAGTGGAGAGTGGTGACGACAACCACCTTCTATCAGGTGAAAGGACTCGATGGAAGTATTCAGTCTTTGCCATAGAGATGGTCTCTGACTTGGCCTTGTTACCAGAGAGACTATGAGACCTTGGTTCTTGTCTTCTTGAAGGAAAGATTTCAATCAAGAGACAAAGTGTAGAAAAGCAAGCAAGAATTTATTGGCCGCAGCACAAACATACTAAGGACAGCGAAACAAGGAAGGGCAAGGAAGCAGCAACAGGCTGGGCTGCTGTGGCTCACTGGGAAGTCAGAGAATAGGGAAGCCAGGTTCAGGGGGTTAGCCCGGGATGAGCTGCCGCTGCCCATTGCAAACGTAGCATTTGACCGTGACCTAGTGCATAAAGCAGCACATTCTGTCAAAAGGTCCAACAGGCACGCACCTGTCCCCAGGCTGGTGTCTTTCATGTGCTGTGACAGCCTGTTCTGCTGCCAATCCATCTTGCAATTCCTGTCACATCGCTCGATCTCGCATTTTCTGCCTCAGTGGCATTCACAGGTCATCACCGGGGCACAGGGAAGCATTGTGCAGTGAAAAATGTGCCCCGACAGTACTGTGTTCCTGACCCAAAGTGGGACTTTTGAGTTTTGTCAGTCAACTCAGAAGAAATTGGGACGGGGGAGGGGGGGCGGGGGGAGGACTTCCTCCGTTAATTTGATGGGGACAACAACTGGATTCAAGGACTTGGATTAGCTGAAGACGTTGACAAAAGAAGGTAGATATCATCATTCTAAATACACTTTGCTCTTTGCTCCATCTCAATTCGGGTGAATTGTCCATATTCTGTCAGGCGTGCATGTCTCCATCTGCCAGCACCATGTCTCCTGCCAGGATTCTTCATTCTACCCATCAGGCGTACTTTTTCAGACTTTGTCTTTCCTGTCAGGAAAAATTAAATCCATTATTTTCCTCAGGCCTTGAGAGAGTTTCTTACTTTAGAGGAAAAGGAGCAAAGGGGGGTGGCTTTATGACAAATTAATAATAATATAATTTTAATAATAATATAATTTATTATATTATTAATAATAAAATTAATAATAATATTTAAATTGCTTATTTTAGAGTAAGTGATACATACACATGGTACAAAATTCCCAAAGTTCAAACGTGGATTCAGTAGGAAAACCTCCAGGTGCCCACACGCTGTTTCCCAGGCCCCTCAACAGGGTCAGCCACAGGTGCCAGGGTCTTACATCTTCCTAGAGACAGTCTGCATACATCAGCAGGGTATTCTTCATCTGTTCTTCATTGTGTGTGAATATAGATCTTCATTTATTACATGTACTGGGGTGATACTGGCTAATAGGACCATATAGGTTTCAAGTGTACATTTCTATGATACATGATCTGTATATTGCATTGTTTTTACCACCCAAGGTCAAATCATCTTCCATCACCGAATATTTGTCCCACTTTATTCCCCACCCCACACCCACCCTCTTCCCTCTGGTAAACACCATATGTCCTTTGAAAGTATCTTTTTCTATTTCTAAATTCAGATGAATTTTCTTTTTTAAAAAAATATTATTTTTTATTGTTGACAGTATTACAGATGTCCCTCATTTCCCTCCCCTTTGCCCCCTCCACCCAGCCCACGCCCCACCCCAGGCCTTCACAACACTATTGTCTGTGTCCATGGGCTATGCATATATGCATTATATGTTCAGATGAATTTTTTGTTGTTGTTGTTCAGATGAATTTTCAAAGCAACATATTAATATACATGAACGTATGCTAAATGTACTAAAATGGTTTGCCCAATTAAAGCCCTGAGGCTAGAGTAACATAATTTGATGGGTTTTTCTTAAATGGCTCTGACAGAAATGTGACTGAGCTTGTAATCAGGCTGGAAACACATTAGGTGTCCTGGAATCTGATACAGCATGTTGCTTGTCCCTTAATATCCAGCTCATCGTTTCTTGGTTATGGTGATTAGTCATTTCCCTGTGCAAAGCAGAGGAGGGCAATAAACTTTGAAAATGAGGAAATAGAGATTTTTAACATGAGGACTTTGGCTATTGAAGCCTCGGAGGAAAGCTAATTGGGGATCCAAATGGCCACAGTCCCAGAGGTGATACTTGGTAATTTTGGGACACATTGGACTGTCCAGGGAATGCTGGGTCTGTTATGCTCCCAAGGCTTAGAGTTGAATGGAACCACTGCAGCTGGTCAAGTGGCCAGATCTCAAATGAATAGGCTTAGCCCAGCCAGAGCAAGCACTCCGGGTCTGACAAGCTCTTCCTGTTCTCTTTGCCCGGCTCCACCTCATACCACCACCAAGGAAAAGCTCTCCAGGCCCAAGAGTTAGTCAAAGTCATCTTTATACTTTTCTAGATGCTCCAGGAGGGTACCCTGTACAAAGTAGGCCCCCTTAAGTATTGACTGAAATGAGGAAACAAGAAAAACCAAATTTATTCTCTTATTTCTTCACTTATTTTATTGAAGTTTCACTTTTGAATTAAAATTCTTCACTTTGATCTAGACTCAAAGATACCTGGACACTTCACCTTGTTTTTGTTTGATACTTTAGATGTCTGACTTCTGTGCTAAGTAAGGAACTATCAGAAATAGATTTCCTTGCTAAGGGATTGTCAGGAATATCCATATCAGCTTTCAAATTCTCCTCGTCAGCACACTGAATGGAGCGATGCTTGTGTGTGTGTCCCCTGTTGTGTTGAAGCTTCAAAACTGTAAGAACTGTGAGTTAGTGATCCATCAAATGTTTCTTTAAAATAAAATTCCAGCTTCCTAAATCTTAATCTCAGCTTCCTCATCTGGATTTGTCTTTACTGTCTATCTCCCCCTCACTAATTTCCCAACTGCTCTGTAGTTCAGCCATTTATCTGACTGAAATTCTTTACTTATAAGTTGACAATTCTTGGTGCCCCTGGGGCAGCCAAATATGTCTCCCACATAACAGGGATACACTTCCTCTTCTCTGCAGGCTGTGTGACTGGAGAGGGATTCTGGAGATAGGAGGGGATCCTTTTGTTTTGGTTGATCAACGCTACAGATTGTGTCTTGGATTCTTCATGGGAGACAGGTTTCCTTCTTCCTCATCAGTCCCATTGGCCACACAGGAAGAGGTGTATAGGGCTACTGGGGAGAAATTACTGAATGCAAAGATGTCTTTCAAATTTCATTCAAGTCCAACATTCCAGGGCAGTGACTCAGCCAAACCATCCCACTCTTTAAGGAGAAGAGACACAAGGTGGAAAGACTGCTCCTGAGACCCCGAGGGCCCGAGTCATCCTTGAGGTTTCATTCTGGCTGCATTTTTGACTCATCTGATTTTCCGTTCACAGGCAAGCAAAGGCGAACAAATCTGCCAACTCCTACCTCCAGCCCACTGAGAGAGGCGCAGGCGTTCTCGGGAAATTTCATGGGAGCTTTATTTTTGCCTGTTGTTCTCTTGGCAGAATATCCTTTATGCAGATGCATTTCTTTGTGCCTAATCCAGTTTGCGTGTTAGTCACTATGGAATATGGAAACCAAGCCCAGGACCTGACGTGGAACCCTTAGCTGGGTGGAAAGATCTGTGCCCATATCAGCCCGAGCCCTCAAATCCCACCTCTCATTTCTGTTAACACCATTCCCACCCAGACAGAGGAGTTGGAGTGAGGCATTCTCCCTGGTAACCAGGTAGAGTGGGAATTCTCTATGCAAGGGAACCGAATGAGAGAACACTTGTGGATCCTTACTTCAGGTGTCTACTCATATTCACCTTGCTGAGCCCCACACCTAAAATGCCCCTACGTCTGCCCCTCACTCTCCATCTCAATGCCCTCATCTGGCTTTGTCTTTACTGTCTGTCTCCCCGCCTCCGCACCAGAACGTCAGCCCCCAAGTCCAGGATTGGCCTGGTTCTTTACAGAAAATGTTTGCAGACCTCTGTTGTGGACAATAGTTTCAAGGTCACCTGGCTGGTACACTCCAGAGCCAGGATTTGAACCCACGCTGTCCCAGGAAGCTTGCGCCCTGCCTCCTGCTGCAGCAGCGGAGCGGGTGAAGTGGGCGTGGTTCTTTTCTTTTGCTCAGTTCATGCTCTGTGCTGTGGGCAGCTGTCGTGGGGAAATGCCGAGTCATAAATAATTCTTACATTAATGCCAAGGCAGCCGGAAGGGAAATGTCAGGAGGAAATGGTATTTCAAATAAGTACACACTTCATAATTCAGCCAAATTTTAGACTATTTCCTACAGTAATCTTTCCTTAATTCGAGTTATGGTGGAATGTTAAATGGGGGAGAAGCTTATCTTCATGTGGACATTTGGCTCAGATATACACATGATGTAAAGATGAAGGCATTCTCCTGCCGTTTGGAATGGGCTAAATGGACCAGAGCAAAGAGAGGAACAATTGGTCCTATTTACCAAAAATGACCCCTGTATCATTAAATCACCCGATATAATTACAGTACTGTGACATTCTCTATTCGCGCTTATAATTGAGAGGCTCCAAGAAGCTTCCATTCCCACCAAACAGAATGGCTCACTCGTGTGATATTATCCTTTCAAAAATGTGTCACACAAGCCTGCCCTCACTGTCAGCTTCACTGCTGTGAGTACCCTCTTCTGGGCAGTGCCCTGAGAATCAGGGGGGGTGCAAGTGCTGGTGCCACAGGCCCAGGCTGGTGGCTTGAAGAGAGAAGCAGGTCAGGTGGAGAAAGCTGCCCCTCCCCACACCAGCACAGTGTGGCATGAGGAAACAGGCCAGCTGTTCCCAGATCTGCTTTTTCATGAGAAGCCGGAAATCCAGATTTGATCTAAAATTTCCTGATTTCTAAATCTTGGCAATGAATAATAATAATTTAAGAAGCTATGCCAAGCTTCTCTTTTTTCTTTGTCTATAGGCTAGGTGCTCCCAGTTTATGACTCCTTGCCCTGATCAGACTACATTGCAAAGTTAAAGGTCAAAACTGGTCTGAATTTATTTGTGCTCATCATTGCACATTTCAAACATTCGTGTGAACGTGTGTGGTCTGAACATGTGCATTTTTGTGGCTATATCTGACCCACCCGGTCTCATGTCCAATTTCTCTCTTCCTTTTATTTCTGGATACTGAAATTCTTGGGGTTCTCTAAACCACGGCTATTGGAAATGTCAACCTCTGAGTCACATGTTCCCAAGCAAGGAGTCAGGCTGGGTTAGGCCAACAGGAAGGATGGCCCTAGATTTTTCTGACATTGTTTTCTAACCGTGGAGTGAGGCTTCCCAACTCAACCTCTGTCGCTCTTCACTTAGGAGTTGCCAAGGAATAGGATACTAAAAGCTTTGCCATCTCTCTGTTCTTTTTTCTTCAAATCTTTCGTCTACTAAATGTCTCTATGGAGCTCCTGAATCTCCATTTGTTTTTCTTATGTGCTCATTTATTCATTCACTCGATGAACATTTATTAAGCAAATGAAAGCTTTAGTACTCAATATATTGACACTACCATTATTTTTTCAAGAGAGATTATCCTAGTTTTTAATTCAATTTGAAAGTCCTTTTTATTTCCAATGAAAAACAACTATATATTTGTTTTATTTTTTTAATTTTTTATTTTTTTCTTTATTGATTAAGGTATTACATATGTGTCCTTATTGTCCCATTGCCCCCCTACTCTCCTCCACTCATGCCCTCACCCCCCTGTTGTCTGTGTCCATTGGTTAGGCTTATATCATGCATACAAGTCCTTTGGTTGATCTCTCAAGAACAACTATATTTGCCAAGCAGATTTACCAGCAAAAGAAGGCATCTTCAATCCAAACTCTACTGTATTTATTTTTAGAAAACCCCAATGAAGAAAAGTGTCCTCATTTGAAAACATTTGGAAAACAGCTTTTACTAGTATATGAAATGTTTGGTTTCACATTTAACTTAATAGTTTACAAATGCATCAACCTGTATTTTATTTTGTTATCCAAATAAATGTGTATAGATTCATGATTTGAATGGGCTTCAGGATTAGGATGGATAAAGGTTTGTCTTCAGCCTGCTCCATTTGTAACTATGATTCAGAAACCAAGTAGGTCTGGAATCAGGACTCACATGTCCTCTAGCACCTGACCCAACCAGAAAAACGGAGCTGTGTCAATGAGCTGGGGAGGAAAGGGCCTTGTGTAAGATTAAAGAATAGTCTAACGATGTTACACGTGGAGTTCAAGTATCTCTGGGTTTGGGCATGGCTAGCGCAGCAGAGCCCAGAGGGGAGAACTTGCTCCCTGTGAGAGGAACAAGATGGGACCACTGACCAGGATCATCACAGCCCCGGTCACTGGCCCGACACAAGGGCAGTGCTGGAATCTGCACACCAAAGACCAGCCTACGGTATCTGAGACACATCTACGGACCCAGGACACCAGAAGGAAAAGGAGCCACGATATAGGCCCAGAGGCCTGCAGTGGTATGGGTGGGAGAGGGAAACTGAGATATTGAAATGCTGAATTAACACTTACTGTGACCTAATTTGTACCTGGGAGTCATGAAGGGATCTTCTCTCAGCTCCGAACCCACCCTAAGGCACTCTGCTTTGTGATTCTGAGGCTGGGCTCTGCAAAGTACACCTTTGCTTTGTAGCTGGCTCCCTGTAAGGCCCTGCCTGCTGGAGGAAACCAGACAGAGACTGCAAGGCTGGGGAGGGAGAGGACCTGGTCCTCCCTGACCCCCTCCTGTTCCTGGGAGCGGCACCGGGCAAGGCTTCTCCACCCTGGCAGCAGCAGCTCCATGTTTACGGAGCTGATCTCTTCACACTCCCTGAGAGACAACAGCACCAACCAGCTGGCACCCTACCAGAGGGCTGCATTCAGCTCTGTGAAGCTCTTTCTCCACGCATCTCAGTTTTCATTGTTTCAACTTTCTCTTGGTTCCCCAAGCCTTAGGGGTGATGATAGCTACTTCCTACAATTGGTACTTCCATGGTAATTTAGTACTCTCTCTCTCTCTCTTTTTTTTTTTTTTTTTTTTTTTTGCTATTTCTGTTACCTAGTCAACAAATTTTACTTAGTTAATGAGTTCTCTCTGTTAAAGTATTTCCTGACTGGCATGCACCTAAAGTTTGCTCTGTTGGTGTATTCATTCCACAAGCCTGTCATGGATTCCCACTGCACTAAGTGCTGGGGATGCAATGATGGGTAAGTCAGACAAGCTCCTTGCTTTCATAGGGAAGAGAGAAACAGACAAGCACTTGGAATCTTTTAGCCCACCTCCATTTACTGGAAAGAGAGATTTAAGCTCTCATTCTCTAACGCAGGGGTCCTCAAACTTTTTAAACAGGGGGCCAGTTCACTGTCCCTCAGACCATTGGAGGGCCGGACTATAGTTTAAAGAAAAAACTATGAACAAATTCCTATGCGCACTGCGGGCCCGGGATGAGTCGGCTGCTAAGCAGGACAGGCAGCGGCACCCGGCGGGCCGGATAAATGTCCTCGGCGGGCCGCATGTGGCCTGCAGGCCGTAGTTTGAGGATGTCTGGATGCAAACAGTTAATGCACATTTAGCTTCTCAATGATTTGTACCATGAAGTAGCCAATGCTTCCCCTTGACCGATGCCCTTATCAGGCTTATGGCCATGCTCCCAAAGGCTCTGATTCCAGCAGCCGAGACCCACACTGTTTATGAGTCAGCTGTGTCCACTCCCAATCCTGTGCCTGCCATTTGTATTTATATTTCCAATGACATTATTCAATGAAATAGTATGTCAACCATTAAGGCATAAGTGCAGAAAGGATGAGCATTATTTTTATAAAAGCTACATTACTTGAAGTTTACTATCAACAGTGATGCAAATAGATAGTATGTGTCTGAGCAGGGCATTTCATCTCAGTGTTCTTTCCAAAAGTCCATACCTCCAGTTGAATCAGGAGAAAAACAGCAGCTATATTGTCAAGGTCATAGCAAAAGAGAGAGAGAGAGAGAGAGAGAGAGAGAGAGAGAGAGAGAGAGAGAGAGAGAGAGGTAAGAGAGAGAGAAGAAGAAAAAAAAGAAAGAAAGAAAGAAAGAAAGAAGAAAGAAAGAAAGAAAGAAAGAAAGAAAGAAAGAAAGGAAGGAAGGAAGGAAGGAAGGAAGGAAGGAAGGAAGGAAGGAAGGAAGGAAGGAGGAGGGAGGGAGGAAGGAGGAAGGAAGGAAGAAAGGAAGAAAGGAAGGAAGGAAGGAAGAGGGAGGGAGGGAGGGAGGGAAGGAGGAAGGAAGGAAGGAAGAAAGGAAGGAAGAAAGGAAGGAAGGAAGGAAGGAAGGAAGGAAGAGGGAGGGAGGGAGAAAGGAGGAAGGAAGGAAGAAAGGAAGGAAGGAAGGAAGGAAGAGGGAGGGAGGGAGGAAGGAAGGAAGGAAGGAAGAAGGAGGGAGGAAGGAAGGAAGGAAGGAAGGAAGAAAGGAAGGAAGGAAGGAAGGAAGAGGGAGGAAGGAAGGAAGGAAGGAAGGAAGGAAGGAAGGAAGGAAGGAAGAAGGAGGGAGGAAGGAAGGAAGGAAGGAAGGAAGGAAGGAAGGAAGAAAGAAAGGAAGGAAGGAAGGAAGGAAGGAGGAGGGAGGGAGGAAGGAAGGAAGGAGGGAAGGAAGCAAGGAAGGAAGGAAGGAAGAGAGGAAGAAAAGATGAGAAACCATCATTGAACAGAAGAGATTGGGGAGACATGAGAACCAAATGCAATGTGGCACCAGGGATTGGATCCTGGAGCAGAAAGAGACAATAGAAAAAGGAGTACATTCAAATGAAGCCTGGAGTTTAGTTAATAATTATGTACTGATGTTAGTTTTGACAGATGCAGATATTAACATCTGGGAGAACTGAGTGAGGGTTATTCAGGACTGTTCTGTATCATCTTTGCAACTTATCTGTAAATCTAAAATTACTCTAAAAATGTTTGTTTAAAAAAAACAAAATTACATGCTTTAGAAGATTTGATGATGGTAGGTTGCTTTTAAGCAATGCTGTTAAATTAGGCGTGGGCAATACTTAATTGTAAAAGATAAGGAAATATTTTTTTAATCTTGCTTTACAAGTTTCCTTATGTTCATGCTTCACCTTAAAGGAACTGAAACCAGAAATTGTAGATGATGGTTTATGGCTATAGTTGATGCAAGAAAGATGTGGCTGAACCTGAATCAACAGACCCATATTCAGGCTGATGGTCTTACCTCTAGGTTAAAATCAAAGCAAATGCATGTGCACTTATTTATATTTTCACAACAATTTTTAACATACTCTTATATCACTTTTTATGATTCCCCAATTTTAGTGCCTGATTTTTCATTAACTTACCCACTACTGGTCTCCATTGCATTAAGTAAGACTGTTTCTACTAAAACCTAAAACAAAGACAGTCGGGGTAACAGAGAGTGACAAGGTGGCAGGGCTGCCTGGGGTCATCAGGGAACTCTGAGGAAATGACATTTGAGCTGAGGTCAGAATATGGTTGAGGGAATTTGGGTTGACAGAATTTAATGAGGGAGAACGTCATGCAAACACACAAGTGCAGCAGTGTCCTGAGATGGATGTGCTGACAGGGAGCAGCGGGGACGGCGGAGGGTGATCCTTTCCAAAGGGGAATGTCAGAAGGGCTGGCAGTCATAGACGAGGCTGCCACACAGCTGTGCTTTGGGAGAGAAGAAGGCGTTTCCCAGCAGGAGGGAGCAGATAGGTTTCAGGCAGTGGGAGCGACATCATCCCAGCACCGAGGTGTTCCCTAAATATAACAGCATGGCAGCTGTTATACTTAGGGAACCGGAAGTAGCTCTATATAGGGGAGCAACCCAGTCAGACACGCATTTGTGCAAGGGTATTTAACAGAGTCCATACCTCGCTACTTAGAGGGTGGTCCGAGGACCAGCAGCATCAGCACTTGTCCTGGAAGCTGGTTAGAAATGCAGAATCTCAGGTTCCTCCCAAACCTACTGAATTAAAATCTGCAATTTAATAAGAATCCCAGATGATTCAAATGCACATCATAGTTGAAGAAGCATTGTAGGGGATGGATTGCAGGGGTGGATTCCAAAGTCAAGAGAGGATTTAATAAATTGAAGTAGTCTGGGCAAGAGATGATGTCCAGGGCGAAAGCACTAACCCTGAGGAAGGAGGACAGATGTTATAAAATCTAAGGGATGACATTATAAGACATGAAAACTAACCGGATGTGGCTGGCAGGAGGGAGGTGGGGCGTGTGTGTGATCTTTGAGCAGATCCCATGGTAAGTCTGCAGGGCCATCACTCAAAATTACATTATATTCATTTACAATAAAATAAATTACATTAAAAACCAAGGTAATAAATTCTAAAAAGTCATCACTCCCTAATTATTTCAGTACATCTTACTGTTACCCAAGCTCTTGAGGGCATTTGCACCTACTGCATCTGTTTGATGGAAATGCTATTTAATTATGTGTGTCTGCCCATCTCTTCCTAACTCTATGAGCAGTGATGGCACACCAGTAGCTTGACATCTGCCATGGTGAGAATACGTACACCATGGAAATGGGCCAAAGCTAAAATCAGGGCTTAGCTTGTCGTTCTGTTGATTTTCTAGCTCAGGGGTCAGCAAACCTTTACTATAAAAGAGCCAGATAGCAAATAGTTTAGCCTTTCTTAGCTGTACAGGCCTTGTCACAAGCATTCAACTCTGTCATTGTAGTATGGAAGAAGCCATAGGCAATGCAGAGATGGGAGTGCGGTTGTGTTCAAAAAAAACTGTATTGATAGGGCCCTGGCTGGGTAGCTCAGGTGGCTAGAGCGTCATCCCAATACACCAAGGTTGAGGGTTTGATCTTCGGTTAGGGCACATACAAGAATCAACCAGTGAGTGCATAAAATAAATGAAACAACAAATCCATATTTCTCTCGCTCTCTCTCTAATCAATAAATAAAAATTATTGATAGGATCAGGCAGCAGTGTGGATTTTTGGTTCTGTTTTTTTGCCCACCAGCCATAGTTTGCTAACTCATGCTCTAGATTTAAGAAAGTGTTAATAATGTGTTAAATTTTAGAGGGTTTCATGTCTACAGCCATTACATTGTGAATAGCATTAGAACTGCAAGAAATATTCTTCCAGTACTTAAACCTATTATTTGATTCAGCTAAAAAGTCATTCACATAATTGATAAATGAGTGAAGTTACAACATACATCTTCCTTTGCCTTACATTCACTATTTTAAATGAAAATATTAACCAACATTTGGAGCTACAGTCGTTCATCAGTTGCATCAGAAGATGTTTACGGTTACAAGAGGTCAGTAAAAATCAATTAAAGCATTCTGTAGGGATCAATAGGCTTTATGGAATTTACAATAAAGATTGTTGTATCTTTTATAATATTTGTAAATTGTATGACACACATTCTTTCTATCAGTAAACATTCTTTCCATCAGTAAAACTTTAATCAATGCATGTGCACAGACGGAGCTTTTTGGGTTTATGGAGAGCTGGTTGTTACATATTTATCAGCACAACATTGCTCAGATTCTGGTTTAGGTGAGTAGGGGGCGGAGGAAAACAGAAGGAACAGTTTTGCAAAGAAAATTGAGTTTAGCACAGAGTGAAGCATGCAGAAGGCAGCCGATCAAAGATTCTCTCTCATCATTGATGTTTCTATCTCTCTCTCCTTCTCCCTTCCTCTCTGAAACCAATAAAAATATTCTAAAAAACAACAACAAACGAACACAGAGAAACAAACAACAAAAAACATTGAGCAGTTGAGGGCTTCTATGCCATTCTGCACTGAGGAGAAGGGGCCAGCATTCTGGGATTTCAAAGGGAAAGCAGGTAATTCACAGGTAGATGAGAAAGAGCAAACGTGATAAATAAATTCCCTCTGGGTCACCCCGAAACAGAGGGAAGTCCACAAACAGGCTTTGCTAGATTTCTCCCTGTCTGCCCCATTGAGTTTATATTATGATGCTAAGGTGATATTCTCTTCCTTTAAGCAGGTTTTTCTATCTGAATTTTTTTAGGCAGGTAAGGAGGAGAGTCAAAGGTTCTTTCTGTGTCTTTTGTTTCTTAATAACCTGCCTAAAATCAATATCCCAAAAGATATATTTTGAGGTGGTAAAACTTTGATCCCTCTCACTTTCAATTCGAGGTTTAGCAATCTGAGGGTTGCTGGTCATAAGAAAGAGTGGATCATTCTTTCTTTTTAAAAATCATTTCAGCTCCATAGCTATTTCCTACTTATAGGAATCCAAACAGCTTGGACCTATTCTTCTGTCAGCCTTGCATGGTGCTCCCAGGGAGATTGCTGCCCCGTATTTGGTGTCCTGCAGTAGATCCCCGTCCTGCCAAGGAAGCTTGGAGGGAGGGGGGGGTGTTGGTGTGAGCAGCTCAGAAAATGGGCTCAACTGGGACCTACACCTATTCTGGATTATTCATCAGTAAAATGAGCTATGGTGCTTCCCAAAGTGTGTTCTGCAGGAAAAGAAGAGTTTATGTGGAAAAAAAGTTTCTGAGGTTTGAAATGCTCCAAGTTAAATAAAAAGTTTATGATAATGTTAAATGTATTTTCATGAATGCAGAACATCTCAGAGCCATGTGGGTTGTGACTGCCCCACAGTCAGTAGAGCACACAGCATTTCTCTACCAACTTGATCTTAGAATCTCTTTTTTGTGCACATCTATCTTTTATGACTGTTGTTGTCAGGAAGACACTTTGACAAACAGTGGCCAGGACATCCCCAACAGGAATGAGAAGTGGCTTCTTCTGTCCATCTGGACACATCTCTCTTCCTTAAGGTAAATCATATTTATTCTAATATTTTAGTCTAATACTGTACACTGTAAGGGAGGGGAAAAAAACTTTTCCTCTACTCATCTTAGGTTTGCCAGGTGAGGCCCTATACCTTAGCCTGGCCAAAAACAGATTAACAAGAAAAAACGAATAGAAGTTTATTAACATGTACATCATGCATAGGTTTGGGAGCACCAACGATGAGTAACTCAAAGGGGTGGTTTGAACTCAGGCTTATCTACCATTGTAGGCTAAACAAAAAGGGAAAGAGGTCTTGGGCTTCTTCTGAGTAGGAAAACAGGCTGTGAGAAGGCAACCAGGAAAAGTATGGTAAACAAGGGTTGTTTAGTGACACCTATTATGGCCCCTTCTCCACTGGTAAAATTGTCGACAGTCCTCTTCTTCCTGGTACAGGAAATTTCCTTTATGAAGGGAAAATGTGTGCCCTGTTTTTAAAGTGTTTCCTATGTCTGGTGCTTCTCAAAATAATCCATATGCCAAAGAGGCCAATTTGGGGGGAGGATGGATTCTGGGACACATCAGCACTTCTCAACTTCACAACCTGGGCTGGCTTTCGACCAGCCATTTCACCATAAGGGAAGGCTGCATGAGGTCTTACCTGGAGCTTGAACTGGTCTCATACATTGTCTGGGATGGTTCTTTTATGCGTTTCTTGATTATACGATAAAGAATGTTCCCACATTAACCAAGTCATTTTTAAATGCAGAATCTGTTAATTTGAGAAAGATAAAAGAATCTACAGGCTCATTCACACAGATATGATTACTGCCTTCTAGATAAAAATATTTAATTACTTAAAAACTCCTAGGAATGTAAGTTAAGCAAACAAAGTATTTCTGTCTAGAACGTTGTCTGTACCCTGTTACCATACTGGTGAAGAGTTTTATGCATACTCCAGGAATTATTGGGGTGGAGGGGAGGTTTCTGTCTCCCAGTAAGCTAAAACCACAATGAGAACATTTCCTTTTATTAAAAGTAGTACTATAGACAATGAATATGATATATTGTCAGTTTGGGGAAGTGAAGAGGAGAGAAATAGCAGGAATTAGGGAGGGAAAAGACCTGAGTTCCATACCAAAGGCATTGACATTCAGAATTATAGGATGCTAGTTCTAAGGATCACTTGGTGCAACCTTTCATATTGCAGATGAGGAAACTGAGCCACAGGGAAAGAGCTTGCACAAGGACTTCTGGTTAATTTGGTAGAGCCAGGACGAAGGAGAGCTGTCACATTTCCAGCTCATTTCTCTGTTAAGTCCTGGCCCCTGGAGGCAGCCTACAGCCTCATTCTGCCTTGCTAATGTGGGTCAGGTCCAAATCCACACTAACAGTCTTTCACTCCTGAGGTTTGGGAGCCAATTTCTATGGCATTTGCTGACCCTAGCTGCTCACCTCCCTTCAAGCCTTTGGTAATGCAATGTAAAGGCATCAGAATGGCTTCACCACAGGAAACACTCTATTTTGCAATCCCTTTCTAAATTGAGTTAATAGCCAAGCTCCCGTGGGACACAGAACCACTGCAATCCTATTATTTAGTGATCAGAAATGGCCCTAGCCCTAGTTTTCCCTTTCCTTTGAAGCGGCCAACATGCTTTCTTCTTTTTCCTTTCTTCATTTTTATATAATGTAAAACATAGGGATTGTTGTTTTTTTATGTCAGAGATATCTTTTATTGGCATAGATAAAAAATGTTTGCAGCTCTTTAAAAAGCAAGCAAGATTTGAATAAGAATTTACATGCCTCTTTGCAGACTACTTAAAATAGATGAGATAAAATGACATAATAGAGAGAGTGAGCTTATAACAGTTCAGTGACAATCTATTGAATTTCATGCATCAGATTAGGCAATCAATCAATCAATATGAAACCATACCCACAAACACCAGAAAATTCATTTATATGACTTACTATTTGAGTATTTTGCAAGACAATATCAAAACACTTTTTTAAAAATCAGCTTCATTTATCTAGGTATGCTTCCAAACAATAAAATTCATGCGTTTAAGTTTGATGTCCTTTGACAAATAAACGTGTTCGTGTAATCATTGTAACCACCATCACCACAGTCAAGCTATGGGACATTTTCATCAGGCAAAGGGTTCTCTGCTGCCCATCTAAGAGTAAGTTGCAGATATGATGACCTTTTACTCTCTAAATGTATTTCCTAAAACGTCGGTTCTCTTGCATGACTGCAAGACAGTGATCAAAATCAGGCAATGAACACTGAAACAATTCTATTAATCCAATCTACAAACCTTATTAAGATTTGTTGTCTCAATAATTGTCCCAAAATTTGAATTCAGTCATCGTGTCGCTTCAGTCTCCTCTGATCTGGAAGTTTCCTTAGTCTTTCTTTCTCACGACATTGGTATTTTTTAAGGCTACAAGCCAGTTGTTTTGTAGACTGTTCTGTTCGAGTTTGTTGGCTGTTTCCTCATGACTAGGTTCAGGTTGTGCACTTTGGGCAGGAATTCCATGAGAGTGAGGCTGAGTTCTTCCCAGAGCATCCTATCCAAAGAAACATGCTGTTGATTAGTCCCATTGCTGCGAAGCCACCTTTGCTCATTTGATTAAGGTGGTGTCTGCCAGATTTCCCCATTGTAAAGTTACCGTTTTACCCCTTTGGAACTAAAAGTATTTGAGTGGACTCTTCCTGGAGATCCACTATATTATTCAACATCTATATCATGAGATTTCTTCTCTGAAGACAGTAAAATCTCAGAGTGAATGAAGCAGAAGTTGTTCTTTGCTAAACTGTTGGTGTGCTCCCTACCACCTGGTGAAAGGAAAAACTTAAAACAATCTTTCAAAATTAGCACCAGGAGTTACTCTCTCCACAGGGATTCTCTAGGGTTCACCTGAGGTTCTGAATACTGGTGTTCAACCCTGGTGTCATGGTAGTCAGCCCCTATCACAGATGTTTTGACACCTCCATCTTCAAGGGGAAACTCAACTGTGCTCATTCTTCTGTGCTTAGAAAGTCAAGAAAGCTTGTATGTTCTTGTAAGCGTTTCAACAATGATGCTGAAGTGCTAAATTAAATGATTTCCCATTTCCCTCTTAAACTTGAATAAAAGCTTTCTGATTAATTGAAGTTCTCTATCATATAAGGAAACCCTTTGACAAGTATATCCCTAATACAAATATAATATTTACTTCATATTTGATATTTTTATGTTTTTCCACATACATGTGAAATTGTATTCATGGATCTTTAGATTTTTACCATAATAATTCCCCTTGCCATTTAACCTTTACGGGTTAACTGTTTTTAAATGAACATTCCCAGCATCGAATCATATGGTAATACATAGGCAGGAATTGTGTTCATTCTCTCAAATCATCTCCTAGAATATTTACTTATTTTGTTGTTTCTTTAGGAGTGTGGGAAAATGTGCTACATGCATTTCTCAAAGTTAGACTGTTACCACTTAAAAACAAAACAAAACAAAAAAAAACAAAGTGACCAGCGTCTAAATGCTTCCTCACCACCAGGGAAGCTTTCACATTTACTGAAACGCTGGGCCTCTAGTTGCAGATGTCTTGTTTACATTTTCTTAAATGATAAATGGAAACTTGAGAGGATATACAGCATTGAGTATGACTGAGTCTGTAGCTTTCTGTTCATTTACATCCATGGACAGACCAGTGGAAGCCAAAGAAAGATGTCCTTCTTTCTTTCTCAAACAAAAGTAGAGGTAAAGAAAAGAGAAGCAACCATGAATTGGAAGGTGGGGTGTCTGGCTGTTTATTCGGCATTCTCATCCTTCATGTCCATCCCGACTCCCACATTGGCTGGGAGCTGCTCTCCTGTTGTCCCTCCCCAATACACACGAGGCCTTGAGCAACCAATCCATTGGACTATGGCTGTGCTGATGTTCCCACTAAACCGGGGACTCTATCTTATTGTTATTTGTATCTAGGGCACCTAGATAAGTTACTGAGTCATTTTTGGCAGTTGAATGGACAATTGAATGCTTCAGAGGTTTGATTAACATCATATAGTATTTTATAGGTGGAAAGAGACTTTAAATAATGTAGCACAAGGCAACTTTTTATGGAAGAGGAACATGACTATGAGTAGTTAAATGATTGGCCATCTATTTAGTTGAAAGAACAGGACTGGAACTTATCTGGTTGTTTTTCCAATGCAGTTTATGTAAATAACTTACATGTTTGGATAAAAACGAATTAGAGAGAATGTAGAGACTACTTTACCTCATGTTCTTTACTTAATGTTGAGATCGCTGATGTCACCTTTTGAAAATAACAGCCTTAAAGTTCAGAGTCAATGCCTTGTGATGGATAACCTCCGTGGACCTTCATGTCAAAGCAGTGTTCTCCAGGGAAATCATCTGGAACCTGCTCCACTTAGTGATGTTTTCCATTTTAGAATCAAGTGCATAGATGACTCTAGGGTCATATCAATACTGAATATTTGTTCTTTTCAAGACTGGCTTGTTTCACTCAACATAATGTTCCTAATAGTTCCACCACTTGAAATGAATTCTTCTACCTACTGAAATGTTTTCAAGACATGGGTAGATCTGGAAATAAAAAAATTTTAAGTGAATAATAAAGTTGCAGAAGGATGTGTATAGTATAACAATGTTCATGTAAATTTTGTTTTCTGCTTTTTAGTAACATACAGTAAAATTTACCCTTTTTTGGTGTACAGTTCTATGAATCTTGACCAATGCATACAGTGATGTTACTACCACCACAATCAAGGTACAGAACAGTTTTATCACACACACATGCAAATTCCCTTATGGAATCTCCTGATAGTCAATCCTCACCCTGTTCCCCAGACCCTTGCACTCTCTGGCAACTACTGATCTGTAAGCTGTCACTATGGCCTTCTCCAGAATGTCATATAAATGGAATAATCTGTAACCTTTCAAGACTTTTTTTTCACGCAACATAATGCCCTTGAGATCTGTTCAAGTTGCTGTGTGTATCAGTAGTTCCTTTTTCATTGTTAGTAGTATTCCATTTTGTGGCTAGACCTTGGTTTGTTTATCCAATCCCAAATTGAGAGACATTTAGCTTATTTTGCATTTGACATTGCAAGTAATGGTGCTATAAATATTTCCATACAAGTTTTTATGTGAACATAGATTTTCATCTTACTGAGGTAAAAATGTAGAAGACAGATTGCTGGGTTGGATGGTTAGTACATGTTTTAACTTTATAAGAAACTGCTATGCAGTTGTCCTTAGTGATTATAAGAAATGTTTAGGCAACCCACAGGGTGGGGAAAAAGGAAGCAAACACAAAAAAAATGACAGAAAACAACAACAAAATACCAGACTTAAGCCTTAACATCACCCAACTATATGCTTTTACAAGAAACTTACTTCAAATATAATGATATAGGCAATGAAAATAAGTACTATAGGTAGTACTTAGAGTCCTACCCTCTTTTCTTATTTCCCTCTCTCCCTCCTTCCCTTTCTCTCTCTCTCTAAAAATCAATAAAGAAAAATTTTTAAAAAGAAAGGAAAAGAATGGAAAAAGACATCATGCAAACAGTAGTCAAAGGAAAGCAGGAGTGGCTGTAGCAGTATCAGATTAATTAGACTTCAGAACAAAGGAAGTCGCTAGAGAAGAAGGGCATTATATAATGATTCATCAAGAAGGCCTATTCACCAAGAATACATAGAAATCCTAAATGTGCACACACCAAACAATAAAATTGCAAAACATGTGAAGCAAAAAGTGTTAGAATTAAAAGAAGGAACAGACAAATCCACAGTTATTGTTGGAGACTTCAACACTCTTCTCTCAACGAGTTATAAAACAACTAAACAGAATATCTTCCTAATATAGAACTCAACACCAATAACCAACCGGATGTCATTGACATTTAAAGAATACTGTACCTAAAATATCATAATACACATTCTTTCCAAGAACCAATGGAACACATACCAAGGTAGATCATATCCTGGGCCACAAAACAAGCCTCAAAAATTTTAAAAGAATCAAAATCATACAGAGTGTGTTTTCCAACCACAATGGAATCAAACTAGGAAAAAAATGAAAAGATAACATGAAAATCCCTAAACACTTGGAAACTAAACAACGCACTACTAGATAATTCAAAAAAGGAAGTCTCAAAGGAAATTTAAAATTGCATTAACATTTTCAAAATGGAAATACAACATTTCAAAATTTGACCCAATGAAGATTATATGATTGTCTACATAGTAAATCCCAAGATAAATTAAAAAAACACACTCATAGAATTAATAATTGTATTTAGCAAGGTCCTAGGATACAAGATAAACATACATCAATTGTATTTCTATATGCTAGCTATGAACATGTGGACACTGAGATTAAAAATATAACACCATTCACAATAGCTTAAAAAATGAAGTACTTAGGTATAAATCTAACAAAACATGTGTAGAACAAGTATGAGAAAAACTATAGAATGTTGACTGAAGAAAAAAATCAAATTTCTATTTTGTTGAGAGACATACTTTGTGCATGCATTGGAAATACTAAACATAATACTGATGTCAATTCTTCCAAAATTTCTGTAAAGCTTTAACACAATTCTCATCAAAAGCCCAGCAAGATTTTTTGTATGTATAGGCAAGATTGTTCTAAAATTTATATGAAAAGAGAAAGGAACCAAAATAGCTAAAACAATTTTGAACAAGAAGAATAAAGTAGGAGCAGGAAGCAGTCTACCAAGTTTAAGACTGATTATATAGCTACCGTCATCAAGACTGTGTGGTATTGGTGGGAGGATGCATGCATAGATACATGGAATAGAATTTTAAAAATCTAGAAATAGACCCCCACAAACATGCCCAGCTAATATTTTAACAAAAGTGCAAAGCAATTCAATGGAGGAAATATACCCCTTCCAACAAATGGTGCTGGAGCACAGGGACAACCATCCACAGGCAAAAATATGAACTCCAACCGAAGCCTCAAGCCTTATAAAAAATTATTTCCAGGTAGGTCATGGAAATAATGTAAAACATGGAACTATGAAACTTTTAAAAAGAAAACAGGAGAAAATCTTCAGGATCTCAGGCTAGGCAGAGTTCTTAAATTTGACAATAGAAGCACAATCCCTAAAAGGAATAAATGCTAAGGTGGATTTCATAAAATTAAAAAAACATTTCTCTGCAAAAGATCCTGTGAAGAGGATGAAAAGACCAACTACAGAATGTGAGAAAATACTTGCAAACCAGATATCTGACAAAGAACAAGTATATAGAATACATAAAGAGCTCTCAAAACTCAGCAAGAAAACAAACAACTAGAGAATAGGCAAGAGACATGAAGAGGCAGTTCACAGAAAAGGATGGCAAGTAAAGCATATAAAAAGATGTTCGCCCTAGCCGGTTTGGCTCAGTGGATAGAGCGTTGGCCAGTGGACCCAAGGGACCTGGGTTCAATTCTGGTCAAGGGCATGTACCTCGGTTGCAGGCTCCTCCCCAGTCTGGGCCCTGGTCAGGGCTTGTGCAGTAGGCAACCAATCAATGTGTTTCTCTCACATTGATGTTTCTCTCTGTCTTCCCTCTCTCTTCCACTCTCTAAAAATCAATGGAAAAAATATCTTAAAATAAATAAGTAAATAAAAAGATGTTCAGTATCATTAATCCTTAGTGGAATGCAAATCAAAACACAACAAGATATCATTAAACATCTATCAGAATGAACTAAAAAATAGTGATGACCCAAGATGCTAGTGAGGATGCAGGGAAACTTGACCACTCATCCACTACTGGTGGAAATCTAATATGGTACAGACTCTTGGAAAAATGTTTGGCAGTTTCTTAAAGAATTAAACATGTAACTCCTATCACCTAGTAATCAAAGTCCTGGACATTTATTTCAAGGACATAAAGACTTATGTTCTCACAAAAACCTATACATGAATATCTTAGGCAATAATAATAATATTTATTAATGAGAGCCCCAAACTGGGAACAATCCAGATGTGCTTCAATGGATGACTAGCCAAGCAAACTGAAGTGCATCTGTACCATGACTATTACTCAGCAATAAAAAAAAAAAAAAAAAAATGATCTACTAATACTTAACACAACAGCTTGGATGAATCTCCAGAAAAGTATGCAAATCCCATTGGTTGCCTACTATATGATTCCATTTACATGATGTTCAAGAAATGATAAAAGTATAGAAACAGAGAACAGATTAATGGTTTCCAGGTGTTGAGGAGAGGGTCACGGTGGGAAAGGTGTTAGTGTGCTGGTAATAGGGCACCATGACGAGTCCTTGGGGTGACAGAAATGTTCTATGTAGGACGCCCTGCCGCTGCCTGAGGTGAGGGGTTCAGGACAGAGGACTAAGCACTTGGACTGGAAATTGGAAGAGTCACACGTGCTGCAGGAGCAAGAAGTCATCCCAGAGGACACGGGCGAAGATGGCATCTCTGAAAGCTTCCAGCTTCTACAGATGGATGTGGAATGTGAGCCTCAGGAGAGGGAGACTCTGCCCACAGGCAGTGCCACCTGGTTCTCGAAAAATGTCCAAAGAAAACAGAGACACTGGGAAAAGATAGTTGCGGCAAAGAAGAGCAAAAGAAAGCAAGAAAAAGAAAGAAGAAAAGCCAATCGTATAGAAAATTCAGGCATCTACCCACAGCACAGCAAACGTTTTCTGAGATCCTTAACCAAGGAGAAACTTTTGGAAGCCAAACATCAGGACCAAGACTCTGTATCGATTTAAGTATGACCCACCACATGTCTAAGAAGGAACTAAGCAGGCTGGCTGGACAGATCCGAAGGCTGTATGGTTCCAATAAGAAAGCTGACAGGCCATTTTGGATCTGCCTCACTGGATTCACAATGGACAGTCCCCTGTATGAAGAGTGTTTGAGGATGAATGATGGGTTTTCTAGTTACCTGCTAGACATAACAGAAGAAGACTGCTTTAGTGTATCCCCCCTGGAAACCCTTGTGTACCTGACTCCTGACTCAGAAGATGCTCTTGAAGATGTTGATCTAAACAAAGTTTACATCCTCGGTGGACTTGTGGACGAAAGCATTCAGAAGAAGGTGATATTTCAAAAGGCCCGAGAACACTCTGTCGAGACAGCCCGCTTGCCAATCCAGGAATACATGGTCAGACGCCAGAATGGGAAAAACTATCATTCAGAGATACTGGCCATCAATCAAGTATTTGATATCCTGTCCACTTACTTTGAGACTCAAGACTGGCCTGAAGCATTGAAGAAAGGAGTTTCTTCCAGAAAAGGCTATGTTCTTCAGAACTCAGTGGAATGATGGACAGCCTAAGGGTGCACCTGCAGGAGGTGAAGTTGCTGGAGGGGCCTTGGACCAAAGAGTAGAGCAAAGGTGGTGATGGCACACACTTGCCTTTACTTGACATCTTGGATCTTCATTAGGATGTTACTAATAACAGGGACCACATTTTATGCTCTTTCGTATCTCCTATAGTGCCTAGCTCAGGAAGTGCCCAGTATATCTTGACTAAGTAAAAAGTTTACATAACAAGGAATTAGCCCTTAAACTACATGGCTTTGGGTGTGTTAATTGATTTTTCTACATCTATTTGTGAAAAATCTGCTCTTTAGAGGTAGCTTAAATAATTAAGTATTGCGATATCAAGAGTTTAATTTTCACTAAAGTGGCATCATAAAGTTGTATGACTTTGTCCAACCTTCTCTGACCGTGCTGACTTTCCCTAACTCAGTAATATGCAGCACATGTGCTTTTCAGGATCAGCCTGTCCTAATCTAGCCCTTTTTAAGCACCCATAGCAATCTTCCCCACCTGTGGCTCCTACCTTGTCTCCCCTGTGCCGAGTATGGGTGTGGAAGGCTTCTCTCTTCCTAACTGTAGCCTTCCTACAGGACAATTTGTGGGAGTATTTTTGTATCCTTCTGAGCCTTGTACAAACTAGATTTTTCACATATATTTGTAATTATTAGTTCAAATTGAAAAGCAAAAACATAGTACTGGTAAGTCTAACTTGAAAATAGCCAGAAAACACATTGCATCTCACACAGCATGTTAGAGAACCTCTTATTAGGCAAATCTTAGTGATCTCTTTTCTCATGTCCTACTTAGATACAGTTGCTTCAGTTACTATGGCCAGTTTATGTTGGTCAACTTATTTCTAAGCTGCTAGCAAATTGAAAAAATGTAATCTATATTTCAAAAGAACCAAAAGGTTACCTTGGGTTCCATCTCCTCCCTTTCACAATTTAATCCCTCAGGAACTATGAACTTGATAAATTATATCAGTGTCTCTGTTTCTTAAGAGCAGCCTAGTCTTCAGGAAACATCTTTAGGAATACATAATGTTCCTTGGTCTTTATCAACATGTTCTATAATCTCTGTCATCCAAAAGGGACCTCTATGAAGAGGCCTCAGGGGTCTGTAACTCTTACCGTATTCTCAGGGAGGTCTCTGACCAAAGAAATATTGACCTCAGGGGTCTGTAACTCTTATCGTATTCTCAGGGAGGTCTCTGACCAAAGAAATATTGACCTGGATCATCTGCCAGGCTTCATTTTGGCCTCAAAAGGCTTTGCTTAAAATTCCAAATAACACAGAATTTCCTTTCCAACTCTATCACAAACATCTACAATTTTTTCAAAACCTAGGTAGGTAGTTTTTGGTTTGGCTTCTAGGAAATGACCCTTAGCAAAATAAGATTTGGATGAACTTATATTCAGAGATCCTCATCATAGTGTTTTTTATAACACACACAAAAAACTGGACATATTCAAAATATCCTATAACATGAAAATGAAACATTATACAACTATGGAATTTTTATTAGCAATCATGAAATAAATATATTTAAATGTTAAAAAAAGAAAAAAAAAAGAAATGTTCTATGTAAATCAATGTCAATATCCTGTTTGTGATATTGTATTATACTTCTACAAGATTTACCATTGGGGGAAAACTAGAGATCACTCTGTATTACTTCTGACATCTACATGTGAATCTTCAATGATCTCAAAATAAAAAGTGTAATTTAAATACTAGATCTAAAGAGAAAATGACTACATGTTAGTATTTATAAAAATAGTTTGGTGAGTATATGAGTGCTTGTTATATATTTTTCTGTACTGTTATGTGTGAAGTTCCTTTACTTAAAAAAAAATGCTTCAAGATTCAGGTCAAATGTCACCTCTATTCAAGGATGCTGCCAGTTAAAACTACATTAATTTATCTTTCTCCACAATTCTATGGAGATAGATTCGGAATCAGAGCATCATATAAGTCTAAAGCCATGTTATTCATCTTTATTATACCTCTTACCATAACCCCATATTTAGCCCAGAGCCTTGAATGCAATTGCTATTCTTATTGATACTATTATATTTATACATTTAGCTGTGTCCTAGAATTCTAACCTGAAAGAAAGAAAAACAGAAACCACACAATTTGAGTCTTCATTCCATAAAGGAAAACAACAACAACAAGCCAAAACAAATACGTTATAGAAATTCAAAGAAACCATAGGGCATTGAAAAAGTACAGTGTGCTTTTTTCCAATGCAGTTTCTTTGCCCAAGGACAAAATACTGTTTGCGGAGTAGACATTATTTTGTGAGGAGACTTCATCAGATGCCCCAGGAAACCTCCCCTCTCTCCTTGGTTGGCTCACCCATCCCTGAATCAGCTGCTGGCAGCAGGCATGGGATTCAGGACAGACCAACCAAGTCCCCTTCCCATCCTGGGGGTTTGGCTGCTCCTAAGGACCTGAGAGTTGTCCTGAGCAAAATGGGGTCAGGAGGGGTAATGGAGGCTAATAATAAAGTCCATTTGCTCTCCCTGTCTGCCCTCTCTCATGCTGTGGCTTTTATTCGTGCCTCTCTCTTTCTGCAAGTTACTCTGTTTCATTTCTCTTAATGAGGTCATACCAGGGGTTTAAAGTCCTGGGCTGACTTAAATTTAAGAAAAGAGAAACTTTCTTCCACATGCTTTCTTTCCACAATAATATCTACCTAATAAAAGAGTAACATGCTAATTGACTGTACCTTCGTGAAGCCCACCAGCCAATCAGGAGTGAGTATGCAAATTAACCCAACAAAGATGGTGGGTTAATTTGCATACACAGGCACCAAGCGGCTGGGGGCAGGGCAGGATGCTTGCATCATCGCCATGGTGATGACGCAGGCATTCTGCACCAACCCAGCTGCTCCGGGCCCTCGGGAGCATGGAAAGGTGGAAAGGCGGCTCCGGCCAGAGTGAAGGCAGTGCCAGCAACCAGGGGAAGGAAAGCCCATTCTTGCACGAATCTTCGTGCATCGGGCCTCTTGTATAGTATATGCTAAAGGCCTCAGGCTAAGCCAGATGGAGCATGTTACTGACAAAGTCACAGGGAGGGATCCACAGGCTTGTGGAGATGACTCAGGAGGAGCTCTGATTCCAAGTGACTAGAGAGCCAGAGAGTAGAAGGAAGGTAGGGGCCTGTCACCTGGGAGGCCCTTCATAGCTTGGGTGAAGTTGGGGAGTTTCCCTAAAAGTACACTGGAGGCAGCCAGGATGAATTCACAGAGAGCCCAGGAAGGAGAAGGGCGGGGGAACCTAGATACAGTAGTGTGTTTCTGGTATGTGTTTAAAAGACACAAAAGTTAAAGGTAGGTCCAGGGAGAACAGGAAACCAGCCAGTAAGATAGCCTAGGAGAGGGATGCATTCCTGTTTTAGGATTTCAAATGAATATCGAGGCTAAAGCATTTGGAAGCAGCAAGATATTAAAGGATAGTGGACCACAACACTCAGGTCCCTGTGTCGGTTAATGAATGTCCCAGTTCCTTCCACACAGTCTCCAAGGATTTGCAAGATCAATGTTAGTTTAAGGCTCCACTTGATTTCACTAAATGAAGCCCCTTTGGTACTTACAGAAAAAGAGCTACAAAATTCAAAAGGAACTTGGGAACTTGGATTAAAAGCAGACAAACATAGAAGCACTGAAGGCTAGAGAAAATGTTATTTAATGTCTGCCACTAATCTAAAGAGATTATTTTCGCTAATTGTCTAATTTATTTGGGAAAGTTTAAAATATTTATGGGACTGGCCTGGCAAAGATTTAGTGGTGACATAAAGAACTGTGAACTCTGGAAATAAAAAAAAAAAAAAGAAGAAAGAAAGAAATTGGGGCACAGAAAAAAATAATTTTTTTTCTATTCTCTCTGAAAATTTCTAGGAGAACACATGAGTTACTATTAATAGTGCTTATTTCTGGGCAATGGGACTGGAGGTTGGGAAGGGAAATTTTCACTTCCATTCTGTGCTGTTGGCATTTTTTTTCGTTCAGCATGAACTTACATGGCTATTGTAATTTGTGCAAGTTAAGTAAAATAAAAACAACGAAAAAAAAGTTTATTAGTACCTCTGGCTTATAGAGAAAGTCAGGACCTGATTTATCCATTCTCAGCTCTGTTATGATCAGTGCTATTGTCTTCGCTGGGATGAATTCCTGTTTGAGTTATCCTGGGCAGCCTCACCCAGAGGGGAGGAATTGTGCCACTGATTTTAATAACAATAAAGGACGAAGATTCTAGATTGTATGCTTTGCAGAAAGCTTCACATACTAAATATCACCATGAAGCCACCACTGAGTCTGAGTGGCACCATTCTCGTAAATACCCCAGGAAATGTCTAAAGATCAGACACAGTTCATTAGGAAATGTAACAGACTGGTAACTGAGCACAAGTGACAGATTTTAACTCAAGTTAGTGCAATAGTGCAGAAAAGTCTAACCTTGATTCTGTTTGGGATGAGGGAGCGGGGAGAATGTCATACTCAAAGCACCATTTCAGGGGAGGGATAACTCCTTAATAGGCTAAAGAGGAAATGTCTTTAATGTTTCAAATGTACAGTTATTGTTCTGCTGCTGATATCAAAAAAACACATATGTATTTAACAAAGATTTGAAGTGGTTCTGGCTTGCTCCTCACACTTTCAAAACGTCTGAGCTAACCTGGAATGTGGAACAGCTCTTTAGTCTTTGAAAATATTAACTCAAATTAGATTCCCCAAATTAGAATCTCTAAACAAGCAAAAAATTATGACATGTGATAAGCTTAACCTGATGCCTAATGTATTTGTAATACTGCTTACTTAATTTTATTTTATTACTTTTTATTTTTTTGTTAATCCTCACACAAGGATATTGTTCCATTGATTTTTTCTTCTTTAGGGAGAAGAAGAGACAGAGAGAGAAACATCAATGTGAGAGAGACACATCAATTGGTTGCCTCCCACATGCACCCTGACCAGGGCCAGGGATTGAGCCTGCAACCTAGGTATGTGTCCTTGACCTGAATCGAACCCGGGACCCTTCAGTTCGCAGGCTGACACTCTATCCATTGAGCCAAACCAGCTAGGGCTGCTTACCTTTTTTAAAAAAATACATTTTTATTGATTTTTTAGAGAAAGAGGAAGAGAGAGGGAGAGAGAGTTACAGTGATTGATTGCCTCCCGAACACACGCCAATCGGGAATGGAACTGGCAACCTGGGCATGTGTCCTGACTGGGAATCAAACCCGAGACCTTTTGGTGCACAGATGATACTCAACCAATTGGGCCACACTGACTAGGGCCTGCTTACCTTTTTGATGCTAGTATTTCAGTAACAGTTCATAAATAAATTGTTTTATCATTTTTTTTTCTTTGTAACCCTCCTGCCCCTACACACACCTCTGTAGCACTGAAATCTACATTACAGATGAGACCAACACCAGGGCTAAACGCCACAGAAAGTTGGGGTTGAACAGCCAAGTAGGAAGCTTATGTGAGCCAAGGTCCTCTCCAACCTGCAGAAACAAAACTTGGATTTATCTCTCTCCTTTCCTTTCATTTCACCTTTCATTTCCTTACCTTGCCCTTATTCTATTTCTCCATTCTACCTCATATTCTCTTTTTCTTTATTTAGTTCCTAAAAAAGAATGAATGGTGGATTTGGGGGACGGTGGGAGGATAGGGTATCTATTGAATACTCTTGAGATATTTGCTTGCTACTGAAAGTTTTCCACCTAAGGTTTTGACTTAAAAGCTCCACTGTCCCTATAAAAATTAATTCTTGCCCTAGCTAGTTTGGCTCAGTGGATAGAGCGTCGGCCTGTGGACTGAAGGGTCCCGGGTTCGATTCCGGTTAAGGGCACATGCCTGGGTTGCAGGCTCGATCCCCAGTGTGGGGCGTGCAGGAGGCAGCCGATCAGTGATTCTCTCTCATCATTGATGTTTCTCTCTCTCTGTGTCCCTCTCCCTTCCTCTCTACAATCAATAAAAATAATTTAAAAAAATTTTTTTAAAAATTAATTCTTGAAAAATATAAGCTTCTGATTAACAATAGGGCTCTAATGATTTAGGCAAGTTTGATGTTTTTTTCTTAAGCATTCAATGGTTCCTTCTTACGTCTCTAGAATATAATTTACTGGATCTGGAGTCTAATGAAATTTAACACAGTTTAACTCTTAAAATAACTGGAAAAGGCACTCTTGTTTCTCTCTGTGTTATTAATACTTGCTTATGTTCAGACTAAGAACCAAAATTAGTAGGAATTTTATCTGAATAGTTTATTTCAAAATAACATGTGCTCCCGGAGCCATGGAATTGGCTTTGTGTGCAGCGGGGTGAATAGTTAAACAGCAGGGAAAAAAAATCTTAGGAAAAGACCCAAACCCGGGCTTCTCAGTCTCAGCACTATTGACATTTGGGGCTGGAAAATTCTTTGTTGGGGACGTGGGGGCCTGTCTCCTGCAATGTGGAATGTTTAGCAGCATCTATGCAATAGATACCAGAGGCACCCTCCCCTCCCCCAAGTGGTGAAACAGAAATGTCTCCAAATATTGCCAGCGAGCCCTCTCAGTTAGGGAGGGTGTTTGGGGGTTGCTGGGGGCGACAAAATTGCCCCCCACTTGAGAACCAATGACCTAAATTCAGCAGCGTAACTGTTTTATGAGACTTTATGAACAGTCTCAGGGAGTTATTTCAGAAACTTTCAAAAATTAAAAACCATAGCAGGGTACATTTTTACATGCCTCTGCATTTTCCTTGGTCACTTGCCAAGGAGGTGGGTCGCAGTCTCTCCCAGGGGACTTAGGCCCGCTCCAGGAATGGACTTGAATGACCTAAGAGATCTTTCTCCCGTCTCAGTATTCTGGCTAATGACAGCATAATCAATGTGCTGATGCAGAAATCACGCTGAGAAAACAATGGGAACAGGGTCAGATTCTCCTGAAGAAAGATTTTTTTAGTAGCCTGGGCCAATCACAACATTCTGGGGGATGTTTTTCATAAGGTAGAAAACAGAGATCTAAGGCAAAAAGATCAGCCTTTTTATTGTATTCCAGTACACACTGGTATATAGATGGAGCTAAAATATAGTTATCAAAGGAGAAATCTTAAAATTTGTTAACAGGTGGCTTAAAAATCACAGCCAAATCTATTGAGTTTGGCAGTAAAACACCTTTCCTTTTTGGGGAAAATATCGCACTATGCTTTCTAGATGCTGCTGAATTATGAAAAGCAGACATTGAGACTCGGGAACAACAACAAAAAGCCATTCCCCCCCCCCCCCCTTTCTCCCTCTTTTTTCCCTCCTGCCTTCCTTTTTTTTTTTTTTTTCCCCATTAGTGTTCACACATATAAGAAAAGTTGATTCAACATATCTGGATTGTGAAATAAGGCACGAGGCGCGGTTGTGTCGGTACAAGTATTGCTCACGGTTAATATTCAGTTGCACATTGAAAATCAAGCAGCTGCCTTAGCAGGCTCTGTAAAGAAGGGTGCGTGGGTTTCCCCAGCTTCTCTGTAGCTTGCAGAACCAGGGACAGGTCTTGAGCTGTAAAAGGTAAAACTATTCAATGGACTGCCACCGGCTCCACCGCCCATGTAGCTTTATATGTCCGAGAGCATCTGCTACCGGAGGGAAGATGGGGTCCGATGAGTGCCTGGCTAACTGATAAGAATGTCACTTTATTGAAAAACATCCTTATTAATGCTTTCTAAGCCTCAGTGATAAAAACTGTCATTAAAAGTCTGATCTTCAAGCGCCCTACACTATAAACAAACTGAAGTCTCTATTCCTCGTGCAGCTCTTGTAGTTCCCCCTCCCAGCATTAGCCCAGGTTGTTTCTTTCTTCCCAGGCCCACGTGCTCTCCAAATCTTGCCCATCTGAACTGCCACCTCCTCCGTGAAGTCTCCTGAGGAAATCCTGCCTCCCTGTGACCTGCCTCAGCACGGATCTCACGGCTCTTGTGACACTTCGCTCTCTGTCTCATTTTGAGTCATTTGTGTTTCCTTTTCTATTGCATAGAAAACCCCTGGAGGGAAGGATCTACATGTTGTTCCTTATTCTCTTTATCCTACCACATGGCTTAGGACTTTGTACACTGTGCTCAGTAGATAACATGTTAAACGACCCTGAAGATATCGTGTCCGTGACTGATATTTGTTCTACCCCAGTCATTCTGCCTGGAGGGCAAGATAACGCAGTCCAGCTCCTTTCCAGTCCCTTCAGGTGAAGAGAGGCAAAGGCCAGTTTTCATGCAACTCCCCGGACCGCTGCTGCAATCATTCCCTTTGCAGCCGTGTGTCAGAGTTTTCGCTCCCGTTCTTTCTTCATATCTGTGGTAAGCACGCCGCCCAGTAAATGCTGGCTGCTTCTTGAAACGGGCCTGTTACTAAAGACACTGTCATTCTTTTTCTATCTCTGTTGTATAATGCACCAACCTGTTCTTTCATATTTAGAAACCTAGGAACAATTACATCATCCAGCTGAACTCCTTTGTAGGGAAGCCACTGCCAGAGAGAGATTGAAATGAGACTCCACCTGACCTTTCAGAAAGACCAGAAAGAATGTTGCAGAAGTGAATTCTAACGAATGAGGATGGTCGAAATTTGGAGTTCCTAAAAATCTGTTGGCTTGTGACTTTATATAAACTCACGTTGGGATTAAAGGAACTATTTGATCAGAATATTTCCTCCCACAGAATGAGAGCTAGATTTCTTTAATGTGGCCTGGCCCTGGGTCTGTTTGTCTTCCTTCTTCTGAAGAACTAACATCTAGGAAAACCATCTTATGCTGTCTGCTAATTTGTAGACACAGCCTCTTTTGCAATATTTGAGATTTATATAAAGTTTATTTTGTCTTCAAGATATTGTGCCATTGGTTGGGTCTCAGATGGTATTGGGGACAAGGTAATGGTACTCTGGGACAGCCTATGGAAAGACAGCTAGTTTGGAGTCCTGGCCCTGCCATTATTGGCAATTTAGTTTGGGGAAAACCAATTAATCTCTGCCTGGCAGTCTTCTATTTGAGAAATGGAGTCTATAACAATACATATCTTCGAGAAATGTTGTGAGAGTGTGAGGTAATCCATGTGAAACTGCATTGAAGATTGTCGAATGCCATATGAACACCAGTTCTTCTTATATCACCAGACTCTCCGATATCCAAACCATACACTCATTCAAATCAGCCGCACGTGGTGTTTATGAGCACCTTCTCCGTGGAGGTACCGGAGATAGAAAGCTGAGCCAGAGATGTTGACCTTCCTCTCGGAGCATTTCATCTAGAAGTGAAGCGAAGGAGACAAATGAGTTTAACCACGCTTACTTTGTGAATCTGGAAAAGCAACTTCTCTTATGTGTGTTGGCTTCCTCGTCCGTAAACTGGAAGTAGAAATGCTTACTTTTCAAAAACAAGACAGTGCACATGGAGTCTTGAGCCCAGGACCTGACATATCTAGTTGCTCAGTAAATCGTACCTTTCTAATAAATAAGAAAAGGTGCCAACCTCATATTATAAAGGTGTAAATGAATATACAAGAACCATTAGATCTGGTTGGAAAAATCTTGACTTTGTTGAACATTAAAACATGATTTGAGGCTTAAAGTTTAAATAGATTTCTGCATTTGAGCATAGTGGTAGCAATGGTTCATGTGTACCAGGCAGGGTCCAAAGCACTTTACAGTATTATCTCATTGAATACTCACCCAAACATGGTTAGTGTTGTCATCTCCATTCTGCCAATGAGAAGACTGAGGCACAGACGGTTGAGGTGACTAATCCAAAGAACTGCAGATAGTTGGGAGTTGAGCAGGGACTAGACACACGAGCAGTGGGGTTCCTGAGCTGCACCTTATGCCTGCGGCATAGATTGGGGCCAGGGACATGGAGAAGATGGGGAGGGGGTGGGAAGCACTATAGCAGCAGGGAAGATGAATGAAAAACTGAGGAACTTTTTCTCCTGAGAGGAAGTGGCATAAAGAGAAGAAGGAGACATGGCCGGAAAGAAACTCTGTGTGATGGACAATGTGCAGGGATGAAAGGGCAAGAGCGACAGGGTTGTCACAGTGGCCACAGAGACGTCACAGAGCGTGGCCTGCCATTGAGCCCAGTTAGTGCCTGTTGACTGTGCATGCAGGAAAGCAGGAGGGTTCTGGATTTTGCAACCGATTTAAATGTGCAACCTTGGTTTTCTTACAAGGCTGTCCTAAGAACCCAAGGTTATCGTCTTCTCTGTCCACAAAAAGCTGCTGACCTTTGCCTTTCACCAGAGACTCCTCTGAAAAGCTTTCATTGGGTGTCACCCTTCATGAGGGCCTAGCCATTATATGTCCTTTTTAGAAAGGTTAGACTTGGAATTGTTTAAGCTTGCACAGAATGTCGTCCTGTGCGTGTTCGGTCACGCCGGCATCTAGATTGGGAAAAGCACCTCTGCAAAGTACATGGAAGGAAACAATAAGCACCTTCAGTCTTAAAACACCAGCGACCACAAACATGCTCATTTTCCCTAAGAAGCCTGAAGACTCAGGGCACATTTACTCTGAGATGTTATTTTGCATGGTATTTCCTCTCTTTTCGCAAATGCTGAGGTTTACAGACGCAAGTTCATTGCGCCTCAAGTGTCAGACTTCCTTTTCAATAGGATCATGACATCTATACACAGCTTAATACTGCGAGCATTCAGATGCAAGGTTGCTTCCTCTGCACAAGCTAATCAGATAGGAGGGTGGATGTCAGTGGGAACACGTTACACTGCCTTAGTGCTACCTTGGGCCTCTCATTTCATTACCAGTCCCGAGAGCAGGTCTCACTCAGGCTTTTTGGCTCCTGATCACATGAGCTCACCTCTGCCTGCAAAATTAGAGCCCCTTCAAGATAGTTAGCATCAATTATTCCATCCTTCTATCACAAAAACATCTTTTTTTTGGCAAAATATTTATGACTTTTAAGTAACTTCTTTGTACACGCCTTTTTGCCTCTTACCCATTGAAGGAAAACCTAGTGTTCTATTAGAGTAATCTAAGCAACTGCCTAGCACTATTTAAGATACTTAGAATACATTAGTGAAAAAGCAGGAGAAGACTCCTGCCCTCCTGGAGATTACATTCCTGTGGGAGATAGGTAGATAATAAACAATAAACATAACACATCAGAGAAGGACATAGTACCTGGAAAGTTTGTAAGTGCTCTGGAAAAAAATAAAAAGGAGAGCAAGATAAAGGGGATGGAGAACTGGGAGTGTAGGAGTGGGTGGCAGGAGGGATCATTGGGATAGGCTCAATTGAGATGGATAGAAGTGAGGGAGTTAGCCAAACACCTGGCTTATGCAGGGGCAACATCAGTATAGGCCCCAGGCAGGAGCCTGGTGTCTTCTCGATATGACAAGCATTAGGATGGAGAGGCTGGAGCAGAAAGGAAGGTAGCCTTGCGGAAGAGGACAGAAATGGGGGGCAGGCATGATGGGATTTTGAGTAGCCATATGACATGACCAGACTTAATATTTAAAATATTAAGAAATGGAGCTGAGTGTGGAAGACAAATCATCAAATCAAGGGACACCAAGGCAAACACAAGGTTGGAACATTCCAGAAGTAGTTCTGGAATGCTTGGTGATATGCCAACAAAGAACAGAGTCAAGAAAGGGGGCCAGAACTGGGCTCTACCCTCGATGTATCTGCTTGATTAAGTAGATATATAGAGCTCCTATTCTTTAATATCTAGAATGACAAGAGGTAAAATACCACACCATATCTTACTCTGTCATTATTTTTAAACTTTATGGTGCAATGTAGACTTGTGTCAGTCTACTTTTTTCTTTCTCAAAAATCTAACTTTAGGGATTTAGTTAATAGGAGAGAGAGAGAGAGAGAGAAAGGGAGACAGACAGAGAGAGAGAGAGAGAGAGAGGGAGAGAGAGGGAGAGAGGGAAAGGGAGAGAGACCCCTACTACAAAAGAAGGTGTCAAAAATCAAGACACAAACAAGAGCTATCAGCAATAATAAGATTGAACTTGAAACTTCTAAAGAGCTATCTTCATAGTCTATTCAGGAGTGGGCAAACTTTTTGACTCGAGGGCCACAATGGGTTCTTAAACTGGACCGGAGGGCCGGAACAAAAGCATGGATGGAGTGTTTGTGTGAACTAATTCAAAGTAAACATCATTACATAAAAGGGTACGGTCTTTTTTTTTTTTATTTCAATAGTTTTATTCATTTCAAACATTTTAACAAGAAGAATGTAAACACTAATTATTATAATTTGAAACTTCAAAAAATGGAGGAATCATAGCACAATAACATACCTTATATTGAAGATGGCAAAGGCAAAATAAAATTGCCTAACAAAGGAAAGGTACAAAAGCCTTTCAAATTAAACTTAAATATAATAAAATAATTTAAAACTAAAACAAATAGAAAAGAACAAAATGTGTAAACAGTAAATTAAACATTTTCTTTAGTGCAACTTCCAAATTATGCCCGGGACGTAGATGTAGATGGCAATGTAGACTGGGTTGAAAGGTTTTTGGTCTTTAAAACATCAACTTCAGTGGGAACAGTGTTGTTGGTCTCCTTTTTAGCTAATGTTCTGATACTGTGCTCTCCAGGGGCGTGTCTCCCTACATCACCACGATAACGTGTCTACGCATTCCCAGGGTGATGTCGGGGACGCGTCCGCGGGCATTACAAGGAGCCTCTGGAAGATTGAGAGGTTATTCCTTCTACTGAATGGGCGGATATAAATCCGCCCACTCAGAAGAAGGAGCTGCAGCCGTGTTTCCCCACGTTGCCATGTTAACACTGCTGCTGGTGGAGGAGCGGAGGGGAGAGCAAGAGAACCCTCTGTTCTTTCGGCTCCGCAGGCCGGATAGAACAGCCGAACGGGCCAGATCCGGCCCGCGGGCTGTAGTTTGCCCACGGCTGGTCTATGTAAACATAAGTTAGTTATGAGCAAGAATACTTGGGGATTCTCAATTAGTGTACATGACGGAAAATATAGAAGAACAGCTGTTAGAAGAAATCCCAGGAGAGATTGCTGCCCTAGAAAAGGAGGGCTCTAGGCCTCTGCTGACCAAGTAAAGCCAGCAGAATGTTTAAAGGAGACCACAAGAAAATATCTAATCACAAGAGACTCAAACAATGTTGGCAGGTCGTTTAGCTGTAGGATGGCAAATAGGCTGCAGACCTCATTGCCAACTGGGAGTAACTTCTGGAGTGCCGAGTTGTGAAGAATTCTGAGGCCACACCTGGTGTTGGTTTAGAAATAGTACATTGCAGATGAGTGATGTCTACCCTAGGCCAAGGGAACAGGAATGGTGTACAGAGACCACATATTTAGCATTCCTGACTAGCTGGTCCTCTTGGCTCCATGTCTGTCTACATTCAAATCATCTTAGAAAGATGAGATGCTATTCTATTTTTAAGAGGCGTGAAGAAAACATATAAACTTCTTTCAGAAATGCAAAGATTGCTACTTAAAATAGATTCTCCTTGCATGATCAAAGACCCTGGGGCTTTAATGTCAAGTTCTTCTCTTTTGAGTTGGCCTCGGGGGAGAATGGAGGAGTGCCATGTCCTGGGAATCCACTGTGGTGTCCTGGCCACTATCTGTGTCTAAGGTATTGACTGTCTCCTTGCTCTGATATTGGCTCCATTCATCCGGGGCTTCCCTTTTCTCAATGTCCTCTTTCCAACCTTTGTCAGCCGGGCTGGCAAACTGGGGCAGAGTGAGCCTCGGGGAGATAGTGGGTCGTAGAGAATCTGGGTTCTTGCCCTGGTTCTGCCACCAGATCCCTGAGATCTTTTTTGCTCTAGTATTTGGACCCTGATTTCCCTCATCTGTCAAACAAGAGGGGGTGAGCCTGGGTACAAGGACTGACCTAAGAGTATATGGTGGTCCCATGTGTTTAGTGCATAGAAGAGGGAAGGGAGAGGGTTGGAATCTTTTATCAGATTCTCAAAAGGGGCTGTAAATCCCAAACTGCTGAGAATCATTGCCTAGGTGATTTCTAATATTCTTTCCATTTGAAGCTTTGTATGTGAGCACCCCTTTTGGTATAATCATGCTCACCCCTGAGAGATGTGGCAAAGCATTCTCAAATGGTAACTTCCAGTTCTTACAGAGAATGGACTCATTGCTATTAATGTGACCAGATTTTAGAAGATGACTAAGGTACAACACAAAATGTATAAGAAAGAGGAAGTAGGGTTGTTAACATTACTCAGAAAGCCCACAAGTTATGAAAAAGGAGACCCTGTCCTAGAGGATTTCCTTGCCTTTTATTTCATTTTATTATTTATTTATTTTAAACATTTTTAAAAAGTTGATTTTAGAGGGAGAGGAAGGAAGAGGGAGAAAAAGAGAGAGAAACATTGATTGGATGCCTCGCACCCGAACTGGGGATTGAGCCCACAACGTGGACATGTGCGACCAGCAATCCTTCAGTGCACTGGCTGACGCTCAACCAACTGAGCCACACCAGCCAGGGCAAACTTCCTTGTCTTTCAATGGCTTTAAATCAGAGGCAATAACTCCAGTCCCTGTGGTCCTCTGGAAGAGGCAGCAGCAGCAGCTGCCCTTGTCCTGGCTGTGGGCCACAGCCACCTGCTACTAAGATCCAATTTAGCTACACTCACTAAATGTGGTTGTTGTCCACTGGATGCAATATGTTAGAAATGCATGTAAGAACAGAAGAAAGTCTGGAAAGGTAACAAAATGACTCTCCTACCAGAAGAGGGGACGTAAATGGGCGAACTTAGCTTTACTTGCTCCTAGGATTCCTGGAACAAACTGGGTGGCTGACAGCAACAGGAATTTATTGTCTCACAGCTCTAGAGAAGAGAAGTCTGAAAGAAAGGGGTCAGCAGGGCCACGCTCCCTCTGAATGTTTTAGAATCCTTCCTCACTTCTTCTAGTTTCTGGTGGCTCCAGGTGTTCCTTGGCTTGTGGCAGCATCACTCCAGTATCTGCCTCCATTGCCACATGGCCTTCTTCCCTGTGTGTCTCTGGGTGTCCTCTCCTCTTCTTAAATGACACCAGTCCTTTAAGGCCTACTCTAAATCAGGAAGATTGCACCTCAAGATCCCCAGCTAATTACATCTTCAAAGACCCTGTTTCCAAATAAGGTCACATCCTGTGGTTCCCTGATGAATGGGAATTTGAGGAAACAGTATTCAGCCCACACCAGTATTGTCTGAAGTTTTTTGTTTTTTTTTTTATGAGATTGTATTCATGTTTTATGTTAGATATTAAGAAATAAAATGAAACTAAAAAATAGGGTGCTATACCAGAAACCAGTACATATGCAAACACACACACACACACACACACACACACACCACACTTGCTTACTTGGGCTGGATTGTAGGGGAGGGGGTTGATGGGAAGGGCAGGGAATATAATAATAATAATAATAGCCGACACTCGTAGAGTACTTACTATGTGCCAAACACTGTTTTTAGTGCTTTTTGTGTATTAAATCACTTAATCCTTATAGCAACTTATGAAGTTGGTGATATTATTATCCCCATTTCACAGGCGAGGAAACAGAAGCTTAAGTTACTTGCTCAAGCTCCTAGGGGAGATCAGGACTGTAGTCTGGACAGTCTGACTCAGTATCCATGCTCACAACTGCCCTGCTGCACTGTCTCTCCTCATGCAGGTACATATAGGAGATACGGGCCTGATTAAAGAAACTTGTCACCACTTCCTAAACACACACAGACACACACACTCCCCCTGCCCCTCCACATAAAACACAGCTTCAATGGCTAGATGTGTTTGGAGCACTTCATCGGCAGAATCTATTGAACTGCACATTGTCAGGTATTTACTTAGGACAAATATAAACTTGTATGAACTGAGAAAACATAGTTGTTCATGTGCATTACTTAGTGCTTTGCAGACCACTCAGACCACAAGTGATTTCAGCCAATCAGAGTGCAGCATTGCTCTGGTCAATGGGTAGCCAGATAGATACCTCGAGGGGTTCACTTCCTGCAGCTTCCAGCAAACCACCCCTAAACTGCAGTTGTGGTTGACTTGGTATTTTACAAGTAGCACTCATAGAGTGAAGAAAAAGGAATTTTAGCTGGCATATTTGCAATTCTAAGAATGATCGAAGTGCTTACCTATATGCCAGGTGCTATGTTGAGTATATTTTCTCATTTAATCCTTCTGAATCATCAGTAGCCTCAGGGCTGGAAAGGTGACTAATAATAGAATCAGTAGGTCCATTCTTGTGGTAAAGATGACTATGGGCTTCTTCCTGTAAACTTTCCCCAAGGGCTGTCCCAGCTGTGGAGTGGACTTTGCTATATGGTTCTATGCACATTCAGGGAGGACAATTCTATATGTCAAAAATAATCTACATGATATTGACTACATTTTCACTGTGGGAGCTCGGTGTGTGTAACTTGTCAGGTACTTTCCCTCATCTGAATAACTTCCCAGTAAAAACGGGTCCTTCCAGTGCACAGCCTGAAGCTCTGGGGGCAGAGCAGACACCTCTGGCTACACCAGCTCAGCTGTGTCTCTCTGTGTTTGTCCCCCAGAGGCCAGCTCAATACTAGGAAAGTCTACACTCCTCAGGGCTTTCATGCTATCCATCAGGGAGGGCCAGCTTTGATTCACAAGAACATCTAGTTCAGTGGTCGGCAAACTCATTAGTCAACAGAGCGGCAAACTGCGGCTCACGAGCCACATGTTTGCCAACCACTGATCTAGCTGACCATAGGTATTAAATTGTGGATTCTGATGTCACACTGCTGACCTTCAGTCTCAGCCCCATTATGTCCAGCCGTATGACCTTACCAAGGTCCTCAACTGGGGAGCCTTAGTTTCTTCAAATGTAAAATGGGCATAATGATAAAACCTGCTGCAGAGGCTGGTGTGAGGGTTAATGAAGTTACTGTATAGGGTGTGCTTTGCAACGCCTGATGCTTAGTCCCAGGAAATGTTCATCATCCTTGCAGGGCTGTCAACCCTGGAGTTCTGGGCCATAGCTTTCCTTCTCAGGGGCTTGGGTGCCATGGCAACATCATTCATGGGCTCAAGAGATTTACTTTGTGCTCAGTTCACCCCATGTGGTGTAATGAGCCATTACCTATCTGCCAGCATTTGGTGAGAAATAGAAAAGGAAGGAGGTGAGGACTTTTTAAAGAACCACACTTTTTAAAAATTTTTGCATGCACTAAGTTGCTTTTATTAACCTAGCATGGCATGCTACAGATACTGTACGGCATGAAAATGTATTTGGTACAAAAATGGCTTCCAAACCATGGAAAATGAAATTGGAATAAGAGCACAAAATGGAATGGTAACATCACAACTGTTAAGAAACATCCGAAGTACACACACACACACACACACACACACACATACACACACACGTTCTAGTTGGCATTTTAACAAACCAGAGAAAAATCAGAGACAGTTTAACAATCACTTTATGTCAATCACAGTGGCACTGAATGAACAGGTTTATACAGCATTTTGCAACATCAACATACCTAGGTTTGTTTGTGTGTGTTTTTTTTTTCATTTTTAAAACTTGTTTATTTAATTTAAATTCTTTATTTTTTTAGTTTTAAAGTTTACTACCTACTTGTATGTTGTACGTGCACATAAAAGCGGCAGCTGGTTTTTCCTGTAAGAGCAACTTAACATACAGAATTTTGGCCCTTAAAGGGTTATACCTCTTCATTTAAAATGTTTTTCTGGACAATCTGCTACAAACACATCTTGCTACAGGTGACATTAAAACTACACACACATCTACCAATGTAACGTCACAGCAAAACATGATACAAAAATCACAACATCCAAAAGAGGGAGAAAGCCAAAGCCGCTGGGAATTTGGCACGTAATGTTTTGCACAATCAGTCCACGTGTTTGGGGTACAGGGCATTCGACTGTGAGTTGCAAGGGAAGGAGGCTGGTTCCCACTGTTGCTCATACAGCCTCGCTAAAATTCAGAGACCCACCTCTGAAGTGCCACCATCCCACCCCTTCAACACAGGGCGGACAGGAGAGTCCATTTCCTTTTCGGGAGGGCCTGGAGCTTCTGTTGATTTTTGTGGTTTTTTTTTCCTGATAACTGGAGCAGGTTTCTCTCCCCATAGGAATCCCTTTCTTTCCCCTGAACCGGAAGGGAAGGTTGCCTTTCTCTCTCTCCAGTGACGGGCGAGAACAACGTTCCATTGACAACGTTCCATTGACGACGTGAATGGAGCGTTTCTTGCCCAGACTCTCCCTGCTGCAGCAGCGGCGGGGACTTCCTCTCTCCCCTGGCTTCTGAGGAGGATGCTTCAAGTTCTCAGGCAACCAGGGCCGCCAGGGCTCCTGATTCCGGTACAGACTAAAGAAGGGAGGCTGCTCCACGCCAGGCCTTGTCCCCTGTGATCTCTGACACATGCCAGGCTTAGAATTTCCCCGACTTCAGCTCCCTCCAGGCCCACCCTGACCACCCATGGCAACCTCTCCTTTCACACCGTATTCCCTCACTCTGCTTCCTTTTCCACCGGAGTTCTTGGCATCACCATGCCCACTTCTGTTAATGTGTTGACTGTCTGTTCTCCCACTCCCGGGAACACAAGCTTGTTCATTGCCAATCTCCCAGTGTCTGGCAGATAGTAGATGCTCAATAAATATTAGAGTGAATGAATGAATGAAGGCTGAACGCTACTTCTGATTTCCCTCTAAAATCCAGCAAAGGCCTTTCTGATAACTGGGTAACTGAAGCCTCGTTGCAGTTGCCGTGGATTTCTGGAAGGCACCGAGGCTGGCTCAGTCAGCCACCTGGTAGGACCCTCCTATCGGCTGGCAGACTGAAGGTGAGGACTTAGTCCCTGGTCCCTGAGCAGACAGAATGCAGCTGGTGAGACAAAGCGCCCAAAGGACGGTGTAAAATGAACCCAGGCAGAAGGAGAGCGGGTCTTAGACACAGGAGCTCGGAGGGGGAGAGGGCAGGCTTGCAGGGCCTCCACTTCTCCGGCTCTTGTGGGGAGAAGGAGGCCAGGTGACTGCCGGTCAGTCCCCCAGCATTGGCGCCCTGAGCGTGTACCCAGAAACCACGCCAGTGTTTCCAGGAAGCACACACCAACTGCTTGTGCTCTGTAGGGGGTTTTTCCCCCTTCCTTTTCTATCTCACTGCTTCTGACAAATTAAAAAGCAAGGCAGGAAGCAATGTTAAAAATAATCAAACCACAGCTACAGGAAGGTGCTATCAAAAGAAGAAAGGGGGAAAACTCGAGTTGAGTTTTATTCCACAGTGCTTCATACGCCAGGCCCTGTGATTACTCACTCTGTGAAATCTGCGGGGGCCTGGGGGAGTTCACCGGGGCCAGCATTGCTTTAATGGGCCATAAAAATTAGCATTGGCTCCTCTGGAAAAAGTCACGCCATGCGGAGAGAAGAATGTTAATAAAAAAGAGGCTAAACCCACAGCCCTCCTTTTCTTGCATTGGAAAGGCTCACTCACGGCTGTCAGCTCAGTCCCCTCCTCTAGTCAAAATCAGCTTCCGGCATTGGGGTGGGGTGGGGGGCTGAAGGAAAGAAAGATCTGAACACCCCAAGAATGGAGAATCGAGATTCCCCAACAACCCAGACGCACTTGCTTGAAATTGGGTGCCAAGAGAGGATGGAGGGGTTCTGAGAGGCTCTGTGCTCCAAGGTTTAGGGTCAGGCAGAGCCTGCGGAGTTGTGGGGGTCCTGCAAAGTAAGGGGGCGGGGGGCCTCACCTCAGAGAAGGTGCCTGGCCACTTTAATTCTGTCAAGATTCCCAGAATATTAAAACATGAAAAGGTGTCCGAACAGGGCCACAAACGGTGGCATATATTATGTTCTTAACAAATTAGCCCTTTTAATACACAAACAAACCAAGAAAAAGGCAATTGTGTGAATCCAGGACTTCTGCCCTGACCGGTTTGGCTCAGTGGATAGAGCGTCGGCCTGTGGACTGAAGGGTCCCAGGTTCGATTCCGGTCAAGGGCATGTACCTTGGTTGCAGGCACAACCCCTGTAGGGGGTGTGCAGGAGGCAGCTGATCGGTATTTCTCTCTCATCGATGTTTCTAACTCTCTATCCCTTTCCCTTCCTCTCTGTAAAAAAAATCAATAAAATATATTTTTTTTAAAAAGTGTGACTTCCTAGAGCCCTGCAGGTGGCAAGGATGGACATGGGACACGCACGCGTGTCTGGCAACGTCTTTCTATTTTGTCAGTGGATACAGTCGGGAAGTCAGAGGTACTGTCTAAAGTCTAAATTTGAGTCCTTCATGAATGGGGAGGAGCCCTCCTCTCCTTGCTCGGGTACTCGGAGCTAGGAAGCCACAGCTGGCCATCCTATGCTGTGTTACTGCTTGTCCTGCTTTGCTATGGAGCAGACTGAGGGGCGCAGAGGGTGGGGTGGCTTAGCATGAGTTGGCAGCTGGATGGCTGGCTCTCTGGGGCCTCTCCAAACACCAGGGTTTGTTCAGGACATTTTCTCGGAGTCGCCCTGGTGATAAGACTGGCGGGAGCCGCTAAGCAAGCCAGGTTTTAGATTTAGAATCTTACCCCCAGAGGTTTGATTTCAGAATTTGCAAGTTCCTTAACACAACTACTGTGGCTTTGACAGAACTGTAGTCATTCTGGGAACCAAAGCACCAGAGACAATGATAAACAAAATGCTGAACCTGCTGCATAAGACTGAGGGAAGCTTTATTCTCTGGCTCCCCACTGCTGCATTTATTTATTCACTCAACCAGTATGTATTGCGCCCCTTTAAGGACCAGGCCTCACGCTAAGAGCTGGAGAAATAATGGTGAGCAAACACAGGCCTGGTCCCCTCCCAGGTGAAGCCTGCAGTGCAGTTGCGTGGCCAGGGACCCCAACTGAAAACCACAAAGCCGTGTCAATAGCCATGCAGTAAGTGCCTGAGAGGAGAGGTGCATGGGACTGTGAGCGCATGTTTATGGGGTCTGAATTGGTTAGGCAGGACAGGGAAGCATCTCTGAAAAACAGATATTGAACTGGATCTGAGGGGTGAGATGGTAAAGAGGAAAGGGAAGGCTGTTTGGGGAAGCAACAATGGCATGTGTAAAGGCCCTGAGGTGGAAGAAAGGAGAATAATGCAAACTGATAAGGGCTGGAGCAGAGTGGGGGAGATATAGGTGGTGCCCAGGAGACCAGGGGCACAGTGGGGCTGGGGCTGGGGCAGGGGCAGGGGCAGGGGCAGGGCGACCTCGCAGGTAGGCAAGAACCAGTCCCCTTGTGCAGGGCATCTGGGTCTCAATGGTTCTTTTCTTTCCTTTTCCCTTCCCTTCCCTTCCTTTCCCTTCCCTTCCCTTCCCTTCCCTTCCCTTCCCTTCCCTTCCCTTCCCTTCCCTTCCCTTCCCTTCCCTTCCCTTCCCTTCCCTTCCCTTCCCTTCCTTTCCCTTCCCTTCCCTTCTCTTCCCCTTCCTTCCTTCCTTCCTTCCTTCCTTCCTTCCTTCCTTCCTTCCTTCCTTCCTTCCTTCCTTCCTCCTTCGTTCCTTCTTTTTTATTGACTTTAGAGAGAGAGGAAAGGAAAGGGAAAGACAAAGAAACAGACTGGCTGCCTCCTGCACGCCTGGCACTGGGGATCGAGCCTGCAACCTTGGCGTGTGCCCTGACCTGGAATTGAAGCGGTGACCTCTAGGTGCACTGGACGACGCCCAACCAACTGAGCCAGCTTTTTTTCCTTTCTTTCTTTTTTTTTTTTTTTAAGAGCAACTAGAAGTCACTGAGATGCAGCGGGAGGAGACTGGGGATGCGGGAATCACATTTGCATTTTGAAAGGTCACTCTGGCTGCAGTGTGAACATCTTAGAAAGTAATTTCTGCTTTGCAAATCCAATATGCAGGGTCAGTATTCAGTTACTGGAAAGAGAAGCTGGAGTCTTACAGATCTGAGTTTGAATCCCAGGTTCATTTCCACCATGGCCTTGGGCAAGCCAGCCTTTTAGAGCCTCAGTTAGCTCAAATATAAAATGGGATAATAGCCCTAACCAGTTGGGCTCAGTGGATAGAGCATTGGCCTGCAGACTCAAGGGTCCCAGGTTCGATTCCGGTCAAGGGCATGTACCTTGGTTGCGGGCACATACCCAGTAGGAGGTGTGCAGGAGGCAGCTGATCGATGTTTCTCTCTCATTGATGTTTCTAACTCTATCCCTCTCCCTTCCTCTCTGTAAAAAATCAATAAAATATATTTTAAAAAAATAAAAAATAAAATGGGATAATAATACCTCCTTCTGTCTTGTTGTGAGGGTAAGGTAATTAAAGTTAATAAAAGTCTTGCTTGACACAAAACTCTTCTTGGGATTTTCAAAAGTAGAAACCCACTTTGATATTACATACGGCATGAAACCACCAAAACTCCAGTCATATGGCCTTTCAGCTCTGCTTGGAGAAAACATCTTGGACTTCACTTGAACTTCACCTTAGAAATACCTTCTCCCACTTTGAAATAAGAACAGCACAATAATAAAACAACTGCTTGTACAAGGTGCTGCAGTCATGCCTCCTGGCTTGGGCATTTATCAGATGATAGACCATGGAGAGATGAACAAGCCAAAAACATACAAATAACAAGTGAGCTTTGTAAGTATAGAAACAAAGAGGTAAGCCATTGGCTGTTTGGTAAGTGGATGTGTTGGTGATGAATAAGTGACTGCCAGTATCTTATATTTAGCCAGAGTGGGGCTGGTAGATCAGTCCAGGATTGGACATTTCTCATTTCCTAAATAGCCCAGGGCCCTGCTACAGTGACATTCCAGTTGACCGTAAGTCAAGGGTGTTGCCCAAAAGACTCAAGAATCAACTTTAAGAGGCTCTTGTTGGCCAGTGATAAGACAATGTGAGCACCAAGGATATGAATGAAACACATCAAATAGGTTGAAATTCTTGAGTTTATAATGACACTGAAAAAAATGTTAATTACTATTGCAAGGTGATACGAAACCAATATGAAACCTGGATTCTAATCCTACTTTCCCATTCTCCAGCTGAGTGACTTGGAAACTTCCCTCTCTGGTTCTGAGGGGCAGGAAGGGTTTCTAACATCCTGCAGGCTGTGGATTCTTACAATGATTAAGAGATTTGGGTCCTGCAGCCTGACTGTCTGGGTTGGAATCTTAGTTTTCCCATATGTATCCTTGGGATATACATTGAGTGGCCAGATTATTATGATCTCTGAACACATAATAATCTGGCCACTCAGTGTGAGTGTGTGTGTGTGTGTGTGTGTGTGTGTGTGTGTGTGTGTGTGTATTAGAGGCCCGGTGCATGAATTTGTGTATGGGTGGGGTCCGGCCAGCCTGGCCAGGGGGAGGGGACATGGGTGGTTGGCCGACCTGCCTGTTGGTCGAACTCCTGGTCGAGGGGACAATTTGCATATTAGCCTTTTCTTATATAGGATATACATTGAGTGGCCAGATTATTATGCGTTCAGAGATCATAATAATCTGGCCACTCAGTGTATATCTAGATTTTGTAAAACGTAAAGAATGCTTACTTTAAAGGGTTCCTGTACTAAATGCAATCTATAAACATTGAATACATAGCCTCTGGCTCAGTGAGGGTGAGCTGTTTGGAGCCTAAAGGTAGATTTCTAGATAACACATAGTAAACGCCAAATAAGAAGCAGGATTTCAAATAGCTAGAAGTGTGAAGAAAACACCTCACAGCAAATTTATGGAGAGCAACTTTCCAGGAAGGTGGGCTGCAACCTTAAATTGGTTGATTGGGCTGAGGGTAGTTGCCTGCCATGGAGGCAGGTGTGATGCAGCCTTCCAAGTGGTTCTCAGCTTGGCTGATTTCATCTCCCTCTCCCACGGTTCCCCATTTGGCAGTGTCTGGGGGTTTTTGGTTGCCACAACTGTGGGAGAGGTCCTTCAGGCATTTAGTGGGTAAAGGACAGAGCTGCTGCTCAGTATCCTACAATGCATAGACCTCCCACACATCAAAAATGACCTAGCTCAAATGTCAATAGTGGCAAGTTTAGAAACCCTAACATAGAGAGAACAGCAAGGGTAAGGGTCCTGAGCCAGAAGGGAGTTTTCTGTGATCAGGGTGCAAGTGAAAATCCAGTGTAGATGAGTTAACCAAGAGGAAGTGATGGAGGCTGGGCTAGAAGATAGAATGCTTTTTAGGGCACAGTGTGGAACCTGGAATTATCTCCAAAGCAGTGAGCCGCTCTTGAAGAGTTTTAAGTAGGGGAGGAAGGTAACCCATGTAATGCGCGATGTACATCTAAGAGTTTAAATAAATACTGTCTATTATTATTTTTAATAAATATATTTTTATTGATTTCAGAGAGGAAAGGAGAGGGAGAAACATCAATGATGAGAATCATTGGTTGGCTGCCTCCTGCACGCACCCTACTGGGGGTCGAGCCCACGACCCGGCATGTACCCTTGGACGGAATCGAACCCGAATCCTTTAGTCTGCAGGCCGACGCTCTATCCACTGAACCGGACCGGCTAAGGCAAATACTGTGTATTATCATCATCCCTTGTCTATGCTCCCTGCTTGGCCCCAGCCAGAATCCGGGTCTCAGCGTGGCCGCAGTGACTCCTCCTGGCCAGCAGGGGGCGCAAGCCGCACTTGGCCTCCGGCCGCTCGGGGCGGGCCTCCTCTTGCCGTCCTCCTCTCTCGTCTTCTCCCTTCTGGAGAAGTCGGGAAGGTGGCAGCGGCGGCGGCGGCGGTTGTCCCGGCCGGGCCGGTTGGTGTGGCCGGTCAGTCCGCGCTTCTCAGCGCCCGCGCCGCGCCCAGCCCAGTGGACTCGAGCGGCGGCGGCGGCCAGCCCGGTGCGGGGCGCGCGCTGACGGAGGGCGGCGGCCGCGGCCAGGGCGGCCCGTGGGAGCGCGGGCCCCCGGCGCAGCGCCGCCCGGCTCCCGGCCCTGCCGGCCTGCTCCCCGGGCGCCGCGACCATGGCGGCCAGCGCCAAGCGGAAGCAGGAGGAGAAGCACCTGAAGATGCTGCGGGACATGACCGGCCTCCCGCACAACCGAAAGTGCTTCGACTGCGACCAGCGCGGCCCCACCTACGTGAACATGACGGTGGGCTCCTTCGTCTGTACCTCCTGCTCCGGCAGCCTGTGAGTGGGGCGGCGGCGGCGTGGGGAGAGGCCCGCCGGGCCGGGGTAGGGGCTCCGGGCGGCCGGGGCGGCCGTTGGGGTGCGGGTGGGCGGGTGGGCGGCCGAGGACGGACGCTGGGATGCGCTTGGCCCCGGCTCCGGGCTGGGATGAGCTTTCGCTTTCGCCGGGCGAGGGTCCAGGCTCGTGCAGCCTCCGGGGTTGGGGCGTGGGCGGGCTGCGGGGGGAGGACGGGGCGCCCGGGGTGATCATCTCTGGCCCCCGCGGAGCCGCCGCCTCCGGGTCCCGGCCCATTGGGGCGCTGACCGGTGCCGCCGTGGGGGGAAGGCCGGGGGAGAGGAGCCGGAGAGGCGTGCTGGTCCTTAGGTGCCCCGCCCCTCGGCGGCGGGCGGTCGGCCCGGCGAGGCACCTGCAGGCGCCGCTGGAGTGGGCTGTGGGGAGCTGGGGTGGGAGCGGCAGGGAGGACGCCTCGCCTGGGCTTCCCCCCGCGGGTCCAGAGCCCCCGAGTCCCTGGGAGAAAGCTGGCACTTAGATAGAAATAGTAACAAGATTAAAATGTCCTGATGGCACAGGCGTGAATCCCGAGGGAAAAGTTCGGGAGGCTTATTTCTGGCGAGGGAGGAGAGAGAAGCAGATGTGAGGTGGAAGGGGTTTGAGCGTCAGGGTCCAAAGAGCGTCCTGAGGAGTTTGGGGAAAGTTTTAATGGAAAGAAGGCATTGGCCAGGAGCTGTGTCATTCCAAACATGGTGGTGGTATCCGCACGATTTCCCTACCGATACCCGAGTGTCCTGGCTGTGCACGGGAACGGGGAGAGGTGGAGAGACAGCATTGTCGAAGAAAAACGGAGGCCACCGTCTTGACTTACTGGGGCGGGTGGTATTTGTTTATCTTTGCTTCAGTAAGCTTTATTTTGGTAAGATTTTTGTTGCTGTGAAATTTCTTTTGGAAAGTTTGCAGATGGTTTGGGAACTGATAAGTTGCTTTTATGCAGTAATTATGTATAGATTCAAAGTAAGTTAATTGACGAAGTAAGGCTTACTAAATGCTAAGAGCTTTATTGTTCCAAAACACCTAGTTTTTTCATTTGTACTGTTCTTTCAAATAATTTGGTTACTACACACACAGACACAACCTTTGTAATATTAATACTGAGACAAAGTACATGGCATAAGAGAAAACATATTTGGAAAATGCAGGACATGTCCAGTAGTGTACGATTTCCTTTTTTTTTAAGTTGGGCACAAAGAGGCATTATTAGTCTTCTAAGACTGTTATTTCTTCAACAAACATTTACTGGTGCCTCGTAGGTTCTGTGTGAAGGTGTGGGGTGTTCTAATAAATACAGCAAAGTTCTTGTTCTTCTGGTGCTTACATTCTAGTGGGGGAAATGGTAATTAGATGAGAAAAATGTCAGGGGTAAGTATGCACTAAAATAGTATGATAGGAGAGACCTCCTCTGAGAGTTACTTTTAGATGGTAGTCAGGGAAGCACTGAGAATTTGACAAGTAATGATATTACTGAATTACCCCAGCATGGGAGGGCTAGGTTGGTATCTGAGATTGTCTGGTTCATGATTGTCACTTACAAATAGTTAAGTGACTTACGTGGGCAACTTTGCTTCTAAAAATGAAGTCAATAGTCCAATTTTTTAGATGTATTTGACATTTATTATGTGCATAATGTCTTTTACTAAACACAGGGTCCTTTGATATATTTTAAGTATTTGGTTTGAAAAATATATGTATTTACTCTTCTGGATTTTGACATTTCTTTGTAGCCCTTTTTAAGTATAGTGGGGAACATTTAATTTATTGCAGCAAATGCATAATATCAAGAAATATTTACAAATTTCTTTCTAGATTCCATGTCTCAGAAGCATTCTATATAAAAGTATACCTCACTGTGATGACAATTGGTTATTTCAGTGGGGTTTAATCTATAATAGATAGTGCTTCAGATTTCTGTTTAGTGGTGATTCCACACGTATTTATTGGTCACTTGGCCTGTGTCAGACATTGTGGGAGGCATTGGTGTTAGGTGGATCCTCCTATCCTTAAGGGGCTTGCATTCTAAGTATATACATTTAGTTATAATACATTATAACATTTCCTTTCTTTGAATGAGCTATCCGTGAAATATGTAAATGGTAGAGAAAATTTCATAGAGGACTTGATGCCTAAGCAAAAACCTTCAAATCCAAGATCCATTTGGCAGGTAGGTTCATGGAGTTGAAAGAACAGGTATTTATGAGCTATATAAACCTGGTTTTGAATCCTGGTTCCACTACTAGCTATGTGGTATTGAGAATGCCACTCAGTCTCTTTGAACTTGAGTTTCATCATCTATGAAATGATTTGCCCTGTAGGTTTTGGATGTAGATTAGGTTTCAGTATTTGAGATAATGTGTCTAACATTTCGTACAATGTCTGGTTCATGATAGATGCTCAATAAATGAGAAGCATTGTTAACAAGGTGGAGAGGACATTTCCCAGGTAGGAAACAATATATGAAAGACATCAAAATGAGAATAACTTTATAAAAATCAGTTTTGATTTTTTAGATATAACTCAAAACCTGACTCAGATTGGTTTAAAAATATGAAGGGGATGATTGTTTGGTTTTAAGTAAGGCTTTATCCAATGGCTTAATGAGGTTGCCTAGATTTCCCTCGTCCAAAGATGGCTGCCTCCAGCTCCCGAAGCTGCATACTGTCCTTCCAGCTTGTCCGGACGTTCTGCAGTTCACTCCTGGTTAGCTTGAACAAGTGCCTTTATTGGACACCTGTTCTATGCTGACTTCATTGGAACTACGAGGATCCCCAAATAGAATTCCCAAGTCAGAAATCTGGTATTCTTGGGAAGGAGGGAATGGATACTGGATCAAATGTCTACTGCAGAAATATTGAAGGGACAGTAAGCTTCTGAGGATTTTTTTTCTTTCAAAATCAATAATGCAGGAAAATAATTTAAGGGTAACATAACTATTGAATTTAATAATAATTAAATATTTATTATTTAGATGACATGGCTTAATTGAAAGAATGTGAATTTTGAAGTCAGATTTCTTACACCTCCGCTAGCTTTATGACTTAGGGCAAGTATTAGCCAGGCCATAATGTGTGCAGATTGGCCTGGAGCCATCCTCTCAGCCTCAGTTTCTTCATTTGTGGTAACGATGATAGAAGGTTGCTATGAGGATGAAATGGTACAATTAAAATATTCATTGAACGCATACTAAATGTGAGGGCAGGGCTTAAGTAGTAGATATAAAACGGGTGGGCAAAAGACAGATACAGTTGTTTGTATGGGAAATCGTATAAAAATAAAAGGCTAATAATAAGAGGCTAATGTACAAATTGACCAAACAGCGGAATGACCGGTCGCTATGACGCGCACTGACAACCAGGGGACAGACAATGCAGGAGCTGCCCCCTGGTGGTCAGTGTGCTCCCACAGTGGGGAGCGCCGCTCAGCCAGAAGCTGGGCTCATGGCTGGCGAACGCAGAGGCGGTGGTGGGAGCCTCTCCCGCCTCCACGGCAGTCAGACACCCCCAAGGGCTCCCAGACTGTGAGAGGGCGCAGGCTGGGCTGAGGGATGCCCCAAGTGCACGAATTTCGTGCACCAGGCCTTTAGTAAATACAATTATCTATATATATAAAAGGCCTGTTGAGTTAACGCTGTGATGCCCAAGATTGGACTCACCAGGAGGTGCATTGATGGGTCCCGTGGCGGTGCCGGCGGCCGGGGCTCTGGGTTCTGTGGCACCGGCAGGCGGGACTCTGCTCTGGGTCCCACGGCATCGGCGGGTGGGGCTCTGTTCTAGGTCCGCAGCTTGTGGCTCGCATGGTGGCTCGCGACAGCGGTCTACTCACGTACGATTTCGTGAGTGCTGGGCCTCTAGTTAGTAAATAATAATACAAGAAAACTGTGTTTCGTGTACTCACAAGTCTAAACCTGCTTTTGCCCACCCCTGTATATTAAAGAGGGCATGCTAGCCTGCCATTCCGAAACCTTGATGTGTCTAGAAAATGCCAATACACAGTAAATGATGTATACTATCAGAATTCTAAACTTTTAAGGTAGTCACATCTTTCATCATTAACTTAACAATATCTTTGTTTAAATAAATTACAACTAGACTCAGCTAATATTGTCTTTATTTTCAGAGGGCTATCCTGTATTTGTGTATGATGTTCATCAGAGTACATAATTCATTTCAGATTGTGAAACTTGAAAATAGACTTTAGATTTAGATATAGCTAAACTTTTCTTTATTGAGGCAGAATGGGGTGATGTAGCAGATTGATTTGTCACTGTCAGGTCCTATCAACAGAAATACTTTCATTACAACCAATAATAAAACATTGCCTTCCTGTTAAATACTTAATTTTAGAACAAATGGTTTGTTTTGTGTAGACTACATTAGTATAATCAGTGAATAATATAAGAATTGTTCTATCCTTAAAAAATGATTCATAGCCCTGGCAGGTGTTGTCCAATGGTTAGAGTGTCGGCCTGTGAACTTGAACTGGAGGGTCTCAAAGTTCGATTCCCAGTCAAGGGCATTACCTGGGCTGTGGGTTCACTCCCTAGCCTTGGTCAGGAGCATGTAGGAGGCAACCAATTGATGTGTCTCTCTCACATGGAAGTTTCTCCCTCCCTTCCACTTTCTGTTAATGAGAAAAATATCCTAGAATGAGGATTAACAACAACAAAGTTATTCATTAATCTTTTAGAAAGTGTTTAGATAAAAAAAAATAACATTTGAGAAATATATATTTTGTTTTGTTTCTCTTACTACCAGCTATTTTATGTGGACAGTACATTTAATCTTGGAATTTTACTGGTGGATAAATGTAGCTGGTTATTAATTTTGTGTGCATTTTGATTTATGGTGAATCTTGCAAGAATATTAACCTTTCAAAATTAAAGTTGAACAGATGAAGAGAGGCATTTTACTTATTTTTAAATAGTTACTAGAGGCCCGATGCATGAAAATTTGTGCAAGAGTAGGCCTTCCTTCCCCCGGCTGCCAGCACCAGCTTCCCTCTGGCACCCGGGACCTGGGCTTCCCTCCTCTGGCTGCCCGCAGGCACCTGGGACCCAGGCTGGCTTTCTTTGGGCTTCCCACAGGCACCCGGTACCCAGGCTGGTTTCCCTCGGGCCTCCTGCAGGCACCTGGGACCTGGGCTGGCTTCCCTCCTGCCTGGCTTTGTCAGGAAGGACGTTTGGTCTAATTAGCATATTACCCTTTTCTTATTATAGATTATTAATATAGATAGATTAGCATTAGATTACAATCAAATATCCTTTAGGAGCTCTGCTTATATATACTATTTAGTTCCTCATGAGGTCATAGTCGGCAGTGACTTACATCCTTAAATTCCTTTTCACTTAAACAAAAGTTTTTATTGATTTTAGAGAGAGGGAGAGAGAAACATCAATGTGAGAGAGAAACATGTATTGGCTGCGTCCATCACATCCTCTACTGGGGATCTAGCTGCAACCCAGACATGTGCCCTGACCAGTAATCGAACCCAGTGACCTCTCAGTTCATGGAACAATGCTCAACCAACTGAGCCACTCCTGCCGGTCTCCTTTTCACTTTTTTTTAGTACTATAACGTGGTTACATTCAGGGAGATACTTTGACACTGTAGTACAATTTAAATTTACTGTACTAGTAAGTGGGAAAACTATTTGATACATTTTCAGTTGCTAAATTTTGTAGGCTCTATGATGGGGGAAGTAGGAAAATCAGTACGACTAATAATATGAGAAGATATGAAAATTCTTCCTAATTTCTCTCTTCAAATCTTTATCTCTTACTCAATAAATCTTGGTGGCTCTAACTTGGAACACTCACTTAGAACAGTTGTGTTCAGTAGGTATGTATTTCTGCAAGAGTGCTAGTATATATTGAAGAAACTTGGTATTTTGGGGAAATGTAAAAAATCACTCAAGTTTTCTAGGAATGCCTTTTTTTTAATCAGTTAAAGAAAACACCCTATAAGTATATGTTAAGTTTAATATTGACAAGAACTGTTTATTTTTCATTCTTTTTTGTTTAATTTTTAATTCAATTTTTATCAAAAGAATACATGCATATAATTTAAAAATAGGAAGGCTTATAGTGAACAATAATAGACATCTGTTACCTTCTTCCATTTCTTAATACTATAGACAGTGATGCTGGACTGTTGTCTGTTTCCTCTTTCTATTTTTGACCCTCCAAACCCCCCAACCTTTGTCTGATTCATTTGGTAATCTTTCAAGGGTTCTGTGGTGGGAACCAACTTCTAGCTGGCTTCTCCCACCTCTGCAGGAGCTTCCGTTTTAGCTTACTCTGTAAAGTCAGTTACTGCTGGTATACTAACATTTTATCTTCCAAATTTTGTTATTCAAGAGCAATAGTGTGCTTTGGGGCTCCTCCCTTGTTCTCTTTCCCAATGTCTCTTTCTTGGTTAATGCATTTTATGCCTTTGCTGTTATTTCAGAGGTGTTTAGAGAGATAGTAAAGACATTCTTGAGTTTTGTCTACTCTTTACTGGAATATCTTAATTAAGTTGTTACTTGCGTATTATTTTCTAGATGCTTGCCCTAAGTGTTAAAAGGATGTTACAGTGTAATATTTGTGATTTTCAGAAAAACAAAATAACAACTGTGTTTTACATCATGGTGTGTGTTTGTGTGTGTGTGTGTGTGTGTGTGTCTGTTTTCAGTGTTTTAAAGTTGGGTTCTGGATGATATTAAATAACTAGTATTGGAATAGATTTAAATCTCAAGTTAACTTTATTACTTTATGCCAACCCCATAAATTTCCATAGCCTATTGGCAATATTTTACCAGCTTCTCCCCCAGCAGGGGAAAAACAATTTAATAACACTAACTAAATAAGCTTTCTTATTCATCCAGCACACATTGTTATTTGAGATGAACAAATGGGTATTAGCAAGATTGTTTGAAGCATAGTTAAGAGCAGCATACTGGTGGACATATGGAATGAGTCACACCATCTGGTTGCAGTGATACCTGGGTGGTGGTCGTTAAAACTCCCAACTCCTGGGGATCTGCATATGACTTAATTATACTGTAAAAACATTGGACTCCACCAGTAGGTGAGTTTGGAAGGTCTTAAAACCAATTAACTGGCAAACATCTTTCAAAATATCAATACTGCTATTATTAAATGTCATTATTTAAATTAAACTGGAGACTTAAAATGTGTTTTTTTGGGGGGGATTTAGAATGGGTGGTACCTCAATAGTGGCACTGTAAAAATGATGTGGTATACTTGCTCAACACTTATTCAATAGTTATGACTAATGTCATTACAGTAAAATGTTTTACAAACACTGAATTCACATGACAGCTAGACAAGGTTAGAGAAAAAGGGAAGTAACATTAGCTTCCAGGAATACACCTTAAAAATAATTAGATACATAAAAATTCATTTTTGATCAGTTAAAGATTTTGTTCATTAATGATATCTTGTAGGTGGAGATGTTCTGTTAATGAGAAAAAAATTATTTTAATTACTGTAAAAATTTTGGTCACTATAGATACTAATATGGAATCAGAACTACAGTGTTTTATTTTTTAAGTTACCATACAGTAAAATTAACTTTTTTTGTTGTATAGTTCTGTGAGTCTTAACATATAGGTATAGGTTTATGTAACTACCACCATAGTCAGAACATGGCAATGTTCCATCACCCCTCAATCTTAAATCTTGTCTTAACTCAGTCCCTCGCAATTACTGATTTGTTCTCCAACACTGTAGTTTTTCTTGCTGAGAATGTACTGTAAATGGAATCATCCTATCTAATAAAAGAGTAACATGCAAATTAACTATCACTGCTATACCCACAAGCCACGCCCACCAGCCAATCAGGAGCGAGCATGCAAATTAACCCAACCGAGATGGCTACGGCCACGGAGAGAGCAGGATGCTTGAGTTTCCCCGGCAATGGAGGAAGCCAAGCTTTCCACACACCCTGGTGGGCCCAGGCCTCCACTCAAGGCTACAAAGTTTCAATTATAGAAGATAAATAAATCCCAGCAAAAATGGCTGCGGCCACAGAGCGAGCAGGAGGCTTGGCTCTGCTCAAGGCTACAAAGTTTCAATTATAGAAGATAAATAAATCCCAGATACCAGGGCCTTCGCTTGGGTCACCAGGTGGGCGTGGCCGGCCTGCAAACCACCACAGGCCCCTTGCCCAGGCCACCCCATGCCCCAAGGGAACCCCCACCCTGATCCAGGATACCCTTCAGGGCAAACCAGTTGGTCCCCACCTGTGCACCAGGCCTCTATCATATCTAATAAAAGAGTAATATGCAAATTGACCATTACTCCAACACACAAGATGGGTGCCACAAGATAGCCAGCAGGGGAGGGCAGTTGGGAGGGACAAGGCCTGCAGGGAGGGCAGTTGTGGGTGATCAGGCCATCAAGGGAGGGCAGTTGGGAGGGACCAGGCCTGCAAGGGAGGGCAGTTGGGGGCAATCTAGCCTGTAGGGGAGGGCAGTTAGGGGTGACCAGGCCGGCAGAGGAGGGAAGTTGGGGGCGACCGGGCCTGCAGGGAAGAGCAGTTGGGGGGACAAGGCCTGCAGGGGAGGGCAGTTAGGGGTGACCAGGCCTGCAGGGGAGGGCAGTTGGGGCAAACAGGCTGGCAGGGGAGCAGTTAGGCATCAATCAGGCTGACAGGGGAGTAGTTAGGGGGTGATCAGGCTGGCAGGCAGAAGCGGTTAGGGGCAATCAAGAAGGCAGGCAGGCGAGCAGTTGGGAGCCAGCAGTCCTGGATTGTGAGAGATGTCTGACTGCCCATTTAGGGCAGTCGGACATTCCTCGAGGAGTTCTAGATTGGAGAGGGTGTAGGCTGGGCTGAGGGACACCCTCCCCCCTCCCACCCCCCCCCCCCCGTGCACGAATTTTGTGTACCGGTCTTCTAGTACAGTATATATAACCTTTTCAGATTGCCTTCTTCACTTAGCATAGTACCTTTAATTTTAAAGCTGACATTATTGCAGATGTCCCCCTCTCCCCTCTTTGTGTACTAGTACCTCCACCCACCCCCACCTCCCTCTCCCTTGGCCTTCACCACACTGTTGTCCCTGTCCATGGGGTATACATATATGTTCTTTAGCGAATCCCTTAACCTTCTTTATTCAGTCACCCCCCAACTGAATAAAATCCCCGCCCCTCCACCCCCAGGCATCGGCCAGTCTGTTCCGTGTATCCGTGCTCTGATTCCATTTTGTTTGCCAATGTATTTTGTTCATTAGATTCCACATATTAATGAGATCCTATTTGTCATTCTCTAATAGGCTTATTTTGCTTAGCATAATACTCGACAGGTCCATAGTACTTTTAAGATTAATCCAGGTTAGTCATTAATGGATTCCAATAGTTTTCATTTCTCCTTATTGCTGAGTAGTATTCCATTGCTTGTGTATTTTCCATTTGAGGGACAATTGGGGTGTTTACAATTTTTTATGTATATGAATAGACTGGTACAAATATTTATGTACAGATTTTTGGGTGATCATAGATTTTTTTTAACCTCCCCCGAGAATATATCTATTGGTTTTTATAGAAAGGAACGGGGAGTGGGAGGGGGGAGAGAAACATCAACGTGAGACAGAAATGTTGCTCGGTTGCCTCCCATACTCAACTTTGACCAGAGATTGAACCTGCAACCTACGTATGTGCCCGGACTGGGAATCAGATCTGTAACCTTTTGCTGTAGGGGACAACGCTCCAACCAGTGAGCCACCCAGCCAGAGCAGTAATGAATACCTTCTTTAAGCATAAATAGACCTTGTGATATGGTAGGGACTCGAGATATAAGAGTGAACAAGCTATATACATTGTACTGCTTTCATGATTACAGCTGTGTAAATAACTTAAAAAGAATCAAGGATTTCCTCATCTAACGATTTGAGAAGTATAGGAGTATCATTCTTTGCTCTAAGATTTCTCTCCAAAACATAAACCCTTGTAACGTTGTTTGACATATTTTCATAAAAAGGTAATTTATTTGCCTTCTCTATTTTTAAAAAGGCTACTTTAAGGGGAGTGGAATGGTAAAGGGTTTACTGGAATAAGGAAGGAGGTATTAGGGAACAAGGAGAGACGAAGTGGCTATGTGAGAATGGAGGGAGTAGTGAAATTTGAGAGAACAATAATAAGTTCTCCTTAAATTGTTTCGGAGCTAGGTAGGTGTAAATACATATCATAGATGAATAAGTGTCCCTAAAAATGGTGAAGTTAGTTTAGTTCTCATGATAAGGATGAGGTGGAAAACAGTGTCATGCTTTAAATGAATAATAAGGATTTTTGTAAATTTTCACTTGGAAATTTGTTATCTTTAAAGCTTTAATTTGTTATTGAAAATTGTAAAGATGCTTAAAAGTAATTCATACTGTAGTTGTTTCTTTATAGTTAAGGTTGAAAGTTTTACTAGGATGAAATTTCTGTGATCGTTTTCTTCTTCTATGCAATCTCCATTTCTGTGGTATGACTTACCAAGACCTAGAAGGAAAATAATTTGTTTAAAATTTAAACCAAACCTAACTCAACACAGAATTCTCTACTGAAATGTGAAGCAGATAAAAGTGCAATAGAGTGTGCCATCTATCTCTGAAAGTTAGAGGGAGAGAAAGAAGGAGCAGGATATGAAGGTTGAGGGGCTCTCTTATGAATTCTCCTTATTGTTTTGATTTAAAATAACATTACATACCATATATAATTACTCAGAGGTGTTTCCAGAATATTTTTGAAAGACTTTTGGTCCGTAATTTTACAGCACTGATAAATTTCAGTTAGCGTGGATGATTGCAAGATGACTATTCTGTAAGAATATTGATAATCTGCTCTACAACCTGGATTCCAAATGACCCCTTTACCAGAGGACATGACTGCCAAAGTAATTTTATGAAACTTTGTATAAATTACTTTATTACTTTGCAGAGATTATTTGACCCTTATTCTTCTGGATGGAGTAGCCACTTTGTGATATTTGGACAAAATATAAATAGATCTTACTCTCTCTGAGCACATTTCTGTTCACTTTTTTATGTGCATGATAAAGCATCAAGAAACTCAAGATATAGCTTCTTAAGGCCGTCCGTATAGAAAAGACATCAAGGCTGTAAAAGATCTTAAAAATCATTTAATCATGTATCTACCTATTTTTTCGATTCCCTTCTCCAGGGCCCTACTGTTTTCTCTTGAACACTTACTGCCTCATGAGGTGATTAATAATGTCCCTTATTATCAAACCTCACTTGAATTGATGAAGAGATAGAACTTTATTCTTATTGTTAATAACTTTGCTTCCTTAGGTTAGTTTAATTTTCTAAATTAGCCTCACATTTAAAGATATAGCTATTTGATCAGAGTATTTGTGTAGCTCCATACATAACACATTATCATATTTTCTTTAAAAAATGAAAATATTTAAATCAATTACTTTTTAAATTCTTTACCATAGGGCTCTCCCACAAATATTGTCTTCTCCCATCATCAAAACACACTAAAGCACTGTTTGTGTTTCCTAGAAGGTCATGTGTTATAGGTACTATGTGTTTCTAACTAGGTAGTCACTGAATTTATCTCTAAGTATATTATTTAGTGTGGTTCTAGCAAAACTTAGCTTGACATATCTGTTGTGGAGATTAATAGTTTAAAATAATTTTTAAAGATAACCTTTAGTTTATGAAATAAACCATTGTTCCAAGTTTAAATGTGCTAGCTAAAAATGTTTTGCATTGATGTGTAATTTTAAAATTATAGTATATAATAGTAAATTTGTAAAATATTTTCTCTCTTAGGCGAGGGTTAAATCCACCACACAGGGTGAAATCTATCTCCATGACAACATTCACACAACAGGAAATTGAATTCCTACAAAAACATGGAAATGAAGTAAGTGTTTTTACAATTTCAACTTTTTTGTTGGCAGCCATTTTAATAAGATTTAATAAGTTGTTGAGAATGGTGAATTTCACTGTCTAAAAAAAGTTATTTTTGTATTTTATATTTAGGATTTTAGTATATACTCATTTAATTTATTTAGAATTAATGTTTGCTATCTAAGTACTTTGCTTTAACCTGAGGTAAAATATATATATTTAAAATTCATCAGTGATGACTATAAAAGGCATTTTAGAAGATGTCTAGTATTGGAGTAACTGTTAGTCTTTGCTTTAAAAGATTTTTTAAAAAAAGAACTTTATGGTGTTATCGTAAACTTTTGTAAGTTTTCACTTGAGGTTCCCTCCTTCCTATATACTACATTTTATGTGATGTTTAATGTCATATTGAGCTGGTGCTCACAAGGGAGGAGGCTGGTAGTTCTGAGGGTACAGCATAGTGTCCTGGGAAACCCAATAGTGTAAATATTTGGAGAGGAGTGTTGTCCTTCTACTCTGCTTTATTGGGCTTCCAATAATTCCCTTCTCTTTGTTTGCTTTTTTGTTTTTAGTTCCATATTTTGCATTAGTAAAAGTTGGTGATGTAATATTTTTTAAAAACTATTACAAAAAAATCACAAAGAAAGCAGGCATATTTTATAACCTGGAGTAAGGATGAGCCAGTCACCTAATTAATTAATAGCCATTATACTTTTATAGGCAACTCTTATCATTTCCGATAAAGGAAAGAGTAGTTCTGTTGTGTTCTGGTTGTATGTTTTTGATACAAGAGAAGTTAAGTGTTAAGATTTTGTTAGTTTCAATCGTCTCTTTCACCTTCAGAAGATGTATGCAAGCATTTTGCACTCTACCTGTCTTCTAAATACTTGATAATAATATCTTAAAATTGCTTGCCTACTTGTGATGCACATGTGTTTTTGGTTCTATAATAGTGAAGAAGTGTAAATTCAAGATTATATGAAATATTTTTAAGTACATGGATTTCTAGAAGTGAGCACTTTATAGTCTCCAAATTTTACTGATAACACATTTTGAGTAATCAAGTTCCGGACTGATTGTGGTACATTATAGGAAAATCGAAACTAGAAGAAAGGGCAGAAAGTTTGTAATGACAGTTTAGTATAGAATAATATATTTACAGGTTAAAATACAATTTGGACTATTTGTATAAATTTTAGAATTAGCCTAGTACTGAAAATTTCAAATTACTTTCTTAGAATGTTGACCTAGTATGCAAAATTTTGGATATCAGAATGAAATCAGAAATAAAAGTATATTATTGTTTTTTTAGATTAAAAGTCTAATGACTGTGACAGAATCGGAAAAGTAACAAACAGTTCATTGGGGAAATAAGTAAAAATATCCAAACTTGTTAGTTGATAAGTTTAGGTGTGTTGCCAAAATATTAAGATTTCTCAAAAAAAAGTTGTGGTAATGACACTTAACATGAGATCTCTCTTAAATATTTTTAAAGTGTACAATACAGTGTTACTGACTATAGACACAGTGCTACAGCAGATCTCTAGCACTTACTCATCTCACAGACTGAGCTTTATACCCATTGAACAGCACTTCCCCATTCCCCCTCCCAGCCCCTGGCAACCACTGCTCTGCTTTCTGCTTCTATGAGTTTGACTATTTTAGATCTCATATAAGTGGAATCATACAGTATTTGTCCTTCTGTGACTGGCTTATTTCACTTTAGCAAAAAGTCCTCAAGATTCATCAATGTCTCGCATATGGCAAGGATTTCTGAAGGAACATTTTTTAAGACTATAATATCAAAATGAATTTAGAAAATATGAAAGGCACTGGTTGATTTTAGGCAACCCATTATGTCAAAAGGTAGAAACAAAATATAAATATGAGAGATGACTGGAATGGGTTCATGACTCTTAAATTCTAAAGAGTCAAATTTATAGGCCACTTGGAAATCCTCATCATGACAGTCACTGAGCTCAGTACTATGGATGCTGTCACAGATCTGTGCATCGGCTTAGCTGACATAACACTACAGTTGAATTGAGGGAGACAGATATGTAACATATTACAACACGGCATTAGATAATTAAGATGAGTAAGAATTTCAGAAGTTATATGGTGACAAGGAGGGTGTTGGGAAGCTCTCACAAAGAACATGACACGTTTGCTGGTTTTTGAGAGAGAGTAGGACTTAGGCTGGTAGGAAAAGGTATTGAAGGCAGAGCAAACAGTGCACAAAGAAAAGGGGAAATTTGTAATAGTTCTTACTGTTAGAAAACATACTGACCTTTTAAATGCTTGTTGAGGAATACAGGCATACCTTCTTGTGTCCCTAAGGACATCTTAGAACCAAAATATTCGGGTAGGTATACTTGATTCTTTACAATATTAGCAATATCTGTGTTCTTAAAAACTTAAGATATGTGTAAAATGTGAGGACTAATATTATGAAGTGCAGGATGGTTGGTACAACTTCATAAAAATACAGACTTCAACTGCATGTGCTTTATCATCAGTTTATCATACTTAAAACTTTAAATCAATGGTTCTCAACCTTCCTAATGCCGCGACCCTTTAATACAGTTCCTCATGTTGTGGTGATCCCCAACCATAAAATTATTTTTGTTGTTACTTCATAACTGTAATTTTGCTACTGTTATGAATCACAATGTAAATATCTGTGTTTTCCGATGGTTTTAGGCGACCCCTGTGAAAAGGTCGTTCCACCCCCAAAGGGGTCGCGACCCACAGGTTGAGAACCACTGCTTTAAAACTTACGAATAACATGCATACAGAAAAGTATACAGATTTTAACTTATTTCAAAATATTTTGACTATGTTTGTAAAGAACCATACTTAAATCACATACAATTTTGGATTAAAAAGGCACTATCATGCATCTTGTATGTGAATGGCTTCACACGTGAAGATGAGTGCTTCTGAAGTTAAAAGATCGAAAGTGTATTGACTTTGGAAGCAGTCTTGGATCTTCTGCCCCCATGTGGGAGTTTTAGTGTTCTGAGGAGCATGTTGAGTTGTCACGCCTGGGGGTGTTACTGGCTTCAGCAGGTAAATTCCATGGTTATTGGATAGCTCAAGTTGTGTTGAACAGAAATAACCTACATTACACATGCTTTTCATGTTCTTCCAGACATTTTTATATGGGAAACACCTGTTAACAATCATCTGCATGTATAACTTAGGTCTATTTTACATGCTTACATTACAACTGTAAACAACTTTTTGCCAAAGAAAGTCATTCTGCCAAGTCCAGAATTAGGATGGGAGGGGACTACCAAGTTACCTGGCAAAGGGCATGGGCACAGGGAAGCCAGTAATTGAGACCATTAATGCAGTGGCTTAGTACATGTGACTATCTAGAAATGATTTCACTTTTCATTCAGAACTTTGAAAATTGTTTATTGTTTGGAGAATCACAACACTGATGGCAACACAATTCATGGTATTTGGGTCATTAATAAAGTATATCTGTATTGGTCGGCTTTGGTAGCTGTGGTAAGCAAGTAGTGTTATTACATTATGTATCAAGGGCACGATTGATATTTCTAACAGTATATCATTAGTTTCTACAGGTATGGCTTACAAATTAGTTTACTAGTTAGTATCCTCAGATTCCAACAGTGTGTTCAGTGGAGCAGATATGTATGTTTTTAGGTTATGGAATATAGTATGCCAGAATTTAGTAAAATATTTTGCAGCAAAGCAGTTTGCATTTAGCATTTGTTGAAATGGTTTTGACATTTATTCTAAAATTAAAATATTTCCGCATGTTATCTTATAATGCTTTCTTTTGTATTAGAAGTTGCTTTAAAAGAGAGTGTGTGTATGTAGTGGCTTCCTCCATATGTCCTCTTGTGATATAGATAAATCATGGCTCTATAGTTAAAAGAAATTTCACTCTTGGGTTAACTTCTGATTATCAGAGTTAATGGAAGGAGGGCTGATGAACCGTGCCAGAGATAATTCAATAAAAAGAAAATGTAGAAGTAATTTTATTTTGAAACCTTCAGTTTTTCTTTTCCAGTAACAAATTTACTTTCCTGATTTTTTTAGGACTGAGAGTAAAGGGTTACTACTGATGCTCCACAGGCATATTAAACTACATGTAGAAAGAAAATCATGCATTGATTGACAGTATTTGACCTTTATGCTAGATTATAAAAATAACCCCAAACATCAACTATTGTTTTATTGTTGTGGTTGTTAATCCTCACACGAGGATATTTTTTCATTGATTTTTAGAGAGAGTGGAATGGAGGGAGGGAGTGGAAGAGAGAGACATTGACATTGATGTGAAAGACTAGTAGCTATTTCCTAAAGCATCCTGTTCTATAAACTATAATAAGTGTTGGTCATTCTCAGTACAGAGTAGTGGTCTCTGAAAAGTGGAAGGCCAGTAGCAGAAAGAGCCTAAGGGACATTATCAGAGCAGAAACAATAAGCTTTTGAATGAATCCTAAATCAGTGCATGGAACTATTATATCTTTTGATTATAAACTAAGCAATCTTAAATTGTTTCTCTCTAGGGAAATAGATAAAGTTGGGTGTGGCTTGTTAAATATTTCTTGAAAGGATCAGATTGGACATGGCAGGTTAAGATTGTTGGACAAAGTGCCTCTGAGCCTCAATTTCTACAAGTATAAAATAGTAACAATATCATCTTGATGTAAAAAGGTTGGACTGCTTTGAACTCAGGCAACCTATGAAAATTCTCAGCATAGCTCTAACCGATTTGGCTCAGTGGATAGAGCGTCAGCCTTCAGACTAAAGGGTCCCAGGTTCGATTCCAGTTAAGGGCATGTACCTTGGTTGTGGGCACATCCCCAGTAGGACGTGTGCAGGAGGCAGCTGATCAATGTTTCTCTCTCATTGATGTTTCTAACTCTCTATCCCTCTCCCTTCCTCTCTGAAAAAAAAAAAAAAGAATAAAATGCATATTAAAAAATAAAAAAGAAAATTCTCAGCATATTTCTTGTTGAATAATAGAGATTCATATGCTTATTGAATCAGGATCTAAGATAGAAGATGTTAATAGGATTATTAATATTAGTTTTACTCCTTGCTCAGAGTAGTTTAATTAGGGAGATTTTTCAGTTTTCATAAGTGTCATTTATATTAATATTAGAGGCCCAGTGCATGAAAATTCATGCACTGGAAGAGGGGGTCCCTCAGCCCAGCCTGCCCCCTCTCACAGTCCGGGAGCCCTCAGGGGCAGAGGCGACCCAGTGATCAGGGGAAGGTGACGCCCCATCACACTTCTGCTGCTGCCACTGCCAGCAGCGTAAGCCTCAGCCAGCCCTTGTTACCTGAGCCTTGGGCGGCTCTGGGCGGCTGGGCAGCCACCATCTGAGGCTTGCCTGCACCTTGGGCTGGCCCTGGGCAGCTGACATCTAAGGCTTGCCTGCACCTCAGGCCAGCCCTGGGGGCTGGGGGACTGAAGGGACTGGGGACTCCAGAGGCAGGTGCGCAGAGCGGCCAGGCCCACCTGGGGGCGGGCCTGGCCTTGCCCGCATGTCTGCCGCCCCGGCAGGGCTGAGGGGACTGGGCGCCATCATCTTGTGGCTATGGGCACCGCCATCTTTGAGGGTGTGGTAGTCAATAAGCATATTCCCTCCTTATTGGCTGTGGGCGCCGCCATATTTGAGGGTGGGGCAGTCATTTAGCATATTCCCTCCTTATTGGCTGTGGGCGCGCCATCTTTGAGGGCAGGGCAGTCAATTAGCATATTCCCTCCTTATTGGCTATGTGGGTACTGCCATCTTTGCGACAGCGTGAGGGTCAATTAGCATATTCCCTCTTTATTAGATAGGACTAGAGGCCTGGTGCATGAAATTCATGCACAGGTAGGGTCCCTAGGCCTGGCTGGCGATCATGGCTGATTTGTGGGGCGACCAGCGGGGTGATCCGGGTGGCCCCTGCTCGCACCACCTTGGCTGGCCTGGCGCGGCTCGCTGGTCGGGGCCTGCGGGCTGGGGGAAGCTCCTGTATTGAGCGTCTGCCCCCTGGTGGTCATAGCGACTGGTCATTCTGCCGTTCGATCGATTTGCATATTAGACTTTTATATAAATAGATATATTTGTGTTATGTATTTAAATTCCTTGAGCATTTTAACTTTGAATTTATGTGAGCTTAAATAATAATAAAAACTGGCAGTTTTTTTACATGTTAAATGTCGTCATTGAGTGGCAGAGTTAAGTTTCATACTTAATAATTCCAGGATTTACATGTACCTTGTTGCTTATAGCAGAAGTGGAGAAACTTTTTTCTGTAAAGGGCCAGGTAATAAATATTGTAGGCTTTGCAGGTCATCTATAGTCTCTGTTGCATATTTTTGTTTGAAATTATAACCCTTTAAACGTGTGAAAACGATTCTTAGATGAAGAATAGTTCAGAAACAGGCCAGTGGTCCTATTTGATCTGTAGGTGGTTGGTTGAAGACTCTAGTCCAGCCATGGGCAAACTATGGCCCGCGGGCCAGGTCCGGCTGTTCTATCTGGTTCTCTTGCTCTCCCCTCCGCTCCTTTACTTTGAATTTATATTAGTTCACACAAACACTCCATCCATGCTTTTGTTTCGGCCCTCAGTCCAGTTTAAGAACCCATTGTGGCCCTCGAGTCAAAAAGTTTGCCCACCCCTGCTCTAGTCTGTAAAATTCCAATGTTTTCAGTTCACAATATAAATCCTTTTATAACTGGCTTTTTCTTGCTTCATTCCCAGAAGAAATGTTTAATAACAGTGACCTCGGTTTTTGTTTTCCATATCTGCTCTCTGTATTCCAGTCTTCTTGCCATTTTGCTGATGCTATTTTATTTATATGGAATCTTTTTTGCAAGGCCTATCAGAATTTATACTTTCCTGTCAAATCTTCTAGGAGTCTTTTAGCCCACAGGGATGAAAACCTCCACTCATATTTTAAACTCCTCAAAAAAAAAAAAAATAGCATTCACTATAAGATTTTACATGTGTTTTTGTTTTTATTGCTCTCATTGTTTCTTCTTTATTAGTCATTTCCATGCCATAATCTTTCATACTTGTTCATTATACCTAGAGCAGTGAGAATATATAAGAATATAATATCTAAGGGAATTTCAAACTTTATACACGTTAGTTTTATTGGACCTAACTTGTGGTTTTAAAAAAACATTAAATTTAAAATATATTTTGGTAAAAAATCTTGGGTCCTGCTCCCCAGAGATTCTGACCCCAGGAGCATCTGTATTTCAGCCAGAATCCCATGTGATTCTGATGTTGACTGCTGTGGACCACCTTTGAGAAAATCAATATAGAATCTAAAGGTTCCAGACTAGGGCTCAGAACCTGTGATCTGGTTTTAGCAACACTAATTGATGAACCTCCTCACCTTGGGCAGACTTCTTTTCCTTAGCTTCATTTTCCTTGGTAATCCATGGTAAGCACCTGTCCTGCCTATTTCATGGGGTTGATTTGAAGATAGTGTATGTGAAAATGTTTAGAAACTGACGTAACATGAAATGTAAGATGCCAGTTTTATGTGCAAAGATACCTTTTCAATTGATTCCTAAGCTCAGAGAAAAATAGCATCATATAGGAAAATAGTGTGCTTTGAACTGAATTCAGTGTGTTTAGTGTAGAGAGAAATTTTTGCTGAATTTCAGTCAATATGATGGTATTATTTTTCCATGTTGAGCACTCTTTTTTTTAATTTAAATTCTTTATTGTTCAAAGTATTGCATATGTCTCCCTTTTTCCCCCATTGACCTCTCCCTGGCCACTCCCACCCCCCAGCACATGCCCTCACCCCCCTACTGTCTGTGTCCATTGGTTATGCTTATATGCATGCATACGAGTCCTTTGGTTGATCTCTTACCCCACCTCATACCCTCCCCTGCCTTCCCTCTGAGGTTTGACAGTCTATGTCTCTGAATAAATTTTTGTTCATCTGTTTACATTGTTCATTATTATGATAGTATTAATAAATGTGAAAAGTTAGCTCATTAATGATGATAATAACATTAAAACATTAACTATAAAAATTTAATTACTTGAGAGAATATCTACCTAGTGAGGTATTTGAGGTTTAAGACCATCTAACTAAAATATTGAGGCACACTGTTGAATTATTTAATTTTTGATTATTTGTAAAGAAATACACATATGTATTTTGAAATAAAGGCATGGTGTTAGAGTTCTATCTTAGTTCTAGCTGAATCTAATCAGTATTAACATAATAACCTTTAAAATATACAGTGTATTCTTTTATACTAATTGTGGGCTTTCAGAGAATAATTAACAAAAAGAATGTAGGAAATGTTATATTTGCTTTGTACATGCTGTAATATGTGGGTCTTTTTGAATGATGACCGACAACCCAGAGTATCTAGAAGGAGCCAGATGTTAGTTTGTGACTACTCTGAGCATTTATTTAACTTTTTGTTGCATTGATATCCATTCCTCTCAGCCATTCTAGCTCCCTCTCATATCTCAGCTTTTCTTATTTCTTTCTTGTCAGTAAGTGTTATCTTTTTTAAAGTCTTATTTGAGTCTAATCTATATATATAAAAGCCTAAGCAACTGTTATGACGGAACAACCGGTTGCTATGACGTGCACTGACCACCAGAGGTCAGACACTCAACTCAGGAGCTGCCCCCAGACCAATGGGGCCTGCCAGCCAACCTCCTGGCCCTTTCCCCTGGCCAGGCTCCCAGGCTGGGATGGGGAATCGGGGTTGGGTGGCGGCAGACACGGCCCCTTTCCTAGGGGGACCGAGGGCCAGCTCCCTCCTCGGGGTCAGCGGCTAACCTCCCCGGTCTGACCGACCAGCCGGTACATATGATGCGTACTGGCAATTTAAAAATAAATGCTGACTCGCTCATGCGCAATACATATAAAGCTCTCGGCCCCAGTCACATGCGTGTTTTAATTTTATAATACTACTAGTGGCCCTGCACGAATCTGTGCGCGCGTAGCTCATTGCCAGTCACACGCATGTTTTAATTTTATGATACTACTAGTGGCCCTGCACGAATCTGTACACGTGTAGCTCATTGCCTCTTGCCTCAGCTGGCCATCCTGCCCACCGCCGCTCATAGCTCTCCGCCACATGTAGCTCACTGCCCCGCCCTCTTGTAGCTTTCCACTGCTTGTAGCTCACTGCCCTGTCCTCCTGCTGTTTGGTCATTACATGTCACGGTGTAACGACCGTTTGCATACTACCTCTTTATTTTATAGGATATCATATATACTATTTTGATATGTAATTTTTTGCAGTAACGTTATTGCACAAATCTTCTAATAATTTCCTTTCAATGTGCACAAATCCATACACCGGGCCACTAGTTAAAAATATAAATTGTTAAGAGTTTTTTGTTCTTTTAAAAACCTTGTTAATGGAGATGTTCATATATCTACAAAAGTAGACAGAATAATATAACAAACTTCCATTAACATACAGGCTTATCCTTTTTTTATTCTTTGGAAGCAAATCCAAGTCAATACAATTTCATCTGTAAATTAATCAGCTAATTTATCTCTGAAAAAAAAAGGGTTTAAAAAATAACCATAGTACCATTTTTTTGTACATAAAAGTTAACAGTGATATAGTTATTTATCCAGTGTTCAAATTTCTTTTAGTTGCATAAATTTCCCCTTTTTCCTTCCCTTGTTTGTTTGAATTATGATGCAAGTAACGCCTACATGTTATGAATGGAAATATGGGTTTTAAAACTATACTGCTGATAAAGGATTGGAGGCTCAAAAGATCACAATCTGATCTGCAAAGGCCTGGCTGGCAGGCAACTTTTTGGGGCCTGTATTACTTGATCTGTAGGAGAGAGTCAGGTTTGTGTCAAGACAGGGAGAAACAGTGCTTAGACCTGGTGGCTACTCTGGGTCTGGATACTCTGTAACCTGGGGGCCCTTCCATCTTATTAAGTCCTTGGGAAACACTGCCGCTCAGGGGGGGTTGCAGGCCTTGGAGCAAACTCATAACACAGGTGTTCCATGGTATACATCTCAGTTTTAGTCCTTCACCTATGTCTTTTCCATTGCTCCAGCATCTGCTGCTGCTCAGGCTCCTGAAAATTGATGCTGGATTCTTACTACAGAGCAGGGAGCCTGTTTGGCTTTTAGGACAGTATCTGGCATTCATCTTGGCAACAGAGGGTGCCATCTGGTCGTGGGGTGCTTTATGAGCTGGTAAGAAGAAACTTGAAATAGGCTCTGGGCCCATAGATTTTTGAAGGATTGCTGATGACATTCTTGGTTCTGTTTCATGAAATTCAAGCCATCCTGCGCAGGCAAGATCAGCTGTGTATAAGAGTAGCCAGAGGCCATGTCTAGCAGGAACTTATTGAAGATTTAGATACGTTTTTTCAGTATTCTACTGGACCATGGATCCCACTAATTCCCCTAGGACTAGCTCATACTGGCCTGTAATGCTGGGATCTTTTTAGGGATGGGGTGGCTGCGAGCATCCATCTGGTACCAGAACTTGTTCTACTTTGTGCCATCTAGTGCAGTGTGGTGCCATAGGTCTTAGCGCAGGTGAGTAGCGTCTCCTGGTAGTGTGAATGCTGTGATGCAGCACCTGCTCTGCTTGCTGGGGCGGGGGAGATTGGATTGGGGTGAGCGTGATTGATTTGGGGTGAGGGTGATTGGTTCGGCTACCTGCTTCAGTGACTCTCAAAACCCCCACTCATGAATGGCCATTATAAGACTCTGATCTCGGTCAGAGGCTGCTCAAAGCCATGGCACAACAGCCAAATCTGTATTCCATCCTCCCCCCCCCCTCCCGCCAACATTTTATTATGAAATATTCAAATATACATAAAATTTGAGAAATTATGCAGGCACAGTAAACATTGTGCTATATTTAGCAAATATCTATGTATCCATTAGCTAGTATCCATTAGCTAGTCATCTTATATTTTTTATGGCATTTCAAAATAAGTTGCAAATGTTACTTCACATTACACCTAAAATCTTTAGTATATCATTAATTACAATTCATTATTTGTTAATTTTTTGAGCTATAATTTACATATAGTGAAATGTAAAAATCTTAAGTGTTACCTTTAGAATAGTTTTGATAAATGCATCTAGTTTGGTAATCCGAAGCTCTATAGAGATATAGAACAAGACCATCATCCCAAAAGTTCCCAGACATCCCTTCCTATTTAATCCCTTCCCCTTCCAGAGGCACCCACTGTTTTGATTTTTACTCATATTCATATAAGTTATAAAGAATGTGCTTTTTGTGTGTGCAGAAAACTTTGAGTTATGCAGCTTGTTCCTCTATTACTGAGCACTATTCTGTTGTGTGAATATATCAATAATTTATTCATTCTTCATTGTCAGATATAAGTTTAGTGAATATTTTCTCTCAGTCTGTGGCTTACTCATTTATTTTTATGTTGGTGTCTTTTGATAAGCAGAAGTTTGCTTTTTAGTAAAATAACAATTCATAATTCTATACTTACTACTTTCTCTATTCTCTTAAGAAATCTCTGCCTGCTCTCGAATGAGAATAATCTCATTTTATATTTTAGAAGCTCTGAAAGCTTTAGTTTTTTATGTTTACATCTATGAATCATCTCATTAATTTTAGTGTATGTATCATGTCAAACAAAGTTCAGATATTTTCATGAATCTATATTGTTTCAGCTTCATTTGTTCAAAACACTTTCTTCAATGGATTGCTTTGGAGTCTTTGTCAAAAATGAGATGACTTTATAAATATTAGTATGTTTCTGGGCTCTCTATTCAGTGTCATTTATTTATTCATTGGTACTTAGGCCAGTATCACACTGTGTTGAAGTAAGTCTTGAAGCCAGCTAGTGCAAGCCCCTCAGTTTCATTTTGTAAAAGGTTGCTTTACATATTCTGGGTCAGAGGTGGCAAACTATGGCCACCCAGCCAAATTTATATGGTCATTAGAGGCCCGGTGCACGAAATTCGTGCGCGGGGGCGTGTGTCCCTCAGCCCAGCCTGCACCTGGGTCCTCTCCAATCTGGGACCCAACTGCTCGCCTGCCTGCCTTCCTGATTGCCCCTAACCGCTTCTGCCTGCCAGCCTGATCACCCCCTAACTACTCCCCTGCCAGCCTGATTGATGCCTAACTACTCCCCTGCCAGCCTGTTTGCCCCTAACTGCCCTCCCCTGCAGGCCTGGTCACCCCTAACTGCCCTCCCCTGCAGGCCTGGTCACCCCTAACTGCCCTCCCCTGCAGGCCTGATCACCCCTAACTGCCCTCCCCTGCAGGCCTGGTCACCCCCAACTGCTCTTCCCTGCAGGCCTGGGTCCCCCCCAACTGCCCTTCCCTGCAGGCCCGGTCACCCCCAACTTCCCTCCTCTGCTGGCCTGGTCACCCCTAACTGCCCTCCCCTGCAGGCCTGGTCCCCCCCAAATGCCCTCCCCTGCTGGCCATCTTGTGGCAGCCATCTTGTGTTCACATGGGGGCAGCCATCTTGTGTGTTGGAGTGATGGTCAATTTGCATATTACTCTTTTATTAGATAGGATAGAGGCCTGGTGCATGGGTGGGGGCCAGCTGGTTTGCCCTGAAGGGTGTCCCGGATCAGGGTGGGGGTTCCCTTGGGGCTTGGGGCGGCCTGGGCGAGGGGCCTGTGGTGGTTTGCAGGCTGGCCACGCCCCCCTCGCCCCCGGCGACCCAAGCTTGAGGCCCTGGTATCTGGGATTTATTTATCTTTTATAATTGAAACTTTGTAGCCTTGAGTGGAGGCCTGGGCCCGCGAGAGTGTGTGGAAAGCTTGGCTTCCTCCATCGCCGGGGGCAACTCAGGCCTCCTGCTCTCTCCGTGGCATCAGCAATCTCGGTTGGGTTAATTTGCATACTCGCTTCTGGTTGGCTGGTGGGCGTTGCTTGTGGGTGTAGTGGAGGTACAGTCAATTTGCATATTACTTTTTTATTAGATAGGATTAGAGTGATCTACCATTGTTTGATATGGAGAGCAATTCAGTTGTCCCTTTCTGTCCTCATAATCCCCCTCCCCTATTGGAAGCTGCTGGTCCCAGTCTTCTTTGGGAGTTGATGACACAGTCACCTTTGGCCAGCTGCTCAAATGATAACTGGGCTCTTGGGAGGACAGAAAGGAACACTGGGATCTGAGTGCCACTGGGACAGAGAATGAGAGTGGCCCAGGGTGGTTATTCAGATATCTGTTTCTTGTATCAGTTTTGATGAGTTGTATTTTTCAGGGAATTTGCCTGTTTCATCTCAGTTGTCATGTTTATTGATGTACAGTTATTCATAATAGTTCCTATTTTATAATGTATACGTGCGTGGTTAGGGTCCCTAGGCCTAGCCTGGCCCTCGTTGCTGGCCTCTGCTGCCCTGCGACGCTACATGAAGCTCTCCGCCCTGGGACGCTATGCGATGCTCATGGCCCCTCGACTGCTCCGCAAGGCTCCTCTCGCCCCGCCATGCTCCACGAAATTCCTCCTGCCCCACCACTGCTCCATGAAACTCCCCCCGCCCCACGATTGCTCTGCGAGGCTCCTTTCGCCCCGCCACTGCTCCACACAACTCCCCCCGCCCCACCACTGCTCCGAGAGGCTCCCCCCGCCCCTCAACTGCTCTGTGAAATTCCCTCCACCCTGCACCTGCTCCGTGAGACTCCCCCCTGCCCCTTGACTGCTCCGCGAAGCTTGCTGCCACCCCATGAAGCTCGCTGCTGGACGCTCTGCAAAACTCCCACTGCTGCTCCGCAAGGCTCCCCCCGCCCCGCGACTGCTACGCGAAATTCACTGCCGCCGCCGCTCAACAGTCACCAGCCACGCCCACTGCCACTTCTCCCTCATGGTGAGCGGCTCAGGGGTGGGGGGGGCAGTCGTCCATTCAGTCGTGACAGCACCTAGCTCTTTTATATATTAGGATAGGGTCTGTAATAATTTTGCTCTATAAACTATGACTTTGGGTTATTTGCTTTCCTTAGCTTGTTAAGGTGTAACCTAATGTCATTGATTTGAGAACTTTCTCTTCTAGTATTATTTTAAAGCAGTAAATTTCTCTAAGCTTTGCTTTAACTGCTTTGTACAAATTTTGACATGTTGTATTTTATTGTTCAGTGCAAAATGTAAAGAATTATCTGATATTTATATTGTTCCTCTGTAGTGATATGTCAATTTGAAGCTTTTTAACTTTTTAAGAGTGTGACTTTAATGTCTCTGTAGTGTGTGTGTGTTTTTTCCTTCTTGGGGTTTGTTGAGCTTCTTAATCTATAAATTTGTTTTTCATCAAGTTGTACATTTTTTTTACCATTTTTTTCTTCAAAAATTTTTTTCTGCTTCATTCCTGCTCAACTCTTCATCTGAAGCTTCAAACTGCATTTATGCTAGACATTTTGCTATTGTTTCACAGTGCCCTGAAGCTCTTAATTTTTGTATCAGTCCTTCTGTTCTTCAGGTTTTATTAATTTACTAGAGACGCGGTGCACAAATTTGTGCACCAGTGGGGTCCCTTGGCCTGGCCTGTGGGATCGGGCCTACACTGGCTCTCCAACATCCCCTGAGGGGTCCTGCATTGTGAGAAGGCGCAGACCAGGCCAAGGGACTCCACCGGTACACGATCGGGGCTAGGGAGGGACGCGGGTGGTTAGCCAGCTGGGGAGGGACTGCAGGAGGGTTCTAGGGCATGTCTGGCCCATCTCGCTCAGTCCTGATCAGCCGGACCCCAGCAGCAAGCTAACCTACCAGTCGGAGCATCTGCCCCTTGGTGGTCAGTGCACGTCATTGCGAGCAGTTGAGTGGCCTTAGCATATCAGCATATTACACTTTGATTAGTTGATGGACGAGCGGATGACCAGACACTTAGCATATTAGGCTTTTATTATATAGGACTAGAGGCCCGATGCATGAAAATTTGTGCAAGAGTAGGCCTTTCTTCCCCTAGCTGCTGGCACCAGCTTCCCTCTGGCACCCAAGGGCCACATGCAACCCACAATGAATATTTTTGTGGCCCAGCCAATATAACAGTATGTAAAAAATGTTTTAATAAAAATTTTGTAACTTAATTTTTACAATATCATGTTATACAGAATTATTAATAACGAACTACAATGTTCGCTAATGTCTGATTACTGTAATCGTGTTGAATTCATTTCCCTTACGCGCAGGCGCACTATTTCTGATTGCCACGTCATTAGTCTTGTACTGACTTGTTTGGTGTGCGCAACAGGAAATATTTTGCTTTCGGAGAACAAGAAAAATAGGTTTATTTGCGTTACGTTTATTAATTTGTGCAGTTATTTAGTGTCTGGTAAGTTAATGTTCAAGAAAAAACATTAATTTTTATTAAAATGTTCTGTTATTTTATGTTAACAATTACTCATTTATTTCAGCCCTTTGTATTCAGCATGTCTCTATCGAAATAAACCTGTGTTTCTATGAAAATTGAAGCTTTTGTTTTTTTGCGGCTCACTTGTTTATTTGGCCCTTGTTAGCCTTTGAGTTTGACATCCTTGCTCTAAAGAACCTTTTTGTGATAATTGGCTGTGGATTAGATAATAATAATATAAAATGTTGATTTCCTGATTTTGATAATTTAGCTGTGGTTATATAAAAGAATTCTTATTTTGAGGAGATACACATTTATGGGTGAATGTTCATGTTTCTAATTTAACCAGTTAACTGCCACGATATTTTGAATTTAATTAAAAAAGGTCCACAGCTTTCGTCTATAGATGCTTATAATTTACAAATGATTAAATGGTTAGGAAAATTTGTATCTAGAGAGAATGATTTAGCATTGTTAACAGTAGAGACTGAATAAAGAGTGTATGTGACTTCTTTCTACTATTGCAGCTTTCTGTAAAACAGACTATTTCATAAGAAAAAAACAGGCAAAACTGAATTGTAGTGTTTAAGGATGTATACACTTGGGGTGGACAATAAAAAAACAAGTGATTGTAAAAATTTTAGAAAATATAGCTGACTATGTATTTAACATTTAAATGTGTAAGGACTTGATAGACTAAAAGCAGTGGAAGAAATAAAGTAAAAATTGATAAATGTAACTAGCTAAAACGTGGAAACTTGTTAAAGACATCAAAAACAAAATTAAAAGGCAGAATAATTGTTTTGTTACCCATACAGGGTAATTTGACGTCTTAGTTTGAGAAAGTAGGGCAGTTTTCCCAAAACTATTCTGACTTCAAAAATGAAATAAATCTTCATTTATAAAACTATAGTTTGTGAAGCACATTCATGAATAAACCAAGCTAATGCACCTTACTGAGGGAAGAAGAGAGGAAGGCTTCCTGTCCCAAGAAAACCACAAAATGCACAGCTGATTGGACCAGGAGTGAACACCTAACCCTGGGGGCTGGTGATTAATCAGATCCTCTCTTAGGAAATTGAATTCAGGCTCACAGAAACTGGATTTAAGTGATCAATCACTTGATGTGCCATCTAATGAATAAACAGAAAAAAAATTACTGAGATAGAAAGAGCAGGATTAGACATGGTATGAGAAACAAAAGTCATAATCTTTGTGTTTGGGGTGGGAGTGTGTATGTGATGTGGAGAGAGGGCTTTGGAAATAGATACTCAGACCACCTGGGTCCCAAATATCTTCCTATTTGCAAGCCAGGTTCCCATAAAGTTTTTTGTCTTGTTTTCTTCAAGCATTGTTTTATGCCTCTCTAAACTTGTTTTATCTGATCTGGTGGCTGGATTGTGGTTCTTTGCAGCCTAACTGGAATACAGTTCCATCTGACATTAGAGACATTAAATGAAATAAGGCATGGAATGTGCTGAGTTGTGTATACAGCCTTTTACTAAGCCTCCACAGTAGGTGTCTGAATTAGAGCTACTGGTCTCCTTCACAACCCACAGACACTTGCAAGTAAGTTTTATCGCTATTGACACTGCTTAATTTCTCTCTAGTGTTCTAAATATTTGCTCCCCTTATCTTTTCTATTTCTTTGTACTTATCAGTTATTTAGAAAACAAGTGTTGCCCTGAATGGTTTGGCTCAGTGGATAGAGCATCGGCCTGCGGATTCAAGGGTCCCAGGTTCGATTCCGGTCAAGGGCATGTACCTTGGTTGCGGGCACATACTCAGTAGGGGGTGTGCAGGAGGCAGCTGATTGATGTTTCTCTCTCATCGATGTTTCTAACTCTCTATCCCTCTCCCTTCCTCTCTGTAAAAAAAACAATAAAATATATATTGAAAAAAAAAAAAGAAAACAAATGTTAAACACTTATTAATCTTCCCTGAAACTTACTTTAGTACTTTTTCTCCTTTATTCAAGGGAATATGTATGTATAGTAAATTGTCCTCCTCACTTTTGGAAAGTCCTTCCTCCAGGGAAAGGCTTCTTTCTTTTTATGCTCATTTCTAATATTCTCCCTGCACATTACATAACCAGACTCTAAAACAGGATTTTACTTATTACTCTATTTAAATTGTTACTGTTCTTGGATGCTGGGATGGCATCATAGTAAGTCCGTGGTTTCAGGTAAGTTGGGTAGACAGACTTTTTCTATAAAGGATCAGATAGTCAATATTAGGCTTTGTGGACCATATAGTCTCTGTTGTAACTACCGAAAAAGCAGCTATAGGCCGTAGATGAATGAGTGGGTGTGGCTGTGTTCCAATTGAACTTTAGCTGCAAACATAGGCCTTAGGCCAGATTTAACCTGTGAATTGTAACTTGCTAACCTCTGGCCTATATATGATGAGAATTTGGATCAGTTAATTTATTACTTCTGCATGAGTAAGTTGGTAAGTTAAATATTCTAGGTCAGCATGTATACTTCAGATGGAACAAAGGAGAAAAAGATAATTATACTGTACATATATTTCAGGACTGTTAGGAAGTTGCTTTCACTCATGCACCAGATATTTATTTTGTGTCTACCATAGTATGCAAGTAGCAGTGGCACTGAGTTACAAATAGTGGTGACTCAGAGAGAGAAGGTTCCTGCCTTATGAAATTTACATTCAGAAACTGTGATATAGAGGGCATGAAAATAATATGTTGGGATAAGTGGTATTTGAAGTTTGGTATGGTGGATGTTGCCTCTTTGGATGGGTTGGTGAGGGAAGACTTTCTGGGGAGGCCTGTGTTACTGGAAAGAGTGATGCTGATTGGAGTTTGGAGAGTTAATCAGGATATTAGAATCCTGTGGGGCCCAAATTGGCTGTGATGAATAATTTGACTCTTATGCTAATGAGGAAGCCATTATAAGGTAGTTTGTTCTTAAATTGAAAAAAACAAACACTGGATTAAATAAATTGGATTTGATATTTCATAAATCTGGTAATCCTTCACGTATCCTTGTTTCTAGTTCACAAAGGCTCTGGTGTCTTAATGATCTGCACATATAGCCGGTTTTCAGTGACTCATAAGTTCTAGTTCTTGCAAGTACATTTTTATAAAACCAAATTTTAAGATGGAATATACCGTATAGTTGTGGAATGCAAAAAAAAAACAATTTTCCTCCCATCTTTTTAGGTTCTTCTGACTGGGCTAATAATCAAATGAGACAAATTAACAGGAGAAAATGTCTAAAATTTATTATGGATGTTCATGCAGGGGTGTCATAAGAATATGAGACCTGAAATCCAGTGGACAGTTAAGGTTTATATGCCATTCTGAACTAAGGAGTGGAAGGGGACAAAGGTCTGGGATTTCAAAGGCAAAGTAAGCAATTCACAGGTAAAGGAGAAGGAGCAAACGTGGTAAACAAATTCTTGCTGAGCCACCCAGAAACAGCAGGACACAGAGGGAAGTCAAAGGATAGGCCTTTGCCAGATTTCTCCCTGTCTTCCCTATTGAGTTTATAGTGTAATGCAAAGGAGATGCCCCCAGATTTTTCTTTCTAAATTCTTTTTGGCAGATAAGCAGGAGAGTCAAAGGTTCTTTCTTAGTCTTTTGTTTTGTAATAACTAGCTTAAAATCAATATCCCAAAAGGCAAAACTTTGGTCCCCTTCACAGTCTAAAAAGATTCCCAATTTCTATATGTGGATACAAAAGTTGGACGATGGAGGAGGCTGATAGGAAAAAAAAAGATTCATTTGAAATATGGTGTTGGAGAAGCACTCTGTGGATACCTTGGACTGCCAGAAAATACAAACAGGTGGGTCCTAGAGCAAATTAAGCCTGAAACATCACCGGAGGCAAAAAACGACAAAACTGAAGCTGTCCTAGTTCTAGCACATCATGAAAACGCAGGATTCTTTGGAAAAGACAATAATGCGGGGAAAATAGAAAGTAGCAGGAAAAGAGGAAGACCAAATATGGGATGGATTGACTCTGTAAAAGAAATCAGAGGCATGAGTCCACAGGAGCTGAGCAGGATTGTTGAGAATAGGACATTGTGGACATCACTCATTCATAGAGTCGACAGGAGTCAGAGCCATCTCCTAGGCACATAAAACACACCTAGAATGATGACTATAAATGGCAGGACTGACTGGAGCTTTCTCCTGCATAAGACACATGGATAGTGTTTTTGTTTCTGCAAGCATATAATGAGTATATATTCTTCAGATAGCCTCCTGAGAAATATCTATCAGTTAGTGGTCTAGAACTCTAGGGTAGTCCTGCAAATATAGTCTGGATGAGTATAGGAAATGTTAACAGTGGACTTGTTTTTCCAGTATATTTAACTTGAATCATTACATATGTTTGATAAAGGTATTGGAGATACTTTTCGGACTGGATTTTTTTTGGAGAAAAATTTAAGGCAAAAGTTGTTTTTTCCTTTTAGTGCAAAATAATATGTTGATTGTAGAGTTGTGTATAAATTCATGGTAGCTCTCCAGAGAGCCTTTAATGGTATTTCCCATTTGTTAATATTTATTTCTAGTCCTTTTTTCTTTCTCTCTTCAAAATGTGGATATTAGTTACTTGTTCATCAATTATTCAATTCTTCAAGTGTCCAATTATTCCTGTATTTTATGGGCAGTATTATGAAATGGTGTAATTATATCTTACACACAGGAGGAGGCAGTAATCCTCCATCTTTCCATTAAGGAGAGAAAGGACAATAAGTCTGAAATCTAGTTGGATGTATATAGATTGGCTTAATGAAAAAAAAAGATTTTCTAATTTCAGAGCATCTTTCTGTCTTTTCCATATTTTTATATCTTTCTACATACAGTTTGCAAGCAGTCATGTCACATATTTATTCTTTGTATACTTTTTATGAAAATAAGTGCCTGAATAAATGAAATATCCATTCCAGTAATTTTCTGCTTTATTTTGCTGTCCCTGAAAGGATTGATTACAAAGCTGTATTATCACTACCCTTATCTATTTTCCTTCTCAAACCTGATATAACACTGTTTTCTTACCTTTTTATATATGAGTAATTGAGAATTGGTAAGGAAATTTCCTGGTTTTGGTGTTCCTAATTGAGTTTGTTAAATTGTTTGCACTGCATATATTTATTTTGATTTGGGTGCTGTGTTGGAATACCTTTCATATGCCCTTACAGCTGGAATCTTTACCAGCTCTGTCTCCAGGCAGCTAGTTTGTCTGTATACACAAATGGGCTTTCTTGCCTCCTGGCTTCTAGTTGGATCTGGTCTGACTGAGGGGGGACATTGTCAACAGATCAAAGGAAGGAGGGAGAGGTTAGGATACTTCTTAACTTGGTTCCTGTGGGACATCCACAGTCTGGCTCATCCTTCCATTGAAAGTCACAGCTCCATCAAGTAGCCCTTTTGTTTAAGGTTCTGCTGACCTCTTCTCCCCTCCCCCCATCTCTCCCTTTCACTGTGGGTGGTGGTTAGGCCCTGCTGTTACTAACTTTGGGGTACAGTACTCGTGATTTCTTCACAGCCTACCTATGCTTTGTAAACAGTCTCTATTAAACTTTACCCAAACCCAGTGTGCCATTTGTTTCCAGTGGCAATCTGATTGATAAGTATACTTTAAAATATTTTAGATTGTCAGTATCTATTCCAATTGCACTTCTAAAGTGGATTAGCACTAGAATAAGGAAACATTATTCTGACAATTTGATGGATTTATTCTCTTAGCTGGTATGTGGCTATTTTTAATTCCTCTGTAAGATCTGTTTTTGAGTAATATGCTTACAATTATGGCACTACCCACTGTTTTAAGCATTGTGGGGAATTCAGAAGTAAATGAGATATATTCTCAGTAATTGTAATATAAGGCAGTTTGTAATGAGTTTCATGTGAGAGGCACAAAGTGCTATGGAAGCTCAGAGGAGAGAGATTGTCCCATCAGGACCACTTTGATTCTATCTGCAGCAGGAATAAATGGAGACCCCATTACATTGCCTGTGTTTCTTTCTGGTGAGATTTCTACTTCCCGGTCTTGCTTTCTTCATCACTCCATAATCCACTGCAAACCACTTAAGAGACCAGGCCCCAAAGTAATAAGTAACACTATCTAAAGTTCATTCTGTATGCCTGTTCTGAGTGCAAAACATATGTTAACTCATTCCTATCAACATTCCTGTGAAGCAGGTACTATTATTAAACAGAGTTCCCTTGTCTAGGCTTATAACTACCACAACCACTACATTATTCTGTAATTAGGACTGATTATCCACTCCCCCACAGAGGTCATCATAACTAATTCCATCATGTGGGAAGCCCTTTCACATGATGGCTTTTAGGTATCTGGGTCCTCAGTGATGTTTCTGGTCCTCCAGGTCCGTGTTCCTCAAGTCAATAGATTTTATCACTTGCTGTTTCTTACTACAGTCATATCAAGCAGCTCCCCTCATTGATTATGGATTTAAGCACCTTATGTGTCTTTTTTTCCACTAGTGTAAGTCACTTCTGCCAATTCCAGTGTCCATATAAGCCAGATTATTATCATAATCTATAATAATAAGAGTAATATGCTAATTAGACCAGATGTCATACCCAGTGTCCTTCCTGACAACGCCAGGGCCAGAGGGAAGCCAGCCCGGGTCCCGGGTGCCAGAGGGAAGCCCGTGCCAACATCCAGGGAAAGGAAGGCCTACTCTTGCACGAATTTTCGTGCACCGGGCCTCTAGTAATAGATAATTTGGTTTCCTGAATTCCTTGACTTCTTATTTCCAGTGAGTTTTCATCCTATTTTAGACTTGATCAGTAACTATATCACCTCTCAGATTTCAAGTTCAAGCATCCTGTTCTCTCACCTCTATTTCTTTCTTCCCAGCTCATTTCTCTCATTTTTTTAAGTCAAGCAGCTTTGGGACAACTGTCAGGACCTCCAGCCCACTGAAGTGAAACTTCTTTCTTGTCCATCATTCATCATATTCTCGTGTTTGTGAGTCTACCTTAGATTCCATGGCCTGTTCTAATCGTTCCCTTTGAACTCACCATATTTTACTTAATTAAAGCCAACACTCTACCTACTTTGTACCTAAACAACCAAGTGAGCCTGGAGGAAAACACACTATTCTGACTAGTTTCATTTTTAATACTCATGAACACAGATCCTAAATGCTGCCTGCAGTTGTAGTGGATTCACTCTATTCATCTTCAACCTTGACAAGCCTTCCCTTTTGAGTTGATGATGTTTATTATTTTGCTAAAACAAAAAACAAAGAAAGCAAAATAAGCAGAAAATAGAACTTGATACTTTCCTATCAGCAAATCTACAAACCTGAAAGAGCATTTCTAGGGAGCAGAAACGAACTTTTCAAGGACTAAAATGTGACTGGGTCACAGAAACTATAGACACTATGTCCCCGGAACACTGTCTCTGTTAAAAGAACCTTGCCTAGTAACAGGTTTAGTGTCTTAAGTAAATTTGAGAAATGCCAGAAGTGTAAAGTGTATAATGTGTGTGTGTGTGTGTGTGTGTGTGTGTGTATACACACACACACATATATATATATAGAAAGGAAGTTTCCATCTTCTGGCTGAGATTTTTCTAAAGCATTAGTTTGGCCTCTTTCACAATCACTTGGAGGGCTTGCTACTTCCAGAGGTTCTGATTTCATAGGTCTCCTTGGCTCCTGAAAATTTACATTACAACAAGTTTTTAAGTGACTCAGATGCTACCAGATGCTACCAGTCCAGGGAATTAAGGAATTCCATTTTGAAAGCCATTTCACTTAAGAACTCCATTGACAAGAGTGGCAGATAAGGTTTAGGATTTTGAGCAACCTATAAAATAGCCTTTGTGGAGTAATGTAGCTAGAAATAAGAGCTAAGAATGTGAAGAAGCTCTGTTAGTGACACAGCATTAATTTGTAGTGGACCCAAGCAGTTAGTTTGAATGATTTTCCCTAGCAGTTTGTCCTGTCCAAGAGAAGGAGCAGAACTATCAGCAATAGTAAACAATTTTGCGCAAATCCTACTGGCTGCTCATGTCAAATATAAGTTTACCATCAAGCACTCCATTTTGCTTTGTATTCCCATGATGAGTGCCAAGACAGTAACTTTATCATCTCTCTTCAGTCCATCTTTTTAAAAAATGTATTTGTTATTGTTGATAGTATTGTAGGTATCTCCCATTCCCCTCCCCGTTTACCCCCCTTCTCCCTGTTCAATCCATCTTTTTAAAATGTGTTTGTATGTTATTTTTTATTCACTAGTAGCCTGGTGCACAAAATTTGTGCACAGGGAGGGGAGGGTTCCTCAGCTTGGCCTGCACCCTCGCCAATCTGGGACCCCTCAAAGGATGTCCTACTGCCGGTTTACAGGGATTGGGCCTAAACCGGCATTCGGACATCCCTCTCGCAATCCGGGACTGCTGGCTCCTAACCACTCACCTGCCTGCCTAATTGCCCCTAAAGTCCAGAAGGTCTCCTGGATGGTCTCCCAGTCTAATTAGCATATTACCCTTTTATTAGTATAGATAAGAGTCCTGGTGCACAGGTGGGGGCCAACTGGTTTGCCTTGAAGGGTGCCCCGGATCAGGGTCGGGGTCCCGCTGGGATGCCTGGCCAGCCTGGGTGAGGGGCTGAGGGCCATTTTCAGGGCGGGGGTCCCTGCTGGGGTGCCTGGCCAGCCTGGGTGAGGGGCTGATGGCTGTTTGCAGGCTGTTCACAGCCCCCGGCGACCCAAGCTCCCAGTCCCTCCTTTTTTGCTTTTTTTTTTTTTTTTTTTCCAGCGCCTTCTTGAGTGGAGGCCAGGGCCGCCTGGAAGCAGGTATCTGGGATTTATTTATCTTCTATAATTGAAACTTTGTAGCCTTGAGCAGAGGCCAGGGCAGGCAGGAAGCTTCGTGGCCGCTACCATCTTTGTTGGCTTAATTTGCATAGTCGCTCCTGATTGGCTTGTGGGCGTAGCGGAGGTATGGTCAATTTGCATGGTTTTCTTTTATTAGATAGGATTAACTAGAGGCCCGGTGCATGAATTCATGCACCAGTGGTGTCCCTCGGCCTGGCCTGTGGGATCGGGCTGAAACCAGCTCTCCGACATCCCCCAAGGGGTCCCGGATTGCAAGAGGGTACAGGTCAGGCCGAGGGAATCCACCAATGCACAATCAGGGCCTGGGAGGGACTTAGATAGTTGGCCAGCTGGGGAGGGACTGCAGGAGGGCTCCAGGGCATGTCCGGCCCATCTCGCTCAGTTCCAATCGGCCGGACCCCAGCGGCAAGCTAACCTGGTTGGAGTATCTGCCCCCTGGTCGTCAGTGCACATCATAGTGAGCAGTTGAGTGGCCTTAGCATATCATTAGCATATTACACTTTGATTGGTTGAATGGACACTTAGCATATTAGGCTTTTATTATATAGGATTGTTTTTGTATATGGTAGTTAACAGGGGTTTTGGAATGTAAAGTCTAAATGTTTATGTTATTTATTATCCTGAACTAATTCTGTCAGTTATAGTTAATAATTCTTTGGGCAAATGACTACCATATCTCTTGTTTTCTTGTTTGGGAATTTTTAAAATAGAAAAATTAGCCTGGCTAGTGTGGCTCAGTGGTTGAGTGTCAACCCATTAACCAAGAGGTCACTAGTTTGATTCCTGGTCACAGCACATGCCTAGGTTTCAGGCTTGATCCTCAAAAGGGGGTGTGGAGGAGGTGCTGATCAATAATGTTTCTCTTTCACCTATGTTTCTAGCTCTCCTCCCTTCTTCTTTCTCTAAAAATCAATGGAAACATTTTTTTTTAAAAATAGAATTATAAACTTCCACTTTTCCTGTTTTGAATGTAACTATAAAGTCACAGAATCTTTTAAAATTACATTTTGGGAGAATTATTAGTCAGTTTTCTGGCTAAGGACAGTCTTCTTTTTAAGTAGCTAAATACTATTGCAGAAGCTGGGTCACTACAGGGTTTATGGCATTTCTGGCAGTAAGTTGCATTACCATTCCTGGGTGTCTGCACTTTTCTGTCTTTGCCTCTTAAATGTTTTTATAATGAGATTTCATCTTGGCCCAGGCCTCGCAGTGATGTGTCACCTTTTCTGCCTTAATGAGGTTATAGTAGTATTCGTATTGAAGGAGCCACAAGAAATGTTTTGAAACATGGTTGGTATTTGATAGGAAAAGGGGTGAGTCTTTTTTCCTGTTCTCCCTTACCCACTTTAGTGAGCAGGTAAGATTGAGAAAGATGCTGCATTTCCTTCTCTGATTTCTCAAATTTCTGTCAAGTTTTGAAGCTAGATACTGTGTTCTTTTCGCAGTATTAAAATAGGTTATTCTTCAAAATAATACAATTTTGGAAACTTGTGGATTTGTTTTTATAGCTTTATTGAGGAATAATTAATTATAAGAACTTTTACTTATTTCCAGTGTTTAATTTGAAGAGTTTTGACCTATGTGAAGCTATGACTATAATGATAAGATAGCACACATTTTCATCATTCCCAAGGGTTTTTTGTGTCCCTTTGTAATGTATCCATTTGATCTGCTTTCCATCACTATAGATGAATTTACATTTTCTAAAAATTTAAATGAATAGAATCATACAGTATGTACTTTTGGGGGTGGATGTCTGACTTCTGTCAATCAGCATAATTATCTTGAGGTTTATTTATGTAGTTGTTTGTATCAATAGTTCTTTTTACTGCTGATGAGTCTCCTATTTGGATATTCCAAAATTTATCTATTTACCTGTTGATGGACATTTGGGTTATTTTTCTTACAGTTTGGAGGTATTATCAACAATGCTGCTGTGGACATTTGTGTACAGATCTGAGTGTGGACATGTGCTTTTATTTTTCTTGGATAGATACTTAGTAATGGGATTGCAGGGCCATATGGTAGGTGTATGTTTAATTTTTAAGAGATTGCCAACTTTCTCAAAGTGGCTGTACCATTTTACATTCTTGAGAGTTCCTACTGTTCCACATTCTCACTAATACAAGATACGGTCAAATCTCTTTATTTTTAGCCATTCTAGTAGTATCTATGTAGTGGGATATCAGTGTTGTTTAATTTGCATTTTCCATATGACTAATGGTGTTGGGCTGCATTTTGGTAAAGTGGTTATAAAATTTTCTGCCCATTCTTTTGAACAATTTTTTGTCTTTATTATAATTGAGTTTTAATAAAATTTTTGTATTTTCTGGATTCAAGTTTCTTCAAGTTCTTACATGTTTTGCAAATACTTTTTATGAGTTGGTAGCTTGCCTTTTCATATATTAGTTTTTTGAAGAGCAACTTAATTTTGATGAAGACTACTTTATCAAATTTTCTTCATTGTTTTCTTTATGCTCTTGTGTCCTATTTGAGTTCTTCATCATTTCATTTCTTTGATTTGTCTAAAAAGTTAAATAGCTCAGATTCTCATTTTTTAGCCATTAGGAGGAAAAAAAGCATAGGAGGCAACTATACAGCTAGAGTTGTATCTGCCTTATATTTCTCTTGTTGTTATTCTTTACTAGCATATTAGGCTTTTATTATATAGGATTGTTTATGATTCTAGTAATTTTTGCTTGTTCTTTTTGGTTGATTTTTGAACCTATTAAGGATTTGTGAAATTGCTGCGGGTCTAGTTTATTCTGTTTTACGTAGTGAGGTAACTGAGGTTCATAAAGAGTACATGGTTTGCTAAGAGCTTATAGTCTTGATCGTTCCAACACCAAAAAATCTCAGGTCCTCTCCAATTCCATATCACTATTTGTTTCCTTATGAAGTGCTGTTCTTTATGATGCTGTTCCTAAGATTTTACTGTATACTGTAACAATAAATTTAGTTCATTTGTTGCCTCTTCATTTCTCATTGTAATAAATATTCTCATTGAAAGCAGTATTATTACAATTAAGTAGGTTAGTTTTTTGAGAGATCATAATTTTCCCTTTACATTTTATTAAGTGAAGATGTTGATTTATAACACTTTTTTTTTTTTAATTCTTTCCAAAGGTCTGTAAACAGATTTGGCTAGGATTATTTGATGATAGATCTTCAGCAATTCCAGACTTCAGGGATCCACAAAAAGTGAAAGAGTTCCTACAAGAAAAATATGAAAAGAAAAGATGGTGAGTGAATAGTTTGTATTTAGAGCAAAGGTTTCCCAAATTACATTAATTATGGGTAAGATTAGTCTGACATAAGGAAGGAAAGAAGGGAGGGAGGGAGGAAGGAAATAGGCAGGTTAGGTAGATAGGAAATAAAGGAATAGGTGAGTAGGTAGATAGATACCCATTATACTTTGGCTTTTTATTGGATTTGGTTTCCAAAAACCTTTACTTCTACTTTATCTTAACTCAGCAGCCTGTTCCTTGTAATTACCAGGCCTCCTACCCTTTTTTTGAAAGTTAGGGATACTTCCTTTGAATCTTTCTGTAGCCCCGTTAGCTTCCTTAGATACTTTTAGTCTTATAAAGCCTCCTTTCTTAAAATCTTTATTCATTTAGCAAGTATTTATTTAGATTCTTCTGTATACTAAGCACTATGCTAAAGCTCTCATGTGGTCCACTCACAATCTATCCACTTAACTGCAGCTTGCAGTAAGTCTTTGCTCAAAATATCCCTCACTTCCCATCCCAGAAATCATTTTACTACCTGGTTAAGAAGGGAGCCTTTATACTCCCGTCACTCTATCAGATGGTAAATTTTAAAATTAAATAAAATAGGTTGGACAGGTGGCTAGTAAGCCCTTTAAAGCAGAACAGGGTGGAGCTAGAGTTTACTTTAGGCTCTTAATTTTTAGCTATATGAGCACAACTTAAGTCAATTTATTAAGACTCATTAATGATGAATTCTTAGTTTCTTTATCAATATTCAGTAGTGTATATTTTTCCTTACGGGGGTGGCTAAGAAGATGAAGGAGAGAGTAACAAATAGATAATGAAGAGATAAATGGCTTGTTGTTTTCTGAGGAGCTGTATTTTGACCCAGAGAATGATACGGTCAAGAGCCTGTTTTGGTCCTGAAGGAATACTTGCTGTGGTTTTTAAGTGAAGTGTCTCTACCTGTATTCATTGAGCACGTTAGAAAGAAGTAGCTCTGATTTTAGTGCTCTGCGAACTTTGTATTCTTACTGTTCTTTTGAGGAGACTGCATTTTGCAAGGCAAGATTAGCTTGGGCTATATTCAGCAGCACTAGATACCATTAGGTGTGAATGTAGATAAAATATACCAGTAAAAATTAGTTGAGGAAAATTTTAGAAGGTGGGGTGACAGTGAAAGCATGGTGTCATAAATGATTCTTTTAAAATGACATATGTAATTATATTTTTACCACTTTAATTTCCTAGACCTTCCACCCCATAACGTATTCTTCTTATATAGCCCCAGCCTAATTTTTTATTTTCTCATCAGTTTTACCAATTCAGAATATTAGTTTGAATAGGACTTAGCTGGAATTTGAGATAGTTTACCTCCAGTTAGCAAGATAATTTTGTGTGAATAAGAGTCAATAGAAATAAAACCATATATTTCCCCAAATTTATAATAACAATAGTAAACAATAATGAAATTTACCCATTCAAAACATAATCCAAGTAACTGTAAACCTCAAGTAATTATAATTTGTGTTATTTTTTTTCTGCTCTAAGAAACAGGATAGTAGTAACAAGATTAACAGTAAGTGAGAATTTAAATTGGTGGGTGGGAAGAGGGAGTGACCATTCAGGAGGGCCAGGGGCTGTGCATTTTAAAGCCATGCTCCTGCACACCTGTGACATGTAACTAGAGAAGAGTGCAGTTGGTTTTTAATAAGGCATAAGAACTCTCCAAATGCAGACTTCCTAAAAATCCCTCCTTTGAGCAACTATTCTTAAAACAATGAGACTATTGTCACCTAAAGGGATTTTAAATAGTTCTTTTGACCAATTTTCAAACTTTTCCTATGTTATACGTTTAGCTTATTACTTTTAGTTAGATGAGTCTTTTGAACTAAGTGCTAGTATTTGATTTTATCCTTTGATAAGATGTGGCTGTACTCAAAAGTTGATATCATCAGTGGTTTGCCAAATTATAGGAAAGCTTAACTTCCTCTGTTCATTGTCATATTCCATCATCTTCCATTTACTGGAAAAAGCAAAGCAGTTTTATTTTTTGTGATTAGTGTGTAATTTGATGGTAGCTAACACTTAATGTAGCTAACACCTGTACCAGGAACTGTTCTAAGTACTTTACAAATGTTAACTCGTTTTTGCTTCACAGCAAACGTATCTTCACTTTATAGATGAGAAATCCTAGGCACCAAGAGTTGAAGTAGTTTGCCTTAGGTTTCACAGCTATTGAGTAGTGGAGCTGGTATTTGAACTGTCTCTAGAATAGATATGTGCTCTTAACCGTTTTTTCTGCTTTCTCCACCTACCTGAAAAGAGGGTTGGGGAGGAAGGAGAAAACCCAGATATACAAGGAGTGAAAAAACTCTCACATATTCCTAACCCTAGAGATCAGCATTGCCGATATTTGGGCATTATATTTTTACTGCCTTTCTTTTCTTTCTTTACTCCGTTCCTCCCGTGAATCTATATTTACATAACTGGGATCAAAACTGAAAGACCATAAAGTAACCTGGACATCTTTTTGTGTCAAAAGAATAGCTGTGTAGTATTACATTAAACAGATTTAAGAGTGCTGTGGTAACATACATGTACATGTATCTGTGTACACTCATCCAGTTAATTCCTAAGGATGAGTTCTGCAGGGGCACAGAGCATACCTAGTAACATATTTTAATAGATAGCAACACAATTTGTAACGTTTACACTCACATCAAATGCTAATGAATTAGGTTAAAAGTGTTTTCATTTCTATGTCTCTCTTTGTGAATTGCTTCTGCCCATTTAAAAATTGGGCTGTTTACCTCATTCTTACAGATTTGTAATAAGCCTTTATATTTTATACTTAACTGTAATGTTTTCCCTGCTCTCTGTTCTGTTTCCAAATGTTACTTATGATCTTACAATACTTGAGTTTTTAAAAATTAAATTATAATATTAACTATTCATCATGATTGGTCTGCTGTCTTATAAAAAAGCAGTTAACTTATTTTGTTTATCTTAGAAAAACTAAATTACAGAGGATTTTCAAAAAATTTATTTATTGGTTTTTAGGGAGGGAAGTAGAAAGGGAGAGTGAGAGAGAAAGAGAAACATCAATTTTTGTTCCATTTATTTATACATTCATTGGTTGATTCTTGTATGTGCCTTTGACTGGAGATTGAACTCACAACCTTAGTGTACCGGGATGATGCTCTAACTATCTGAGCTACCAAGACAGGGCCCCAGAGGGATTTGAAATAAGATAAGTATCAACATTCATGCAAAATTAGAATTTCGCTTATCATTTTTGAGTATGACATTTCCTATATTTTTCTTAATTAACTACCTGTTCAACTTTTCATGTGTTTTAGGTATGTCCCACCAGAACAAGCCAAAGTAGTGGCATCTGTTCATGCATCTATTTCAGGCTCCTCTGCCAGTAGCACAAGCAGCACACCTGAGGTCAAACCACTGAAATCTCTTTTAGGAGATTCAGCACCAGCCCTGCACCTAAATAAGGGCACACCTAGTCAGGTGAGTAGTCATTAAGTCTTTGTAGAGGCTTCTACTTGAGGACTGAATGCCATGAATTTGAGACTTTTTTAAAAACAATAGTATAACCTTGTATGCCAGTAGCATTATGTGCCAATGGTTTATAATACATTAAAGCATTGTTGGTTAAGTGGTTGGAATGTGTATTTATTTGCTCCTTTGCTATTGCTAATATGAGTTTCTTTGAATTCTCCACAGCTTTGTGAAGGTCTACAGGAATATTGCTATAGCTATCTGTTATATAACATACATTATAAAACATGAATCTGTGATAACTATCAGAGTCAGAACAATATAGCCTCTGTGATGTACTTTTATAGGAAAGGATTTCTCAAGCAGTGTAATCCTCCACCCCCCCCCATGCCCGATTTGTAAAGCACAGGTGTCTTTGCATTGCAGTATATATCTTATTCTAAAAAACTGAATAGACTGAAAGTTTTTGATAAGTTGGTACCTAAAGTTTGTACTTCTGTACTTCATTACAGTTGACTGAGCTGTGACAAATCTGTTACTGTGTGACATTACAGCGTCTACCCTACACAAGAATGATTCTGAGGCATGGTACTATTTGAATTAAATCCCACTCTTTTAATAATACATACTAGGGCATTTGGATAAATTGCTCTGTTTTACAGAAAGTTTGAGTGAAAAATGAAGAGGGGTTAAGCCAGTATTTTGTAACTCTTCTTATGTATAAAGGATGTAGTCTGTGAAAGTCTTATCGCTGGCTTAGCAGTAAGTCCATCCTTTCTTGTGAGGTGTGATCACTATTGTAATTGTGTTTCTTTGCTTTTGACTCTGTAACTAAAATTGAGAGATAATTTAGGAATAGATAGTGAAAATTGGTGCTTTTTAAAAAATATCAAAGTACCAAAACCACAAATAGAAAACTGTGTAATTTTTAAACTGTGTTTTAAGTTTGATTAGTTGGGAATAGCGTGGTAAAAATTTAGCAGATCTGACTGGAAACTCTTTATAGCTAATATGTGGTTTATAGTCCCCTGTTGTAGGTCGCTCTCAAGGACAGCAGCAGGAAAAGAAGTTTGACCTTTTAAGTGATCTTGGCTCAGACATATTTGCTGCTCCAGCTTCTCAGTCATCAGCTACAGCCAATTTTGCTAACTTTGCACATTTCAATAGTCATGCAGGTAAGTGTTTTCTCCCCAAGAACTTTTATTAGAGATGTGTATAAAACACCAGAAACAACTTTTTTTGTTTGTTTGTTTGTTTTGTTAATCCTCACCTGAGGATATTTTTTCTTTTTTTTTTTTTTTATTTCGGGTTTTTTGTTTGTTTGTTTGTTTGTTTTTTGGGTGAGTGGAAGGGAGGAAGGGAAGGGGGAGAGTAATACATTGATGTGAAAGAGGCACATCTATTGGTTGCCTCCTGCATGTGCCCCCACCAGGTCTGGGGATGGAAGCTGCAACCAGGTATGTGCCCTTGACCAGGAATCAAATCCGTAGCCGTTTGGTGTTTGGGCTGATAACACTCTAACCACTTAACCACACTGGCTAGTGCAATAACCTTTGTTTGTTTGTTTGTTTGTTTGTTTTTTAACTTAAATACCAGGAAACATATTCTGTTGAGAATGTCTGGTCACTCATACCTGTTGAGGTGTATAAATCATGTAGCCCTCCCTGGTGCTTTTTAATCACAAAAGAGACTATACTTAATGTCAGGTATTGACATGACCTCTTTCCATAGAAAACTAAGGAAAGACTATTAAATATTTTTAACCCTTTGATAGGGACAATTTCAGATACTCAGAAATGATCAGATAATATAACTTCATGTACTCATCACTTATGGCTAATCTGGTTTTATTTCTCATTCTAGTCATTTTTTCTCAAGTTACTTTGAAGCAAATTTAGACATATTAATTTATTCTTAAGTACCTATTTTATATGTATCTGTAAAATAAGATTTCCTTTGTCAAACATAATCCTGGCCCTAGCTGGTTTGGCTCAGTGGATAGAGCATTGGCCTGCGGACTATAGGGTCCCAGGTTCGATTCCGGTCACGGGCACATGCTTGGGGTTGTGGGCGCGATCCCCAGTGGGGGGCGTGCAAGAGGCAGCCGATCAATGATTCTCTCTCCTCATTGATGTTTCCATCTCTCTCTCCCTCTCCCTTCCTCTCTGAAATCAATAAAAATATATTTAAAAAACAACAACATAATCCTGGTAGTATTACCATTCCCTAAATAATAACAATAATAATCTATATATATAAAAGCCTAAGCAACTGAACGACTGGTCGCTATGACACGCACTGACCACCAGGGGGCAGACACTCAACACAGGAGCTGCCACCTGATGTCCTTGTGCTCTCACAGTGGGAGCTCCGCTCAGCTGACCAACCCATCCTGGTGGCAGCCACTCACTCCCTCAATAGTCCTGCAGTTCCAATCTCTGGAGAAGGGCCCGGCACCGGCGGACCTGCGCCGCCAGCACGATCCTGACAGCCCCGCCAGCCTCCTAGAAGTTGGCCTCGGGCACTGCATCTGCTTCCCCTCCCTAGACGCTCTGCCAGGAAGAAATGATACAAAAGCGGCCGCCAGGTGGCTCCCGACAACCGGCGTGAACGTCAGCTGGACGCATCCAGATCCCGGGCCGGCAAGGGCATCCCACTGCCTGCTGGAGAGCCAATTGCATCCCAGCCCCGCACGCCCCCTTGGGATGGGCGCCAGACGCAGGGCTCGCAGCTGCGGCGGTGCAAGCCTCTCCTGATCAGGACTGACTGGGCGAGAGCCTGCGGCAGTTGTAGTGGGGCCGGGATAAGCAGGAGCAGCAGGCGGCGTTGGACTGCGGGTTTTGGCCCAATCCCCGTAGGCCACCCCGAGTAGCAATGCCCACTTCCTCTCCCTAGCGATTAGCCTCTTTGGAGTTTTCTTAAGCCCAGGAACACGACTTGCTTTATAGCCAGGTGCAAACATTTTACACTGTAACCAAATGTCTGTGAAGCATTTTCCCCTGCCTCATCTCATTTGATCCTCACAGAAGTCCTGGAGTAGGTAGATAGGAGACTTGGTAGAATCCTATTTTCTTTTAATTAGCTGGAAAACGGAGATTTAGAAAGCTTAGAAACTTGACCTGACTGAAAAGAAGTGAGAAATGGTGGACCTTGAAAATGACTTCAGGTTTTCTCACTGCGCAGAATATAGTCAAAACCCTTTGTTCTCCCTGCGTGATCTACAATAATAATTTGCTTCATGTTGATATTTGCTGCTGTGTTGCTAACAATTACCTGAAAGGGAAGATGGGGTGCTTCACTGGGCTGGCAAAAGTTTAGCTAAATCAGAAAGCAGTTCTAATTAAGCGTTTGTTCTATATCTATAAAGGCTATGTTGACTCGCTCATGCACCATACATATAAAACTCTCACTGGCACCAAACACGTGTGTTTCCATCTGTCATTGTCGATCTTGAATTTGGTTGACACTTATAGAGAACGGCAAATAGTGATATTAAAATATTCCTCTTAATTAATTTCCTTTCAATGTGCACAAATTCGTGCACCGGGCCACTAGTAATAATAATAATTCATTAGTATTCAAATTTCCATTCCAGTTCAAACACACATACACAGTTTTTTCAGATCAGGTTTCAAGTAAGGTCTGCACATTGCAATTGTGAGATATGTCTCTTAGCCTATAGGTTCTTCCTCCATCCCTTTTTTCTTTGTAATTTATTTGTTTAAGAAATTGTACCATTGTGGGGTCCTTTATCAGGTTTCTGTCTTCTGTATTTTCTGTAAATTGATAGATACTTGATCTGTGAATGCCCCATGTTGGGCTGCCAGTTGCGAATGCCCCACGTTGGGCTGCCAGTTGCAAGTGTGCCCCCCATGTCCCTCATGGTTCAGGCTTCGGGCTATGGAGGAGGCCGCACACAAATGAAAGACACAAGATAAGAAAATACTAATTTGGGAATTGGGGGCCAGGCGGAAGCCCAAGAGAGGACTCGCGCTTTGCTCTGGCCTTGCCATCCCTTTTATTCAGGTTTGGCATCCACCTATAGCCCTTAGGCAAGCAATTTCCAGTAACAGGCAGACTATAGACTATCTTATCAGTAAGGATTTACATGAGACTAAAAGGTGGAAGTTGCTTTAGCTACCTTTATCTCAACTAGACAGTGGGTGTATGGCTTTGTCCCTTGCCAGAGCCTCAAGGTTGACCAGCCTTCCACTCCTTGTCCACCTCTTTCTGCTAGTGAAGGCAATGGTCAGCTTCCAACATTGATCTGTTACTGTTTCTTTTTTATTTATTTCTTATAAAATATATTTTTATTGATTTCAGAGTGGAAGGGAGAAGGCGAGAGAGAGCTAGAAACATCAATGATGAGAGAGAATCATTGATCGGCTCCTCCTGCACACCCACTACTGGGTATTGAGCTCGCATCCAGGCATGTGCCCTTGACCTGAATCAAACCTGGGACCCTTCAGTCCGCAGGCCAATGCTCTATCTACTAAGCCAAACCAGCTAGGGCCCGGTTCTTTTTTAGAGCATGGTGGTGGTGGAGGGGGCAAACTTGCTACTTAGGGTTTAAGAGGCATATAATATTGATTGCCTGGTTTGGTAATATTAGCTCTTGATGCCCAGTACTGGGATCTGTTATGCAAAATTGTGATATTCTAAATTTATCATTCCTTTATAACTGAAGTACTTCTTTAAAAAATTTTATCTTCCACAAATATGCATGCAGTTAGAAACAATTTACTTATGGAATTTAATAGTTATTTTATTAAATAAACATAGCATAAAACCTATGAACTATAAACTGTAATTAAATTTTGTCACAGCTTATACCAGAGGTGTCAAACTCAGTTGCCTTGCTACCCAGTTAAATACAAATGAGTAATACAGTACAGTGTGTAAGAAACCATGGTGCTCTTTTTAAAGGGGGATGTTCTAATCTTCTGTTGCCACACGGAAATACAGGTTCAGGATTACTAATATGTTAATTTTCTTTTAAGAAAAGCCAGCACTCGTATTTAAAGTAAAATGTTCTCTTTTGAAATGTTGGAAATTGATGGAAAAAATTAAATTTTTTCATAGGTGAAACAAAGTGTATCTGTCAGCTGAATATGATGAGGGTTGTTCAATTCCATCTCATCCTTTCTCATGAGTACCTGTTTCTTGTTGAAAAGGAAACACAGCTCTCAGCAAGATTCAGGCTCATTAACTTGTTACCTTAAATTTTAAACTTAGTCGACGCCTTTGGACTTTTTGAAATGAAATTATTTAAAACGTATCTTTGTCACATTCTTTTTAGTTTGGATTTCTTTGTTTGGAGATTGCTTAAGGTTCCAGATAGTAATTTTTATATTATTAAATTTATTAGAGCTTAATTACCAAAGTCATGTTTACCAAAGTTTTATTTCACAGTACTTAGAAATTTTAAAAGTCATTATAACCAGTTGCTGAAGACTGAATAGATACAGGGTCTACAAATAAAAACTGATAGAAATTTCACAAAGAATTAATGTGTTTAGTGCTCTGGTTGGAAAACACTGGGAAAATGTAAGTGTGGATGCAGTAGACTTGACTTAACTAAGTGGATTGTATTGAACTGATTTTTTTCCTAATGATGTTTGAAACGTCAAATATATATTTTCCGCTTTTTAAGTTCTAAATATAAGCGTAGAATATATATTATATACTATATACTCATACATGTTTGAGGTTATAAAGGATAAACTACCTTAGGGACCTAATTCCTATTTCTACAAGGGACAGATATGTTTCATTTGTTCTTAAATGTATAATTAAATTATTTTAAAAACTTAGACGTTTACCTTTTGGAATATAGCCCATTCTGAATTTGAGAATTTTCTATACCATGTCTCTATTCGTTTGGTTTATATTGCATTATCTATATGTATATTATATATTTTGCCCTTTTAGTAGGATTTTTTTTTTTTTTTTTGCCTAGTATTTCAAAACTCTTTAAGAATTTCTATTGTCTCATAAATTGTAAAATCATAATGCTGGATTTGTAAGTGGAGACCATCTAGTGAATCCTCTCATTTTGCTAATGAGAAAACTAAACTGGTAGAGCCAGAACAATTGAGGGAATTGTCTAAGACTTTATAGTAATTTATGTTAGGATGGAATTGGAATTCTCTGATTTTTATCTGATTCCCTTTACACTAAATTGTACTAGCTTACTCTCCTTAGCAATACTAAATGGTAACTTTGTTTAAACTTGTATATTTGTTACTTAAACTATATAGTAGATATTCCAAAATATTTTTCAAGAAGTTAATTTCAAAATTTATTTGTTAGTATTTCTTCCATTATATTTACTTTTGGGAATGTAAAATTTTAGCCTATAAAGAAATTGAATTTTAAATAAAAATAATGACAAAATATTGGGACATCCTGCAAATACAGAATTTTATATTGTTAAGCAATAAGCAGCTATTTAATTTATGTATTTCTATATACTGTTTGAGAGCTAGGACAAACATGTTTTAAAAAGGTTCTCAAGAACAAAGTGTGACCAGTGATGTGGAATAGTACCCCACATTTCAGCAATGCTAGGTGCGAGTACCCAAGAAGGGAAGTGGCACAGGTACCTAGTAGAAGGGGTCTATTTTAGATACATTTCCTCCCCTACTGTCCTTTCAGATACATACAGAACAGTAATTACATAAACTGCTGTAAGTTTTCCTGATTTTCTTCCTACAATATGTTGAGCTCTGTTAATGGAAAATTTTGTTGTTTAGTACCTTTTATTATTTTGTTCAAAAGTATAATACATATTCATTAAAAAAGCTTGGTAAATTCCTTGGTAAAAAAGGAAATAGGTAACTATTTGAAATCTTCCTATTTCGAGTTAATTAAAATACAGGTTTTTTTATGTATATAATACCATATTTTAAAAAGTAGATGAAAATGTATCTGGAATTCATTAACCGTATTTGTCATAAACATTTTTGTATAAGATTGAATATTATTTTACATGATTTTTTAAATGGCTGCATTATATCCATCATATGATATTGATATTCCATAATGTATTTCAGTGTTTTTCTCTTTGCTGGCTATTTGAGTTTCTAATTTTTTCCTCATAAAAAAACATGTTTAGCTATTACAAACAGCCATACACATTTACAAGATTATTGCTTTACAAAAACTTCCTGGAAGTAGAAATGCCTGCAAAGGATTTATGTTGATGTCTATTTTTTGGACATTCTTTTCATTCTTGTCACTTAGCATTCCTTTTTCTTCATATCAACCCCTTATTCTCAGATCCTTTATAAAAATCTTACCCAACATCTGTTTTGTCCTCTAAAAAAATCTCTTGAATTGAGATTTTTTTAGAGGACATAATTGCATAATTTAGAGAAGCCTAGAATTTTGCTGTTAGGTTGATGGCCAGTCGGAAATACCAGTGGGTCTTTTTCACTGAGTATGAGTGCATTTATGTTATAATTTTTACTATTTTTCATAGTTTCTTACATTTTAAAGTGTTTGAAAGTGGCAAGCTTCTAATAGAATATGAATATTTCTATTTGTTTGACAATCATGTCTTGTTATACATTCAAGTTTATTTTTATATGCCATGGTATGCAAAGTTGTGAACTTAAAAAGAAAGAATCAAAAAGAGGATATTAATCTTTATATCATTGTTTCATATTTCATCCAGCCAGTGAATCACTCATTGCCATTTTAAATATGAATTTTCCAGAATGTATCCTGTATCCTAAATTTCTATCTGCTTTATTGTAACTCGTGTATTTAGTGCCCTTAATTCAGAGTTTTCTTTAATAGGGTTACATTTATGATACTGTTCCTGAGGTCATTCAGTGTATATTGCATACAAATTTATCATTGTACAAAGTGATTTTGGAAATTTCTGGATAACCTTTTATAAATTGTTTGAAATTAGGCTAAGTAAACACTGGTGGGATTTAAAATCTGATCTCTAAATGTCTTCGAAGTGAGCTCTAAGATGTAGAAACCTTTCATAACATTCTTAAATTCTTCTGTCATATTTGTTATTTATAGTTTTCACATTCATTAACATGTATTGTTCCTTACCATTTACAGCTCAGAATTCTGCAAATGCAGATTTTGCAAACTTTGATGCATTTGGACAGTCTAGTGGTTCGAGTAATTTTGGAGGTTTCCCCACAGCAAGTCACTCTCCTTTTCAGCCCCAAACTACAGGTAGAGCTTCTCTAGCATTATGCCTAAATGTTTACTTTAAAAAAAATAGAGTAAAACTCTCTAGATGTTGTTTTGAAAATTACTCTAAGCTTAAATTCTATAATTCTCTGAATTTACAATACTTCTATCTAGCAAAGCTCTGGGGAAACCTGAAATCTTTATTTTGTTCTGTGTTCATTTGTTTTTCTAAACTCTTTGGTATGTTGTCTAATTCACAGAATTCTCCTTTTCCTGCACATGAATCTTAAACTTCTTATGTAAGGAAGGATTAATGTACTAAAGTTTTTTAGGTTCAAAAAACACATTGTGATTTAGGCTCTAAGTAAAGGAAGCTAATTTATTGCTTCCATAGAACTAAAAGTAGAAGTAATTTTTAGGCAACAAACTTGAAAAGTAAATGTTATTAGCCAAGAGTAGGTTATTTAAAGATTGCTTTAATCAAACTGGGAAATCATTTTCTGTGCAGGAATTGGTCTTTAAACATTGAATACTCTTCCATAAACTATATTGTTTTCTGAAACTCATTGAACCCCTGTTTAGATCTTTGGCTGATTACTTTTCTTTCAACTTGAACTCTGTGTATTGTCTTAAAGCTTTTTCTTTCAATTTTCTTTTTTTCCCCCCTTTAACTTTCATCATTTACATAATTTCTGGCTATCCAGCATTTAGAATGCTTTCATCTAGCTGCAGTTTTGGTGAATTTACTTCTGCTTTTCCTCTCCAGGCTACCAACAGTAAGTTCTCTTTGTCAAGTAGGCATCTTTTACTAATTTGTATGGTTTATGCTGTATTTCATGTATTTTTCAATTATAGAATGTTAATTATCTTTTAATAATCTTCATAAATACTCACTTTTACTTTCCCTTCACTATTCCTGAACTCAAGAACACAGTAATATACAATAAGAGAGTTAGTTAATTTAAAAATTCCCATTTTAATTTGAAATAAAATTCTTCATATGAACTTTGAAAGCTTTAGTATGTACTTTGTTCACCAGCTACTTATAGCAGATCACAATCATTTAAATATTCACATTACTTAATTTTAATTGGAAACAACCAGAGTTTTAATGCCGAGAAATTTTATCTGTACATATTGTTTTAGAATGTTTAAAAAACAGATTGATGGAAAGTGTGTGTGTTTTTTTAAATAGGGGTGTATCCGTTCTGTTTTTAAAATATCTGTGTGCTTTGTATCACTTTAATATAAAACTACACATATAAATTATTTTGATTGCTGAAACTAATGTGTAGGCATAAAGAACTGGTATCAAAAGCATAGAATGAAATATATTAGCTTTAGTCTTTGGTAATACTTTAAAGAAGTCTCTAGATTACAGAACAGACTTTAAAATCTTATAAGGATATATACCTGTATGTGAATTATGCTCTATACAGTAAAAAAAATTGCTATAATATTTAAACTATTTTGATATTGTATACTATAATTTTCTTTGAAATATATAAAGTAGGTCATGATTTTTATGAGGAAACCATGGTGTATGAGCATTAAATTATTATGTGGAATTAAATAATAGCTCTTCAAATAAAATAAGTCTGGAGCTCAAAGATCACCTATTAAGAAGCTCTGGATCAAAATAGTACATTTTAAGACATTTTAAATTTCTATTCCTAGGATTTGTTTCAACCAAGTTTTCGTTAGAAGCTACAAAAACTTGTATTGTCAGATACTTTGCATCTTATTAGCGGGAGGATTAGTAAAAGGTGATAGTATATAGTTGAATGTTATATATTGTAATGAATCTCAAACCAGGTGAGTTATATCCTTTACTCCAGGGTAGATAATTACACATAGAAATTTGCAACTCTTCATATTGCCAGGGCCTTTGGAAATCTAGATTTGCAAATTATAAGTTATGTGTAGATGGTTAAAGTTGAATGCTATATGCCAGTTATCTTTAGGAATGCAGATTGCTTATAGAATACTTAATTTAAGAAGAAATGACCATATTATCTACCACAGGATATTGGGGGAAATCTAGATATTTCAAGTGTTCTGTTTATTCTGTTACAGGTGGAAGTGCTGGATCAGTAAATGCTAATTTTGCTCATTTTGATAACTTCCCTAAATCCTCCAGTGCTGATTTTGGAACCTTCAGTACTTCCCAGAGTCATCAGACAGCAACAACTGTTAGTAAAGTTGCAACAAATAAAGCTGGCCTTCAGGCTGCAGACAAATATGCGGCACTTGCTAATTTAGACAATATCTTCAGTGCTGGACAAGGTAATCAGACTTTAAACAAATACAAATTTCTGTATTAAACAGTTCTTTACATTTGGTTGTATTTATTAAAATATAAGGATGCTATGCTTTTCTTAGTGGTTGTATAGAAATTTCATTTACACTAAATGTTCAAGACTTCTAGGATCTGAAATACCAACTACAAAACTGAAGTTATAAAAACTAATTTGTTTACTTCTGGTTTTAAAAGAAAATAATTGACAGAAATTTAATTTTGTCTTAGAAAGCCTGCTTTCCTGTTCTATGGCTATACATGGTTAAGAATCTTAAAAATAGAACTGACTGTAAGGCTATTTTGTGGTTTCTATAATATATTTGGTGGTTTCTGTAATATATTTATTTTGAACGACTTTCTATTAATATCTTGGTAATTTTTTAAAATGATTTTTACAGTATATTCTTATGCCTAGTTTTGGTCTTGAAGGCCAGTATTTTGCCTCTCAAAGTGTATAGTACAGTGGGGAAGAGCAAGGGTATGCTTTCAGGCTGCAGGGCCTACTTTCTAATCTCCATAATGAGGGTAATAAATAGCATTGAACTCATGGAGTTGTGTTATTACACGTAAGGCATTTAGAACAGTGCTTGGCACATAGTAAGTGCAGTAAATATTTCTTCTCATTACTTTCTCTATTTTTTTTTATGGACAACCCTAGGAAAATGATATTAATTGATTGTTCACATCAGGGTCCTGTATTTTAAGAATTTATATGTTTACTTGAATGGAATACACGTGTGTCAGAGATGTTAAGTAGCGATTTTTGAGAATTTCTTCTTTATGCACACTCTAAACCTGTTACTGACACAGAGTCTTAGTTTTTTGTTATAGAAGCAGTATTGTCTTTTCCACAGCAGTATGTGTTGCAACTAATCTTGCCCAATATTTTCTACATTATTATATGTGACTCTAGAATCCTGTTTATTTGCTTAGCTCCAAATCAGTTGTAAATTTACATGGTTGATAAGTTGGAAGTATACCTTTAAATTTGGGGGATAATTTGTTTGTTCACAGGTGGTGATCAGGGGAGTGGCTTTGGGACAACAGGTAAAGCTCCTGTTAGTTCTGTGGTTTCACTTCCCAGTCAGTCAAGTGCGTCTTCAGACAAGTATGCAGCTCTGGCAGAACTAGACAGCGTTTTCAGCTCTGCAGCCACCTCCAATAATGCGTACACTTCCACAAGTAATGCCAGCAGGTACCTTGTCTTTGTGTTCCTGCTTCGTGTTTAAATCTTTTTTCAACTTGGAATAATAATGTTAAATAAAGACTGGGGCATAATTTTAAAATTATTAAATATTTTTATAAATTTGAGGAAACCGAGTTTAATTTGCTAATTAAAATATAATCCTTGATTAACTGCCTAATTCTATTTTTTTCATTTAATCAAAAGTTTTATCATTTTCTTGAACACCAAAATGTAACTAAGAGTATGTACACATCTCAAAATGGACAGCTATATACAGATTTAATTATACTCAGCAGAGAATTTATTTAGGAAATTATATACTTTTAAGGTACAGTTTTTAGTCATGAAGACTAAACAGTGAAAGTAACATTGTGTAGCCTTAGTTGTAAATATACATTTTTAGAAATGTTTGCACCAGAACAGAACACTAATTCTATATCTCTTCAGTGTCATATTGGCATTTATTGGTAGACATATCTATTACTGTGTTCAAATATATCTGGTACAAAGGAATTCTTTGTAGCAGGAAGTCTGACACATTTTAACAAAATTAGATCTTTAAAAGCTCTAATCAAGAAGCAGTTTTGATTTCTTGATTTTAGAGTTAAGTTATACAGAAATACAGGTGACTTACATATACATTGTTTTATTCATCTCTGTTTTTCTAATTACTACTTTTTTTTAATTTTACTGATTTTTTACAGAGAGGAAGGGAGAGGGATAGAGAGTTAGAAACATTGATGAAAGAAAACCATCCATCAGCTGCCTCCTGCGCACCCCCTCCTGGGGATGTGTCCACAACCAAGATACATGCCCTTGACCAGAATGAACCTGGGACCCTTCAGTCCGCAGGCCGGCGCTCTATCCACTGAGCCAAACGGGTTAGGGCTGTTTTTCTAATTATTATTTTAATCCTCACCCGAGGACATGCTTTTTTTTTTTTTAATTGATTTTAGGGGGAGAGAGGGAGAGAAACATCATGTGTGATTGAAACATTGATTAGTTGACTCCCACATGTGCCCCAACTGGGAATCAAACTCGCAAAAGGTGTAGGGGGGTGGTGCTCCAACCAGCAGAGCCACCAGCCAGGGCTTATGAACATTCTTGATGAAACAGTCAAGAAATTAATTTTATTAAATCTTGATCCTTAAACATGTCTATTTTCTGTGTGTGGAAGTAAAGTGTGCATCAGGTAGGTCTGCTGCTTATTGAGGTACTAGTGGCCTGGTGCACAAAATTCATGCGGGGGCGGTGTGTTCCTCAGCCCAGCCTGCACCCTCTCCAATCTGGGACCCCTTGAAGGATGTCCTACTGCCAGTTTACAGGGATCGGGCCTAAACCGGCAGTCGGACATCCCTCTCACAATCCAGGACTGCTGGCTCCAAGTGCTCACCTGCCTGCCTTCCTGATTGCCCCTAACCACTCTGCCTGCTGGCCTGCTCGCCCCCAAATGCCCCCCTGCCAGCCTGATCACCCCCAACTGCCCCCCCTGCTGGCCTGCTCGCCTCCACCTTCCCTCCTCCCCACTCACCTGCTCACTCCCAACTGCCCCCCTGCTGGCTTCACTCCAAACTGCGCCCCCCCCCCCCCCCCCAGCTATTCTGATCACCTCCAACTGACCCCCACTGACGGCCTGCTCACCCCAACTGGACCCCTGCTGGTCTGCTTACCCCCAATGGCCCCTGCCATCCCATCCTGGCCTGATCATCCCCCGGCGACCCAAGGTCCCAGCCCCTCCTTTTTTTCTTTCTCTTTTTTTTTTTTTCAGCACCTCCTTGAGTGGAGGCCAGGGCCGGATGGAAGCAAGTATCTAGGATTTATTTATCTTCTATAATTGAAACTTTGTGGCCTTGCGCGGAGGCCAGGGCCATCCAGGGCGGGCAGGAAGCTTGGCTTCCTCCATTGCCGGGGCAACCCAAGCCTCCTGCTTGCTCCAGCTCCGTGGCTGCCGCCATTTTTGTTGGGATTTATTTATCTTCTACTAGAGGCCCGGTGCACGAAATTCGTGCACGGGGGGGGGGGTGTGTGTCCCTCAGCCCAACCTGCACCCTCTCCAATCTGGGACGCCTAAAGGGATGTCCGACTGCCCATTTAGGCCCAGGACTGCTGGCTCCCAACTGCTCGCCTGCCTGCCTTCCTGATTGCCCCTAACCACTGCTGCCTGCCAGCCTGATCACCCCCTAACCACTCCCCTACCAGCCTGATTGATGTCTAACTGCTCCCCTGCCAGCCTGTTTGCCTCTAACTGCCCTCCCCTGGAGGCCTGGTCCCCCCCCAACTGCTCTCCCCTACAGGCTTGGGTCCCCCCAAACTGCCCTCCCCTGCAGGCCTGGTCCCCTCCAACTGCTCTCCCCTGCAGGCCTGGTCCCCCCAACTGCCTTTCCCTGCAGGCCTAGTTGCCCCCAACTTCCCTCTGCCGACTTGGTCACCCCTAACTGCCCTCCCCTGCAGGCTTGATTGCCCCCAACTGCCCTCCCTTGCAGGCCTGGTCCCTCCCAACTGCCCTCCCCTGTTGGCCTGATCGCCCACAACTGCCCTCCCTTGCAGGCCTTGTCCCTCCCAACTGCCCTCCTTTGCTGGCCATCTTGTGGTGGCCATCTTGTGTCCACCTTGTGTCCCCATGGGGGCAGGATCTTTGACCACATGGCGGCAGCCATCTTGTGTGTTGGAGTCATGGTCAATCTGCATATTACTCTTTTATTAGATAGGATAGAGGCCTGGTGCACAGGTGGGGACCAGCTGGTTTGCCCTGAAGGGTGTCCAGGATCAGGGTGGGGGTTCCCTTGGGGCGTGGGGCGGCCTGGGCAAGGGGCCTGTGGTGGTTTGCAGGCCGGCCATGCCCCCTGGCGACCCAAGTGGAGGCCCTGGTATCTGGGATTTATTTATCTTCTACAATTGAAACTTTGTAGCCTGGAGTGGAGCCAAGGCTTCTGCTTGCTCTGAGGCGGCAGCCATTTCTGTTGGAATTTATTTATCTTCTATAATTGAAACTTTGTAGCCTTAAGCGGAGGCCTGGGCCGGCCAGGGCTGCAGAAGCTTGGCTTCCGCCATCGCCACGGGCAACCCTAGCCTCCTGCTCTTCCCAGCTCCGTGGCTGCCACCGTTTCTGTTTGGTTTTATGTATCTTCTATCATTGAAATTTTGTGGCCTTGAGTGGAGGCCTAGGCCGGCAAGGGCAGGTGGAAAGCTTGGCTTCCTCCATTGCCGGGGAAACCCAAGCCTCCCTCCTCCTCTCTGTGGCCATAGCCATCTTGGTTGGGTTTATTTGCATATTCGCTCCTGATTGGATCGTGGGCGTGGCTGGTGGGTGTAGTGGAGGTATGGTCAATTTGCATATTACTCTTATTAGATAGGATAATTGAAACTTTGTAGCCTTGAGCGGAGGCCAGGGGCCGGCCAAGGCAGAGGCGGGAAGCTTGGCTTCCTCCATTGCCAGGGCAACCCAAGTCTCCTGCTTGCTCCAGATCTGTGGCCGGCCACCATCTTGGTGGGGTTAATTTGCATAGTCGCTCCTGATTGGCTGGTGGGCGTAGCGGAGGTATGGACAATTTGCATATTTCTCTTTTATTAGTGTAGATGATGACTGTCTTGTTTGGTTATTGTGGTTTGTTTTGGTTGTTGTGTTCAGCCACTTGTTTTCTGAAACACCGTTTTTCCTTGGAAGATGACTGATAGGCAAACCAAGATTATTCAGATTTGGATATTGGGCAATATTATCTAAAAAATGGAGTATTTAAGCCTCTCATTTAATTAAAATAACTGATAATAATCACACATTCAATCAAATATTAGAATTTTGGAAAAATTTTTAACTCTACCATGAGCATGACAGCTTCCCATTACCTTTTTGATGAGTGAGTGGTGATATTTATGAATGTGATGTGTTTTTTTCTTGAAATTTTGCATAAGGAAATGTGTTGACATTTGGAAGATTGACATTAAGTATTTTCCAGATGATAGAATGTCAGTAAAAAATGCATTTAAAGTGCAAGATAGACTAATGAATGTTAACTTTAATCCAGCAAAAAACAGTTCACTGATAAGGTTTCAAATTCCATATTGAAACTAACCTTCAGGAATTGTTGCTGTTTTTGGTATGATAACAAAGAAAATATCCACAACTAGAGGCCTGGTACATGAAATTCGTACACGTGGGAAGGGATTCCTCAGCCTGGCCTACACCCTCTTGCAGTCCGGGACCCCTTGGAGGATGTCTGCCTGCCAGCAGTCAAACATCCCTCTCACAGTCCGGGGTTCTCGCAGTCCAGGACCCCTCGCTCCTTATTGCCAGCCTGCAGTGGAGGCAGGAGAGGTTCCTGCCACCACTACTGTGCTTGCTAGCTGTGAGCCCAGCTTCTAGCTGAGCAGTGCTCCCCCTGTATGAGTGCACTGACCACCAGGAGGCAGCTCCTGCTTTGAGCCTCTGCCCCCTAGTGGTCAATGCACATCATAGTGACTGGTCGTTCTGTCGATTTGCATATTAGCCTTTTATTATATAGGATTATCTGAAAAAGCTATTAACATACTCCTTTATTCAACTATGTATCTGTGTGAGGACAGTTTTATGTATCTATGTGAGGACAGTTTTGTGGGGGTTTTTTTCATATGTACTTCAACCTAAACAACATGTCACAGCTGATTGATCTTCTGTTAAGCCAGCCATTAAAGGGATTTGCAAAAATATCAAACATTGTTACTGTTCTCATTAAGTTTTTTTGTTTCGGAAAATATCCTATATAATAAAGAGCTAATATGCTAATTAGACAGGATGGCGGAAAGACCTTCTGGAATGACCTTCCGGAACGACCAGTGGACGGGGGTGGGGCCACGAGGCAGCCGGGGCTGCAAAGACCTACACGTGCACGAATTTCATGCATCGGGCCTCTAATACTTGTCATAAAGTGCTATTTATTTGTTAGCATGTAGTAATGGCTTGTTATTTTTAAATGAAAAAATATTTTAAATATGTTTTAATTTTTGTTCTATATGCATATTGGTAAATAGAGCACACTGAAGCAAAGGCTCTGGGATTCTCAGTAATTTTTCAGAATATAATTGAGCTCTGAGACCTAAACTTTGAGAACTGTGATACACTGTATGTTTATAATGACCAGTTTTCACATGTTGATGGCCACCCTATAGATAGAATATCCTTGCTATTTTTAAAAATTAGAACTCTTTTAATACTTGTTTTTAGCAATGTTTTTGGAACAATGCCAGTGGGTGCTTCTGCACAGACACAGCCTGCTTCTTCAAGTGTGCCTGCTCCCTTTGGAGGTATGTGTTTCTGGTAGTCGTCCCCCCTTTATGTGTGGAAGATACGTTCTAAGACACCCAGTGGATGTCTGAAACAGTAGATAGTACCAACCCCCATATTTACTATACATACATACCTATGATGAAATAAAGTTGAATTCATAAAATTTGGCTATTCACCATACAAATTTTTTTTTGTTTCCTTGTTAAGTTGAGAATTTTCACCTTTTCACTTAAAGGAAGCACTTTATAGCTTCTCTTTGGCATATACGAATTGCCAGCATCACTACTCTTGCACTTTGGGCCATTAATAAGTAAAAGTTGAGCAGGGTGGAGAGAGATTTCATCACCTTACTCAGATTAGTGCATAATTTAGAAATTATCAATTGTTTATTTCTGGAATTTTCCACTTAATATTTTTGGGCTGACATTAACTGTTGGTAACTGAAGCCACGGAAAGTGGGAATCATGGATAAGGGGGGGAAGAATAATGTGGACACTGTATAGCGCCCAAATGTATATTGTATAGCAATTTCAGGAGAACCAGATGACAGAGCAGCAGTTTATTATTAGAAAGCTCTAGTTTTCTATCTTCATAAATATATTAACATATTTTTATATATTTTAATATAAATGTATTATGATTTTATAGTGTATTTTATAATTTTTTTTTAAAGCTACGCCTTCCACAAATCCATTTGTGGCTGCTGCTGGTCCTTCTGTGGCATCTTCTACAAATCCATTTCAGACCAATGCCAGAGGAACAACAGGTAAGAAATATAAATTACGGAACAGCAAGTTTGGAAAAGGTATTTATTGCAAGGAAACCATGTGAGCAAACTAGAAAAATAAGGATTCTTTCTTATTGAAATGAATGGATAGTGGATAGGAGAATTTGTTCCTAAAGACAAATACTTGCTGAAAGTTTATAAAATCCTGGAACTTAATGCATATTTGAGAAGGACCTTAGAAGTTAACTAGTGCCTACCACGCTCGCTCACAGCTTTAATTTTCAGGGAGGAAGCCCAAGTATGGAGATGAGACCTCCTTGAACCACACAGCCAGTTTATGTAGAGATGGGACTTGTACACAGTAATTCTGACTTACTGTGGTGGTCTGCTTTCAGAATTATGGATATAACTCATTCACTCATAGTAGAAACATGTTTAAGAAGGTTTTTTGCCTTATTTCTGACTCTTGACATGAGATTGCAAGGGCCAAATTGGCTTTATTACATGAGGTCTTAAGATCAGGTCTTTTTCAAGCACATATCTCTTTTGGGATGTTAACATTTTAAAAATTGTGGGAACCTGATTTAATTTGGGGTATAATGTTTTGAGTATTTTCTCAATTGCTGCTTCCCCAAATTTAATTGTTAAGTATGCTAATTTAAAATGAATGGACATATATTTTAGGAATAATTCCACCCAGATGGTTAAAACAAACACAAAAAGGTTCTATTACATAACCTAAATTTGTTTTTTATTAATTAGATTTATTTATATGTAGCCTCTCTGATCTCAGTCATGCCAGGTGGGAAAACACAAGATGCTTTTTTTTATTCTGTCTTTTCAACTATTATATTTTAAACTGAAAGTGCCACTCACCTTCTAATGAACTATAGCGAATAATTTTCCCCTTGTAGTACTCAGTTTACTTGAGTTACCTTCATGTATTTCTAGTTAATATAAAAAGTTGTAAATAAAAATCAAGTATTACCCAGGTGCTCTCTCCAAGGTTTGACTTTGCAGAAGCTATGTCATTTTAGATGATCCTGTAAATAGCATTTTTGGGTGTGACTCATGAAGCCTACAAGTCTTTATGGATATAATTATATCTTCACATGAAAAAAAAAGTGTTTATTTAAAATGATGGATTTCATAAAGGTTTCTTCGTTTGGTATTATCTAATCTCCCCTTCATTGCAAACTAAATATTACAGTGTCATGAATATAGTTCAAATAAACTGGATGTGTTTTATCATGTATTATGCTACCCACTTTGTAAGAGTACATTCTAATTTTAGAACTTTTAATGAAATACATTTACTTTTATTTTAACAATAGTTACCATTAAGTTAATGACATTGGTCTCTTTATGGCTTTCCATAAGGCCTTTCTGGAGCAATGCATTCTCAAGTGTTTCCTCACGCTCATTTTGGTAGGTGGCCACCACGAATGTCTAGATTTCTGTGGCAGTTTGTCTGCCTGCTTGTGGAAGCTTCTGCTAGTGTTCTGAATCCCTGCATGTGGAATTAAGTTCTTTCATGTTTTAAAATGGAGTGGGCATGAATGTGTGGCATTGGGATTGCATTATATTTAAAATTACATGGAAATCTTCTGTAGTGATTTATGTTTTAATGCTGAAAAGCATTATTGCTTACCTCCATGGTCATAATAGAATGTCATAGCTTTTTCAATTGTTTTTCTTGAGTTTGAATTTATAGTAGTTTGAGTGACACCTTTTTGATATACCAAACCATTTTACCACATTATTCCATGGAGTTTGGTTTTGTTTAACTGTGCCCAAGTTCTGCTTTTTAGTGCTTTTTAAAAAGTGGTTTGTCGAAGTTATGTCAGTGCATTGTCTGTTATGAAACCCTCCTGTTTCCTCGCAGTGTGCTTATTATTTATTCACTTGCTTCCCAGTGGCTGTTTCCCTCCTTTTTCTCCTTAATAATGAGAAAGTAATTTAAATTTTTTTTTACATTCTAATTAGTTTCATTGAGGATCATTGTTATAAACATTAGGAGTATGAGGATTACTTTGGACAACATCTGTAACATTTTTTTAGTTTTTTTACAATTTTTTGTAACATTTTTAGTATTTCTGTGCTTAAAATCAGCATTTGAGTAAAATTTTTAAATCAGGAAATTAAGTGAGTTATGTTTTTTGATAGCATACCTAAAACTATTTCACTATATAATTACTACTGTTTTGTATTAAAAACTACATTATTGGCTCTTATTTCACTGAGGCCTTCCTAGAACACATACTCTTCTCTAACAATAGTGATACACTGTTCTGCTACTACCTGTGTTTCTATAACGCAAATTATTTCCTGAGAAATTCTTCAATGGGGAATGATGGCAGCATACCACATATGTAATGGTAGTTCACAGATTCCCCAACCTGTGACTGCTCTGTTCCACAAAGTTAATAATGGCTAGACGTGGCAAGCCGTGGAGAAGCACAGTTTTGAACACAGTGTTCATTTATACTGTGTGCTTTGTCTCTTCTAATAATGGTTAGTTCAAGTCCTTTTTCATCTTTGTGCATTTTGCCCTAATTTTTATAACTCAGCAGTCCTAACCTTCCTTAACCCTTTATCCAGAGCAGTCTTTATTTACCATCCATAAAAGGAATGTGGGAGTCCATATATTTCTTTTGGAATTGATTTATTAGGAATGTAACATGTCCTTTTAATTGTATTCCTGTTTTTATTAAATTCCCCTCCTTCATTTGGCTCTGGTTAAAAAGCTGCATAGGTTTTGCGTGGCTTGCATCTAACTCCTATAAGTTTTGTTATTTTTGGTGAGCTACTTTGCACAGGTTCTAAAATTTTTTCCAGGAATTCACATACTATGTTATAGTACACAGTTCAATAGATACAATTAAATATTTGGCTATTTTACTATATATAGCAAAACAAAATGGAAAAAAAATACTAGTATGTATACATGTGAATTGTCATGATGATGGGCTTTAAAAAGTAGATTACTGTTTAGAGTTGAATTTTATTAATACACTTTGAGAAATTTTTCTTCATTAGTTTTATTCTGGTTATTGGGTTTTAGGAAAATAAAATTTTATAAGTTGTTATACTGTACAGTGCTAAAACTTAACTGACTTTGTTGTTTTGAAATTTAGAATGCCTTTAATGTACATCTTAATATTTTTCAAGGTAAATGATATCCCTGCTGTAATGTTGAATATGAAAAACAAAATGTGCCCTTTTAAATGTAAGTGATCAGCCCTTTTCTTCTCCTGTCAGCGGCGACCTTTGGCACTGCATCCATGAGCATGCCTGCGGGCTTCGGGACGCCTGCGCCCTATAGTCTTCCCACCAGCTTCAGTGGCAGCTTCCAACAGCCTGCCTTCCCAGCCCAAGCAGCTTTCCCTCAACAGACAGCTTTTTCTCAACAGCCCAATGGTAAGATCTGACATTTACTTGTAAGTCCCCTGTAGGTCTCTTGTCCTATATAATAAAAGCCTAATATGCTAAGGTTGCTCAACCGCTCACTATGACGTGCACTGACTGCCAGGGGGCGGACAGTCAACCGATCGCCCAGTTGCTATGATGTGCACTGACCACCAGGGGGCAGACGCTCCGACTGGTAGATTAGCTTGCTCCTGTGGTCTGGCCATTCGGGACTGAGTGAGACGGGCCAGACACGCCCTGGAGCCCTCCCATGGCCCTCCCCAGCCCCAGTCGTGCACTGGTGGGGTCCCTTGGCCTGGCCTGCACCATCTCGCAATCTGGGACCCCTCAGGGGATGTTGGAGAGCTGTTTTCGGCCCTATCCTGCAGGCCAGGCTGAGGGACCCCACTGGTGCATGAATTCGTGCACTGGGCCTCTAGTATGTCATAATGTTATGTGTTTGGACAAAAGAACTTAACCGAAGAACGCTGTAGTGTGGTCTACTGAATGTGTATTTGGGCCTCAGAAAAATGACTAAATTAGTAAGTTTTTGTGACTAGATTATCGATGCAGGAGAAATCAGAGACTCTAAAGAGTCCCCAGTGTCTTTCTTATTCTTTTATCTATGTTCTAATACATCTCTTGATTTTAAAAAGAAACTTTAAGGACATAGAGTGTTTTTTGTTTTTGTTTTAAATATATTTTTATTGATTTCAGAGAAGGGAGAGCGAGAGAGAGATAGAAGCATCAATGATGGGAGGGAATCATTGATCAGCTACCTCCTGCACTCTCCTAACTGGAGATGGAGCCCACAATCTGGGCATGTGCCCTTGGCTGGAATTGAACCTGGGACCCTTCATTCCGCAGGCCGACGCTCTATCCACTGAGCCAGACTGGCTAGGGCTAGAGTGTTTTTTGTTTTTGTTGTTGTTGTTGTTTTAATATTTTTATTGATTTCAGAGAGGACGGGAGAGGAAGAGAGAGATAGAAACATTAATGATGAGAGAAGATCATTGATTGGCTGCCTCCTGCACCTCCACACTGGGGATCAAGCCTGCACCCCAGGCTTGTGCCCTGACCAGGAATTGAACCATGACCTCCTGGTTCAGAGGTTGATGGTCAACAACTGAGCCACGCCAGCTGGGCTAGAGTGTTTTTGTTTTTAAATTCTTTATTGTTTAATGTATTACATAAGTCTCCTTTTCCCCCATTGACCTCTCCCCGGCCACCCAAATCCCGTTCTCACCCACCCAACCCCCCCGCCCCCCCCGCCCTGGTCTGTGTCCATTGGTTATGCTCATATGCAAGCATACAAGTCCTTTGGTTGATCTCTGAGTGTTTTTGTTTTGCATCAGAAAACTGTGCCATTTTGTTTAAGGTTTTTTTGGTTGATGGTGGTGCCATAGAATAATAGGCAACAAATATATATTATGGTTAGAAATTTTTACTTGTTTTCAGGAAGATTCACTAGAGACTAGTTTGTGTGGTTCTTCCCCCCCCCCCCCCCCCCCCGCTCCCTCCTACCCCTTATTTTGTTTATGCCTAAAGTTTGAATTCCATAGATTTGAAGATTATCCTAAAATTATGGATATTCCTTTCTAAAGTCGTGCTTAACTAAAAATTTGGAAATAGGGTCTGTGACAGCCATAATGATGAAATGTTTCCTAAGGAATACTATCATGTTCACATAGAAACTGTTGTGTGGTCCTATAGCCCCTCTCAAATAGTCACCACCAGTGCTCATCTATTTATTAAGTCCTTTGAATGTCAGTAGTTTACGTACCTGAGACAAATTGGAATTAACTATTTCTGGGGACTATATAAAAGCTCTTTAAGACATGCCACAGGAAGTTTATTTCTGGTTTTGAAAGAGCATAAGACTTAACAATTTAACATTGATATTTTATTGTTGCTCTGGTAGGAGTTTCTCTGAAATGCATTGGCTTTATAAACATCAGATTGTCTCTCAAAGGTGGAATGGGTTATAATTGGTTCTGTTTTTACAAGGTGCAGGTTTTGCAGCATTTGGACAAACAAAGCCAATGGTAACCCCTTTTGGTCAAGTTGCAGCTGCTGGAGTATCTAGTAATCCTTTTATGGTAAGTGAGGTGCAATTTTAAGCACTTTGTAAGTTGTTGCGTGTTATTTTCAAATTAGGAAAAGCAGGATGTGTCTCCTCCTGGATGCTGTTTGCTACTGTACTGATAAGACATTGCGGGAGGGTACACTGAGGGAGCCACTATGCAAGATTCCTTTGTGACTCAAAAAACAACATTAATCAGTTGAAATCAAAGAATTGACAGTAAATAAGCTATTTTATAACATGAAATTTGTCTGCTTTCTTGCAAAAGGAACACTTTATGAGCAGCTGTAAATGTCATAAACATTGTGGAAAGGGGTCTTGGAGTCAGATTTAGTTTGAATCATAAATGCATTTTTTTTAGAGTCAAGTCCATTTTGAGAATTACATGAAATAATTATATAAAAGGCACAACTCAGTGCCTAATACCTAATCATTTTATTACAGTATGTTGCTAATAACAGTAATAAATGTGATTGCCAATAATTAAACCTAATCTAAATACTCTTTAGTATTTTCATCACACACCACTTTTGTCTGTTTGTTTATTTTGTTTTATGTTTTCCTTTAGACTGGTGCACCGACAGGACAATTTCCAACAGGAAGCTCATCAACCAATCCTTTCTTATAGCCTTATATAGACATTTTACTGGAAAGAACTTTTACATGGTCACATTACATCTCTCCGCCTCTTGCACTGTTGTCTTGTTTCACTGATCTTAGCTTTAAACACAAGAGAAGTCTTTAAAAAGCCTGCATTGTGTATTAAACACACGGTAATATGTGCAAAACAGAGGGCTCCAGTAACAACTTTTAACCTGTGAATTGGCAGAAAAAGGTAGCGGTATCATGTATATTAAAAATTGGCTAATATTAAGTTATTGCAGATACCACATTCATTATGCTGCAGTACTGTACATATTTTTCTTAGAAATTAGCTATTTGTGCATATCAGTATTTGTAACTTTTAACACATTGTTATGTGGAAAATGTTACTGGGGAAATAGATCAGCCACTTTTAAGGTGCTGTCATGTACCTTGGAATGAATGACCTGAAATCATTTTAACCATTGCCACTGGAAAGTTACAAAGTCAGAATTGGAAGGTTTTATTCAGTCTTGAATTTTTCCCTCCTAAAGAGCTCTTCTATTTATACATGCCTAAATTCTTAAAAAATGTAGAAGGATACCTGTCTGCATAATAAAGCTGATCATGTTTTGCTACAGTTTGCAGGTGAAAAAAATAAATATTAGAAAATATGCTATTGTTTTTGTGTTCTTGCTGCAATGCCTTTACCAAAGTGGCCTTAAATGTGAGTAGTGAATTGAGAACATCTTGAATTCTTAAATTAGGATTTCAGAAGACTTCTAGTGTCTAACTTTTATGTCTAAAAGAGAAAATTTTATAAAAAGGCCATGTAGAAAATGTATTAAAACTACTATGACTGCTATATTCAGGAATATGTCAGTGGTAAAGCATTTACATGTAGCTTGTCAGATTCACCATAATCCTTCTAATTTCTTTGCAACTTCTTAATTTTGTGAAATTTGTAAATATGAAGAATTTGCATGTATGTGTATTTACAAATTTTTTAAAGTATCTTGAATTCTCAGACTTCAAAAGGCCTATTTTAAATATTGATTTTAAAAATACTGTCTTTGAATGTATTGGAAGCAGACATGCATTAACTGTGACATGATTGCACCTCAGATTTGTTTTCTGTTTAGACAAACTGATATTATTAATAGGACATTTGTTTATGTTCATCTCTGCGGGGGTAAAGAAACTGGAACCCAGTGTTACCTTGAAGTTATAGAATACTTTGTTTAAAAGGGCAATGATACTAATGTTTAGTTATATCTTTTTGTTAATATTCAAATGAACTTGTTTAAATATTTATGTGCAGCAATGCCTCGTTCATCCAGAGATAATCTGGCAGTCTCATCAAAACAACACAACTGGGAAACTTGGAATCAGCTTTTTTTTTTTTTAGTGCCTTTGAGCAACCTACTTAAGTCATGAACTCTTTACTGATTATTTGGTTTCCCAGCCCATAACAAATTAGCAGTTCAGAGGTTGTTGCTCAAAAGGAAGGAGATAGAAAAAAAACTATGAAGAGTATACTCTTGAAGACTTTTTAGTGTAGGGGCAGCCAGCCCAGCTTAGATCACTAAATCACATCATCTTCTAATAATTGTCTATTTCGCTGACTCTCTGTCATCAAGAAAAGCTGAAATTACATATACAAATGGGTAGCATGTGTTTATAACATTTTATCTTACAATGATTAGACATTTTTTAAAAAGCTTTGGTATTAAAAGAGGTGAACATCTGTTTCCTCAAACATTTTATTCATGTTGAATACCTTTTTCAGTGGTGGCTACATGAGTTATCCTACTATACTCAACCTGTGTAGTGTTTTAGACTTGTTAAAACATTGCTGTTTGTTGCATATCTAGCTGAATGTGTGGTTTACCTGACCCATTTGATAAGAAGACTGGGAGATCTCTGCCCCTTTTCTGAGCAGTATGCCTCTTCTTTTAGAATTAAATGAATGCTGCAACGGTTGTGGTGTGTGTTGGTGTATACTTGAAATGTCTCTACATTTGTGGGGTCTCCCTCCACCCTCTTTTCATGGAGGGAACACTAAAGAAATGTCTTTGAATGTCTCTGTTTTAGATTGTATTGGGTCCCAATCAATCCACATGTATAAAGTTATATAATTGTAGGCATTACCCAAATAACCTTCCAGCTTTCCATCTAAGAAATAAGTAAATTAAACAGTTATTATGAAAATAATTTTAAAGACTATTTCTTCTGAGTAAATTCTGAATTTTGTAATTAAATGGGAACTCTTAATGACTTACTTGAAATGAATGCTTATAAAATTAAATACTTAGTTTAAGAAGTGGTCCAGATTTATAGTGGATTTAAATCAACTTCAGTTAGACTTCCCTATTCAGATTTGCATCTGGTTTTCAATAGACCACCAGCATTGTCTCTACATTTGTGGGATCTCCCTCCAGCCCCTTTTTCATGGAGGGAGCACAGAGTACTGAAGAGGAGAAAATTCTCCAGGTGACAAGGCTGAAGACCTTGTTTCCTGGCTTCCTGGTTGAATTTAGATCTTCTCTCCTATCTTTACTCAGGAAAGAAAATTTTCTTTTCTTTTAGGGTGGCGAACTTTGTTATGTTTAAAGGCATGCTGTATTTTCATTTTTGTGCAAAATAGAGATAATTACTTTCTTTGTTCAAGTAATTCCTCTAAATTTGAAGGAACATATCAGTGGTTTACCTCTGAGTTGTCCCTTCCCCCAGTGCACATTGTCTTTGCTACATACAGTTCTTGGAAATTGGTAAAATGGATGCTTTTCTACCATTTTCCCAACAGTTTTGAGAAACTGGGTCTCAAGACCAAAGAGCTTTTGTTTATATAAATTCTGTTGGTCAGAATTTACTGTATTAGAAATTAATACTAAGTCATTTAAGAACTATGTTTATTTAAATATAACAATAATAAATCCATTACATGTTAACATAAATACCATTTTTATAAAAATAAGTGTTATCCAAAAACAGTTAATGAGAACATTCTGTTTTGCTCATCTTTTAAATATCTGGACCAAGAGACGCAGCGGAGTCTCATTGTGATTCTTTTTCTATCATATGGCATGTGGATGCTGGAAAACTCCTCTGTGAACTTGCAAGATCATGGGTGAAGCAGAGATACAACATTTTGGTACTGTTATGGAAATAGTTTGGATCTTGTGTTTTGGGGACCCTCAAGGGTCCTCACACCACACTTTGAAAACCACTGCACTACACTTTAAATGTGTATATTTTTGGAACAACAGCATTTAGTTGAAAGCATAGCACTCCCTGAACGTCTATGTTTGGGGTTTTTTTTACTTAGTTGGTGGGAAAAATGAAAATTCCTGTTGAAGTTGCAAATGTTAAGCCCAGCAGCCAGTGTTGCTCAGTGATTGAGCATCAGGAGTTCACTACTTTTTTAGAAAATATATATTTTATTGATTTTTTACAGAGAGGAAGGGAGAGGGATAGAGAGTTAGAAACATCGATGAGAGAGAAAAACATGGATCAGCTGCCTCCTGCATACTCCCTACTGGGTATGTGCCCACAACCAAGGTACGTGCCCTTGATGGGAATCGAACCTGGGACTCTTGAGTCCGCAGGCCAATCCTCTATCCACTGAGCCAAACCAGTTAGGGCAAGAGTTCACTCCTGTTTGAATCCCAGTCAGGGCACATACCCAGTTGCAGGCTCAATCCCCAGTAGGAGGCATGCAGGAGGCAGCCGATCAATGATTCTCTCATTGATGTTTCTGTCTCTCCCTCTCCCTCTCTGAAATCAAGAAAATACATTTTAAAAAGTGCTATCATGCTTATGTGTAAGATTTTTAAAAATATTTCCCAATCCTGAGAGGGTTTGCATATCCTATATATCTAATAAAACTTAATTTAATTTGGGTTCCATTTATAAGTTGATAAAATCAGTACAGTTTATTCTTTAGGGGCTTATTTAAACTTTACAAGTAAATTAATAGGGTAATTAGTGGAGCATGTTTTAAATTAAAGAGATCTTTAAAGTACCACAATTTGTGAAACAACTTTATTTATAGTTGGTTCCCCAGTTTTTAAATTTGTAAAGTATGTTCCTCACATTTGTATTAAGTTAGCCGATTGCATTGAATGCATCCTCATTAGTTAAAATTTTCTTTGCATCTTTTAAAATGTCATAATGTCAATAAAAATTTTATGTGATGTATTTGGACAAGCAAATATATGGCCAAGATGTAATTGAATGTTGTACTGGTGAATATTTAGCAACTGCTTCTGATGGGAAAGTGCCCTGTTTTGTAGTGTTGACTGATTGATACTTGTGGTATAAATATTGTCACCATGGCTGATTTCACCTACCAGTCTGGTATTAAACTTGGAGTTAGAAAGAGGTAGCATACTAGCAGCTCTCCTAAGCTTTTGCAAGCCAGCACTAGCACACACTGACATATAATTTGACAACTCATTCATTAAATTTATTGTTTATTTGCTGATTATATCCAATATTTGAAGAGTCTTGTATTGTTCAGCAAGATTTGAACACTAATTCATTTCTAGAAGTAAACTGGGTCTGAGTTATTTAATCTGAAAGTAAGTATTGTGAAACCTTGGTTTTTAAAAGTCCAGTTATTGTGCTGCAGGGGTTGTACATTCATGGCATATACTCTGAATTCTGTCTACATTTGTGTTTTGTTCAACAGTATTTTAAAAACTTGGAATTTGAATAGTTTTAAGGAAAGATGTGCTCTTAAGTTGTCCACCAACCTACCACTCCCAGCTTTCTTAGCCTCAAACATTCGAATGAATTTTAAGGCCATTCAATTGCAAATCCAACTTGACATAAAAGGGCTCTTATGCTTCCTCTTCTTCTGATTTTGGGGCCAGTCCTGTAGTAGTTGAATTTATGATATTTTGCAGTGAAGGCTTTTGCCAACAGTATCTTTTCTTTCAAACATATCTTTAAATGAATTTTTGAAATCTGCTTGTCCAACTCACAGAACTTTGTAGTTGAATGACAAAAGGATATTCAGGATTTCATGTAAAGGAAAAGTGATCTTTGGTGTAAAATACTTCAGTTGGGAATTTAAGTGCCCATTGGGTTGTTTGTTTTTTTTAATTGGTTCTTTGGAATTTTGAGTAGATGTTACCCAAGTTATAATTTAAGCAATATTTAAACTAAATTCTCAACATTTCCCCTCAATCTTGAGGGACAGAGGAAGCAGACACCAAAGAGCCTTCTAATTTTCACTAAATGTCATTAAGTAAAAGGCAGCAAAGGATTGTAAATTGTTTCATAGAAGACCAGGGGTACAGTCAGGCTTTTTAAATACTTTAAGTTTTTTTAATAATATTAAAATAATACATGCTTACGATTTTTAAAAATCATGCAATATACAGTGGGTATGAAGTAAAGTGTCTCCTTCCTGTGATCTTATTCCCATACCCCCGAGGAATATTTTGTCTTGTATAGTCTTTCAGAAATGTTATTTAATACTGATGTATACATATATATGCCTCTCATCCCCCCTTACTTTAGATGTATAGTTTTGTATGTTGATTCTTTTTAAGTTGGTTATCTATCTGTATTATCACATCCATTTCTAACTCATTATTTTAATGGCTCCAAGATTTCATTATGTGGATGTTCCTTTTGAAGAACATTTGTTTATAGATTTTTTTGTACTAAAAACATTGTTACAATGTAAATATCTTTATGTATAACATATATGAAGATTAGTCTTGATTCTGCCTGATGGGAAACTCAATAAAATAGATATTCTATTTTGAGGCTCACCAGCTGTTTAAGTATGAACTTGCACTTCCACTTAGAAAATTGTTTCATCTGAAGAAGAAAAAAAATCTTTCAAATCAAGTACCTTAAAATATTTGGAAAAATTCTATGCTTTTTGGCATTTAGTCACATCTGTTTTGCATGTTGATTTTGCCATTGCTCCTACCCATGACTCTCGGAGTTTCTAAATGTCCAGATTGGGGCTCTGCTTACTACTTGTTGGTATTGTGCCTTATCTATGTTATCTTAGAATATATCATTTTTTAAAAAACATTTTTAATTGATTTCAGAGAGAGGAAGGGAGAGAGAAACATCAATGATGAGACTCATTAATCAGCTGCCTCCTGTACACCCCACACTGGGCATCAAGCCCGAAACCACGGGCGTGTGTCCTGACCGAGAATTGAACCATGACCACCTGGTTCTTGGGTTGACACTCAACCACTGAGCCAGATAGGGCCAGGCAGAATATACCATATTTTTAAGAAGAAAAATACAAATTTACTGTGCCAAAATATTTGCACAGTATTTATTCATTCTTTTTTTTTTTAAATAAATCTTTATTCAGATTATTACAATTGTTTCTCCTTTTTCCCCCCATAGCTCCCCTCCACCCGGTTTCCACTCCACCTTCTGCCCTTAACCTCCCCCGCACTGTCCTCATCCATAGGTGTATGATTTTTGTCCAGTCTCTTCCTGAACCCCCCATACCCCTTTCCCCCTGAGAATTATCAGTCCACTCCCTTTCTATGCCCCTGATTCTATTATATTCACCAGATTATTCTGTTCCTCAGGTTTTTAATTCACTTGATTTTTAGGTTCACTTGTTGATAGATATGTATTTGTTGTTCATAATTTTTGTCTTTACTTTTTTCTTCTTCCTCTTCTTTAAGAATACCTTTCAGCATTTCATATAATACTGGTTTGGTGGTGATGAACTCCTTTAGCTTTTTCTTATCTGTGAAGCTCTTTATCTACCCTTCCATTCTGAACAATAGCTTTGCTGGGTAGAGTAATCGTGGTTGTAGGTTCTTGCTATTCATCACATTGAAAATTTCTTGCCACTCCTGTCTGGCCTGCATAGTTTCTGTTGAGAAGTCAGCTGACAGTCGTATGGGTGCTCCCTTGTAGGTAATTAACTGTTTTTCTCTTGCTGCTTTTAAGATTCTCTCTTTGTCTTTTGCTCTTGGCATTTTAATTATGATGTGTCTTGGTGTGGTCCTCTTTGGATTCCTTTTGTTTGGGGTTCTGTGTGCTTCCTGGACTTGTAAGTCTATTTCTTTCACCAGGTGGGGGAAGTTTTCGGTCATTATTTCTTCAAATAGGTTTTCAGTATCTTGCTCGCTCTCTTCTTCTGGCACCCCCATAATTCTGATGTTGGTATGCTTGAAGTTGTCCCAGAGGCTTCTTACACTATCTTCAACTTTTTGGATTTTTTTTTTCTTTTTGCTTTTTCAGTTGAGTGTTTTTTGCTTCTTTGTATTTCAATTCTTTGACTTGATTCTTGTGTTCCTCTAGTCTGTTTTTGGGTCTCTGTATAATATTTTTTATTTCAGTCAGTGTATGTTTAATTTCTAGTTGGTCCTTTTTCATATCTTCGAGGGTCTTGTTATATTATTGGCCTTTTCTAGGATATTTTTGAAAAGCCTTATAACCGTGGTTTTGAATTCTATATCCAGTCGTTTGTTTTCCTCCATTTCTTTCGTTTGTGATCTGTTTTTTTGACGCCACATTTTCACTGTTTCACTGAGTTGGTAGAGTAGATTTGTGTGCTAGGTTTCCTATACGGCCCAGTGGGTCGGCCTCCCCAGTTAACCTGAGGTGGACAATCTTGGTGCACCCCTTTGTGGACTGTGTGTACAGCCTTATTGTAATTAAGTTTTGATTATTGTTGTTATCACTGGGAGGAATTGACCTCCAGGCCAGTTGGCTATAAGGATCAGCTGTGTCTACGCTGGGAGAAGTTCAGTGCTGGAGACAGCCTTATAGGATTAGACTTGCCAAATTGCAATAGCCTCTGTGCTCAGCTTGGATGGGGTGGAGTCTGAGGGCGGAGCATCAGCCTTGGCTTCCAGTCAGCCTTGCCCTTGCGCATGCACACCTCCAGACCTCTGCCTTCCCCGGCTCCCGAGTCTCCGCCTGAGAGTCCAGATTCCCCCCATAAGAGCGTGGGTCCCCAGGGGCTCGCCTGGAACTGGGGTTCAGTGCAGTCAGGTGCTTCTGACTCCATTCTGCTAGGGAAAGCCTGTGGCAACCTCTGCAGCCTTTGTGCACACTGGTGCGCGCGCCTTCAGACCCCTGCCCGCCGGGGCTCCCCCGGGTCTCCGAGTCTCCGGGTGCCTTTCTCTCTACCTGACAGTCCAGACTCCCCCTGTATGAGCCTGGGTCCACGGGGTTTCGCCCGGGACTGGGGTTCAGTGCAGTCAGAACGGGTTCAGTGCAGTCAGGGGCTTCCTTCCCCCTTCCACCAGAGAAAGTCAGCCAGGCTCTCAGCCGCCCTTCCTCTCTGCGGGCACAAAGACCCTTTGCCGTACCTCCAATTCTCTGTGAGCTTTTCTCTTTCCTTCTAGTAGGATTTTAGCATATTACCCTCAGCCAGCTTTCCTGTGGTTCTGGATGGTGTCCTTTCTGTCTTTTAGTTGTAGTTTTGAAATTGTTGTGCGAGGCAGCAGTTTAGGTGCTTACCTATGCTGCCATCTTGGTTTCTCTCCATTCATTATTTCTTCAAAATTAGTTCTCTTTGCCTTAGAAAAGACTCGGGTAGAAATGAAAAACTTCTTTTCATTCTTTACAAGATTAAAGTTCAGAGAGTTTCTCTAAATGTATTTATCATTAGTCAAGGACAGGGTTTGCTTCCTGGAGTAATTTGTTTATGAGGAATAATATCAGCCCTAATTAATTATTAATAGAAAAGATATCTTAGCACATGAAGTCTACGAATCCGGAACCAGAGAACTTTCTGAGTAGTTGGAGGAAGAATGAGACACTTTTAGTCAGCAATGTATGTCTTGGAAGTTGTATTAATGTGCCAAGATTTATGAAGATCAGTCTTAATGCAGGAGCACTTCATACAATTGATGTCATTTAATGGCTACAACACTACACTACTGCTTCTAGGCAGTATTTGTCACAGGAAAATGGACATTTAGTTGTTTACTTGGCCAAGATTATTCAGCCAATGGCGAGTAGACTTATTGCTGACTTTGAAGTTCTCTCATTTATATTGTAATAGAGGCCTGATGCATGAAAATTTGTGCAAGAGTAAGCCTTCCTTCCCCCAGCTGCGGGCACCGGCTTCCCTCTGGCACCCAGGACCCGAGTTGGCTTCCCTCAAGCCCCCCACAGGCACCCGATTCCCAGCTGACTTCCCTCTGGCCCCACCTTCATCAGGAAGGACGTCCGGAATGACATCCAGAAGATGTCTGGTCTAATTAGCATATTACCCTTTTATTATAGAAGATTAGTACTTTGAAGCTCCTGGTTCCAGCAGAGTTTGGGTTTAAAAAACTTGTTTCACCATCATTAATAGAAGTTAAAATACTACTCACAGCCTTTCTATCTGAAATTGTCTAATTTTGTTTTTTCTCCATACAGACAGTCCTCAGGTTATGTCAGACTTGACGTATATCATTTCGTGGTTAAGTGGCCATCTCGCATTTATTTAAAAAAAAAAAGTTCTGTCATTTTGATGTATGTACAATATGTGCTTTATGTTTTTTTTATTATTTATTTACCACAAGTAAAGGTCAGGAATTGTTATATTTCTTTTAATTTTTTTTTTTACTCTTTCACTTCATTACTGCTGTGTATGTGCTCCTTGTGAGTGACGTAGGTACTTATGTAGGTGGGTTCCGACTTACGGCGAAAATCGAGTTACGTCGCGCTGTAGGAATAGATCTCTGATGTAATCCGAGGACCCTACTGTATTTTTGCTCATAGGAAGTTTTGCATCTCAAGCATAGCCAGTTTTTAATGTTGTATTTTTGCCATATAATTTTCCAAAATGGAAACATATTTCTGATTGTGAAAATAGTATATGCTTGGAAAGAATCTGAAAGTAGCGAAGATATTTTAAAAAACAAATCCTGTGCAGATATAAATACTGGGTTGTGTTCCACGTATAGTTAACATAAGGACCTCTTACAGAATGGAATCATGCTTCCTATTTTGTAACCTTTTACTCAATATATCATGGGTTTTACTTTCAAATATAGATTTCCATTCTCTTCAGTGATGTTTTATTAGGTGGGGTTCCAATTTTTCAGCATCGGAAATGTTGCCTATACTTTTGCACATGTACGGTTTGGCGTCATGTCTGAGAAATGGAATTGCTGAGTGAATAGTGTATATCTCAAACATTTTCTATATTGCTCTGTAGTCTTCCTGGTCATTTATCATTTTTTCATAATTTAAATAACATTAATTGAATACCTTGCTGTGTATAACCTTTTATTTGTATTATATCTTGGAATAAATTATAAAGTCACACTATTGGCTTATAAGCATTAAAATTTTGTCCTGTCAACTAAATTGCTATTTTTACAGGGATTGCTTTAATTTTTTACAAATAACAAAAAGGCAGATGGGCCATTTTTACCTCAATGTCTGGTTGTCAGAAATCTCTGGGAATTATTTTTAATAAGTGCTAATTTAAGGGAGATTAAATAATGCATCATCTTTTCTTTCCATTACTGCTGAGGTTGGTTTTCCCCATGTTTTACTAGTTACATTTTTTCACTTATAATTGTTTTAAAGGTTAATGTAGACATAGTAATGGGATCACCTAAATTTATATTTTTGTTCATCACATTCTGTATTGTTTTGAAATTACAGAGGCACCCTCGAGGAAGAGACCTCTTTTCTGGAATGCTCATCTTTTAAAAATTGTTTTGTTAGAACTTTTTGTATATTGACATTAAGTAAAATCACTGATGTATTTAGCAAATATTTCTCCTATTTTTTTATGTATAGAAGTTCTGTGTTTTTATAGAGTCAAATCTATCCATCTTTTCTATATTTTTTTAAAAAAAATATTTTCTTTATTGATTTTAGAGAGGAAGGGAGAGAGAGAGAGAAACATCAATGATGAGAGAATCATTGATTGGCTGCCTCCTGCACGCTCCCTACTGGGGATCAATCCTGCAACCCGGGCATGTGCCTGGACTATACTCAAACATCAACCACTGACCCACACCAGCTGGGTACAATCTTTTCTATAATTTTTAACTTTGAATTTATGCTCAAAACCTTAACCAACCTGATGTTATATAATATTTACCTGTATATTCTCATAGTGTTTCTGTGGTTTAGTTTTTATATATAAATATTCAGGGCTGATAACATTTTTTAACTTTGGCTGAATGTTGTTAATAATACCAGAGGGAGTTCTGTGTCGACATGGAAATTTAGAAGTTGAGGATATGAAGCTATCTCTGAAGCCCAAACAACAGCAAGTACTGTAATCTCTTGCAGCGTAGCATGATGTCAGCTTTAAAGTACCTACTGAGATGGCTCTAATAAAGATGGACAATAGCAAGTGTTAGAGAGGATGTGGAGAAATTGGAACCTTCACACACTGCTGGTGGGAATTGAAAATTGTGCAGCCTGACTGGCGTGGCTCAGTGGTTGAGCGTCAACTTATGAGTCAGGAGGTCGGTTCTATTCCTGGTCAGGGCGCAGGCCTGGGTTGTGGTCTCAGTCCCCAGTGTGAGCCATGCAGGAGGCAGCCAATCAATGATTCTTTGTCATCATTGATGTTTCTATCTCTCCCTCTCCCTTCCTCTCTGAAATCAATAAAAATATATTTTAAAAAAGAAAATGATGTAATTGTTTTGGAAAACAGTTTAGCAGTTGCTCAAAAAGTTCAACATACTAGTAGAGTTACCATGTGACCCAGCAATTCCACTGCTAGGTGTATGCTCAAGAGAAATAACATGTCTACACAAAAAGTTGTACGCCAATGTTGATACTATTATTCCCAATAGCCAGAAAGTAGAAACAACCATCCATCCATTAGCTGGTAAGTGGATAAATAAAATGTGGTATAGCCATACAGTGGAATAACTTTCAGCCATGAAAAAGGAATGAAGTGCTGATTCATGCTGTAACGGATGAACCTTGAAAACACTATGCTAAGTTAAGTAAGCCAGATATAAAAGGCCTCATATATAATTCCATTTGTATGGAATGTCCAAAACAGGCAAATCCACAGAGACAAAGTAGATTAATGGTTTCCAGGGCCTGGGTGGGGAGGAGGGATGGGGATGGTGGTGAGGAGGAATAGGAAATGACCATTAATAGATACAGGGTTTCTTTTGGAGGCAATAAAAATGTTCTAGAATTAAATAGTGAGTTTTGTAAACATGCTGAAACCCACTGAATTGTACACTTCAAAAAGGTAAATCCTATGGTATGTGAATGATAATTTAAAATGCAAAAATAAGATAAAAGGACTGTGCATGATTAAGTTATCCCAATAATTCCTCTCCCCTACTGGGCTATGGAGACTTCATCCAAATCCCTGACATTAAACCAGTGCTGGCAAGTTGTAGGCACTTTCTTTCTTTCTTTTGGGTAATTTAACCAAATGAATGAAATGCATATGTCATCCTAAATTGAATTCCTTGACTCACTTCCTGGGGTGATAAAATTGGGTCCTATGACTCATTACCCAGTGGGGAGGTGGCTGCCCTGCTTCCGGGTGCATCCACGGCCTCCCTTGCCGGATGGCTTTGCCATCAGCCACTTGCCAAATGTTACCCACTTGCTCAAGTGACGTTGTGCTGAGCAGCCTCATCATCACTGGTTATGTTCCAGCACTTATTATGATTATCCTAAGAGTTCACATGTGATGCCATGATAAAGGGGGAAGACCCCAGATGGATGTTTCTGCAATGAAAGAATCTACTTTTGTCATGCCATATATGGGTTGAGATGGGGGACATAGGGGAAGAAGAGAAGATACAGGTGTCAGGGAGAAAAGCAAGGGGTGGTGTAACCAAGGAACAATTGGAAAATTACCCTATCCCCACCCCCATTCCATTAGAACCTGATATTTTACAAGTCTCTGCTACTTTTAAAGTGATAGAAAGCCGACACTGTTCAAATTGAGAAAATAGTTTAGTTGTCCTCCAAGTATTTCCTGATAAATTGGTTTTACTTATCCAGGAAGAAGGAACAATGCTAGAAGTTACGCTAAAACATACCTGGGCATCTAGTCATCCCAGCCTGCATTTGCCCTTGTTTACCTGGGCGCAACTGCTGGTGTTGAAGGCCAGCAACCAGGAGCGTGGCGGTAGAATCTCTCAAGTCTGGATTCCTGTTCCAGCTCCAAAGCCTTGCACATGTGGCACTTGTCTAATCTCCCTGGATGTTAGTTTTTCCATTTGTAAAAAGGGGAACATGATACCTTTCAAGATTGTCTTCAGAATTAAATTTGATTGATGTATGTATGCCCTCCATAAGTGGCAATGATTTATGTCCTCATTATTGTCATTATGGCTTTTATTTTTGAGCTTTTATGTGTTCCAAGTCTATATTTCTTTTATATCTGGCCCAATTTTAAGAATAGAATGTGGTTCTATATCCTTATATTAATGTAAATTACAATTCTAGCATTATCTGCTTAACCCTTATCATGAAAGTAAATTTGACTGAAATCACATTAGTTATATACATCAAATTGAATGAAATCTTCAATCCAGACTAAATAAAAATAACAATGAAATCTTCAATCCAGACTAAATAAAAATAACTCCTGCCTTTGGTAGACAAATCGGTACTTTCCTTAATAAGCATATATCTGGGGAATACATTTTAATTAAAATGGACTGTTCTTTATTATCACTGAACTCTGAAGAATTTAGGAGCTGGAAGGTACCCTTGGCAGAATCTGAGCTCAATGTTTACAAAGGGAAGAAATGGCTGCTTAGAGAGGGTTAGCGACTTGTTGACATGCAGACAGGTGCACGGTGATATGGACAAGACCAGAGGGCGCTGTCCCCCATTCCCATTCGTTGCTTGTTCCAAGGCATCCACTTCTGAGCTAAGAAAAGGCAAATAGTGATACTGGTCACTTGCCCTTAACGTTTTGCTATATGTTATCCCTTCAATTACCTGTGTGAACTCTGGTGGACATCTCCCCCCTCTCATGTCCTCATGACCCATCCTAGCTCATCAACCTTACAACACCAGGTTCTTCTCTGACCTCAAGTTCAAAGGCTTCGTAGATCTGCCTGTGGCAATTATAGCCTCCCACACTGTATTCCCACAGTCTTATGAACGATTACAGATCTGGTTATTTCTGGGTAAAAATGCTCAGCCCTATGCTCCCGTGGAGAAGTGTTTGATGAGGACTGGCTGCTGGTAGGTGAGCAAACGTTTCCTGACACCTGTTTTCTGTTCCTTTCCATGACTCCTTGTTTCTAACTCTTGATTCTGTTCTGTGTCAGAACAACTCAAAGGAAAAAGAATATTCATTAACATCCTCCCTAAAAAAGTAGTCAAAAGCTATTTTAAAGGCCTTAGGTTCTAGGAAATAGATGTGTCTGTTCTTGCCTTGGTCCTGCTGGCAAAATGTCTTAACCCAGGATCAAGAGGCTAGTGATTGAAGGAAACAAAGGTGCTGCCCCCTGGGTTAGTGTGGGTGGAATCTGGGGGGGGGGGGGGGGGGATGGGGGCAGGTAGGTCTCTGGGGGCTGAATTTCCAGCCTGTGGAAGCACATTGGATGGTCTCATGAAATATTCTCATAGATTAGACATTTTAGATACCTCATTCCAAAGGTTTTCTTTTTATTGCCCAACTATTTGGCCTGAATTTTAGTTTTTTGGTAGCTCAATTTTGCTTGTATCTAATTACACTTTTTTTGTAACAAGCAACAAAAACCACAATAGCAAAAAAAAAAAAAAAAATCAACTCTAGATGGATCGGGAGATTATTTTTATGCCTTTTTAAAGGAGTACCAGCTCAATCTTTAAAAAAGCACACGGAAGTTTTGCTTTCAAGATGACGTTATTTTCTGAGTTTTCATCACCTGCTCTGGTGACCTCCAGAAGCTTGGGAGACTGACCTCAGAGGTCACCTGGGTATCCTTTATGAAAACCATTGATTTTATTTTAAATGAACTTCCTTGTATTATTATGGGGTGTTTTCCACCTGCTGTTTTAGATGAAGTGCATTTTTTAAAGTATTTCAATTTAAAATGTTCCTGGAAGACACATTGTACTTTGGGTTTACTGCTTTGCTTCTCTGCTTGGTGAGTTTTCTGTGAAGAATGTCTTTGGCCCGAAGCCTAATGACGCGGCTGAATTGCATACTCTACTGAGAAAAGAAGGGTCAGATCTCTCTGTGACCCACATGCCTCACATAGACACTGTTCAAAACCCAACCTCTCTGGCCTTGTAAATGGCCTTAAATTGATTCTTGGTGATGTGACCACATGCTGCCATCCCCTGGAAAGAGGGTGAAGTCATTCATTCATCAAATATTAATTGATGCCTTATACTGTGAAAGGACCTGGGAGTTCAAAATCAAAGCCACGTGGTTCCTGCCCTCCAGAACTTCAGGGTCTTGTAAACAGGCACATACCAGTCAGACCATGTAAAAGGCAGGTGCTCACACAGGTGAGGGGGTAATCGAGTGTGAATGATCTTTCATTTGTTCAGTAGCCATTTTGATGTAAGGTTTAGGTTAAGATTTTTTGCATGGATGTGCCATTGTTCTAACATCATCTGTTGAAAAGGTTATTCTTCGTCCATTGAATTACTTTTTCTCCTTTGTTAGTAATCAGTTGAGCCTCTTTGTGTGGGTCCTCTCCTGGACCCCTACCCTGTTCCCTTGATCTAGGTGTCTGTCCCTCTTCCCAACCCATGTGGTCTTGAGTACCGTGTCTATATAATAACCTGGGTCATTAGGTAGAGTGATTTTGTTCCCTTTATTTTTCATTTTCAAAATTCTTTTAGCTAAATAGGTCTTGTGCTTGACCAATAAACTTTATTTTTTTAATTGAATTTATTGGGGTGATGCTTAATAAAATTATATATGTTACAGGTGTACAATCTATAATATAACATCTGTATTTGTATTGTGTGTGAAGGTCAAGTCTCCTTCTATCATCATTTTCCCCTCTTTACCCTCTTCTCCCTCCCCTAATCTCCTTTCCTGCCGGTAATCACCATACTGTTGTCTGTATCTATAAATTTGTTGGGTTTTGTTGCTTAATCCCTCACCCTTTTTTCACCTAGTCCCACAACTTCCTTCCCCTCTGACAGCTGTCAGTCTGTTCTCTGTATCTATGAGTCTATTTCTATTTTTGTTTGTTAGTTTACTTTGTTCATTAGATTCTACATATAAGTGAAATAATATGGTATTTGTTTTTGTCAGACAGCTTATTCACTTAGCAAAATGCTCTCTAGGTCCGTCCATCCATACTGTCACAAAAGATAAGATTTCCTTCTTTTTTATGGCCACATAGTGTTCCATGGCATAAATGTAGCACAGCTTTTTTATCCTTTCATCTACTGATGGGCACTCAGGCTGTTTCCAGCGCTTGGCTATTATAAATAACACTGCAATGAACATAGGGGTGCATATATTCTTTTGAATCCATTTTTGGGATTCTTAGGATATATTCCCAGAAGTGGGATCACTGGGTCATAAAAGAGTTACATTTTTAATTTTTTTGAGGTTACTCCATACTGCTCTCCCTAGTGGCTGCACCAATTGTCCAGAATAAGCACCAATTGTACAAAGCACCTGGCTGAAATTTTGGAATTGTATTAGACCTATAAATCAATTGGCATCTTCACTTTGTTGAGTCTTCCAATCCATGAACATGACGGGCCTCTCCATTTATTTAGGTCTTCTTTGATTTCTTCCTTCTGCAGAAAACAAACAATCCTGTAATGTTTTGTTGTATTTCTACATAAGTATATTTTTTTCCTTTGGGAAACATGAAAGCAAGTGGTATGGTTTTAAATCTGTTTCCATATGCTTTTTGTTAGTGTAGAGCTTATTTTTTGCTCTTCCCTTTAAAAAGAATCTGTCTTCAGGTGGAAGATTGTTTCTTGCAGTGTATAGAAATCACTAAGAGAATCACAGGTCCTAGAATTGTAATTTCCCAAACATAATGTCTCCTGGGTAGGGGTTAGACCACCTCTGCATCCTTGGAAACTTGTGATGTTTGGTTGAGACTCATTGGGACTGCATGTGTGGGGGACAACATGGTAGCCTGATATCTAGAGAAAAAGATTTTGTTGATAGCCAGATGGCTACACTGCTCTTTGCATTAGCTATTTTTGTCTTTTCAGATGTGTCTAGAATTAGGCAGCTGGCCATTGATGACAGGGCATTGGCACATGGTTTAGCTTGACTAGCAATATGAAGCCAAAAACTGTGACTCTATTTTTTATTGTATAACTGACATTATAAAAAGAGTGTTCCACACTTGGTATTGTTAGGGTGATCATGCTTCCTGACCCCAAACTGGGCTTATAGTTGAATAAATGGGCTCTGAGTTATTATTTGTTGAAATGAAAAATCACATATACGTTGAGATGTGTGTGTTGAGATGTGAGCCTAGAAGTACAGGAGAATTATCAGGAAACACTGTGTTATGGGTTTTATTGTGCAAATTTAGCAGATGATAAAGTCTTAGCCAGAAAAAAGATGCTGCTTTCAAAGTAGTAAACATCAGCTCATAGCGCTAAGAAAACATATGGAAAAAAATACTGAAGACAAAGTAAACATAAGAAAAGTGACTGAATAATGCAAAATAGTAAAAAGTGATCTTCCCCTATATTGACACAGTCCAAAGGTCTCAAACTTGAACATGCATCAGAATCACTGGGAGGACTTATTAACCACAGATTATTGGGCTCCACACCCAAACTATCTGAGAATTTGCATTTCTAACACCTCTTGTGATGCTGATGCTGCTGGTCCCAGGGGCCCCACCTTGAGATCTACTAACTCCACTGAAGGCTAAAAAAATTAGGGTTGTTAGCTATTACAAGAAAATTATTGAAGACTGTCCTCAGGTCTATAGTTTTGATGACCAGACTCCTAGATTTCACTCTTGGGTCTACAGTGGACAAGAGGCAACATGAAAGCAGGGAAGATTGCTGTTGTACCTACAGAAGACATTACTAGTAAGTGCTAGCGGGATAGTGCATTGGGATGGACCAACAATGGAAGGCATGAGTTTTCTATACCCAGAGTCCTCATAAAGAAAATAGTCCATAGGCCATCCTTTGCCCTATTTAGAAGTACTCCTGTCTAAAAGTAAGTGGTTAAGTTTCTAAAACTATAGGATATGCCACAAAGTGTAGATTAATTCTTTCCAATTTCTAAGTCTACTGAGTGTAGTCACTGAATTCTTCAATTGTATGTATGTTTGAGAACCACTGCTCCTTCTTTCTATTTCTGTTCTCTGCAGTGAATGTGTTAATGTGCTTTTCTAAATCCACCATCAAAATCTGAGCTCTCACCTGACTAGAGTGAAAGTAAGTTCTGTGGTCTAGTAGTTTTGACTCCTTGTGAGTCACAGGATCATGACGAATCGAAGCCTTAGAGTCTAAGAAGATCTAGAGTCAAAAAGACTGTTTAGCTTTATTTAAATGGCTTACTTTCAAGCATATTTGAATCATTTTTGTCTTGTGTGCTTTAATATCCCAAGGAACTGTCATCAGCACCAGAAAAGGTGTTACTGGACAGCCCCCTCCTTGGTTCTTGTAGGAAGGAATTCAAATGAGTGACTCCAAACAATTGCATTATAGTAAAGCCAATTTATTAAAAAGTAAAACAAGTAAGTTTATTAAAGAAGCAAGGCAAGCAAATCTGTTAAACTACATCTGGCCTAGAGCACAGATAGGCTTCTTGGCTAACCTGAGAAGTGAGCCTGGTGGGGGTTCAAGAGGTTATATACCCTTCTGTCTATAGGTTTTAAAACTTCTCTGCCAGATATCTTGGTACAGATTAACTCTCAAGGTCTTCCTTTTGCTCTGTTATAGCTTTCCCAGAATTGATGAGAAATATTTGGCGATTTTATCGTGACAAGCCCTGAGATTGCTGGCTTCTCTGTTTAAACAGTGATGTGAACACTCCCTCTTCTCTCCTATGTCCCCCAAACGGCTGACTTCTTTGAGATGAATATCTTCCTCTTTCCTTCCCCTTTCCCCTCTCCTGCCTTAGCAGTTCCAGGGTGATTTATACCCTGCTTTCTATGGTTAGGGAGAAGAGGCAGTGAAACTCCCCTTTCTTGCCTGCATTCTTTGGTTAGAGAGGTAATAGCCATTTGTTCTCACGAGTCCTTGGTTGGGTAAGATAAGATTTTACTGCAAATCAGCTGCAAGCTGCCCAAACTGTTGTTTAATTTTCTTGTTGTTAAATTTTCTTGTCTCAGTTTCCCTAGTCCTCTTGTCCTGGAATTTGCCTAGCTCCTCAGTATCCTGTAACAGAACTAGTGTTCTACCAAACAAATCTTGGGAAGCCTCTATGGCCAGTGGGTCTTGAGCTAATACTGTAGAAATCAGCCCTTAGATGACAGAGTCCCCGAAAGGGACAGAGGAGCTTCCTGGGGCCTCTGAAACCTCACGTCAGTGGCCTTGTTGCCTACTTTATGATCAAGCCTGGGCCTACAGATGTGAGTCATGCAGGAAGAATTAATTACTGGGCAGAAAGCCATCCTTAAGTTGCAGCAGGAGCCTGCAGGTGTCCCAAGTGGGGTGATTTTTATAATCCACTGAATGAGTTCACGGTTTGCAGTCAGGGCATCTACCCAGGGAGAAGAAGCAGACATAACCGCAAGTTTAGATATACGTGGCCCCAATAGCAATTTTGGAAGTTACCTTCTTTATTTAAGTTTGTATGTTCTCCTTCTCCTACTGAGGGACCTCGGGAATGTTCCCTGGAGAGGTGTCAAGGGAAGCACACAATGTCCCTGGGAAAATGCTCGTGAGCAAGGAAAGTGTCAATGGGAAGATGGGTTTCCCTGGCTCATCTATTCCAAGAGAGGCTGTATTTGAAAATAGGGATAGGTCCTTTGCTAAATATTCTCACTGGGTGAGACAGAGTTAAATTTAGCTAAACTGAAACTATGTGATTTAATAAGACTAAAGGTATCTAGCAAGGAAATAAACAGTAGGAGCCTGACGTTTTCCTATAGAAACTGAAATAAACAATAACAAGGAAGTGGTCATGTGTCCTCCCTCTCTCATCCCCAGAGGTGGTATATAAGGGCTTTCCCAGCAGAAGGGGCATCAGACCTCCCTCACCTCCTGACTATCACTCCTCATCTCTCCTGAGTCCTCTCTACTGACACCATGGGGTGCTGTGGTTGTGGTGGTTGTGGTGGTGGCTGTGGTGGCTGTGGCGGCTGTGGCGGCTGTGGCGGTGGCTGTGGTGGTTGTGGTGGTGGCTGTGGTAGCTGCACCACCTGCAGATGCTACCGGGTCGGCTGCTGCTCCAGCTGCTGCCCTTGCTGCCGTGGCTGCTGTGGGGGCTGCTGCAGCGTCCCCATGGTCTGCTGCTGCCGCCGCTCCTGTGGCTGCAGCTCCTGTGGCTGTGGCTCCTGTGGCTGTGGCTGTGGCTGTGGGAAGGGCTGCTGTCAGAAGTGCTGCCAGAAGAAATGCTGCTGCTAGGCAGTGGCTGGGATACACCCCGGCCCAGCAGCTGAGGGAGGCCACACTCTACCCTGCTGGTAAGACTTTGCTTCGCCCCATTCTGTCTACTTTTTCCTTCGAGCCCTCTGTCACGAGCTTTCCCCCTCACGCTTCTTATGCCTCAGGCTTTGTCTTCCTGGGATCTCCCTTTGCTCTCACCCTGCACAACGTTGCCCAAACCACATAGTGTGGATTAAATATGCGACCGAGGAACTGATGCTCCCTGGGCAAAGTCAGAGTCTCCTGGGAACCCTCATAGTTTCTTCGCTTGTACTGTTTACCTTTTTATAAATAACTCCTGCCTGGATTTGGCCATGTGGAGTTTTCTGCCTGTATGCAGTCTTTTCTACTCCTCTGTCAACATTTGCTATTTTCAATTTGCTAATAAAATGACTTATTGCATGATCAAACTCTCCATCAGTCACACGTTGTATCATTTCCTTTGTTGGCTGCTCTCGCCACTGCACTGTGAACCCAGTCCTGGCTCCCCCACTGCTGCTTCTCCTGCAGCCAGTGGGGGAACTGGACCCTGCGTCCAGGGCCATTTATTAGAGAGAGGGACAGCCCCCTTGGCTGCTGCCCCCAAATGACATTTTGCCTGAGGGATCCCTGTACTCACCCAAGGATTTTTGAGGTGGGGTGAAGGTGATGGGGATTGGTGGTAGTGATGGGTTTTTGTTTCCTGAAACATTCAAAACGTGAAAAATGGGGCCCCAAGGGGAAAGAAAAGAATATGTGCCAGGCACACCTGGGCTATTATGGAAACACAGACAGGGTACCTGAGTCAGGCTTTGTGTAAGGGAAGAGGGTAGAAATCTCAGGGGGTGGTGACGCTTGGGCCAAGTCATGAAGGACGAAGGCTACCCCTTGGACAAGGGTGTGTCAGGAAGCATTTGAGGGAAGGCCATCGCAGGCAGAGGTGACTCTGTGTGCAACGACCAGAGGGGAGAGGCAGTGTGACCAGTGGGGACAGCTGGCTCAGGCTGAGTTGAGTGTGAGGGGGTAGCATGATGAGAGATGAGGCTGGAGAGGTGAGCGAAGTCCAGATGCAGAAAGATTGCATTGAAGTGTTTGGATGCTATATTCCACACTAAGAAAAATTCTTTGAAGGATTTTGGTGGGCGAATGAGGTCCTTTGTAGAAAATATCAGTCTGGCAGCACGGGGAGAATGGACTGGAGGGAGATAAGTCCAGAGGCGGAAAATCAGACAAGACACTGCTGGAGGGATCCGTGCACTGGGGATGGGGGCCTGAACCACAATGGAGAGATTCAAGAACGGTTTATTTTTAGTATATTTTTTATTGATTTCAGAGAGGAAGGGAGAGGGAGAGAGAGAGAGAAACATAAATGATGAGAGAGAATCATTGATCAGCTGCCTCCTACACACCCAACACTGGGGATGGAGCCCACAACCTGGGCCCACAACCTGAGCATGTGCTCTGATTGGGAATCGAACTGTGACCTCCTGGTTCATAGGTCGATGCTCACCACCGAGCCACACTGGCTGGGCCAAGAACGGTTTAGATGTAGAGTAGGATTCAAGGAGAATTCAAGAACGATGGTTCCAGCTTGCACAAGTGGTTGGGTGATAGATGGTGGCGATCTAACTTGGGCCGGTGGGGAACAGGGTGAATGAATCATTCGGTCACCCACTGAGATGGTGATGATGATGGTAGCAGCTGACATGGCCAGCAAGCATCATCCCATTTAGTCCTCCCAACGATCTAAGAGGCAGGCACTAATATCGTCTCCACTAGCTACTTCAGGTAATCAAGGTTGTGAAGAGAAGTATCAGCCACTACATGGTAGGGCCAGGATTCACATCCAGTCTCCTGGGCACAAAAGCTTGCTTTCTTAGCTCCCAGACTGCAGGCTGTAGAGGAGGAGTGGGGTGGGGAGTGAGCCTCGCTCGTCTTTGTGGCCTTTCGGACCCTGGCACAGTATTCATGGTGGAGCTTCCGGAAATATTTTGTGCAGTGAATACAACTGAAAATCTGCTCCATGGGGAATGGGACCTTTGAATTCCCTACTATTAACCACAGGTCTCTTTCCTCCTGCTACAATCTTTACTAGATGGGAGGTAGAATCTGCAGAATCATGGCACCATTGAAATTCGTAGTTGGTGCTAAACTGTATCAAATTTTGTCAAGAAGTAGCAGGGCTGGGACCAAGGGAGGATGAGTCAGGCAAGTGCAGAGTCCAGTCCTCTCTTCATGTAAAATTTTGATATTGGGCTTATCATGAATATTTTGCATTTTTTAATATATTATTTATCTTGAGAACTTGAGTTTTTTGGTGCCACCTTAAATTTTGCAACCCAGGCAAGTGCTTCATTCATTCCATCCTAGTCCTGGCCAGGGGAAGAAGTATTACATAGATCCAAATACACCCCCACCCCCACCCCACCCCCACTGTTATTTCTATGCTGGTTTAAGTAGATTGTCTACATGGGATCATATTCATTTGTTGGAAAGAATGACTACTTCAAATTGGTTAGTCTCACACCCTGACGTGGCTTCTGTGATCCCAAGGACTGGTAAATAAACAGGTAGCTCACCTAACACTCATGGAAACAAAATCAGGTTCCACTTAAGGAGGGAAGTCAAGTGTAAAAGCTCATCGAAGCTGTGGCTTATTAAGACTGAGAGAGAGAACAAGGATGTCTAACTCCTTTGCATTGCCGCTTATCACAGTGAATCAGGTCTAAAACAACGTGCTTGCACCCAAAAATTGCCTTTCTAACTAAAAGTTCTACAGGAAATAGGCCAGTGTTTGGGAGATTTTTCTATAAAGAACCAGATAGCAAGAACCCTATGATTTTGCTCATATGTGGGATATAAAACAAAAAGCAACAAATGAATTAACAAAACAAACAACAAATCTCATAGGGCCCTTGCTGGTGCTCAATGGTTAGAGCACAGGCCCACGGACGTAGGGTCATGGGTTTGATTCCAGGTCAAGGGCACCTACCTTGATTATAGGCCCAATCCCCGGTCCCAGTCAGGGTGCGTGTGGGAGGCAACCCATCGATGTGTCTCTCTCACATCGATGTTTCTCTCACTCTCTCACTCCCTTCCACTCTCTCTAAAAATCAGTAGAAAAAATACCCTCAGCGGACAATTAACAAAAACAAAACAAAACAAAAACCTCAAGTAAACCAACAGAGAGAAAGGGGTTGGGGAGGCTGAAGAGGGAAAAGAAGATCAAATACATGGTGGCAGAAGGAGACTAGACTTCGGGTGGTGAACTCAATAGTGTAGACAGATGTGTTATAAAGTTGTACACCTGAAATTTATGTCATGTTATTAACCAAGCTACTCCAATACATAAGTAAAAAAGAACCAGATAGTTCATGCTTTCTGCTTTGCAAGCCATGATCTCTGTTGCAACTACTCAGTCCAGTCATTGAGACTTGAAACAATGATAGACAACACGTAAATGCTTGAGTGGCTTTGTTCCAATAAAACCTCACTTACAAAATAGGTAGCCGGCCAACAAGTGGGCCTTAGTCTGTTGATCCCTGATCTAGACATTGAACTTTGCAGTTAAGCAGTGCAGTGTCGCATGGTGGTTCCGAGGACTGACTCCGGGATCAGGCTGCTGGGCTTGTTTTCGGACTCTCCAATTTCTTTGTGACCTTAGACAATGAATGTTCCTGTATCCTCCTTTTTCTTCATCAGTAAAATAGGAGTATTAACAGTCTCTTCATTCGGAGATTATTGGCAGGAATTAATTAAAATGATACACGTAAAATACTTAGAATTATGCCTGGAACATTGTAATAGCTCAAAAATATTGATTGGTACATGGAACCAGAAGAGGGTTAAGCATTATGGAGGAAGTACTTGTAGAATGGATTTGACTTTCTCTGCAACTGGAAAAAACACACCTTTGTGCTTGAGTGTGCTGGTAGGCCCCAATCTCAGCAAGACCATGCAGGGAATGTGAGCCCCTTCAGGGAGTGGGCTTTTTCCTCGTTCCTCAGGGTTTAGGTCAGATCCCATCTCTGGGGTCCTGTGACTGCTCTCTCCCAGGACCCAAGACCCCTTCCCAAATCTCTAACAAAACCCTTTGACATTGGACCAAGAGCTTCTGCTCAGTTTTCCGTCAGCCCATGAGATGATCAAAGCACAGGGCAGGAACCCTGTCTCAGTCTTCTGTAGATGAGCCTCCCACCCCCTCCCAAGGCCAGTGCTCAGAATGGCAAAGCAGAATGCAACATGATTTGGTTGTCCGTCAGCTGGCTTGTGTTTCTGTTGTCAACTGTCCCTTGAAGAACTACCTTCATTGTATTCATCAGTGTAACATATTGTGATGAATAAGAATTTTAATAGGAGCCCAGCCAGAGTAGCTCATTGGTTGAGTGTCATCTTATGCACTGAAAGGTTGCTGGTTTGATTCCCAGTCAGGGTACATACCCGGGATGTGGGTTCTATCCCTGGTCGGGACACGTATGGAAGGCAACCTATTGATGTTTCTCTCTCTCTCTCTCTCTCTCTCTCTCTCTCTCTCTCTCTCTCTCTCTCTCTCTCTCTCCCTCTCTCTAAGTATGTCCTTGGATAAAGATTAAAAAAAGAATTTCAATTTTTAAGGAGGATAAATTCCCAACCTATAAGCATGTAACTGGTCTCTCTTTAGGTTTTCTTTAATGTATCCTATAAGTTGCTGCCAGATACATCTTCCTGAAAAATCATTTTCCCATGCTATATAATTTACTTGCAAAAGAGTTATCAAAGTCTCCACTCCTTAAAGTTCATAACTAGTTTCAACTTTTATTTCCAGCTTGAACACCTGCTAACTCCCTTGAATAAACTTTCCACTACACATAATTCTGCTTTTCTTTCTGTCTCCTGAATAATTCTTGCATTTTCCCTTACAACGTGTAGCCTAACTTGAAATACTAGTAATAGCCAGTATTTATTGCCCACTTATTGTGTTCCAAGCTCTATTCTAAGTGTTACATTTCACAATAACCCTATGATATAGGTATTATTATTTCCATCAGGAGCTCGAGGTACAGAAGGATCAGGTCACATAGCTGGAGGTGAAGGAAGGATGCAAGTCAAGCAGGATGATGGCAGATGGCACGCTCCACCCTTCACTCTTCCTCCACCCCCTGCATGGCCAGTTCCCATTCATGCCCCAACTCAAGCCCTGCCTTCTACATAAAGCCTTCCTTTCTTCACTATCTAATTGGAAGCAATTTGGAACTCTGAGAATCTTTGTAAACCTTAATATTCACTTGGAACTTAATCAGCCAGTACTTTGAGTCAACTCTTATTGGACTATTAAGTCTTTTCCTGTCCTTAATTTAATCAATTATTTTTTTTCTCATCTCTCTTACTAGTTTGAAGTTGCTTAGACGTACATTTCTGTGTATTGCCCACATTGCCTGGCACATAAAATGTGTCCAACAAGTATTTGTTGATTTGATTTGCATCTGTTGGCGTGTTTATCGTTAGCAATAGAACTATAAGCAGGAAGTTGATTGATAGATGCACTAAACAGTGTCCTCTATTTAGGACAGCAACACCTGGTTATTTTTAACTGGCATGCTTACACAGTTGAGCCATGCTTTACCTAGGAATTTATGCTACTGACTAATGGGTGGCACATTGGTTCCAATGAGCTGTTTGTACAGGTCGGTAGCTAGGATTGCTGTCTGTCTCTACAGGGTACTGACAAGCTGGCAGCACTGAATGTAGATGACTCTGAATGCAGACACACTTTGAATGAGTTCTACTCAGGATGTGCCACCAGCATCTGGCCTGAGATTAAGGACACTCTGTAATGACCTTGATAACCAGGATCCCCTCTCCTCTGAGTCAGAGTCCTAACCTGTGTCACAGGATGGACAAATGCCCAGCATCTCTGCCTCAGGGCGATGACATGATATGACCTGGGATCATCTTCCCCTTTCAATTTTCAAAATGTCCTCTTCTGTCTGAAGCGATGTTCCACAGCTTAGTAAATGGGTATATGTGGTGTACCAATGAAAAATCTTTGTCCTGGGCTGCTACAACTGAGAATGTAAAAGTAGCCAGGGGAACTCTGATCTTGCTCAGATTTTTACGATTACAAAAAAAAAAAAAAAAAAGACTTAATAGTTGTTTCCTTTTCTACTTTAAAGATGGCTTTAAAAAGATAAGTATAAGCTAAATTTACAGGGTTTGCAAGTCAGAAAGACCCATTAAGGAAGTACACAAAGGCCATGTGAGATGCTGCTGTGGATATTTGCATCCACAACAGGGAAGTGACCTTGAGTCTTGGGTCAATAATCTCCCTTAGAGGTGGTATATAAGGGCTCCCCCCAGCACAGGGGGCATCAAACCTTTCTAACCTCCTAAATCTCCCTGCTCACCTTCTCCTGAGTCCTCTCTACTGACACCATGGGGTGCTGTGGTTGTGGTGGCTGTGGCGGCTGTGGCGGCTGTGGCGGCTATGGCGGTGGCTGTGGTGGTTGTGGTGGTGGTTGTGGTGGTGGTTGTGGTGGTGGCTGTGGTGGCTGCACCACCTGCAGATGCTACCGGGTCGGCTGCTGCTCCAGCTGCTGCCCCTGCTGCCGTGGCTGCTGTGGGGGCTGCTGCAGTGTCCCCGTGGTCTGCTGCTGCCGTCGCTCCTGTGGCTGTGGCTCCTGTGGCTGTGGCTCCTGTGGCTGTGGCTCCTGTGGCTGTGGCTGTGGGAAGGGCTGTTGTCAGCAGAAGTGCTGCCAGTGTAAGTGCTGCTGCCAGAAGCAATGCTGCTGCTAGGCGGCCGGCCAAGCCTCTGTCCCCGGGCAGCAGAGGCCTTTCCTCCACCCTGTCCACCTGCCCTACCTGCTATCACCTGGCATTCTGGGACTTAGCTCTTGGCCTGTGACTTTGGTCCTGAATGTGGGTTCCTATCTTTTCTGCTTTCTGTGTTTTTAATGTTCCTACCCCAAAAGTTTCCAGTCAACTAGTTTAGAGCCAAAACAAAGACAGGACTATGGCCTTGTTCCTAAAGAAAAGCTAACCTCACTGAGCTTAATCCAATAGGGTCACGATTCCCAATATTCTCTACCTGTGTCTGATTATTTCCTTTCATTTATATGTTTTTCTCTCTGCCCCCTTTCCCACTTGTATTCTTATTTGTCAACAGCTGTTCTTTACATTTCCAAATAAAGTAAAATAATCATTAAAAGTTTCCCTTTGCCTTTATTTTTGTTTGACCATATCCTACCTCCTGGGAAATCTTAATCTCCCTTAAAAGGCCTTGGTGATGGGTAGCAATAGTGAGCAAGGTCCATGTGGATACTTTTCCTGTCCCTGCACCCCAGTTACCCACATAAACAGAACACCTAAAGTATGACTTTTATCTACAGTTTGGATTCTATTTTGAGGCAAGAGTTCCATTTACAGATAGACAAATTCCCCTAATTTATTAAAAATCTCAGAAGGGCCCTAGCAAGTATGGTTCAGAGGATAGAGTGTCGGCCTGCAAACTGAAGGGTCCAGGGTTCGAATCCAGTCAAGGGCACATGCCTTGGTTGCAGACTCAATCCCTCCGAGTAGGGGCTGGGCAGGAGACAGCCAGTCAATGATTCTCCCTCATCATTGATGTTTCTATCTCTCTCTCCTTCTCCCTTCTTCTCTGAAATCAATAAAAATATATTTTAAAAAAAAGAAAAAGAAAAAAAGAATCTCAGAAGGAAGAGGGTGGGGGGCAGGAGGAGATTAACCAAAGATCTTATATGCATATATGCATTGCCTATGGGCATAAACAATAGTGTGGTGAAGGCCTGGGGCAGGGCTGGAACTGGATGGAGAGGGGCAATGGGGGGAAAAAAGGGGATGTCTCAACAATAAAGATTAAAAATAAGTAAATAAAAGACAACCCTAAAAAAAATCATGTTTTATTCACAAAGAACCCATTTAAACACATTTTCAGAAACACCCCTACTACCAAGATAAGGATGACTACATTGATTTTTGATTTCCATCCACTGGGGCCATTTCTTCTTTGCTCAGAGGGCAGAGTTCCACCTCTGCAGTGCAGCCTTTTATTTTTCCCTCTAAATCCAGCCAGCAGTGCCCCTTAGAGCTTTGGTGTTGCTAGTTTAGCTTTTGCATCAGGCTGTGCTAAATGAGTCATCAGCAATGGACATGGAATTTACCAGCCTCAGGCTTCACTGTTTCTTTCCAAGTGAATTGCTGTTTGCTTTTCTGTCTGAATTCATTTAACCTTGAGTGGGATTGGTAAGGTTTAGGATTTCCCTCAAATTCATTTCAGATCTTACTCAATAACTTAAACCATGTTTTCATTTATTTCTTCCCAAGCCTAGAGGGACCTTGAGCAGTCCTTACCTAATTTGTGTCTTTTTGTCAGACTGTGATTGTCCATTCCTGATAGGAAAACCATTAGATGGGTAAGATCTATTTATTTTATACCTAGAAAGGAAACTCGACTTCAGTTAATCCTCAACAACTATCATTCACTTTGAAGATGCAAATTGAAATACAAATAGTATTTGATAATTGAGACCATGAGTAGTATTTAGGACATAAATATTTTATTTATTATTTATTTATTTATTTATTTATATATTTATTTTTATTTAAATAAATCTTTATTCAGATTATTACAATTATTTCTCCTTTTCCCCCCCATAGCTCCTCTCCACCCATTTCCCACCCCACCTTCTGCCCTTACCTCCCCCCCACTGTCCTCATCCATAGGTGTATGATTTTTGTCCATTCTCTTCATGAACCCCCCATACCCCTTTCCCCCTGAGAATTATCAGTCCACTCCCTTTCTATGCCCCTGATTCTATTATATTCACCAGATTATTCTGTCCCTCAGGTTTTTAATTCACTTGATTTTTAGGTTCGCTTGTTGATAGATATGTATTTGTTGTTCATAATTTTTCTCTTTACTTTTTTCTTCTTCCTCTTCTTTAAGAATACCTTTCAGCATTTCATATAATACTGGTTTGGTGGTGATGAACTCCTTCAGCTTTTTCTTATCTGTGAAGCTCTTTATCTGCCCTTCAATTGTGAATGATATCTTTGCTGGGTAGAGTAATCTTGGTTGTAGGTTCTTGCTATTCATCACATTGAAAATTTCTTGCCACTCCTGTCTGGCCTGCATAGTTTCTGTTGAGAAGTCAGCTGACAGTCGTATGGGTGCTCCCTTGTAGGTAATTAACTGTTTTTCTCTTGCTGCTTTTAAGATTCTCTCTTTGTCTTTTGCTCTTGGCATTTTAATTATGATGTGTCTTGGTGTGGTCCTCTTTGGATTCCTTTTGTTTGGGGTTCTGTGGGCTTCCTGGACTTGTAAGTCTATTTCTTTCACCAGGTGGGGGAAGTTTTCGGTCATTATTTCTTCAAATAGGTTTTCAGTATCTTGCTCTCTCTCTTCTTTTGGCACCCCCATAATTCTGATGTTGGTACGCTTGAAGTTGTCCCAGAGTCTTCTTACATTATCTTCAACTTTTTGGATTTTTTTTTTTGCTTTTTGCTTTTTCGGTTGAGTGTTTTTTGCTTCTTTGTATTTCAATTCTTTGACTTGATTCTTGTGTTCCTCTATTCTTTTTCTGGGTCTCTGTATAATATTTTTTATTTCAGTCAGTGTATGTTTAATTTCTAGTTGGTCCTTTTTCATATCTTCGAGGGTCTCGTTATATTTATCGGCCTTTTCTAGGATATTCTTAAAAAGTCTTATAACCGTGGTTTTGAATTCTATATCCAGTCGTTTGTTTTCCTCCATTTCTTTCGTTTGTGATCTGATTCTTTGACCCTGCATTTTTACTGATTCCCTGAGTTGGTAAGGTAGATATTTGTGCTAGGTTTCCAATATGGCCCAGTGTGTCTGCTTCCCCAGTTAACCTGAGGTGGACACTCTTGGTGCACCCCTTTGTGGACTGTGTGTACAGCCTTGTTGTAATTAAGTCTTTATTGTTGTTGGTATCACTGGGAAGAATTGACCTCCGGGCCAGTTGGCTGTAAGGATCAGCTGTGTCTATGCTGGGAGAAGTTCGGTGCTGGAGACAGCCTTATAGGATTAGACTTGCCAAATTGCAATAGCCTCTGTGCTCAGCTTGGATGGGGTGGAGTCTCAGTCTTGGCTTCCTGTCAGCCTTGCCCTTGCGCGCATGTGCGCTTTCAGTCCTCCGCCTTCCCCAGCTCGAGTCTCCGCCTGAGAGTCCAGACTCCCCCCACAAGAGCGTGGGTCCCCAGGGGCTCGCCTGGAACTGGGGTTCACTGCAGTCAGAACTGGGGCTCAGTGCCATCAGGAGCCTCTGACTCCCTTCCACTAGGGAAAGCCTGTGGCAACCTCCGCAGCCTTTGTGCGCACTGGCACGCGCGCGCGCTTTCAGTCCTCCGCCTTCCCCGGCTCCCGAGTCTCTGTCCGAGAGTCCAGACTCCCCCCACAAGAGCGTGGGTCCCCAGGGGCTCGCCTGGAACTGGGGTTCACTGCAGTCAGAACTGGGGCTCAGTGCAGTCAGGATTCTCTGACTCCCTTCCACTAGGGAAAGCCTGTGGCAACCTCCGCAGCCTTTGTGCGCACTGGCCCGCGTGCGCCTTCAGACTTCTGCCTTTCCCAGCTTGAGTCTCCTCCCGAGAGTCCAGACTCCCCCCGTAAGAGCGTGGGTCCACAGGGGTTCGCCCAGAGCTGGGGTTCAGTGCAGTCAGAACTGGGGTTCAGTGCGGTCGGAGGCTTCCTTCCCCCTTCCGCCAGAGAAAGTCAGCCAGGCTCTCAGCCGCCCTTCCTCTCTGCACGCACAAAGCCCCTTTGCTGTACCTCCAATTCTCTGTGAGCTTTTCTCTTTCCTTCAAGTTGTAGAATTTTCACTCAGCCAGCTTTCCTGTGGTTCTGGATGGTGTCCGTACTGTCTTTTAGTTGTAGTTTTGAAATTGTTGTGTGAGGCAGCAGTTTAGGTGTTTACCTATGCCGCCATCTTGGTTTCTTCTCTGTATGTGTATTGTTCAGGACATAAATATTTTAGAAGATTCTTTACTTTGTGTTGACACATGTTCACATTGAGAAATGCCTAGACATAAAGGCAGGCCTTTGGGCAGAGTGGGCTGTGCTCAGGTCATTATGATCCAAGGCTGAATGTGAAACCTGCCATGCGTGTTTCCATCAGAGGTGAGAAGATAGTTCTTGCAAACATTCAGAATGATGTCATGGAACTGAATCTTGTGGCTCCTTGTTCCCTGTAGACTTTTCAGAGTATGTTCTCTCCATCACATTTGGTTTATTTTGGACTAGAGGCAGAGAGTGGTGGAGGTGCTGTCACAGCAAAATGAAGGCCAGCCATCCCTGTCTCTACAGTAAGTTGCCGCATACCTTCATCACAAGAAGCCAGTTTTCAGAGGGACTAATTCCTGAAAAGGTAACATGGTCACAATTAAAAATATGTATCTGTAACTCAACTGAGCTCAGCAAATCTTTTTCATTTTCAATCTACTATTGTTCTCGCTTTGTTTTCAAATCCTTATAGGTCCTGCCTATAAATTTCCCACAGTAAGGGATATGGACCATGTTTAGGCCAATTACTCGGATAACCGAAATTAAGACCCAAATTTGAAATCAAATTATAGAGAGGAACCTACAACCATTCACCAACTGACATGAGATGTAGGATGTGTGCACAGAGGTGTTCTTCCCGTATTCTTCAGTCCCCATCACCCTACCCCCACCCCCCATGCATATTTCCTGTCTGATTTCCTTGTGAATTTCATGATAGCTTCATGTGGTGGGAATTGTGTGGACTATGCTCTGGCGGAGGAAGAGAGAGCTGAATGTGTTAGGGAAAGCCAGAAACCACACTGAATCCATGTGCACATTTCTTTCATTTAAACATCATGGATGATTCATCACATGGGTTCACTTTAGCCACAGCATCCCTTTAGGCCCACAGCTCAGCACACACACAAACATGTGTATCATTGACACCCATCACACATGACCAAAAGAGTGTGTTAGTCTGCCAAGGCTGCCATAACAAAGTAACACAGACTGGGTGGCTTGAACAAGAGGATTTTATTTTCTCACAGTTCCAGAGACTGAAAGTCTAAGATCAAGGTGTTGGTCAGTTTGGTTTCTTCTGCAGCCTCTCTCCTTGGTGTGTAGATGGCCGTCTTCTCTCTGTACATGTCTGTATCCTATTTCCTCTTCTTATAAGAACACCAGTCCCAGAGATCAACCAAAGGACTTGTATGCATGCATATAAGCCTAACCAATGGACACAGACACCAGGGGGGTGAGGGCATGAGTGGGGGTGGGGGGTAAATAGGGGAATAAAGATACATATGTAATACCTTAATCAATTAGGAAAAAAAACAAAAACAAACAAAAAAAAAAACAACAAAAAAAATCCCCACCAGTCCCATTTGTTTAGGGCCCAACTTAATGACCTCCTTTTAACTTAGTTATCTCTTTAGCCCAGCTGGCATGGCTCAGTGTTTGAGTGTTGACCTATGAACCAGGAGGTCACGGTTAAATTCCCAGTTCAGGGCACATGCCTGGGTTGTGGCGTGATTCTTGGTGTGGGGCGTGCAGGAGGCAGCTGATCAATAATTCTCTCTCATCATTGATGTTTCTATATCTCTCCCTTTGTCTCTGAAATCAATAAAAATATATTTAAAAAAATTCTATCTCCAAGTATGGTCACATTCTGAGGTTATGGGAGTTGAAACTTCAACATATGGATTTTATAACAAAAGAGTAACAAAACTTAGAGATGTCATATGCTTTGTCTTTCATTTATGTGATTTTGCTAGTGACCTATGCTCAATATAATATGCCCTTGGTTTTTCTTCCCCCGTAGCCATTATGGATTTATATTTATCTTCTTTCCATATCAAGCTGTCACTTATTTCACTGTAGGAATTCTGTCTTGGTGGCCCCCAAACGACCCAGCATGACGCCTGGCAAATAAATGTTCAGCAAGTGTCACTGGTTCACCATGATCCCTGGGTCCTTCTCTCATAAATCAGTGTAAACACTGTGGTATGACCCCTCAGTGAATCCTGACAACTCCACGCCTTCTAGTTACAGTGACTGAAAACAAACTCAGGTTCTAGTGAGTGGGGCAGGGGCAGCAAGGGCCTCCGAAGCTTTACTTCTTTGCTGGGAGGGGCCGCATGTCCCAGAACGGTGCCAATAAACCTGACTTTGTGGGAAAGCTGTCTCAGAATCCTCAGTGAGGAAAAGCTGGGTAAGATAGATGTATAAAGGCATCATTCCTGGTCCCTTTCTCCTGGCTGAGAACAGCCATGTGAGAAGATGTGGTCCTAAGGGTGGAGTCTGGGGAGGAAGGATGAGTCAGAGGGTGGGACCCTGGGATAAATCCTAGAGACTGAGAGTAATGAAGGGGTTCTGGGTGGCCAGAGGGAACTGAGGCTTGGGACTTTTGAAGGCGAAAAAAAAAATAGAAACAGAGCCAGGTGGGTACCCAAACTACCTTGTCAACGTAGAATTTGAGGAGGCTCATCTCATACCCCCTCCTCAAACCCAATCTTCTAAATTCCACAGGGAATGACCCCTTTGGGAGTTTTATATGACCTGGTTATTCATGTTTCCTTTGCTTATTTCATGCTATTTGGTCAGTTCTACCTGTTTAAGCATCCATCTTTGTCAGGTTCTGCTTGGGATGGCAAGGAAGCAGCCCACTGTGGGGTTGGCGTAAGAATGTCCTTCTCCTGGGAGACACTCCCAAGGGGCTTGGCTGCCTTTGACCTCAGGCCCATCTGCCTGACCCAACAGGCATCCCCCTGACCCTTTTCCCTCTCATTTTGCTCTAAACCAACCATGATTGATCAAGAATCCAGAGTCTACAGAGAAAAGGGCCAGGGGTCATGACAGGAAATTAACAGAAGGGGCGTCTGGGGACAGGTTTTATTGTGTATGTGGCTCTTCAGAGAAGGCTGAGGGGGTGGTATGGAAGTGGCTCATAATATGATTATTTTGAATCTAATGTTCATCTTCTCATGTTACAACTGAAAGCTGATTTTGTAGTTTGACGTGGCTGGTAGATGTCCATGATGCCTGCCCTGGTTGGAGCCGACTTCATCATTGGGTTCCGGGACAGCTGAGTTGGAGGATATGGGTGCTTAGGGAGGGGTGGTGGCCGAATGGAAAGCACACATGAGCTATAGTGCTAATGGTCAAAGAAATGTGATGAGATGCAAGCCTCCATTTATGTTGTGTTTTGGAGTGATTCTCAGCAATGAGTCATGTCAATCAAAATCAACACGCAGTAGAAGAGGACACTGGAAGCAGACAAAAGTGACCATCACAAACGATGATCCTCAAATGTGGCAAGTTCCCCAGTGGCCCTATGACCCCGCAGGGTCATGCACATGGTCATGTACCCAGGCTTCGGTTGCTAAGGCTCTATCGAGGGAGAGGTGTGGGGAGAGCTTAATTTATGACATTGAGGTGCTAAGATTGGGGATGTGCCTCTAAATCCTTTGATTCTTGATAAACCCACAACAGATTAGCCATTCATAAACCATCTACATCTATTGCAAATAATTTATCTAGTTTTTGATTCATTGATTGCTTTACACATATAATGTCTGCCTCATCTGATGGAATCTACACATATTTTCCCCCATGAGCGGGCAGTGTTAGCACTGGACAGAGAAGAAGAAATGGCTCTTTGAGGCTGATTTAATATAATTTATTAACAAGGAAGTTGTTTTGCATACACGGAGATGACAATGCAGTGGTAAGAACAGGAGATAAATAAAGAAGCATTTCAAGAAGGTAGAACATTAACTATCTTGTCTCTGTTTTGGAGAGGACATGATTGCAATGGTGATTGACAGGGAAGACTGTACAATTATTACTTTGGTTGGTGGTTATTAAATGTGGGCATGATCACAGAAACTACAGAAATGTGAGGTTCCTGTGGTTGGTCATAAGGCCCAGGTCAAGGTTGTGACTTGCAGGTCAGAGAAGAACAGGCAGGAAGGGAGGAGGAAGTCTTACCTGCAGCACCTCTCCAGAGGCCGGCTGGCCCCGTCTAGCAGCAGCATTGCTTCTGGCAGCAGCACTTCTGGCAGCAGCACTTACACTGGCAGCACTTCTGCTGACAACAGCCCTTCCCACAGCCACAGCCACAGGAGCCACAGCCACAGGAGCCACAGCCACAGGAGCCACAGCCACAGGAGCGACGGCAGCAGCAGACCACGGGGACGCTGCAGCAGCCCCCACAGCAGCCACGGCAGCAGGGGCAGCAGCTGGAGCAGCAGCCGACCCGGTAGCATCTGCAGGTGGTGCAGCCACCACAGCCACCACCACAACCACAGCTACCACAGCCACCACCACAGCCACCACAGCCGCCGCCACAGCCACCACAGCCGCAGCCACCACCACAGCCACCACAGCCACAGCACCCCATGGTGTCAGTAGAGAGGATTCAGGGGAGGTGAGGAGTGATAGTCAGGAGGTGAGGGAGGATGATGCCCCTTCTGCTGGGGGAGCCCTTATATACCACCTCTGGGAGTGGGAGAGGGAGGACACATGACCACTTCCTTGTTGCTATCTGCCTCCATTTACATGGAAGAATCCATCATCTCTTATTTACTTCCCTTTTAGATATCTTCCCACATTTTCAGTTTTGTTCATTTTTTAAATATTATGTTTTAATGTGAGTAAAAAAAGGCCTAAGAGTTCCAGGGAAGCATTCTGGGAACCAGGCTTTCAGCAGGAATGGGCAGACTTCTCTGTGCATCCATGATTCTCAGGGGACATGCACCGTGTGTGTGACCTGTGGGCGGGGCTTACATCCTCAGGCAGCCTCTGGGCCAGGTGATCTGTGGGCTTTGAGAGGGATTGAAGGGGGGCGGGGGCGGGGAGGGTGGGCACAGGGAAGGTTAAGGCACCGTCCCAGACCTGAAAGAGCTTGCAATAGAAAGTATAATCGGGAGCTGGGGATGCGAAAAGGGTAACATATTCAAAGGCCGCTGCCAAGGCCAGATGCCATCACTGGATTTGCTGACCAGTGGAAATGTTTAGTTTTTACCTCTTCATTTGGAGCATACCATTGTGACTGGTCTTCTCACACTTGGGCCGGAATGATTGTTTTAAAAACGGAAATAAATCCTCTCACGCAATTACACCAACGATGTAATGGTTGGTGTGTTTTGCTTTGGATGGGAACTACTTCTTGTCCTTGATTATATGATATCAATGGATGTCTGAGAGCAACAGCCCTGTGCTAAGTAGCATGACCTTGGCAGCTCTGGAGCAGGTGGGTCCCTTAGGGAGTGCAGGTGGAGAGACCAGAGACACAGGAGGCCTGACAGGGGAGAGGAGTTTGCACCTGTACGGAGGAGGGTGTCCAGGTGGAATGTGAGGGATGGTGACTAATACTAATGCTAAAAATACATAAGGCAAGAACATGAGAGTGAGAGTGGGCTCTTCATCGCGCATGCTGCTGTCGGAGCATCTGGGGCCATCACTGAGGGTGCTGGGACCTGGATGTGGGCACGGTGGCTCTCAGATTCCCCAGCTTCATTCTGTAACAGGTTTGCTGCTCAGAGTCTATTTTTCCCCATCTGGTAGGATTGTTCTTCGGGAGTTTGAGTGCGAGGAAATACTGTAACGTGATTTCAACCGAATGTATGGAGAGAAAACCAGTGAGATGTGGAAAGGAGCCCATAGCAACTGGATGCCTTCTTACTGCCAAATCTCAAAGATTCAACTGTGTTTCCGTGAAATTGAAGATCCCTACAACATGTTAGCATCTTGTTTGCTTCTAACATGACCTTAAAAAGAAAAGCTGAAATGAGCAATTGTCAAATATAGTTCAGAAGAATGTAAACAGGCATAATCCTAGATACCCTATTTAGAAACTGTAGTAACAATAACGAGGAAGTGACCACTGGTCATGCGCTCTGGATCACTCCCTCTCCATCCCCAGAGGTGGTATATAAGGGCTCACCAGGAGAAGGGGCATCACACCTTTCTAACCTCCTGAATCTCCCTGCTCACCTTCTCCTGAGTCCTTTCTACTAACACCATGGGGTGCTGTGGTTGTGGTGGCTGTGGCGGCTGTGGCGGCTGTGGCGGCTGTGGTGGTGGCTGTGGTGGTTGTGGTGGTGGTTGTGGTGGTGGCTGTGGTGGCTGCACCACCTGCAGATGCTACCGGGTCGGCTGCTGCTCCAGCTGCTGCCCCTGCTGCCGTGGCTGCTGTGGGGGCTGCTGCAGCGTCCCCGTGGTCTGCTGCTGCCGTCGCTCCTGTGGCTGCGGCTCCTGTGGCTGCGGCTCCTGTGGCTGTGGCTCCTGTGGCTGTGGCTGTGGGAAGGGCTGTTGTCAGCAGAAGTGCTGCCAGTGTAAGTGCTGCTGCCAGAAGCAATGCTGCTGCTAGGCGGCCGGCCAAGCCTCTGTCCCCGGGCAGCAGAGGCCTTTCCTCCACCCTGTCCACCTGCCCTACCTGCTATCACCTGGCATTCTGGGACTTAGCTCTTGGCCTGTGACTTTGGTCCTGAATGTGGGTTCCTATCTTTTCTGCTTTCTGTGTTTTTAATGTTCCTACCCAAAAAGTTTCCATTCAACTAGTTTAGAGCCAAAACAAAGACAGGACTATGGCCTTGTTCCTAAAGAAAAGCTAACCTCACTGAGCTTAATCCAACAGGGTCTCGATTCCCAATATTCTCTACCTGTGTCTGATTATTTCCTCCCATTTATATGTTTTTCTCTCTGCCCCCTTTCCCACTTGTATTCTTATTTGTCAACAGCTGTTCTTTACATTTCCAAATAAAGTAAAATAATCATTAAAAGTTTCCCTTTGCCTTTATTTTTGTTTGACCATATCCTACCTCCTGGAAAATCCTAATCTCCCTTAAAAGGCCTTGGTGATGGGTAGTAATAGTGAGCAAGGTCCATGTGGATACTTTTCCTGTCCCTGCACCCCAGTTACCCACACAAACAGAACACCTAAAGTGTGACTTTTATCTACAGTTTGGATTCTATTTTGAGGCAAGAGTTCCATTTACAGATAGACAAATTCCCCTAATTTATTAAAAATCTCAGAAGGGCCCTAGCAAGTATGGTTCAGAGGATAGAGTGTCGGCCTGCAAACTGAAGGGTCCAGGGTTCGAATCCAGTCAAGGGCACATGCCTTGGTTGCGGACTCAATCCCTCCAAGTAGGGGCTGGGCAGGAGACAGCCAATCAATGATTCTCCCTCATCATTGATGTTTCTATCTCTCTCTCCTTCTCCCTTCTTCTCTGAAATCAATAAAAATATATTTAAAAAAAAAAAGGAAAAGAAAAAATCTCAGAAGGAAGAGGGTGGGGGGCAGGAGGAGATTAACCAAAGATCTTATATGCATATATGCATTGCCTATGGGCATAAATAATAGTGTGGTGAAGGCCTGGGGCAGGGCTGGAACTGGATGGAGAGGGGCAATGGGGGGAAAAAGGGGGATGTCTCAACAATAAAGATTAAAAATAAGTAAATAAAAGACAACCCTAAAAAAAATCATGTTTTATTCACAAAGAACCCATTTAAACACATTTTCAGAAACACCCCTACTACCAAGATAAGGATGACTACATTGATTTTTGATTTCCATCCACTGGGGCCATTTCTTCTTTGCTCAGAGGGCAGAGTTCCACCTCTGCAGTGCAGCCTTTTATTTTTCCCTCTAAATCCAGCCAGCAGTTCCCCTTAGAGCTTTGGTGTTGCTAGTTTAGCTTTTGCATCAGGCTGTGCTAAATGAGTCATCAGCAATGGACATGGAATTTACCAGCCTCAGGCTTCACTGTTTCTTTCCAAGTGAATTGCTGTTTGCTTTTCTGTCTGAATTCATTTAACCTTGAGTGGGATTGGTAAGGTTTAGGATTTCCCTCAAATTCATTTCAGATCTTACTCAATAACTTAAACCATGTTTTCATTTATTTCTTCCCAAGCCTAGAGGGACCTTGAGCAGTCCTTACCTAATTTGTGTCTTTTTGTCAGACTGTGATTGTCCATTCCTGATAGGAAAACCATTAGATGGGTAAGATCTATTTATTTTATACCTAGAAAGGAAACTCGACTTCAGTTAATCCTCAACAACTATCATTCACTTTGAAGATGCAAATTGAAATACAAATAGTATTTGATAATTGAGACCATGAGTAGTATTTAGGACATAAATATTTTATTTATTATTTATTTATTTATTTATTTATTTATTTTTATTTAAATAAATCTTTATTCAGATTATTACAATTATTTCTCCTTTTTCCCCCCATAGCTCCTCTCCACCCATTTCCCACCCCACCTTCTGCCCTTACCTCCCCCCCACTGTCCTCATCCATAGGTGTATGATTTTTGTCCAGTCTCTTCATGAACCCCCCATACCCCTTTCCCCCTGAGAATTATCAGTCCACTCCCTTTCTATGCCCCTGATTCTATTATATTCACCAGATTATTCTGTCCCTCAGGTTTTTAATTCACTTGATTTTTAGGTTCGCTTGTTGATAGATATGTATTTGTTGTTCATAATTTTTCTCTTTACTTTTTTCTTCTTCCTCTTCTTTAAGAATACCTTTCAGCATTTCATATAATACTGGTTTGGTGGTGATGAACTCCTTCAGCTTTTTCTTATCTGTGAAGCTCTTTATCTGCCCTTCAATTGTGAATGATATCTTTGCTGGGTAGAGTAATCTTGGTTGTAGGTTCTTGCTATTCATCACATTGAAAATTTCTTGCCACTCCCGTCTGGCCTGCATAGTTTCTGTTGAGAAGTCAGCTGACAGTCGTATGGGTGCTCCCTTGTAGGTAATTAACTGTTTTTCTCTTGCTGCTTTTAAGATTCTCTCTTTGTCTTTTGCTCTTGGCATTTTAATTATGATGTGTCTTGGTGTGGTCCTCTTTGGATTCCTTTTGTTTGGGGTTCTGTGGGCTTCCTGGACTTGTAAGTCTATTTCTTTCACCAGGTGGGGGAAGTTTTCGGTCATTATTTCTTCAAATAGGTTTTCAGTATCTTGCTCTCTCTCTTCTTTTGGCACCCCCATAATTCTGATGTTGGTACGCTTGAAGTTGTCCCAGAGTCTTCTTACATTATCTTCAACTTTTTGGATTTTTTTTTTTGCTTTTTGCTTTTTCGGTTGAGTGTTTTTGCTTCTTTGTATTTCAATTCTTTGACTTGATTCTTGTGTTCCTCTATTCTGTTTCTGGGTCTCTGTATAATATTTTTTATTTCAGTCAGTGTATGTTTAATTTCTAGTTGGTCCTTTTTCATATCTTCGAGGGTCTCGTTATATTTATCGGCCTTTTCTAGGATATTCTTAAAAAGTCTTATAACCGTGGTTTTGAATTCTATATCCAGTCATTTGTTTTCCTCCATTTCTTTCGTTTGTGATCTGATTCTTTGACCCTGCATTTTTACTGATTCCCTGAGTTGGTAAGGTAGATATTTGTGCTAGGTTTCCAATATGGCCCAGTGGGTCTGCTTCCCCAGTTAACCTGAGGTGGACACTCTTGGTGCACCCCTTTGTGGACTGTGTGTACAGCCTTGTTGTAATTAAGTCTTTATTGTTGTTGGTATCACTGGGAAGAATTGACCTCCGGGCCAGTTGGCTGTAAGGATCAGCTGTGTCTATGCTGGGAGAAGTTCGGTGCTGGAGACAGCCTTATAGGATTAGACTTGCCAAATTGCAATAGCCTCTGTGCTCAGCTTGGATGGGGTGGAGTCTCAGTCTTGGCTTCCTGTCAGCCTTGCCCTTGCGCGCATGTGCGCTTTCAGTCCTCCGCCTTCCCCAGCTCGAGTCTCCGCCTGAGAGTCCAGACTCCCCCCACAAGAGCGTGGGTCCCCAGGGGCTCGCCTGGAACTGGGGTTCACTGCAGTCAGAACTGGGGCTCAGTGCCATCAGGAGCCTCTGACTCCCTTCCACTAGGGAAAGCCTGTGGCAACCTCCGCAGCCTTTGTGCGCACTGGCACGCGCGCGCGCTTTCAGTCCTCCGCCTTCCCCGGCTCCCGAGTCTCTGTCCGAGAGTCCAGCCTCCCCCCACAAGAGCGTGGGTCCCCAGGGGCTCGCCTGGAACTGGGGTTCACTGCAGTCAGAACTGGGGCTCAGTGCAGTCAGGATTCTCTGACTCCCTTCCACTAGGGAAAGCCTGTGGCAACCTCCGCAGCCTTTGTGCGCACTGGCCCGCGTGCGCCTTCAGACTTCTGCCTTTCCCAGCTTGAGTCTCCTCCCGAGAGTCCAGACTCCCCCCGTAAGAGCGTGGGTCCACAGGGGTTCGCCCAGAGCTGGGGTTCAGTGCAGTCAGAACTGGGGTTCAGTGCGGTCGGAGGCTTCCTTCCCCCTTCCGCCAGAGAAAGTCAGCCAGGCTCTCAGCCGCCCTTCCTCTCTGCACGCACAAAGCCCCTTTGCTGTACCTCCAATTCTCTGTGAGCTTTTCTCTTTCCTTCAAGTTGTAGAATTTTCACTCAGCCAGCTTTCCTGTGGTTCTGGATGGTGTCCGTACTGTCTTTTAGTTGTAGTTTTGAAATTGTTGTGTGAGGCAGCAGTTTAGGTGTTTACCTATGCCGCCATCTTGGTTTCTTCTCTGTATGTGTATTGTTCAGGACATAAATATTTTAGAAGATTCTTTACTTTGTGTTGACACATGTTCACATTGAGAAATGCCTAGACATAAAGGCAGGCCTTTGGGCAGAGTGGGCTGTGCTCAGGTCATTATGATCCAAGGCTGAATGTGAAACCTGCCATGCGTGTTTCCATCAGAGGTGAGAAGATAGTTCTTGCAAACATTCAGAATGATGTCATGGAACTGAATCTTGTGGCTCCTTGTTCCCTGTAGACTTTTCAGAGTATGTTCTCTCCATCACATTTGGTTTATTTTGGACTAGAGGCAGAGAGTGGTGGAGGTGCTGTCACAGCAAAATGAAGGCCAGCCATCCCTGTCTCTACAGTAAGTTGCCGCATACCTTCATCACAAGAAGCCAGTTTTCAGAGGGACTAATTCCTGAAAAGGTAACATGGTCACAATTAAAAATATGTATCTGTAACTCAACTGAGCTCAGCAAATCTTTTTCATTTTCAATCTACTATTGTTCTCGCTTTGTTTTCAAATCCTTATAGGTCCTGCCTATAAATTTCCCACAGTAAGGGATATGGACCATGTTTAGGCCAATTACTCGGATAACCGAAATTAAGACCCAAATTTGAAATCAAATTATAGAGAGGAACCTACAACCATTCACCAACTGACATGAGATGTAGGATGTGTGCACAGAGGTGTTCTTCCCGTATTCTTCAGTCCCCATCACCCTACCCCCACCCCCCATGCATATTTCCTGTCTGATTTCCTTGTGAATTTCATGATAGCTTCATGTGGTGGGAATTGTGTGGACTATGCTCTGGCGGAGGAAGAGAGAGCTGAATGTGTTAGGGAAAGCCAGAAACCACACTGAATCCATGTGCACATTTCTTTCATTTAAACATCATGGATGATTCATCACATGGGTTCACTTTAGCCACAGCATCCCTTTAGGCCCACAGCTCAGCACACACACAAACATGTGTATCATTGACACCCATCACACATGACCAAAAGAGTGTGTTAGTCTGCCAAGGCTGCCATAACAAAGTAACACAGACTGGGTGGCTTGAACAAGAGGATTTTATTTTCTCACAGTTCCAGAGACTGAAAGTCTAAGATCAAGGTGTTGGTCAGTTTGGTTTCTTCTGCAGCCTCTCTCCTTGGTGTGTAGATGGCCGTCTTCTCTCTGTACATGTCTGTATCCTATTTCCTCTTCTTATAAGAACACCAGTCCCAGAGATCAACCAAAGGACTTGTATGCATGCATATAAGCCTAACCAATGGACACAGACACCAGGGGGGTGAGGGCATGAGTGGGGGTGGGGGGTAAATAGGGGAATAAAGATACATATGTAATACCTTAATCAATTAGGAAAAAAAACAAAAACAAACAAAAAAAAAAACAACAAAAAAAATCCCCACCAGTCCCATTTGTTTAGGGCCCAACTTAATGACCTCCTTTTAACTTAGTTATCTCTTTAGCCCAGCTGGCATGGCTCAGTGTTTGAGTGTTGACCTATGAACCAGGAGGTCACGGTTAAATTCCCAGTTCAGGGCACATGCCTGGGTTGTGGCGTGATTCTTGGTGTGGGGCGTGCAGGAGGCAGCTGATCAATAATTCTCTCTCATCATTGATGTTTCTATATCTCTCCCTTTGTCTCTGAAATCAATAAAAATATATTTAAAAAAATTCTATCTCCAAGTATGGTCACATTCTGAGGTTATGGGAGTTGAAACTTCAACATATGGATTTTATAACAAAAGAGTAACAAAACTTAGAGATGTCATATGCTTTGTCTTTCATTTATGTGATTTTGCTAGTGACCTATGCTCAATATAATATGCCCTTGGTTTTTCTTCCCCCGTAGCCATTATGGATTTATATTTATCTTCTTTCCATATCAAGCTGTCACTTATTTCACTGTAGGAATTCTGTCTTGGTGGCCCCCAAACGACCCAGCATGACGCCTGGCAAATAAATGTTCAGCAAGTGTCACTGGTTCACCATGATCCCTGGGTCCTTCTCTCATAAATCAGTGTAAACACTGTGGTATGACCCCTCAGTGAATCCTGACAACTCCACGCCTTCTAGTTACAGTGACTGAAAACAAACTCAGGTTCTAGTGAGTGGGGCAGGGGCAGCAAGGGCCTCCGAAGCTTTACTTCTTTGCTGGGAGGGGCCGCATGTCCCAGAACGGTGCCAATAAACCTGACTTTGTGGGAAAGCTGTCTCAGAATCCTCAGTGAGGAAAAGCTGGGTAAGATAGATGTATAAAGGCATCATTCCTGGTCCCTTTCTCCTGGCTGAGAACAGCCATGTGAGAAGATGTGGTCCCTAAGGGTGGAGTCTGGGGAGGAAGGATGAGTCAGAGGGTGGGACCCTGGGATAAATCCTAGAGACTGAGAGTAATGAAGGGGGTTCTGGGTGGCCAGAGGGAACTGAGGCTTGGGACTTTTGAAGGCGAAAAAAAAAATAGAAACAGAGCCAGGTGGGTACCCAAACTACCTTGTCAACGTAGAATTTGAGGAGGCTCATCTCATACCCCCTCCTCAAACCCAATCTTCTAAATTCCACAGGGAATGACCCCTTTGGGAGTTTTATATGACCTGGTTATTCATGTTTCCTTTGCTTATTTCATGCTATTTGGTCAGTTCTACCTGTTTAAGCATCCATCTTTGTCAGGTTCTGCTTGGGATGGCAAGGAAGCAGCCCACTGTGGGGTTGGCGTAAGAATGTCCTTCTCCTGGGAGACACTCCCAAGGGGCTTGGCTGCCTTTGACCTCAGGCCCATCTGCCTGACCCAACAGGCATCCCCCTGACCCTTTTCCCTCTCATTTTGCTCTAAAACCAACCATGATTGATCAAGAATCCAGAGTCTACAGAGAAAAGGGCAGGGGTCATGACAGGAAATTAACAGAAGGGGCGTCTGGGGACAGGTTTTTGTGTATGTGGCTCTTCAGAGAAGGCTGAGGGGGTGGTATGGAAGTGGCTCATAATATGATTATTTTGAATCTAATGTTCATCTTCTCATGTTACAACTGAAAGCTGATTTTGTAGTTTGACGTGGCTGGTAGATGTCCATGATGCCTGCCCTGGTTGGAGCCGACTTCATCATTGGGTTCCGGGACAGCTGAGTTGGAGGATATGGGTGCTTAGGGAGGGGTGGTGGCCGAATGGAAAGCACACATGAGCTATAGTGCTAATGGTCAAAGAAATGTGATGAGATGCAAGCCTCCATTTATGTTGTGTTTTGGAGTGATTCTCAGCAATGAGGCATGTCAATCAAAATCAACACGCAGTAGAAGAGGACACTGGAAGCAGACAAAAGTGACCATCACAAACGATGATCCTCAAATGTGGCAAGTTCCCCAGTGGCCCTATGACCCCGCAGGGTCATGCACATGGTCATGTACCCAGGCTTCGGTTGCTAAGGCTCTATCGAGGGAGAGGTGTGGGGAGAGCTTAATTTATGACATTGAGGTGCTAAGATTGGGGATGTGCCTCTAAATCCTTTGATTCTTGATAAACCCACAACAGATTAGCCATTCATAAACCATCTACATCTATTGCAAATAATTTATCTAGTTTTTGATTCATTGATTGCTTTACACATATAATGTCTGCCTCATCTGATGGAATCTACACATATTTTCCCCCATGAGCGGGCAGTGTTAGCACTGGACAGAGAAGAAGAAATGGCTCTTTGAGGCTGATTTAATATAATTTATTAACAAGGAAGTTGTTTTGCATACACGGAGATGACAATGCAGTGGTAAGAACAGGAGATAAATAAAGAAGCATTTCAAGAAGGTAGAACATTAACTATCTTGTCTCTGTTTTGGAGAGGACATGATTGCAATGGTGATTGACAGGGAAGACTGTACAATTATTACTTTGGTTGGTGGTTATTAAATGTGGGCATGATCACAGAAACTACAGAAATGTGAGGTTCCTGTGGTTGGTCATAAGGCCCAGGTCAAGGTTGTGACTTGCAGGTCAGAGAAGAACAGGCAGGAAGGGAGGAGGAAGTCTTACCTGCAGCACCTCTCCAGAGGCCGGCTGGCCCCGTCTAGCAGCAGCATTGCTTCTGGCAGCAGCACTTCTGGCAGCAGCACTTACACTGGCAGCACTTCTGCTGACAACAGCCCTTCCCACAGCCACAGCCACAGGAGCCACAGCCACAGGAGCCACAGCCACAGGAGCCACAGCCACAGGAGCCACAGCCACAGGAGCGACGGCAGCAGCAGACCACGGGGACGCTGCAGCAGCCCCCACAGCAGCCACGGCAGCAGGGGCAGCAGCTGGAGCAGCAGCCGACCCGGTAGCATCTGCAGGTGGTGCAGCCACCACAGCCACCACCACAACCACAGCTACCACAGCCACCACCACAGCCACCACAGCCGCCGCCACAGCCACCACAGCCGCAGCCACCACCACAGCCACCACAGCCACAGCACCCCATGGTGTCAGTAGAGAGGATTCAGGGGAGGTGAGGAGTGATAGTCAGGAGGTGAGGGAGGATGATGCCCCTTCTGCTGGGGGAGCCCTTATATACCACCTCTGGGAGTGGGAGAGGGAGGACACATGACCACTTCCTTGTTGCTATCTGCCTCCATTTACATGGAAGAATCCATCATCTCTTATTTACTTCCCTTTTAGATATCTTCCCACATTTTCAGTTTTGTTCATTTTTTAAATATTATGTTTTAATGTGAGTAAAAAAAGGCCTAAGAGTTCCAGGGAAGCATTCTGGGAACCAGGCTTTCAGCAGGAATGGGCAGACTTCTCTGTGCATCCATGATTCTCAGGGGACATGCACTGTGTGTGTGACCTGTGGGCGGGGCTTACATCCTCAGGCAGCCTCTGGGCCAGGTGATCTGTGGGCTTTGAGAGGGATTGAAGGGGGGCGGGGGCGGGGAGGGTGGGCAGAGGGAAGGTTAAGGCACCGTCCCAGACCTGAAAGAGCTTGCAATAGAAAGTATAATCGGGAGCTGGGGATGCGAAAAGGGTAACAGATTCAAAGGCCGCTCCAAGGCCAGATGCCATCACTGGATTTGCTGACCAGTGGAAATGTTTAGTTTTTACCTCTTCATTTGGAGCATAGCATTGTGACTGGTCTTCTCACACTTGGGCCGGAATGATTGTTTTAAAAACGGAAATAAATCCTCTCACGCATCTGCATTTCAACGATGTAATGGTTGGTGTGTTTTGCTTTGGATGGGAACTCCTTCTTGTCCTTGATTATATGATATCAATGGATGTCTGAGAGCAACAGCCCTGTGCTAAGTAGCATGACCTTGGCAGCTCTGGAGCAGGTGGGTCCCTTAGGGAGTGCAGGTGGAGAGACCAGAGACACAGGAGGCCTGACAGGGGAGAGGAGTTTGCACCTGTACGGAGGAGTGTGTCCAGGTGGAATGTGAGGGATGGTGACTAATACTAATGCTAAAAATACATAAGGCAAGAACATGAGAGTGAGAGTGGGCTCTTCATCGCGCATGCTGCTGTCGGAGCATCTGGGGCCATCACTGAGGGTGCTGGGACCTGGATGTGGGCACGGTGGCTCTCAGATTCCCCAGCTTCATTCTGTAACAGGTTTGCTGCTCAGAGTCTATTTTTCCCCATCTGGTAGGATTGTTCTTCGGGAGTTTGAGTGCGAGGAAATACTGTAACGTGATTTCAACCGAATGTATGGAGAGAAAACCAGTGAGATGTGGAAAGGAGCCCATAGCAACTGGATGCCTTCTTACTGCCAAATCTCAAAGATTCAACTGTGTTTCCGTGAAAATGAAGATCCCTACAACATGTTAGCATCTTGTTTGCTTCTAACATGACCTTAAAAAGAAAAGCTGAAATAAGCAATTGTCAAATATAGTTCAGAAGAATGTAAACAGGCATAATCCTAGATACCCTATTTAGAAACTGTAGTAACAACAACAAGGAAGTGACCACTGGTCATGTGCTCTGGATCACTCCCTCTCCATCCCCAGAGGTGGTATATAAGGGCTCACCAGGACAAGGGGCATCACACCTTTCTAACCTCCTGAATCTCCCTGCTCACCTTCTCCTGAGTCCTCTCTACTGACACCATGGGGTGCTGTGGTTGTGGTGGCTGTGGCGGCTGTGGCGGCTGTGGTGGCGGCTGTGGTGGTGGCTGTGGTGGTTGTGGTGGTGGTTGTGGTGGTGGCTGTGGTGGCTGCACCACCTGCAGATGCTACCGGGTCGGCTGCTGCTCCAGCTGCTGCCCCTGCTGCCGTGGCTGCTGTGGGGGCTGCTGCAGCGTCCCCGTGGTCTGCTGCTGCCGCCGCTCCTGTGGCTGTGGCTCCTGTGGCTGTGGCTGTGGGAAGGGCTGTTGTCAGCAGAAGTGCTGCCAGTGTAAGTGCTGCTGCCAGAAGCAATGCTGCTGCTAGGCGGCCGGCCAAGCCTCTGTCCCCGGGCAGCAGAGGCCTTTCCTCCACCCTGTCCACCTGCCCTACCTGCTATCACCTGGCATTCTGGGACTTAGCTCTTGGCCTGTGACTTTGGTCCTGAATGTGGGTTCCTATCTTTTCTGCTTTCTGTGTTTTTAATGTTCCTACCCAAAAAGTTTCCATTCAACTAGTTTAGAGCCAAAACAAAGACAGGACTATGGCCTTGTTCCTAAAGAAAAGCTAACCTCACTGAGCTTAATCCAATAGGGTCTCGATTCCCAATATTCTCTACCTGTGTCTGATTATTTCCTCCCATTTATATGTTTTTCTCTCTGCCCCCTTTCCCACTTGTATTCTTATTTGTCAACAGCTGTTCTTTACATTTCTAAATAAAGTAAAATAATCGTTAAAAGTTTCCCTTTGCCTTTATTTTTGTTTGACCATATCCTACCTCCTGGAAAATCTTAATCTCCCTTAAAAGGCTGTCAGCAGAAGTGCTGCCAGTGTAAGTGATGTTGTCAGGAGCAACGCTGCTGCTAGGCGGCCCGTCTGCTGGTGCGGGTGGTACCCAATCTGTTGGTAAGACTGTCGTCCTGTCCATCCTCTTGCTCTCCACCCCTCAATCCCCATGGTCCTGGGCTGTCTTCCTGTCTTTCTTTGAAGTTTTTCATCTGAAAAATTTTCAAACTATTAAGCACCATCTCACAGAAAGGATATCAGCTCACCCCAGCACCCGAGTTATTGTGCAAATTGCTCAACTCAGCCAAATTAAATCATGATTCCTAATGTTTGGTTTGATGGCTATGCTCACTGCCTGTCAGCTCTGTTTTTGTTCTATGTTTCCCTGTCCACATGCATCCTTTTCCCCTTTGTGTGTGTATACACTGAGTGGCCAGATTATTATGATCTCTGAACACATAATAATCTGGTCACTCTGTGTATATCCTATATAATAAAAGGCTAATATGCAAATTGTCCCCTCGACCAGGAGTTCAACCAGCAGGCAGGCCCACCAACTGCCCATGTCCCCTCCCCCTGGCCAGGCTGGCTGGACCCCACCCATGCACGAATTCATGCACCGGGCCTCACACGCCAATCAGGAGCAAGTATGCAAATTAACCCAACCAAGATGGCAGTGGCCATGGAGAGAGCAGGAGGGAGGCTTGGGTTTCCCTGGCAATGGAGGAAGCCAAGCTTTCCTCACACCCTGGCCATCCCAGGCCTTCACTCAAGGCTACAAAGTTTGAATTATAGAAGACAAATAAATCCCAACATAAATGGCGGCAGCCACGGAGCTGGAGAGAGCAGGAGGCTAGGGTTGCCCCCAGCGATGGAGGAAGCCAAGCTTCTGAAGCCCTGGCCTGCCTTGGCCTCTGCTTAAGGCTACAAAGTTTCAATTATAGAAGATAAATAAATCCCAGATACCAGGGCCTCTGCTTGGGTCGCCGGGGGGGGGGGGGGTGGCTGGCCTGCAAACCACCACAGGCCCCTCGCCCAGGCCATCCCATGCTCCAAGGGAACCCCCACCCTGATCCGGGACACCCTTCAGGGCAAACCAGCTGGCCCCCACCCATGCACCAGGCCTCTATCCTATCTAATAAAAAAGTAATATGCAGATTGACCATCACTCCAACACACAAGATTGCTGCCCCCATGTGGTCAAAGATGGCAGCCCCCACGTGGACACAAGATGGCTGCCACAAGATGGCCAGCAAGGGAGGGCAGTTGGGAGGGACCAGGCCTGCAAGGGAGGGCAGTTGGGGGGGACCAGGCCTGCAGGGAAGGGCAGTTGGGGGGGACCCAGGCCTGCAGGGGATTGCAGTTGGGGGGACCAGGCCTGCAGGGGAGGGCAGTTAGAGGTGACCAGGCCTGCAGGGGAGGGCAGTTAGGGGCAAACAGGCTGGCAGGGGAGCAGTTAGGCATCAATCAGGCTGGCAGGGGAGTGGTTAGGGGGTGATTAGGCTGGCAGGCAGAAGCAGTTAGGGGCAATCAGGAAGGCAGGCAGGCAGGCGAGCAGTTAGGAGCCAGCAGTCCTGGATTGTGAGAGGGATGTCCGGCTGCCCATTTAGGCCCAATCCTGGTAGCCTGTTACTCCTGGCTACGAACCTGTACAGCATATTACTGTACAAAAAAAACAAAAAAAAAGATGAAATCAAGCCCAAAAGCAAATGATGCAATCGATAAACACAAGGTGTATGAGACTGTTCCCGGAGTAACAAGACATACTGTTTTATAGCAAACTTGGTTGTATTTTTTTTAATAAGTAGAAAGAGTTCACTCTAAAATAACAACAAAATTATTAGATGCATAGAAGTTTAGAATATATATTTTTAATATATATTCTTAATCATTTTAATCTAGATCAACAGGTATTTTTAAAGAATATTTTTATTGTTTTCAGAGAGGACAGGAGAGGGAGAGATGAGAGAGAATTATTGATCTGCTGCCTCTTGTACTCCCCACACTGGGGATCAATCCCCTAGCCTAGGCATGTACCCTGACCGGTAATCCAACTGTGTACTCCTGGTTCACAGGTTGATGCTCAACCACTGAGCCACGCTGGCCAGGCAAGATCAACAGGTTTTAATTATATTTTATCTTTAAAAATTTAACTAGCCCTAACTGGTTTGGCTCAGTGGATAGAGCGTGGGCCTGCGAACTGAAAGGTCCCAGGTTCAATTCCGGTCAAGGGCATGTACCTCGGTTGCGGGCACATCCCCAGTAGGAGGTGTGCAGGAGGCAGCTGATCGTTGTTTCTCTCTCATCGATTTTTCTAACTCTCTCTCTCTCCCTTCCTCTCTGTAAAAAATCAAATATATATATATATAAATTTAACTATATTAACTTTTAAAATTTTGCGTTTGCATGGAGTGAATTTTCCATCTCCCCTCCCCAAGCTTTAGATGTTTTTATGTTTTATTTCTATTTTCTATAAATACAGTATAGTTATGACCTTTTTAAAATCCAACTCAACCATATTTTTTATAATTTTTAGTTTTTTACTGGGTAGTTTAGCTTAGAATTGCTTGATTATTAAGAATTCAAATGCCCATATATCCATCATCAGGTTTCATCAATTACCAACTCAGAGCCAGTCTCATTTCATCAATACCCCAAACACTTTCCAAAAAGATGATTTGAATCTTGTATCATATAATTCGATAAAAATGTCACTTGTATCTTTAAAAATAAGGGCTCAAAAAAGCATAAGCAGAAACTACTATCACACCTAAAATGTTAATAATTTTCTAATATTGTCTAGGCAATGTTCAAATTTCCCGAATTGTCTTATGTTTTTAGTGTCTTGATATGAATCAGAATTCAAATAAAATTCACACATTGTGATTGATTGAGAAATCTCCTAAGACACTATCAATCTCTTTTCTCCTCAAATTTCATTTGTTGAAAAAAACTATAGTTTCCTGCCTTCTACTAGTTTTTGGTGATATTCCTGGTTGTCATTTAATAAATTCTTCTGTCTCCTCTATTTCCTGTAAATTATTCAATCTAGAAGTTCATGTATTATTTTAGTGATAACTGACATGTTTGTACATATTTTTTTGCCATTATAGTTCCCCCTGTTTCATGTTCCTTAATTCCCCCTTTCTTCCTTTAATTCTTTTTGTGTTAATATTTTTCTATATAATATGTTTTATTCCTCTTTTCTGTATAGCAATTGTGTAATCTGTTTCCAATGTTTTAGGGAGTTGGACTTGAAACGTTAACTCTTAAATAAACAAAGCAATGGTGTTTGAGGGTGGTGGTGAGCGTTGTCTGCCCGGGGACAGGCAGTAAGGGGGAGAATTATCTGAAGAGAATTTGAAAACACTAATAAAACTGATTAAAAGTCTGCCTTCATTTTATTACTCCCATGATCCAACAGTTCTAAGCTACAGTTCTAAGCTATGATGGTGATAAAATCTGCCTCTCTGCCCGATGGACTGCTAGCATACTCCCTGCTTGGTGACTAGTCACTAATTTTTATCCTCCTCCAGAGCAGTGTAAAAATCTTTAGTTTTGAACATTCTTCTACTGACTCATACTCTTGTCCAGTATTTTTTAGTCATCTGTTTGAAAACGCCTCAAGATAAATATAAGTACAGATGCTCTTCGAATTACGTTGTGTCCTAATAAGCCACTGCCCATCAGCACCACTTTAAATTATCACCTCTCTCTCTCTCTCTCTTTTAAATTTAGCCTGTAAGAAATGGGCCCCAGATTTATGTGAGTGCTGGCTTATGAAGACAAATTCCTAAGGTGAATTCCTCTGTCACTGCCCTGATTAGTTTTCTTTGTGAGCCTGCCCCCGACCTGCCTTGTTATTCCATATTATGTCCTGTTGCACTCACGGAGGATGCAGCCCCTGGGTTGCCACTGAAACCAACATTCCAGGTCACTGGGAGAGAGCACATGACAGATTCAGTGCTTCCTTATCTATCTGGTCTCCTGTTAAAATTTTTTTTACCAATTCGACCACTGATTAAAAAAATTATATTTATATCCAGAAATTTTGAATGGTTTGTAAGGTGAGGATTTTTCTAATATCTAACCTATTGTTGCTTTAATAGAAGTAAGTCTTTCTTAATTTAATATTTTTAAAAACACTTGTTGAAATTTCAAGCAACTTTGGAAACCCCCCTTCTCCTTCTTCAAGCTCAGTCCCCCAATCCCATCTCCCTGATTGATTCGAATGAGGGGGGTGGCATTGAGGCCATCTCCATTAGAACAGAAAAGTAAGAAAACAGGATGATGCTTGAATGATCACCTCCCACACTAGCTCAAAATCGATATAAGTGGTTATTTTGTTTGCTAATGTAAAGCTGGCCTTCACCTTCAGCTATTTGTTGAGTTAAGACACCAAAGTAGACGATGAAATAGTGATACCTAAGACCACACATATCACATGTTTGAGTTAATGAGTGGGAAGTAAAAACACTCATCTGGACTGGATAATATCACATACATTAAACACAGGGGAAATTTTTCAATTTTGACATATATGAGGCTGCCCCAAATCTGAACGAATCCCCACTTCATGCACTTAAAATAAAAGCATCACTATTCTACTTTTGTGAGGTAATCTTTCTTTAGAGTGCCCTTTCCCTTACTAAGCCCTTTGGGGTTACAACTAATATCCATTTTCATGATTCTGACTTTATGTAATTTAAGGTAGACGAAAGTACCAGTTATCCTACTTAGATAATCTAATGGGTGTGCAATCAGGGCCCATCTGGCGAGTCCCAGCGGGCTGAGTGCAATGGCTTCCTGCCAAGAGAGCTCCAGTGTCACTTTGCATTTCCCAGTGAGGACGGGAAAGATGGCAGCACAGCAGCTGAGGTTTTCATGACCTCGAGGGGCCACTTAGCAGCACTGGCTTCTCCCTTTCCTGTTTCATGTCTATACTTCCCACTCGTAATGGTGACGAGGTTCAGGACACACTGCTTCAAAATGCGGCACCTTGGCACACTGAATGTTTTTAATGGGAGGAACTTGAGATGTAGCAGGTGCAGGAGCAAGTCATAAGACCCTCATGTGAGAGGTGCCCCCCCATACCCGGAGGAAAGGAGCAGCCTTATCTCTGAAAATGAAGGGGCACTGAGAGGGGTTGAATGGATGGGCCATCCTTTTCCCCCAGTTTATTCCTCTTATTTTTTGTACTATCACATTCTTTCATGACTCTACATTCTTCACCAGAACTAGTATAAAAAGCCCTAACCGGTTTGGCTCAGTGGACAGTGTCAACCTGTGGACCAAAGAGTCCCGGGTTCGATTCCAGTCAAGGGCACATACCTCAGTGGCAGGCTCCTCCCAGGCCCTGGCCCTGTCTGGGCTCTGGTCAGGGTGCGCGCAGGAGGCAACCAATCAATGTGTTTCTTTCACATCAATATTTCTCTCTATCTTTCCCTCCCTCTTCCACTCTTTCTTAAAAAAATCAATGAAAAAATATCCTCGGATGAGAATTCTAATATATATAAAGAGCTAGGTGGCATCACGACTGAATGGTGGCGTCACCATGAAGTGCATGGAGCACCTCTAGGTCTCCTCTCTCCTCTCTCCTCAGCCCCTGAGCTGCTCACCAGGAGGGGGCGATGTTGGCGGGGCGGGGTGGGGCTGGGGACTGTTGAGTGGCGGTGGTGGGCTGCTTCTCACGGTGGCTGTGAGCTTAGCAGAGCAGTCACCCAGGCGGCAGCGAGTTTGGCGAAGCAGTGGTGGGGCGGGGAGTTTTGTGGAGCAGCTGCAGGGTCGGAAAGCCTCACAGAGCAGTGGCAGGGCGCGGGGAGCTTCACAGAGCGTCCAGAGGTGAGCTTTGCAGGGTTGCAACAAGCTTCGCGGAGCAGGTGAGGGGCCACGAGCAACACGGAGCATCCCGGGGCAGGGAGCTTCGTGTAGCGTTGCAGGGCAGCAGAGGCCATGCGACGGAGGTCAGGCTAGGCCTCGGGACCCTAACTGCGCCTCTAGTCCTATCTAATAAAAGAGCAATATGCAAATTAATCATCACTTCGCTACACCCACAAGCCACGCCCACCAACCAATCAGGAGTGAGTATGCAAATTAACCCAACCAAGATGGCTGTGGCCATGGAGCTAGCAGGAGGCTTGGGTTTCTCCAGCAATGGAGGAAGCCAAGCTTTCCACACACCCTGGTGGGCCCAGGCCTCCACTCCAGGCTACAAAGTTTCAATTATAGAAGATAAATAAATCCCAGATCCCAGGGCCTCCACTTGGGTCACCAGGGGGTGTGGCCAGCCTGCAAACTACCACAGGCCCCTCGCCCAGGCCACCCCATGCACCAAGGGAACCCCCACCCTGATCCGGGACACCCTTCAGGGCAAACCAGCCGGCCCCCACCCATGCACCAGGCCTCTATCCTATCTAATAAAAGATTAATATGCAAATTGACCATCATTCCAACACACAAGATGGCTGCCCCTATGTGGTCAAAAATCCTGCCCCCATGTGGACACAAGATGGCCACCATAAGAAGGCCAGCAGGGGAGGGCAGTTGGGAAGGACCAGGCCTGCAAGGGAGGGCAGTTGGGGGCAATCAAGCCTGCAGGGAAGGGCAGTTGGGGGGGACCCAGGCCTGCAGGGGAGAGCAATTGGGGAGGACCAGGCCTGCAGGGGAGGGCAGTTAGGGGCAAACAGGCTGACAGGGCAGCAGTTAGGCATCAATCAGGTTGGCAGGGGAGTGGTTAGGGGCAATCAGGAAGGCATACAGGCAAGCAGTTGGGAGCCAGCAGTCCTGGATTGTGAGAGGGATGTATGACTGCCCGTTTAGGCCTGATCCACAGGCAGTCGGACATCCCTCGAGGGGTCCCAGATTGGAGAGGGTGCAGGCTGGGCTGAGGGACAACCCCCTCCCTCCCCCCCCGCTGTGCATGAATTTCATGCACTGGGCCTGTAGTTAAAAAATTAAAAACTAGTATAAAAACGCTCAGGTTTAATTATTTCTTTGGGTCTTCATTTTCTTTTGAAGGCTCCTGTGTTACATATAATATATATTAAATAAATGTGTATGCTTTTCTCTTGTTAATCTGTCTTTTGTTACAGAGACCCAGCTGAGAACCAAAAGGAGTAAAAGTAATTTTTCTTCCCCCCAGTATCAAGAATTGCTTTTAATAGGTTAAGCCTCAAGGTCACGCAGGGAGGGAGAGGGTGAAGGTAGTGAGATTCGTGAATGGAAGAGGAGCCTCCTTGCCCACTCTCTTAATCAAGAAGACATTGATGTTTGTCTAATCAGTTCCCCATCCCAAAGGGTATCTCTGCAAATTGGAAGGTGGAACTGGGGCAGGGTAGGGGGATGGAGAGATATAGTAATGGGCAACTGATTTGTAACTAGTTGTGTGTTTTGATGTGACATTTGTGGGAAGTTATTACTTCATTTACCTAATTAAAAGTGAATTATTTTTAAAAATTAACCTTTTTGAGATTTTGTGTGGTTATTTACACACTCCTTCCAAAACCCCTTCATACTTCAGACATGGATTTCATCTATTTTTTAAAAGATTTTCCCAGAACATTCTATCATCGGTATATCACATCATGTTCTCATGCATTCAGTAAAGATACTTTATAGTTATTATCTTATATAACTAGCTGTGTACTCAAAGATTCTTACGTTTTCTAGCTGAGGTAAAAAGATTATTTAGCTTTTCTCATGGGCCTTTTTCCCTAACCTGCTAACAATCTTTGAAATGTGCTTGAAACCTCTTTTTTTAAAAAGATCTCCATGGTCCTTTCAAATTGGAAAAATCCATAAAGAGCCTATATTATAACAGTAGTTTTAGATATGCTAAAAAAATAAAGGAAGAATTACATCAGAATGTCTGAATGAAGCCTTTTCTCTCATGAATCTCTGTGTCATATAAAAATGCTGAGTCATTGTAGTTTTTAAATTCTAATCTTTTAAAATGACATTTGGCATTATATTAAGGAGCTCATGGGATATCAAAAGTGCATAATAAATGATAAATTCACATTTGTGATTGAGATTAGGTAGTTAGCAATCAATATATCTCTGCATTCTTGGCTTTTAGAGTTTAATTCAAGCATATTTAATTAGATTCCTACCAAAATCAATTTTTAAGAAGGTTGCTTTTCAAGACCAGGTACCTCCAATAACAAATTTTGGTCTAGGGAAATATTTTATAGAAATAGGATTTGTCTTCTGTTATGCCTTTGGACTGTATATTTTTTGCTTACCCTACTCTGGCATCTGCGTAAACTTTAAAAAGTTTTAAATAACTTTTCATGAAAGAACCTCAATAAAAGTTGTTCTAGCATTAAGGAGGTTGGCAGAAATGATAAGAGATGATAGAAATACAAAGAAACATTTTAGAAGAGGGTCTTAACTCTATCTAGATTTTCCTTGGTGGAGCAGGTGAAAAGATCTGGAAATATTGAATTTCCTGGGGTAACAAAGGTAATGCTTGACCTTTTCTGCCCAATTTAATTCCCTCCCCCATGCTTTTGATGTGTGTGAATATTCAAGAGGTCAAAGTGTATTGATTTTCTAAGAAAGCAGACATTTAAATCAGGTCAGGAAAGATAGATTAATGGATTATCTTCATCTCAAGTTCTCTTTTGCCTACTTTAGTTATAAGAATAAATTAATTTCAATTTAAGACACAATGAATTTGTGGAAAAATAAAGGAACTATCTAGAGATTGTTAATGTAAAAGTACTTTGAAAACATAAGTGAATCCTAACAGTGTTGACTAATGTGAATAGATGTTTATTCAATTAGGAAAAGAGAGAAATACACCCATGAATTAAGTACACTGTGGATCAGGAATGGTGTGTTTTACACTAGCATTTAATTTGTGTAAGATCTCATGAAATAAGTATTATATTCTTCATTTTATTGATGAAAAAACTGAGACAAAAAAAAATACTGTATCTCTGAGGCAGGGGTGAGGGATTGGGTAGAGGGTACAGATGAAACAAGATTGGCCATAAAGTAATAATTGTTAAAGTTGGATGATGGGACATGAGACTTCATTAGGTAGTCTCTCTATTTTTTAAAAATACATTTGAAATATTCCAAAATTAAAAGTGTTTTAAAAGTCACTAATAAATCTGAAGATTCAAATCCATATTTTGCTAATTTCAAACTTGCATTCTCTCCATCATATCACACACTTAATAATTTCTGAAAAACTGGAGAGTAAATTGCAAGCTGGATAATAAATCAGGAATTCAAATTTTATTTCAGAAAATAACAATGGCTTGTTTTATGATCTTCAAAAGGATTGAATCTATCTGACTCTTAGTTTTAATATTTATTAGTTGAAGATTCCTTCCTTCTATTGAACAAGTGTGAGATTAAAATAGATTATTTTAATGTCCTGGTGGTATTTCATTTACCTGTGTTTTCTGAAATGACTTCTTTTTACCTTTTTGTTTTGTAAGAGGATAGCTCATTTGACACCTGTTTTGTGTCAAATAGTCATAGAAATATGTAAGATTGACCATTTTGTTCATGAGACTAACTAGGTTTCCAGAATTTGTGAATAAAACTTTCCTATGATTGAACTTTAGCCCCGGCAAGGAAAACCCTTTTGCTGTAGGAAATGAGAACCACTTTAACTGGAATGACATTATGGCTCTCTCTTGGGTAGTTCTTTCATTCCTTCACCTGCTTAATCAAAAGGTTTCTTAATAAATGGGATGTATCTTAACTACATCTTATTTATATTTCTCAGTACAAATATTTTTTATTGACAACATTATGTTAAATGAAAGAAGCCAGATTCCATTTATACGACTTTCTAAATTCACAAAGCTAACAGGGATAGAAAACCCATTAGTGATTGCTGGGGAGTAGGATGGAGGGAGGGGAGAGAAGGGATTGACTACACTGGGGCATGGGGTACTGTGTGGGCTGAAGGAACTGTTCTTTATCTTCATTGTCAGCTCTGATGGGGAGAGGATTTCTTTAAAACAAGAAAGACTACTGCAATCAGGAGAATGCTCTGATTTCTGAAATCTGCAAGCATTTTAAAAATCAAACAGAAAAAGAGTTTTCTTTTACGGGATACTCCTTTGCTATAGGGCAAGCGGACATGAAGCAGGATCTTTGGTGGAGAAGCTGGACCAGCAAGGGGAAATGAGCAGTGTCCCACTGTGGTCAGCTAATTCTCAGGAGAAGCTGATAAGGTGGAGCACGTTTCAGGTGTGTGTGTGTGTGTGTGTGTGTGTGTGTGTGTGTGTGTGTGTGCATGCTTGCTCAGGGTTGGGGGGGCAAGCAGGGCATAGTGACCTGTAGAAAAGAGAGAAGAGCCAAGCGAGGCTGAGAAAATGCACAAGCACAGGGCAGAGGTAGAGGAAGGATATTTGAGCTGTGTGTGTGTGTGTGTGTGTGTGTGTGTGTGTGTGTGTGTGTGTTGTGCTGGCAACTATAGTCTCCATCCCAGCCCCCCAACATTGGGTGCAAGCAACACATTTGGAATCCGGAAGCCACAAGAGACGATGATAGTGGGAATAGCACAGGCATAGGCGCAAAAAGCCAGCTTAGATACCTAGGATGTTCCAGCAGGAAGGGATAGACAGGTGACCTGTCTCCACCCCTGCTTTGAACCATTGGGAGCCTGAGATCCAGGCAGCCATGAACCTGAGTCACAGCCAGAGATGGGATTTAAATTCAGGGCCTCCAATTCCCAGGTCACATGCTATCTGGGGGTCAGAACTTACAAGGCCCACAGTCCAGTTACCAATAGCCATAGGGGTCATTGGGCGCCACTGTCTTAAAGAAGGAAGCCTGGGCCTCAGGGAAGAGGGTGCCCCCTATATTCCTGGCAGTGTGGCCCCAGGAGAAGGACCATTTTTCTGCCTCTGGAGTTCCAACAGCCATGTCTGCACCACTGCTCAAGGCTGTGGGCCCGCCTCCCAGGAGCCCTGTTTTCGGAACACAGAGCAGGATGGCATGCTTCAGGGGGCAGCCTCAGCTACAGAGAGCCCTCTGTCTTCCCTTTGCTGGTGGCCATTAGGTGACGTCAGCCATCCTGGTGAGCAGACCTTCCCTGTACGCTCTTCAGCTTCCATCATGTGACCAGTTTGTGTTTTACTCTGGGTTTTCTCCCATGTCTTGCTCTTCCTCTGAAGAAGGCCACCTTTTGCCATCTCAAACTGAGAACCCAGACTATTTTTGCAGAACTGCCTGGCCGGCGCCCACAAGCAATACCTCTCCTTCCAACAGATCCAAGAGAGCCAGCCTCAGTGAGTGGGAGTGACCTGCACATTCACCTCTCCCTCCAGAGTCAGGAGCGCCAAGGCCAAGTGTGCTCACTGAAGGTCCTTTCCTTTAGGCAATCTTGGGGACACCAGGCTTCCCCATGGCCCAGGTCAATGGACTCTGCACTCTCTGAAAGGGATCTGATCCTTTTGAATTTTGCACAGCCCTAAATATAATCCCTTTTGATAAAAGGCTCTTTGCTCCTGATTATCAGAACACTATGGAACGCCTAAGTATGTTTTTATAATTCCATGTAAAGTTGGTGTGCACTCAAATGAAACCAGTCTGAGGCAGCTGCTGTTCTCTGGACAAGCCCATGATGGAATTCAGAAGGAATAGGGGGATTGGAATGAGTGACTGTTCCCTGCAGGCCAGTCTGGTGCTCAGACCCTTTAGACTCATTGAAGTTGTCACTGCCAACACAAAAACGAAGCCTGTGACTTCTCAATGTGCAGCGTGACTTCATTAAAGACTGATCTTAGCCTTGGAATCCAGCCTAGCCTCCGAGCATCAGAGCTGAGACTGGGAGCCTTGGAAAGTGGAGCATCTCTCTCCAAGAGCCTGGCGAGGCCCACAACCTGGTGAGAAGTGAGCAATTGAGAACTCTGGGTGGTGGAGTCGGGTGCCAGTTCTTCAACCTGAATGCAGCTCTTTCTCCCATGTCCTTTCTCTACTCCACGTTCCTGATGCTTGAGCAAGAATGATCTCTAGCCAGTTTGGCTCACTGGATAGAGCGTCAACCTGTGGACTGAAAGGTCCTGGGTTCGATTCTGGTCAAGGGCATATGCCTGAGTTTCAGGCTCTATCCCTAGTAGGTTTGGTGCAGGAGGCAGCCGATCAACGATCCTCTCTCATCATTGATGTTTCTATCTCTCTCTCCCTTTCCCTTCCTCTCAGATAGCAATAAAAAAAATATAAAAAAAAAGAATGGCCTCTCTCTTTACCCTTGTTTCTGTTTTCTCTATTTCTACTGTAATATCAGTTAAAAAATTTCCTCAAGATCCTTGACAGAATTCTTCCTTTCAGAATTCTCTCTATACACTTCTACCCCATTTGAGTGTTTGATCATTCACCTTTTTATTTTTTCATTCATTCACTGATTTATCCACCAAGTATTTTGGAGCTTCTATCTGGGACAATAGGTGATAAACTTTTGATCTTTGTTCTTGAAAATAATACAGTCTAGTAGGGAAACTTGAAAAATAAATTTGTAGTTTTATTAGTGATAGGGTTGTAAAAACTCTGACCTGAACACCAATCTAACCCAGTGGTTCTCATCAGGGGCGTTTTGCCTTCTAGGGATACAGATGTCAACATCTGCAAACATTTTTGGTTGTCATGACAGGGGGGATGTGTGTGTGTGTGCTAATAGGATCTAGTGGGTTAGAGGCCAGTGATGCTGCTGAACATTCTACAGTACAGTGGATAGCCCTCCATGACCAAGAATGACCACACCCCAAACGTCAATATTGCTGAGGAGGAGAAACCCTGACAAAGGGCTTCAGAGCACATATAGCCACAAGGCACATTCCCAGGAGAAACCCATTTAATAACGTGCACTCTTTGTTTTTTGTTTTTTAATCCTCACCCGAGGATATTTTTCCATTGATTTTTAGAGAGAGTAGCACGGAGGGGGAGAGACAGAAAGAGAGAAACATCAATGTGAGAGAGACACTTTGATTGGTTGCTTTCAGCAAGCACCCAAACCAGGACCCAAAATTGAGCCTGCAACCAAGGTACGTACCCTTGACCGGAATTGACCCTGGGACCCTTCAGTCCACCAGCTAATGCTCTATCCACTGAGTTAAACTGGCTAGGGCTATAATGTGCACTCTTTGCATGTACTTATAAGGTGTTCCTATAATGTGCTGTGAACTAGGTAGTTAATTGTCAGGTTTCTTACTACCCTCAGCTTTTTTTTTCTTAATGATGTGGTTTAATTTACATGAGGCCTTAGTTCAATCCTAGTTCACTTGGTTTTGCCTAAAAATTTGACAATAATTAGGGACCTTGTTATCACAAGGAGACAAAGGACTGTTTGTGTTAAAAGAGTTTTTAAAGAACAAACTTTATGGAGAAACCAAGATGGCGGCATAGGTAAACACCTAAACTGCTGCCTAGCACAACAATTTCAAAACTACAACTAAAAGACAGAACGGACACCATCCAGAACCACAGGAAAGCAGGCTGAGTGAAAATTCTACAACTAGAAGGAAGGAGAAAAGCTCACAGAGAATTGGAGGTACGGCAAAGGGGCTTTGTGCGCACAGAGAGGAAGGGCGGCTGAGAGCCTGGCTGACTTTCTCTGGCGGAAGGGGGAAGGAAGCCTCCGACCGCACTGAACCCCAGTTCTGACTGCACTGAACCCCAGTTCCAGGCGAGCCCCTGGGGACCCACGCTCTTTTGGGGGGAGTCTGGACTCTCGGGCGGAGACTCGGGAGCCGGGGAAGGCGGAGGACTGAAAGTGCGCACGCGCGCACGCGCTGGTGCGCACAAAGGCTGCGGGGGTTGCCACAGGCTTTCCCTAGTGGAGGGGAGTCAGAGGATTCTGACTGCACTGAGCCCCAGTTCTGACTGCAGTGAACCCCAGTTCCAGGCGAGCCCCTGGGGACCCACGCTCTTGTGGGGGGAGTCTGGACTCTCGGGCGGAGACTCGTGAGCCGGGGAAGGCGGAGGACTGGAAGCGCGCCTGCGCCGGTGCGCACAAGGGCTGCGGAGGTTGCCGCGGGCTTTCCCTGGTGGAGGGGAGTCAGAGGCTCCTGACGGCACTGTGCCCCAGTTCTGACTGCAGTGAACCCCGGTTCCAGGCGAGCCCCTGGGGACCCACGCTCTTGTGGGGGGAGTCTGGACTCTCAGGCGGAGACTCGAGCTGGGGAAGACGGAGGACTGAAAGCGCACGTGCGCGCAGGGGCGGGGCTGACAGGAAGCCAAGACTGAGGCTCCACCCCATCCAAGCTGAGCACAGAGGCTATTGCAGTTTGGCAAGTCTAATCCTATAGGGCTGTCTCCAGCACCGGGCTTCTCCCAGCATAGACACAGCTGATCCTTACAGCCAACTGACCCGGAGGTCAATTCTTCCCAGTGATACCAACAACAATAAAGACTTAATTACAACAAGGCTGTACACACAGTCCACAAAGGGGTGCACCAAGAGTGTCCACCTCAGGTTAACTGGGGAAGCAGACCCACTGGGCCATATTGGAAACCTAGCACAAATATCTACCTTACCAACTCAGGGAAGCAGTGAAAATGAGGCGTCAAAGAATCAGATCACAAACGAAAGAAATGGAGGAAAACAAACGACTGGATATAGAATTCAAAACCACGGTTATAAGGCTTTTTAAGAATATCCTAGAAAAGGCCGATAAATATAATGAGACCCTCGAAGATATGAAAAAGGACCAACTAGAAATTAAACATACACTGACTGAAATAAAAAATATTATACAGAGACCCAGAAAAAGAATAGAGGAACACAAGAACCAAGTCAAAGAAGTGAAATACAAAGAAGCAAAAAACACTCAACCAAAAAAGCAAAAAGCAAAAAAAAAAATCCAAAAAGTTGAAGATAATGTAAGAAGACTCTGGGACAACTTCAAGCGTACCAACATCAGAATTATGGGGGTGCCAGAAGAAGAGAGAGAGCAAGATACTGAAAACCTATTTGAAGAAATAATGACCGAAAACTTCCCCCACCTGGTGAAAGAAATAGACTTACAAGTCCAGGAAGCCCACAGAACCCCAAACAAAAGGAATCCAAAGAGGACCACACCAAGACACATCATAATTAAAATGCCAAGAGCAAAGGACAAAGAGAGAATATTAAAAGCAGCAAGAGAAAAACAGTTAATTACCTACAAGGGAGCACCCATACGACTGTCAGCTGACTTCTCAACAGAAACTATGCAGGCCAGACGGGAGTGGCAAGAAATTTTCAATGTGATGAAAAGCAAGAACCTACAACCAAGATTACTCTACCCAGCAAAGCTATCATTCAGAATTGAAGGGCAGATAAAGAGCTTCACAGATAAGAAAAAGCTGAAGGAGTTCATCACCACCAAACCAGTATTATATGAAATGCTGAAAGGTATTCTTAAAGAAGAGGAAGAAGAAAAAAGTAAAGAGAAAAATTATGAACAACAAATACATATCTATCAACAAGCGAACCTAAAAATCAAGTGAATTAAAAACCTGAGGAGCAGAATAATCTGGTGAATATAATAGAATCAGGGGCATAGAAAGGGAGTGGACTGATAATTCTCAGGGGGAAAGGGGTATGGGGGGTTCATGAAGAGAATGGACAAAAATCATACACCTTTGGATGAGGACAGTGGGGGGGAGGTACGGGCAGAAGGTGGGGTGGGAAAGGGGTGGAGGGGAGCTATGGGGGGAAAAAGGAGAAATAATTGTAATAATCTGAATAAAGATTTATTTAAAAAAAAAAAAAAGAACAAACTTTATGAAAATTTTACCTTTTCTACACATGCCCTACATAATGGATACATTATCTAAAGAGAAGAGGACTTTTCTCTTTTTCCCAGAAGCAAGTTCGTATAGAGGAAATGAGTTTAAGGTGACTCAAATCCTAGAACAGGTTTCTTGGAGTCAAATTGGAATTTTCAGGAAGCACATGAGAATAATATTCGCTCAACAATGGACCTGAAATGTTGAATAAATATGAGGGTGTGGAACACCCCAACTTCAAAAATAATAATCTTCAAAGTCTTATTTGATGTAGAAGCTGCATTATGTCAGGAAAATCCAAGTGAATTGTTGGGCTCACTTCAAAGAAGGCTCTGAGCTCCACCCTTCTCACTATGGAGCATTAACTCTTGCATCAGCCCACCTCCCCTCCCCTTCCGTACCTCACTACCTTTGCAAAAGTGTTTCAAATGTCCAAAATATGTTCTGAGAAAAGGAAGAAGGCATAGACAAGTATCTAAAAACTCCCCAACTATTGTAGCTTCTCAGCGGGGAGGGAAGTTTTGCCAAGGCAAAAAGCCGGGGGTTGCTGAAGGGTGAATCCAGACCTCCTCAAGGTCACTCAGTCTCCCTGCCTTTTTCCTATTGGAAAAATGCAATATCAGAATCCAGCTGTAGGTAAATAAGGACGAAGCAAACACTTACCAGCCAACTCAGGGAAAAGCAATAAGTACTCAGGGACACACGTGTCCTCTCCCCTGCCCCTCCTACCTTGTCACACCTTGCCCGTCCCCTTTCCATGGTACTACTCTTTGTTGTCAGCTGCCATTGTCACCAAAATCAAGGCTTACTATGTATTAAGGGCTTTTAATGGCAATTGAATGAAATTATAATATGCATGAGAGGCCAGAGAAAAAAATTATATTGTCTAAAAAACAACTTAATTGTGGAGAAGAGATAGGATTGAAGGTTGTAAGACTCCAGTCTGGATTAACTGGGTTATTCTAGCAGATATCTGGTTATGGTAGGGCATAGGGAAGCTGGGTGTGGAAAATAGTATTAATTAGAAGGTGACAAGCTTAGGCAAGTCCCCACAGCTACGATTAAGAAAAGATGCAAATATTTAAGTTGCCTTGATTGGGAACCCTTGAAATAAGAAGGTAACTCGTAGAGTAGTAGTTTTCAAACTTCTTGGAACATAGCCTGAGAAAGAAACATATTTCATATGTCAATCAGTACATATGTGTGTGTGTGTGCATGTGGGTGTGTATAAACAGAATGTTCACAGAATAGAACTTATCTTTATAAGTTGATCTGCTCTCTATTCTATCCTACTACAGGACTTGAACATTGCTCAAGACCTGATTAAAACTTGCTGTGGAAGAGCCCGCCCCAGAAACTAGCATAAAAGACACATCGAGGAATAGCGCTCCTTCAAATCTTGGGACACTGCACAGAAACTCCCAGAATGACGTTTTCTGGCTTTGGGCCGCTCCCCTGGACGTCATCCAGTTTCCCTGAAATGGCGACTAGCTTTTGGCAGACTGGCTCGTAGTTCTTCTGAGCTCCTCTAAGACACATCTTTTCCTGGTGTCTTTGAAAGAGCTTCTTTGCTGGGTTTTGCATGAAAAAAAAAATATGCTTTTCTTGGGCATTGGGAGAAAAAAGTGAGAAAAGAAAAGCCACAAAGACAGAGGCTGAGGATATGACATTGAGGTAAAGCTATGATATTTTGGCCAGCAACACCAAGAGTTGGGCCGTGTAGGCTACCAGCGTGATGCCCCTGCAGTGGCTGCGCACTTTCTGGTCGTGCTCTGGGCTGACCACGCTGTATATGTAGGCGAAGTAGGCCACCTTGGTGGCAGGGACTATCCCATAGGAGAACTCCACCACTTGTATGGCTTTCACTCCTTGGCCAAACAAGAGCAGCAGCAGCAGGTAAGAGTATGTCCAAAGTGGAAAGATGTCTTTTATTATCTGGAACATTAAACGAACAAAGTGTGAGGACAAAAGCACACGGAAGTGAAATGCACCATGGGTTTCTGACGTATACATTATCCAGGAGGTATGTATCAACATGTTGGTTGGCCCAAGCCAAAATGGGTCCACTCTGAAACTTCACATAAATTTCTGACAATAGCATGAAAGCCATGAGAAACTGAAATTCAAGAAAACAAATTGCAGAGATGACAGATTGGATTCATTCCAGGTGTAAAAAGAGCAATTATTACTTTTACCTGCTTCTTACATTATTGGTGTTGTTTTTGTTTATTTTTGTACTCAGAGCAAGAAGTATTATATTATAAATAATCAGAACACTTCATATTCAAGATACAACCATCATAAATTTTTATGCACTGACTAACAGCATCAAAACACATGAAACAAAACTACCAGATACACAAGGAGAAATCAAAAGAAATACTACAGTTATAGGAGACCTTAGTACTTCTTTATCAGTCCTCAGCAGATTAAATTGAAAAAATGAATAGTAATTCTTACATTTTCCATTGTAATTTGATCTGCAAGAGCTACTGAGGCTGGGAAAAGAGGTTAAAATGCATACATTCATTTTTCTCACCTAACAGTATTTCCAGGGCAATCTGGGGCTGTTCAGGCACTTTGCTTGTGAGTACTCTTCCTGAAAGTCACTCTTCCTGAATAGTTTACTCTTCCTGAAAGTCAGAGCCATAAAGTTAAAAAGAATGTTTCAGTTCTGGAAGAATCTGACCATCTTCACCTTTATTCATCTCAGTAGGTCAATGTGCAGACCATTGAGATGCCATCTGGGTGACCAGGCACATATCAGAGTCACCTAGAGGGTTTGCTAAAAAACAGGTGTTCCGATTGAATAGGTCTGGATGGGGCTTGAGAATTTACATTTCTAACAAGTTCCCTGGTTATGTTGAAGCCTGATTAATTGGCTTCTGAGAATTAAAGCCTATGACCTGGCCAAAAGTTAAAAACAGCCTTACTATCTATATATATAAAAGCCTAAGCAACCATTACAACAGGTCGACCAAATGACCCCACCCGTGCAAGAATTTGTGCACCGGGCCTCTAGTTTATAAACAAAGAGGGGAAAATATTCAGAGCATTTTCACAGGCTTTTTCAGTAAACTTTTCCTCTCCAAATTTTTACTATTCTCTATGATTTGTACTCATAACTAGGGATGACTTTATTTTAGGTTACTGATAATAAGCAACAAAGTCCTGGACTATGTTTTTGTACAAGTGAAAGACTAAAGGAAGGTTGTTTTGCACCTTCCTCATTTTTGTTGTAGCAAAGAGTTTCTATTTTATTTTTTTTAAAAATATATTTTATTGATTTTTACAGAGAGGAAGGGAGAGGGATAGAGAGTTAGAAACATTGATGAGAGAGAAACATTGATCAGCTGCCTCCTGCACACCCTCTACTGGGGATATGCCCACAACCAAGGTACATGCCTTTGACTGGAATTGAACCTGGGGCCCTTCAGTCTGCAGGCCAATGCTCTATCCACTGAGCCAAACCAGCTAGGGTGAGTTCCTATTTTCTACATGAAAATTATTACAGCCCATTTGTTCATATTTGAGATTGTAAGAAGTGCTGACATTAGTTCTAACATGACTAAAATCTACACTGAGGCTTATATTTTTATCTGGCCCAGTTAGATAAGGTACAAAAAATAGCTCTGAAGGTCTCATTATTGAGAAAAATCCTAAGAAGCAGAGAATTACTATGGGAAAAACCCAGGAATGCCTTGGCAAAGTTCCCTAACAATTCATGGATGGTTCAACTATTGCAAAAAAAAAAAAAAAAAAAAAAAAAAAGCCACCCCACAAAAAAACAAAAACAATAAGTAAAAAAGACTGGTCATCAATTCAACTGACTTCTTTTTATAAAACTTGCATTCTCTTCCCCATGTTCTTTGTCCTTCAGTCTTTAAGATGGGGGGAAATTATTGTGACAGCGAAAATACATTACGGGTCAAAACACAGAAACTTGAGTCTTTTCTTTTGTGTTTCTTGATTACTTAAAAACACTGTAGTAAGGGACTAAGTTTTATCTCAGCCGGAACAGTGGAGGTCACTGGTGAAAATCCTCCTAAGAATTGCTTAGGTAAGTTAGTCACACTCTCATTTAGTCTTTCACATTAAAACAATCAGGAAATTTATCCTATGGCAGAAATTTTGGGCAGAAGATAAATTTGGTGGGGTTTAGAAAGGAAAGAAAGTTTCTAATGGACATAATTGCTAAGTAAAAACCATTCCCTTCATCAAGAGCTTATTACCATGTAGATGGATTGGAAATTTATGTTAATTATTTTAAAATGGTGAATAAAATAGCCTTTGGGAAGTAAAGATTTATGTAGCAGATAGATCCCTTGCCTTTTCAAAATATAAAACCCAAAGAGAACATTGATTTAGCATAAGAAGCCTCATTTAATCTGAACTGTCATTCATCCAGGTGATTTGATTTGCTTTTAATACCTATTTTCGGAAGTGTTACATAGAAATCTAGATAATATCATGTCATAGATGAAATTGAAACACAACATTTAGAAGTATTTTTAATTGATATTTATCTCCACCCCATTCCCATTTCCCCCCCATTTTATGTTGCTATTATTGAAAAGTGAAAACTTCTGTTCAGGATGATAAACCTTAAGACTGGCTGACTAAAGGAAAGGCAATCAACAGCTCCAGGAGAAATCTCACACACTCAGTCATTGACCATTTCTTCTCTGAAGCTTCCTGACCCTCTCCACCAACTCCTCTTCCTCCAGCCTTGGCAAGACATCATGGCCTGTCAGTCAAGGACAGGACTCTGCCATCAATCAGGACCAAATTCTTCGCTACTTACAAGTGTGTGACTTTTGACAAAGACTGGACTTCTTAGTACCTCAGATTACTCATCTTTAAGATGGGAATGATAAAACCTACCTCACCTTGTGAAGACTGCGCACATTAGTGCATGTTAGAGCAATGCCAATCGGTAAGCATGAGTGATACAATCTCTAGTGCTGAAGGCTTTGAAAGGTACTGACCTGTTGACCTGCACATCTGCTCACCCTAGGGCAACTGGTGAGCAGGGATTCAACCTTGTCACCCAGAGTCTAGCACAGTATCTGATACAAAGGTCTCTTGGAACTTCTCATTGAAAGTGCAGCCATTGGAGCAAACAGGGTTTTCTAACTGACCAGAAAAATTCAACTAATAAGACCAAGATACTTTCCAAGTGTTCTGGCTATCTCAATTGTTCTCTGGAGTGGGAACCATAAGCCACGATTTGATTCTCAAGAACATGTAAGGCTCCTCTTGGTGTAGATTGGGCACAGGGAAAGGAGGCACTCCTGGTGAGAAGAACATGAGCTTTGTAGTTGAGCAAATTCAAATCTTTTAACCCAGTGGTCGGCAAACTCATTAGTCAACAGAGCCGCAGTTTGCCGACCACACCCTTTCAAGTCATGTGACCCTAGACAAGTTTCCTAAGGTGCCAGGACCTCCGTTCTCTTCACCTGCACAGGTGGATTATAATGCCCACCACAAAGTATTATTTGAGGAAATTTCCTGCCATGACACCTGTCATTACTGCAGGTACTTAACGTGGGTTGGGTTCCTGAATCCAGCTTCCAGGGCAATGAGTCGGGGAAGCACCATCTTTACAGACGGAGCCGGCATTGTTACCACTGCTCTGGTTTCTGTTGCAGTGTGAAGTGCTTAAGCTGGGACAAAGAGGTTTCAAGTGAGGTTAAGCAACTGAGATTGTTGTTCACAAGGATCAGACGCACTGGCAGTTAAAGGGAATATTCTTAGAGAGTTTCCCCTGGAGAGTGATGAATTAAATAAATGCATACTTCATTAAAAATTGTAATTCACCCTGTCAGGTCTGTTGCAGTTTTTGAAAGTTTTAGAGAGTAGTAGTTCTTAGGAGTCTAGTAATAAAATGCAAAGTAGAAGAAGACGGTATCTAACAGAGGTTGTATTGGGTGGTAGACACACAGTGCAATGTACAGATCTTGTATCATAGAAATGTACACTTGAAACCTATATGACCCTGTTAACCCATGTCACCCCAATACATTTAATACAAATTAAAAAGAAAAACAACAGAGTTTGTAGCAAGGAAATCTCAGATCCTTCTCTGACTCCATGTCTCAGGTATTGGTGAGGATGAAATATAACACAGCACTTCCCAGACCACTTTGATTCCAGAGACCATAGCTTCAGGATTTTATGTAGGAAATAACTTTTGCTTCCACACCCAATGTTGCCGGCCAGTTTGCGAAAGTAGAATGTTGAACAGAATATGGCTGGATTGGTTGGTTTGACTAGGATTTGGAATCCATTACCAGCACAAGGAAAAGACTCACTTAAGAAACAGTTGCAACAAATCCTCTTGAATACGTTTCTGTTATTCCAGTTAGGCTCCAAAGTTGCCCCCTGCTGGTACCTTTAATTATTGCAAAAAGACATTGTATTTCTGTTTTATCTGTTGGTGCTCTGCCCCTTTGAATTGAATGGCTTTCCTGTGCCCCACGGAAACCTAAGGGCTCATTCCGAAGAACTTTGGAAACGAGAGGGGTACCAGATTCCTTGATTATGTCTCTGCTGCGATAGAAGGGAGCAAGAACTCAGCAGGAAAGATGAAAACACTCCTTCTTAGAGTTCTTTTTCTCATTCAAAAGCATTTTTCTCTTTTTAAAATTAATGGTGGAGTTATAGCTATTAAAAAAGAAGTCACACTGAATTTACAATCCCAGGTTATCCCAGTGGCGTAATTTTTAATATTTCAAGCAGGTGGTAGTTTTTAGTTAATTTTTAACCTGTCGTTTCAAAGGTCATTGGAAAATCAGTTAAAATGTTACCAAACAAATGCTTTTATTTTCCCCTAATTATGTTAAGATACAAATCTGTAGCTTTCAAAAGAGAGTTGGGTACATTGAAAATTGTGGTTATAGAATTGTACACCTAAAACCTATATAATTTTATTAACCAATGTCACCCCAATAAATTCAATTTAAAAAAAGAGAAAGGAATTTGCTTCTGTTTCAGAACACTGGCCTATGCTAGTGTAGTTTCTGTCTAGGGGGGTCCTAGAACCCTGCATCCTGACTGTTTTTTCCTGCCATGAGTGAGTGGGCTTTTAATAAATATCCCAACTATTACTGTGATGTGCACCATCAGACTTTTCCCCCTCTGTTGTACTTAATCCTAACTGGCTGACCTTACCCAGATTTTTTAGTCTCTCTGAGTTCTGCTGATTAAAAGAAGATAAAAATGCACAGCTGGTGTGGCTCAGTGGTTGAGTGTCAAACTATGAACCAGGAGGTCATGGTTTGATTCCGGTCAGGCCACATGCCTGGGTTGTGGGCTTGATCCCTAGTGAGGGGTGTGCAGGAGGTAGCCAATCAATGATTCTCTCTCATTAATGTTTCTCTCTCTCTCTCTCCCCCTTCCTCTCTGAAATCAAATATATATATATATATATATTATAAAAGGCCTGTGGCCCTAACGCTGTAACAACCAAAGACCGGCGTAGGTGGGTGGGGCCGCGTGATTTCTCGTGCTAGGCTTCTAGTATGTGTGCATATATATATGAATGAAAGTGAAAAAGAAGATAAAAATTATCTGCTTTGTGGTTTGGGAGGAGTAAATAAGGTCAGTAGGGAAGGACTGAGGGCATGCCTAACACAATGCCAATGTCTTTCTCTTGTCTTCCTTTCAGAATCTGGTCTAGTTTCAGTGACCCAAGAAACCACATGGACCAATGAATTGTTGATAAAATAAAAGCTCATAATATCAAACCCAGCTAATTTGAATTATTGGTCATTAGTACAAAATGTGTAATTAACTTCAAAATTATTTTTTAATTTTACATTAGTTTCAAGTGTACAGCATAATGGTTAGACAATTATATAATCTACGAAGTGATCCCCTTGATAATTCTAGTACCTACCTGGCATCACATGTGGTTATTACAATATTATTGACCACATTGTCTCTGCTGTACTTTACATCCCCGGGACTATTTTGTAACTTATTCCCTTCATCTTTTTCACCCATCCCCCCACCCCACTTTCATCTGGAAAAAATAAGGAATGACTGAAAAAGTAAATTTATAGTTCAAGTAATGTAGTAAGTGAAACTATATTTTTAAGGAATTACATTGTTTAAAATCCATTTATAAATATTAACTTACATAAGAAAAATCGTAAATCATACTTATTTGTCCTTTGGTCAGATCTTTACAGACTTCCACTATGGGGACACACAGTCATTTTAATTAGGTTCTGCTCAAAATACCTGCTGTCCACACACATACTCTCCACCAGATGTTTTACTAATCCATTTAGGTTCTTCTCTAAATAGCCTAATTAGTGAACATTTTCTTTATGTGATTTTGTTATTCCAGCTTATCATGACTCAGTACTGAGTATTTTTTTTATCCAGATTACTTAATTACTTAAATGAGTTTTCCATCTGAACCTTGCCATGCCCTTTTTTAAAAAAAATATATTTTTTATTGATTTCAGAGAGGAAGGGAGAGAGAGATAGAAACCTCAATGATGAAAGAGAATCATTGATTGCCTGCCTCCTGCATGAACCCCACTAGAGATCAAGTCCACAACCTTGGAATGTGCCCTGACCAGGAATCGAACCACAACCTTCTGGTTCATAGGTCGACACTCAACCACTGAGCCACGCTGGCTGGGCATGCCATACCCTTTCTAACCAGCAGTGTTGGTTAATAGACACTGACCAGGTAGCCTCATCATTTTAATGATGATTGCACAAACCTGTGCTTTCTCCTAGGAAGCTTTCAATAGCCACGTCACTCATCTTGCTACTTAGATGCTACGAGCTAAGACGAGGGACTCATTGCAATGACCTTTCCCTTGGACCCAAGAAATCTCAAGGATTAATGAATTGTTGATACCAATTTTGGTACTTGGAAAGTGGGGTGCTACTGTAACAAATACCTAAAAGTGTGGAAGGAGCTTTGGAACTGGATAATGGGTAGAGGTTGGAAGAGTTTTGAGCAACTTGGTAGAAAAACCTTAGAATGCCTTGAAGAGATTGTTGGTAGAAATATGGATACTAAAGGCCATTCTGGTGAAGGATCAGAAAGAAGAGAGAAGAACTACAGAGAATAGAGAACACATTTTATAGAATACAGATATTGTGAACGGAATGTTGCTAAAAATATGAAGGGTAAAGACACTCATGGTGAGGTCTCAGATGGATAAGAGAAACATGTTATTGGACACTGGAGAAAAGGTGATTTTTATTATTAAATGGCAGAGAACATGGCTGAATTATCTGCTATTGTTGGGAGAAAGGTAGAACTTGTAGGCAATACACTAGAATATTTTGCTCGGTGATTTCCAAGCAGTACAGAAGTTTCAGCCGGCTTCTCCTTGCTGCTTATAGTAAAATGTGAGAAGGAAGAAATTAATAGGGGAAGAAACTGCAAAGTACAAAGAAGCTAGCATTTGATTGATTTGGAAGATTCTCAGCCTAACTGGATAGTTACTTTAGAAATCAGGCCAGGGGTGTGGCTGGACAATCAATTGCTTAAAGAGATTAGGTATGTGGCTAAGGGATTCAATCAATCAACTTGGTAGAAGCTGGGAACAGACATGGGGTTATCCGGGAGAGCTCCATGGAGAACCATCTTTTTTGATGGGTTGGACTGCTGTGAATGGTTTAGGACAGTGGTCGGCAAACTCATTAGTCAACAGAGCCAAATATCAACAGTACAATGATTGAAATTTCTTTTGAGAGCCAAAAACCGACTTCTGCGCATGGGCCACGAAGTTTCAATCACACTGTATGTGCGCACCCGCACATGGTGTTTTGTGGAAGAGCCACACTCAAGGGGCCAAAGGGCCGCATGTGGCTCGAGAGCCGCAGTTTGCCGACCACTGGTTTAGGAAACTGACAAGATTTTTGAGAATTTTATACCAGCAGAAACACTACCAGCTTGGACCAAAAAGGACAGAGAGAGCGTGGAATAAAGGAAGAATGACTCCAAGGGCAGAGCCATGGATGCAGAAACTTGGGCTGATGGGACTCCTGGGAACCAGAAGTTGGGGCTGCCATCCCATCAGAGCCAGATGACAGAGCATCAAGCCACAGACAATGGTTCTCAGGACTTGAAATCTAATGACACTCACCCTGCTAGTTTTTAAAACTTGTTTGGGACTTAATACCCATTGTTTCCTTCTAATTTCTCCTATTTGGAATGAGGATGTCTTCCCTATGATATTGTATTTCATAAGCAAACAACTTGTGTTTTGGTTCCACAGGTTCACAGACAGAGAATTTTATCTCAGACCCTAAGTTTCACCCATACTGATTTACTGGTAGATAATGAAATATGGGACTTTGAACTGATGATATTTAGATGAGGTTTTGGACTTAGAGTGGATGCTGCAACGGTTAAAACATTTGGAAATGTTGGGAATGAGATGACTGTATTTTGCATGTGGGAAGAATGAATTGGAAGGGCAGAGAGTAGAGTTGTAGGCTTGAATTATATGTCCCCCACCCCCCCAAAAAATATGTTCAAGTCCTAACACCAACAGCTGCGTCTTTCTCCACTTTCCTCATTCAGCAAGCCTTTACTCATGTGCTTGGTGGAGGAGGGGTTGAGGCTGAGAATTTTCCCTTCTAACTAATACCTAGGCAATGTGCTGGTTGGGGGACCTCACTGTGAGTCACTGCTTAGCAAATAGCAGTCTTGGTCAGCTCTTTGGCTGCAAGTTGGAAAGGAGAGATTTCTGTAGTAATTTTAGATTTACTTTCTTTGGAGATCAGACACTAGAGGGCAGTGTAATCACAAGCACATGGGGCTAGAGAGCTGTGCTTCACACTAAATCCAGACCAACTTCCTAAATAAACGAATACTGCTTCAGTCCAGGCATCTTTGTTTAACCTTTTTATTTGTTCCTCTACTGCTCAATGTGTCCTCTATTGAAATTTCACAGGAAAGACAAGCTCAGGCAATTTTCAGCACTCAATAGGAAATTAGAAAGACTCTTTAAAATTTCTGCACACATTTTTATTTTATTTTGTATTGATTTCAGAGAGGAATGGAGAGGGAGACAGTAACATAAATGATGAGAGAGAACCATTGATAGGCTGCTTTCTGCACGCCCCACACTGGGTAATCAAACCCGCAACCCGGGCATGTGCCCCAACAGGGAATCGAACTGTTGTGACCTTCTGGTTCATAGGTCGACATTCAACCACTGAGTCATGCCGGCCAAGCCACATTATTTTATTTAGTACAGTCTCTGCCATTTAAGAATTAGGCGTTTCCCTTCGCCCATCAGTGTTTTCTTATTTATGAATACTTATAGAACCCCCTGGGAATTCTACTTAAGTTTTCTCTTTTAAACAGCCATTACAGTGACATAACATTAAAACATCTATCTGGGGTCATGATAGGAAGAAAGCTCACGGCTCTCCTTGCACCACTAGGAATTGACATGGATACCATTCTGTGGACCCACAGGAGTGTCAAGCTAGTCTTGAGGTAGAGTTTCAACAACAAAGCTCAGGAGAGCACAAAGTGAAAAATTAACATGAAAAATATTAAATGGTGATGTTATCAAATAGAAGCTTGCTCCTAATGCTAGGCTCTCAGAATTAATTAAAGTGGAAACCTTAGACATGAGACCAAACCTTGTAATTCTCTCAGAGAACTGTGTTATACAGAAATACACTTAGTGGAAGAAGAGGGAAAATGGCTCATGTGACAAAAACTGTTCCATGTGTAGTCTGTTTTGGTAAGATAAATATCTAAGCAAGAAACGGGCAATTCAGTTAGTTCTTCTGCTCACAAATGGGGAACATCCACTCCAGGACCTCATTGGGGACCTCATTGTGAGTCACTGCTTAGCAAGTAGCAGTCCTGGTCAACCGGCATGGAAACAAGCCATTTGCATGTATTTACAAGTGGTCAAAGCCAGATTTTTTCAGTCACTGCTATTCACGGGGGTCCCAACATGGGTTGTTTAATTGAGACTAATGGACCCTGTCAACTGCATCCAGTTCAGCTGGGCATATAGATATCTGGTCTAAAGCTGAGATTTTGTTGTGGTTTTGAAAAGGTCCACTGGCATCCAGACTTGTGAAGACTGTCAATTTATGGTCACCCAGGGACGGTGACCAGCAGAGTCCTCGCTAAGAGCCTGTAGTGATTGACATAAGATTAGGGCTTTGTTCCCTTGATGACGTTTCTTGGTCCCCCTGGGTGTGGCTCATCTGTGGCTCTGACTTGTAGCAGAGCTCTGCACTTCCTTTTGGCATTTGGCTGAGTAGATAATGTATAGGCTTCTAATAAGGAAAATTCCAGCAATGACAGCAAAATAACTCCCATAAACTAAAAACTGTAGAAAAACAAATAGAATTAGACACACATGAAAGTTGACCATCTCTGTCATTGATTATTCATAGTGATGTTATTGATTTGCTTGGATTATGGGGTACCTGAGACCCAGTATCTCAATATGGGATATTTAGTTTTGCACAATATTTTCTTCTTCTCCCATCTTACTAGTAGAAAAACCCAGTATGAAAGTGTAAGCAATACAGTAACTAAAAGTGTGGGCTTTGGAGCCAGGGTTGCTTGGTACAAATTCTAGCTAATATTGCCAATGGTGGAAAAATACTAAATCCCACTGATCTGTGTGTCTGTGTTTGGAGGGTAGACCAATGCTATATGTAATGTCTCCAAGAATAAATTCTGGACACTGAGGTTACTTCTTATTTACCTTATCCCCCCCCCCTTTTTTTTAAGATTAAAAGTAAAATGTGAGATTTGGCTAATTTTCAGTCCCTCAATGGAGCAGGAACAGGGAAAAGAGGTCTGCCCCAGTTGGTCCTCCTAGTTGAATTCCAATAAACCTTGAAACTAGATGGTAGGAGGGAGAGGAGACATATGGGGACACAATGACGTGTTGTCTGATGATGTTTTAGAGCCAAGAGTAAATGCTGACCTATTGTGATTATTGTTCAAAACTACTTAGTGTGTTATACTGATAATTAGGAAGTTTCTTATTTTAAAATTTGCCTAGCCAAGGAATTTGAGTAACTTCAGTGTTTCAGTGGTAAGGTTGTAAAACCCTTTGAGATGACCTAGTTATTCTATATTCCCACCAACTCTAAACAGAAGGGCTGCAGCTTACCTGAATGCTGATGGGCAGGTTAAGCCCTCTCTGATCTACTACGATCACGGTGATGATGGTCTGAACCACCAGGGCCAGGAAGGTGTTGATTCCAAACACCAGGGCATATCGCTCCATGCTCAGATTAACTGCAATCTGAAATCTATCATTAGACACGGGATAGGTTTTTAACAAGAACATACACGGGATTCTTAGCTTTAAAAGACAAAAACAAAAGAGAAAGCAGTCTGCTAGGTGGGATGGGGGTTGAAGAGACAGGTGAAAGGGGGAAGGGACTGAGATATACAAATTGCCAGTTATAAAAACAGTCACAGGAATGTAGAGCAAAGGGAATTTAGTCTATAATATTGTAATAGCTATGCATAGTATCAGGTGATCACTTCATAAGGCATATAAATATCTAGTCACTATGTTGTAAAACCTGAAACTGACATAATATTGTATGTCAACTGTAATTGAAAGAAAAAAAAAAAGAGAAAGCAGTGTCTTTTATTCCGGATTGAAAACATTTATTTTATTTTATTTTATTTTATTTTATTTTTCAACCACAGTTTACATTCAATACCATTCCATACCATGTACTCTACAGAGTGGTCCCCCCGCTGCCCCAATTACCCACTTGGCCCATACCTAGTTATCTCGACATTATTGACTATATTCCCCATATTGCAATCTGCATCTCTGTGGCTATTCTGCAACTACCAATTTGTATTGCTTAATGCCTTCACCTTTTTCACCCAGCCCCCCAAACAGCTGTCAGTCTGTTCTCTGTGTCTGTGAGTCTGTGTCTATTGTGTTTGTTTCTTTTGTTCATTACATTCCACATATAAGTGAAATCATACGGTATTTGTCTTTCTCTGACTGGCTTATTTCTTGTTAACAGCACTCCTTATCTAAATCTCCCCAAGTATAGACAAACAGGAAGAGCAAAGAAAGGGAGTTCAAAAATATTGTTAAAGGCTTAATTAAAATAAAGAAAAAATGGCAAAACTCCTCCTACCCAATTTAATACTTCCAGAAATTAAACCTAAATGTTCTAAGTTCTCATAACTTCAGAATATTGGATGTAATATGATTTTAGATACTGTTTTATAGTGAATTTTTATAAAAATACAAGCAACACCCAATCTGAGGAAATTTTTGGAAAATTACTCATTATAATGTCAATTGTCTGTATTTACAGTTTCAAAGTTTGGGGAGAATTATTCCTTGGAAGATCAAACCCATAACTGGTTGTTCAACTGAATCTGTAATTAATTTGTAATAAGTATATAGGTTTTGAAACAAAACACTTATGAAAGACTGGAAAATGCATGTTATTTAGAGTTCCCCCTGGAATGCAGGTAAAGGTTTTGTGTTTTGAATATGCTTACAATGAAAAGAAATAATATAATCCTACCTTAACAAAATGCTAACATTAAAAAAAGAAACTCAAGACACATGAGTTTGATTCATTAAATTGACTCATTTCAGTGAAAATAAAAAACACTTGCTACCTTTTTCATTTGTTTCATTATCTTTTCCCAGGGTGCTTATATTTCTGTGTTTTGTCAATTGCTTATCAAACATTTTTTCACAAACTAAAAAACAAAACTTGATAAAACTCTTGTTTCTATCTTTTTCATGTGATTTTAAATTTAAATGTTTATCTTTTTGGTTACTACTAAAACACATTTCCTGATAGCTTTCTTAGTACTTATACGTGGAACTAAATGTTTTTAATTAAAAATAACAATCTCAGGGTATTAGTGGGGGTGGAGGGATTGAGCAAAAAAGAAAAAGAGAGAACTCATGGACATGGACAACAGTGTGGTGATTGTTGGGCGGGGAGGGATGTGGAAGAGGGTATATAAATGGCGATGGAAAAAATAAAATAAAATAAATTAAAAAATAAAAAATAATTTCTGGAATTTATTATAATCTTTGCATCTACATTTTTCAGTATACAACTTTTTATAATATGCTGAGAATATTTTGTTTCAAATATACACTTGGTATTATGTCAACATCAGGGCTAAAACCTAAACGGAATTATTCAAAATCAAGTTTCATCACACCTTGTTATAGAAAATTGCTTGAAATAAAAAATCACAACCTGACAATGTGTCATTGCTCTTGGTTTATGAACCTACAGAAATTTTTTTTTTTTAAGAACTTTTATGAGTTTATTTGAACCAAACAGATGACATGTACCTGGGAGCAAGATCTCAAATGCTCTGGAGAGTAACAGTTTTTTGTAGCTTCTTTCATGAATTTGGAAGTAAGGAGGAAACTAAGGAAGATTACATGCACGTGGGAGACAGCGAGGCGGGGATTGGACTACAGGACAGTTAACAAGATTATATGCTTTCTTGAGGGTGGTTATGGCTTATTTCAAAGGTGTGTTAACTAGATGCACAGAAACAATGGACAGGACTTACTTAAGGCAAAAATAAACCCTTTACTAAAAACCTTATGTGCCCGGGATGTGACTACCCACCAAGACTTGCTCAGTTAGGAATTTCTTTTCATGATGACTACTCTTAGTAATATTCAGACAGCAAATAGTTAAATAAAAAGATGGCTTAATTATGTCTAATATAATATGAAGTACTCAACATTTAATATTGCAATTGATTAAAATCCTTCTGAAGTTCTCAATGGTACTGTAAGACTATAAGAGAGAGAATATGGTTTAGTTTTAGGAGTGGCCAGAAATGGTTGGTAATACTTACACTGCTATGGTTATAAGAAGCATATAGCTGGACTTGAACATCAAATAGCCAGCATAGCATGCCCAGATGTCAGTTGTGTAGTGCATGAGAAGTAGGGAGCTGGCATTGACCACTGAGAAGAAGGCCAGGGCCAACTCTCCCAGAAGGTCCCAGTTGACTTTCACATAACCCACTGCAAAGGCAGCCACGGCCCCTGGCAAGGAAGCATTAGGAAAGATCAAACATGTTGCCTTTGCACGTGGAATATCAGCATGGTCTCTTAAAAGCTCAGGTCTCAGGTAATTCTAAAAGATGAATATATTGCTTTCAAAATTTGTGAAAATAGTGTAATCCACCTAAATGTGGACTTATCCTTTTCTCAACCACATTTTTCTTTGGCTTCTCTCTTACTTCCTATTTTTTCAATCATTTAGTTGCCACACTTTTAATTAGCATCATCTACATGCCAAACACTGTACTAGGTGGAAGGGCCATGGTCCTAACCACAGCCGGGTGGGGAGAAGTGAGACATAAACCCAGTTATTCAATACAACACACAAGAGCAGGAATAGAAGAGGATGAAACCATTGCTCTGGGGGTACACCTGGCCTGTCCATATTTGCCTTTCTTTATCATTTTTATAGTAAGTTTTTTTCAATGATGGGTAACAGATGTGTTGCACTGGGTAGTAAGTTTTAGGCTATATTATTAATATTTATATTTTATCATATTTACATGTTATTTACATATTTATGTTACATTTTATTTATATAATGAATATATATATTAATTACTACTTATAATTAATAAGATTAATCTTTATTATTCTTAATGTTAATTCTAGTCCCATCTTAACATCTTCAGATCTGGCCTAATTTAGTTGAGATTTTGGGTGAGCAAATCTATATTGATTCATATTAAGAGGTTGAATAATCTACACTAATAAAAGAGTAACATGCTAATTGTACTTTCATGATGCCCACCAGCCAATCAGGAGTATGCAAATCAACCCAACAAAGATGATGGGTTAATTTGCATATGCAGGTGCTGAGTGGCCAGAGGCAGGGTGTGATGCACCACCCCAGCTGCTCCAGGCCTCTGGGCAGTGTGGGAAGGCGGAAAGGCAGGCTCCAGCCAGAGTGAAGGTGGTGCCGGCAGCCAGGGCGGGGAAGGAAGGCCCATTCTTGCATGAATCTTTGTGCATTGGGCCTCTAGTTGACTATAATTAGGGTTAGTAATTATAGTTCTCTTTAGCAAAACGAAAGATATTTATGCTTCAAATTACTGACATTTGATTAATTAACCTTTTCACATTTGTTCTAGTAAAGACTGTGGTTGCAAAGGAAAAAACACCTGTTCTTCCCCCCAGAACTTGGCTACGGGAGAAATCATTTCAGTGGAGCATTCAGCTCGGTGCTGGTTTCCGGCAGTTAAGCTGAAGTCTCCCAAAGGGGAGACAATAATAAACAAATGCCACATGAATTTTCTGAACGTTTTTGTAAATGAGGGTGTGGAAATCTCCTACTTCCTGGACAATATCTTCAAAGTCTCATGTGGCATTTAAGTTTCCATTTACCAGGACATAAATATTTATTGTAGAGCAAAGCTCAAAGGCAGATTTCCCTCTGATATTAGAATCCTGATTCTCACGTATCTTCCCCTCCTCATTTAAATCTCAGAAGAAAGGGTCTTGTGGAACATTTTTGGTGTACAGCCTAGAACTTCTAAAGGTGGGCACTAGCTAAACCAACTTTTTTATTAACCAAAACTCTTTCAATGATCATTTCATTAAACTCATTTTCTAAAATAATAAAACTCCTACTGAGCTTCAAGCTGTGTATTTGCCTTTTGACACTGAAAACAATTCTAGAAAAACAGGGGGCATTATTAGCACTTTTCCTGATGGTGAGGTGAAACCTTAGGAATTTGGCTCGAGTCTGTTTGGTGCTCAATCCTGAGCTCCTGAGTTCCTTGTTATAACACATAACAGAGAAGTGTCATGCTCCTCTTTTCTTTTCCCGGTGTCTTCCATCCTACAGGAGATTAACATGCCCTCTAAACAGAGCTAATTTACCACGACGGTGAAGTTTAGCAACTGGAAAAATGAACTTAATGAGGGTAGCCCGTCAAAGGAAAACCAATCAAGGTATACTTACCTCCAAAGGTTGCGATAGCTTCTACTGCCCCATTATAGATGGAAGAATTTTGGGACGGTGCCTTATAGTCCCACAGGATTTGAACGTAGTTCAAGACCTGGTTGAAGCCTGCTGTGGAGAGAGCCCACCATAGGGACCAGTATAAAAGACGCTTGGAGGAGTAGCACTCCTTCAGATCTTGGAACCACTGCACAAAAACTCTCCGAGCGACATTTTCTGGCTTGGGGCTGCTGAGCTGGCTGGCACCCAGGTTTCCCGAAGTGGTGGCTGTTTCTGAAGTGGGTTTCTCCTCATCGCAGCCAGGTGTTGGCCCTTCACGTGGTTCATCTAACACCGTATTCGTGCTTAATGGTATGTGTGCTTCTTTGCTGGGCTTTGCATGAAAGAACATGCTTTTCTTGGGCATTGGGAGAAAAAGTGAGAAAAGGAAAGCCATAGAGACAGAGACCAAGCATATAACGTTGAGGTAAAAATACGACATTTTGGCCAGCGACACCAAGAGTTGGGCCAGCACTGAGGCGGCCGTGTAGGCCACCAGTGTGATGCCCCTGCAGTAGCCGCTCACTTTCTGGTAGTGCTCTGGGCTGACCACGCTGTATATGTAGGCGAAGTAGGCCACCTCGGTGGCAGTGACTGTCCCATAGAAGAACTCCACAACCTGCATGGCTTTCACTCCTTGGCCAAACAAGAGCAGCAAGTAGGTAGTGATTAAGCTAATCCCTTGGAGGATGATGACCGGCTTGTAGCGGACGTAATCGGTGAGGATGAACACGGGGAGCAGCAGCAGCAGGTAAGAGTATGTCCACACGGGAAGGATCTCATTGGTTATCTGCGAGGTTGGAAAATGGATAGTGTGACCATGCAGCAGGAAATGAAAAGGACAGCTTTTGGGGGCGGGAGGGGGGGGGCAGGTAAAGGCATGTACTGGGGGGTAGGGGAGGCCGGGGGGGAGGTCAATGGGGAAAAAAAAAAGGAGACATATGTACTACCATTTGTAATACTTCAAACAATAAAAAAAAAAAAAAAGAAAGAAAAGGGCACCTTTCTTAGCCACGTGCATACTAAGGTATGTCGCTTGAACAATGTCAAATTTTGTATCCCATTGGATAGGATATTCTTCATATTATGAAAAAGAATGAAAAATGGATTTTCAAGAAAGCCACTAGGGAAACAGAGCCCCCTCTTGCACTGCCAAAAATATTGTATACTTCTGTGCATCTCAGTAAGAGAATATGTACAATCTGAACTATATTATGTTTACTAGTAGATATACGTGCATTTGAGTAAATCAATTAAAAATTGCTCAACAGATACTTCTAGTTTTTTCAGGCTCTTAAAAAAATACCATTACCATGAATTGTACACCTGAAATCTTATAATTTTATTAACCAATGTCACCCCAACAAATTCAATAAAAATACCGTTCCCTTCCTGTTTAAAGATTAATATTAGATAAAGAGTCTACAATGCTAAAAGAACTCAACAACCTTTATCTTTATTTGACCCATCCCTATGTCAAAAATGTCAGCCATTCCAAAGTCTGGATAAATATATACACAAAGATCAAAGAGTAAATAATGGTGTAGAAATATGGAGTGGGAAAAAGAAATGCACTTAATATCCTTCCTGGTCAAATTTTCTGGGCTCCCCAACCCCCGTTTTTCCCCAATTCTACTGGTTTGTCTCAATTCTGGCCTCTGTTTAAGATAGATTAAATCATGGAGTTAGTAAAAAATGCATTGCATGGGACTTCAAGGTTCATTCATAGGGAGAAAGTACTGAAGAAGCTGTTGATTTGGGGGTCATGATGGGTACACGATACCAGCCTTTCCTCTATCCCTTCTGCTTTCTATAGCAACTTTAGTGGGTTTAAATGCCAACAATGAGGGAAAATTCAGTGATTTAAAAGGCTAGTGTCACTGAGCTGTGCCTTAGGATGGATACATTAACTGGTCCGTTATGGTTGAAGAAGCAGACCCTTGGGATTCACTCACTGATTCTGAATTGTATCTGTCATTTGTTTTGCCTTAACCATGACATACTTCCATTTGGCAATCTTTGAAGCACAGTTGTCTCTAAGTGATTTTATACCACACACAAGTTCACCTCTCTGTCCTTGCCACCTCATCACCAAGGAAACCAGCATCAATTAGTCTTCCCAGTGAAGCCACACCCCCTTAGGTATTTTCATAACTCTGGCTGGAGATTATAAAACTAGCCCAGAGTAATTCTCCAGTTAAGTCACGGCATTTCCTGTTGCACTTCTTGGGGAAAAAAAAAAAGAGAGGTGGATCTTTTAAGTAAGAGAATTTGGCCTTCTGGGGAAGATAATGCTGGTAGATAGTTTTTCAAAACTGAGTAAGTGTCCTAAAGAGATGCAACAATTTTTTATCAGAGTTTGCTTATACATCATCATCCTGGAAGTTTACTAGGACTAGTTCTAGTGCCTCACAGCAACTTCATTCTAGGACTAGAGGCCCGGTGCATGAAATTCGTGCATGGGTAGGGTCCCTTCGCCTGGCTGGCGATTGGGGCCAGTGGCCAGGGAGGGACCATGGGAGGGCTCCAGGGCATGCCTGGCCCCATCTCGCCCAGTCCTGATTGGTCGGATCCAGCAGCAAGCTAACCTACCGGTCGGAGCATCTGCCCCCTGGTAGTCAGTGGACATCACAGTGACCAGTCAGTCGACCGGTCAGTTGGACACTTAGCATATTAGGCTTTTATATATGTAGATTAGTGTCATGGAATCAATGGAGACCTGAAAGGTTCCTATGCAGTAAGACCAATGTTAGAACTCTACAAAAGTTAAAATATTTATCACAACCTGTAATGTATTTTGGTTTCCCATTTTTGCAAGTGTGAGGAAGAAAGAATAGTTTGAACAGTTCTATTAAATACAAATGCCATGAAAATGAGATTCATTGAAGTCAGTGCATTAATCTCATTCAAGCCTGGTAAAATTGAACCACATTAACACACATATTGATATTAACTTACCTCTGTGCTGGTCAGGTTTTTGTCTGGTCCAGATAAGTATGGGATAAGGAAGGGTTCTGAGGGTCTCATCATGGAGAAAAACCCAAATAAGCAGAGGATGACAGTGGGATAAATCCAAGAATGGCTCCATGAAGTTTGGAAACAGTCCATGGCTGATGAAATGGAAACAGAGCCAAAGTTAATTGATTACTCTTTTTGGCTTCTTGGGAATAATGAAAAAGTGATTATCTCCAAATGTTTTATGGCATTTTCATCCATCTCTAACTGAAATGGAAAGGTGTGATCAATAACTGCTCTTGAATATTCCATAGGTTAACCAGTCAAACCCTCTGTTGCCAATAAACTTCTTTTTCAATATTGCTGGGGTAGAGTCACACTTCACTGTTCTTCATACACATGGTAACGAGTAGCCACAAATAAATGGTAAACAATGGGCCAATGAATGTTTGAAAAATACGTAAAACACATGTAACCACAGACATACAGAGAATAAACAGTCTGGGAGGGAATGATTAATTCATCAGCAAATGTTTCATGAAAGTAAAAAAGAATGATGGCATATATGATAAAATGGAACCAGAAGCATGTACATATTTCGAAGATCACTTGTATCCACTCTTTCAATGGTTTTGACCAAGGAATTCAACCTTTTTCATCTCATGGCAACATACTTCTAGGTAAGGTCAAACCCAAAAGAACATAGATTGACTTGATGAAGCCTTCTATTAGACTCTGAAATCTTTAACACGCTGTGTGGCACATATTTACACACGAATCCCACCAGGGAACAAACCTGAAACCCAGGTGTGTGCCCTGATTGGAAATCGAACCGGCAACCCTTTGGTACATTGGTCGATACTCAACCTACAAGCCACTCAGGCCAACTGCCAGAATTCTTAAAACATATAATACCTCACTATTTAGTCAGGGGCACTAACCTCTTTTCCTTTAGATTGTCAAATAAAAAAAAAATGACAACAATAGCCATCCTGTGTAAATGAATCCAAATTATACCTATCTTTTTTGTCAGATTGGCAAAAATATATATTTTTTGGTGTGCCGCAGATTTTAGAAATTAGTTTATGTGTGCCATGAGATGAAAAAGATTGAAATTCCCTGTCCAAAACCATTGAAAGAATAGATTCAAGTGATCTTCAAAATATGTACACCACCCATGTCAAACTCGTGGCCCGTGGGTTGCATGCCTCACTTATTCGGCCAGTGTTACCCTTTGAGTTTGACATGCTTGATGTACATGCTTCTGATTCCATTTTATCATATATGCCATCATTCTTTTGACTTTCATGAAACATTTGCTGTTGAATTAGTCACCCCTCCAAGATGGATTATTTTCAGTATGTCTATGGTTTCATCACTCGAGTCTCAGATGAGCCAGGAGAAATATTTCTAGCAAAACCACAGAACCAGTGGGCAACCTAGATAGAAAGTCACCTCACCACATCGCACCACTGAAATGTGCTGTGGTAACTGGTCAAGTGCATGTGGACAGGTAAGAACAAATTTGTCCTTCACAGAAAAACTATGCATTGTTTGAGCTCTTTTACAACTTTGTAAATTGCATTAACTGATAACAATGTGACATCATTCTTGTCTGTGGCCATGCAAATGAGTTATATCCAAGGAAGCAACAACCTCTTCCTCTCTCCCACCTGGAAAACCCAGTTTTGCCTGCATTTCAGTATTTCTGATCTATACATCTACCCATTCTTTGGATTCTTCTTTGATCTGGTTGGAATATCCTTACCAGCTTCCTGACTAATGAGTTAATAAAACCTTTAATACATGCTCATTTTTTTAAAAAAAGTTATCTTTATTGTTGAAAGTATTGCAGATGTTCCTCTCTCCCCACCAATGACACCCTCTACCCCACTTGTGTTCATTTTTATATGTGTTTGAGACTCTTGACTTTATTCTTTTCCAGAATTTTCTTTCAATGCCTGTTACCATTCACCATACCTCAGCCTACCCAAATAACCTCCAATTTGTTCCTCTGAATCTAAATGATTTGCTAATCATTGTTAAATCCCCAAATTAGTTTTAATATTTTGACATCTCACTGCAGACCTTCCCAGATTTAGGCTTGGTTTTTTCCCCTCCAGGCTTGGGTTTTCCAAGGACAATGTGGCCCCATAGGAAGAGCGTGACTTTGGAGTTTCAAGTTCATGTTCCTCTTGCCCCACCCCTGTTTGTGACAGGTACTTAACCTCTCCAAGCCTCCTCTTAAAAGGTGGATAATTACACCCATCTCACAAGGTCTCATTCCTGGCACACTTTATGGGTTCAGTACAGCCGCCTTCTCACCTCCCTCACATGGCAAATTCAACCAGAAAGAAAACAGCCGGGCACTCAGTTCAGACAGTAACTTCAGAAAGGTAAATAATTCACAGTTCATAATTTCACCTGAACTGCTAAGGGACAACAGGCCAGACACATTTATTTTTGAATATTCATGCTTGAATTGCATTTACCATTCCCCAACCTTGAATCACTACTGCTGGTCTATAACCAATAATGCCCGAACAAAATTCATGTTTTTGTCCATTTCAGCTACTCTTAAGACAGTTGGAAGAAAAACATATTGGAATTTAAAAAGTCGTGTTTTGCTCTATTTACAATATATACCTTGTTGAAAACCATCCCCACCCCACCACCCATCTTTAGGAGACACTAATGTGCTCAGATACACGTTGGAGTGTTTTTAGAAGATTGTTTCTTACACCTTTTCCGTCCTGTAAGCACCGGACAAGCCCAAACTTTTTGCATCCGAACAGCAGCAACACCGACTTGCTCTACACCTAATTAGATGACCCTTCTCTCAGTTTCAATGAAAGGCGTTCTCCATGGAGCCCAGGTCTCTAAACGTCAAAGCGCCCTTTCTTGCCGCATTCGGGACCTTTTCGCGAGTTTTAGATGGGGATTTGCAATTCTGTGCCGGGGATGCGGGCTCGTCACCAGAATCCTGGCTGTAATTAACCTGCCTTTCCTGAAGGCAGACGGTGAGAGGCACACCTACTGGGGCGATGCGCGCCGGGGCTGGAGGGGAGATCCCGGCGGCGGGAGGAGGCTCGCGAGCGCGTCCAGACCGGTCCCAACCCGCCACCACTGCGCGCCCGAAACTGGGGAACGAGGAGTGCTGTGTCCCAGTGATCATGCATTTCTTCCATTAATTCACCTCCCGGGGCCTCTCTTACCTACGAAAAGGCGTTTCTGCTCGTCAAATTGCCCACATCCTTGGATAACCAGCCCCGGGGGACCACGACCTTCAGCCATCTCCGCGCGGGAAGGCACGCGCTGGAGGCAGGGGTGGGGGCAGGACCCAGCCCAGACCCCGCCCAACGTCTTGTACCTGCCAGTTACAGGCGCCCAGAGCGTTAAACTGGAGGCGGGAATCCGCAGTCTATGGGCAGACACCAACTCCAGACCTTAAAGTAAGGAAGGACTTAAAGTAATACACTGATACCAATATCAACCTAAGAAAGCAGGATGAGCTAAATGCAATGCCGATCTGTTTATATATGTCAGTTCCTATAAATCCATTGATTTCCCTCAAAAGTTTTTGAGAGAAATACAGCTTTGATCCCCAGTCTGCACATAAAGAAACGGAGGCAGAAAGAGGTAAGGTTAATAAGCAGAGAAGCCTGGATTTGTTGTTGTTATTGGGGCATCCTGAATCCGGTGCCAATCTTTATAATCACTAGGAATTATTTTTTTTAAGGTGGTGGGGTGGAGGTGGTTTCCTAGCACTTTGAGAAATTGCTAGTACACATAGTTTATATATTAAATACTTTTTTAAAAAATCAAAAGAGGTTAAAAAAAAGCATTATAAAGTTCTCATTGATTAAAATGGAATTTAAAAAATTGTTGAGCTGTTGGTGGAAATGAAAAACCCTCCACCAAGATAAACGCTGCTTGTTTTCTAAGGGCTGCTAGTGGGAATGAAATCAATTAAAATTCCTCCAGGTGTCTTGGGTCCCTGTCCCATTGGTTTGGATTTTCTATTCTCACCTTCCTATGATTTTCGGAAATCTGCCTATAAAGTACCATGATGCACTTCAGGAGTGGGAATACCCTGTTCACAGTGGGACAGATGCCCTTGTGAATTCCAGGGCCCTCCCAAAGAACACTGTGACATTTTTTTTTAAAGGTTGCGGGTGTCATGATTTCCTCCAAACCGCTCCCCAAGAAAGGACCTCATTTGGACCTTGAGAAGTTACTCCTGTGTTTCTTTGCTATCTCATGGACAGTCTAAACCAAAGAAAGATGATGAGGAATTCATCAATTCATAGAAAAGTCAACATATTTGCTGATGAGTTGACATGGGGTCTAAATTTGGTTCCATATGATCCAGTGATGGGATCACAGATGACCAGAGATGGGCCATGTGTTGATAATTGTTGGCTTGGGTGATGATTCTTAGGAATTTATTGTACTCTTCTCCACTTTTGTGTATGCTTGGCATTTTCTATAATTAAGAGTTTTAAAATAATCTATTCACTAATACCCTATTTATTGAGTACTGAACTAAGTGCCAGATGCTGCTCTAGGTCCTTGAGATACATCAGTGAACAAGAGAGTTAGAAATCTTTGCTTTGTAGAATGTATTTTCCAGTTGGACATGGGGTGAGGCAGAGTAAACATGATAAATTCATGGATTTTATGGCATGTTAGAAAGTGTGAAGTGCTATGGAAAAGGAAAAAAAGAAAGACAGGGATCAGATGAGGATGTAGAGTGATGGAGAAGGGGGCTAGGGTCTGAGCCTTGGGGTGTCAGTCTTGGGAAAGAACCTATAGATGAGGCTGGAGGGGAGTAGCAGTGAGGGGCAAAGGGAGATGAGGGACTTATGAGGAAGGAGGAAGGAAATGGGTTGGGGTGGGAGAAGGGAGTAGTTGGTGGGATGTGTCACATGCTGCTGGGAGGCCAAATGAAAAGCCCTATGGAAAGTGTACACTTTTCACTTGATGGACTTACCCAGAGAATGGATTGAGAGCCTCTTATGTTAGTACTTAATAATGTGATTGCAGCAATGTACAAAAATCCTTGATGTAGGAGTGGGTAAAGTTGACCAGGCAAAAACAATCTGACACGGGAAGCTGTATTGTAATGGCCTCCCTCTCAGAGGTCAAGCCTTTGAAGCAAAGGCCCGTGTATCCTTAGCTTTCTAGTGCTTGGCTGAGTACCTGGCCTAATGGAACACTCACCTATTTGCTGAATGAATAAGTAAACCATTTCATGGAATGCTGGAGTACAGCTAGGGGCTGTCAGCACTTCTTACAACCAGAATTTGGTTGCAGACATAGACGTCATGAAAGTGTCCAGAGCACAGGAATTTCCCTCAATGACTTTGAAGACCAAATGTCTATCTTTTTTTGTAAAACTCAGTATAAGACAGCCTAGGACCAATCACTCGTTAGCTGAAACCTATCCCAGGTCTTTAAATATGACCCTTCATCTTTTGTTCTATTGTTCTCACTCATTGGAGGGTATACACCTTATAGAACAGAGACACATTGGAATAGAAAAGTGTTTTGTTTTGTTTTTATTAAGAAAGAGTTGCTTTTTTTTTTAGAGACATACAAATGGGAAAAAAAGTTGGTGGGTATACAATACAAAAGAACAAAAAAGCTCATAAGTGAAATTTTCAATAAAATAAAATATTAGCTATCAAGACTTGATTTTGTTAAACCCATAAATAGATTTTTGATGTGGGTGTCTGGGGTCCCAACCCCTAATGTTGATAATATATGGTGGTATTTGATCTTTTTTTTCCAAATGGAGACGGGATTCCAAAGAGGACAGAGAATAAATACTCCTTGATGCTAAGTTCTGGAAGATACGGGGAGAAGAAATTGATGCCATCATGATGCCAGGCTGGAGGGAAACAGCCAGCCCTGTACCTTCAGAGTGCAGGGGACGGAATGAGCAATTCCAAAGCACGGGGTACACAGGACTGGAGGAAGCAGGTGGCGGGAGAGGAGGAAAGTCTTACCAAATTCCGTGAGCAAAGCCTAGAGGAAGAGGCTACTGCTTAGCAGCAGCATTGCTTCTGGCAGCAGCACTTACACTGGCAGCACTTCTGCTGACAGCAGCCCTTCCCACAGCCACAGCCACAGGAGCCACAGCCACAAGAGCCGCAGCCACAGGAGCGGCGGCAGCAGCAGACCATAGGGACACTGCAGCAGCCCCCACAGCAGCCACGGCAGCAGGGGCAGCAGCTGGAGCAGCAGCCGACCCGGTAGCATCTGCAGGTGGTGCAGCTACCACAGCCACCACCACAACCACCACAGCCACCACAGCCACCACCACAGCGACCACAGCCACCACAGCCACCACAGCCACCACAGCCACCACAGCCACAGCACCCCATGGTATCAGCAGAGAGGACTCAGGTGAAGTGAGGAGAGAGACTTAGGAGATGAGGGACGTCTGATGCCCTTTGCTTCAGGGGTCCTTATATACCTCCTTTGAGGCCTAACCCAGGGCACGTGGCCACTTCCTGATTGTAGTTTCACCAGCTTTCCTTGGAGAATTTCACAAGACCCTGAGTGTATTTCCTCACGGAACACCTCTGAGCTCACAGACTTGTTTATTTTTGTACTTCTTCCTCAAGTTACTCTTCCAGTAAAACATGTTTCTAAAACATTTAAGCTTGTTTGAATCTAGCTGTCTTCACGTCCCAAGCCATGGCCCCTCTGTGACTCAGTTTCTTTATTTTAGGATAAATCATGTCTATTTTTTAAAAGCAGACTATATTTTTTAGAGCAGTTTCAGGCTCATGGCAAAATAGTGCAGAAAGAACAGAGAGTTCCCGTAGGCCCCCATCCCCCTGTTCACAGCCTCCCTGCTATCAGCCTCCTGCACCACAGCCGTGCAGTGTGACAATCAATGAGCCTATGTTGACATGTCATTATCACCCCAAATTCTGTCTTTTTTTTTTTTTTTTTTTTAATGCCTTCATGTTGCCAGATCACAGCCCTTTGTCTGTGCTCCCGATCAGACTGTGAGCTTCCTAACGTCTGGGATTGTATTGTATGTATATTTTCATCCCAGTATCAGGAACACAGAGGTGAGTTGACAAAGAGACAGGTTGATGAGTGAATGTGCCGCCCACCCCCCAGTTCATATGCTGAATTTTAAGCGGATTTTAATGGGGGGTCTATTTTACCTCCTGGGAACAGTTGGGTTGTCATAATTGGGAGAGTGGCCTTAGCTCGTGGGTGGAAGCCAGGGGCTGTTCGCCATCCTACCACACACACCACATCCCCACAACAAGGATCTGTCTGGCTCCACCTGTCAGTGGTGCCAAAGTCAAGAAACGCTGCTGTAGGGCTTCATATTTCCAAAGCATTTCCCCATCTATTATTTCAATACCATAGAGTTTCCAGGGACTCACCTACAAACAAATTATTCCTCCCTCAATTCATCAATGAAGAAGCACGAAGCCCCAGGCGTATATGAAGTTCTGTGCTGGGAAGTCCCGTAACGGCTCATCAGTGCCTTTATCTGGTCTGTGATTTAGAACAGGAACTAAGGCGGAGTGAAGACCAGCCAAGGAGGGTGCCAGCACCCCCCACCCCAATCCCTGATCGTCCCACCGGTCGCCCCACAGATGTATATCAGAACACGTGAGACTGCGATGTGGGTCGTGGCTGCTGATATCAACAGTTTTGAGTATTAATGAACAATATATATCTACACAGTTAAATAATTCCAGTCCCCCCTCCCAAACTCCTCACCCTCTAGGCCACTCTGCAGAGGCAGACTATCATCTTGCCAGCTGTTTCTGCTGGGAACTGACCCCATATTTCTTGTCCATTCCTTTTTATGACTGTTTCTTGATTGCCAATGCTAGTTTTTGTTATAATAGACTAGTGGCCTGATGCAAGAAATTCGTGCATGGGTAGGATCCCTAGGCCTGGCCGGTGATCAGGGCCGATCTGTGGGGCGACCGGTGGGGCGATCGGGGATGGGGGGGCGGGGGCGCTGGCACCCTCCTTGGCTGGCCTGGATCCTGTGGGCTGGGGACAGCTCCTGCGTTGAACGTCTGCCCCCTGGTGGTCAGTGCATGTCATAGCGACTGGTGGTTTCACTAGTTGTTCTGCTGTTCAGACGATTTGAGTATTAGGCTTTTATTATACAGGATGGGGATCTAACTCTCTCATACAACTCCCAATGTATTTATTCCACCATTTTTAGTAAAATCCATTACTGATGGTAACTTAATTATCCTATCTAATAAAAGAGTAATATGCAAATTAACCATCACTCCACTACACTCACAAGCCATGCCCACCAGCCAATCAGGAGCGAGTAGTCAAATTAACCCAACCAAGATGGCTGCAAACAGGAGGCTTGGGTTGCCCCCGGCGATGGAGGAAGCCAAGCTTTTCGCACACCCTGGCCAGCCCAGGCCTCCACGCAAGGCTACAAAGTTTCAATTATAGAAGATAAATAAATCCCAGATACCAGGGCCTCTGCTTGGGTCGCCGGGGGGCGTGGCCGGCCTGCAAACCACCACAGGCCCCTTGCCCAGGCCACCCCACACCCCAAGGGAACCCCCACCCTGATCCAGGACACCCTTCAGGGCAAACCAGCTGGCCCCCACCCGTGCACCAGGCCTCTATCCTATCTAATAAAAGAGTAATATGCAGATTGACCATCACTCCAACACACAAGATGGCTGCCCCCATGTGGACACAGATGGCCACCTCAAGATGGCCAGCAGGGGAGGTCAGTTGGGAGGGACCAGGCCTGTAAGGGAGAGCAGTTGGGGGCAATCAAGCCTGCAGGGGAGGGCAGTTAAGGGTGACCAGGCTGGCAGAGGAGGGAAGTTGGGGGCAACTGGGCCTGCAGGGAAGGGCCGTTAGGGGCAAACAGGCTGTCAGGGGAGCAGTTAGGCATCAATCAGGCTGGCAGGGGAGTGATTAGGGGGTGATCAGGCTGGCAGGCAGAAGCGGTTAGGGGCAATCAGGAAGGCAGGCAGGCGAGCAGTTGGGAGCTAGCAGTCCTGGATTGTGAGAGGGATTTCCGACTGCCCATTTAGGCCCGATCCATGGGCAGTCAGAAATCCCTCGAGGGGTCCCAGATTGGAGAGGGTGCAGGCTGGGCTGAGGGACACACACTCCCGTGCATGAATTTCATGCACTGAGCCTCTACTTATAATATAAATGTTGCTCATTATAGAGTCCAAATAGGCTACTGTGATTATACTTCCTTCATGTACAAACACTTTATTTTTCTAGAATATCTTTTTATTTCTATTTTTTTGCTTTTGCTTCATCTTTCTGCCATGTGAACCATATTTTGCATGTATATTTTTCTTTTTAAATAGCAATTCATGAGAACTCTTCAAGCACCCTGACTCTTTTTTTCATTCTAATTAGGAAATGTCTTCTTATTTTAAATGCAATACAAATTGTACAGATAAAGATGAGTCATTGCAAAGATATGCTTGTGCTTTCTAAGCAATCACACGATGTGAGATACACCAATAATGCGACCCAGTGACCTGCTTTGCAGCTATGTGGTGGGGAGTGAGACCTTCATTCCCTGTAAGCCAGCTCTGGTGAGGGTGTCAGGGCTGCTTCTGCACTGGGCCATGACATTGGAGCCTGAGGCCCCTTTCATTCCTCCATGTAAGAGGACCTCTGGGCTGCACCCAGCCTGGCCTCCTGGGAATGCTTGCTTGTTGTTCAGTTGTCAGACCACCGGTTCAAGCACAGCATGCCGTGCTATATGGGTCTTCTTAGTGTGCCCATGACGTTGACAGTGCTCCCCTTTACGAGGCTCCCAGGGGCCCTTACTGGAATTTTTAAGGCATTTGACTTAGAAAAATAAACAAGTAATCTAGTAAGCCTAGCTGACATTCCAAAAAAGGGAAGTAATTAATAGAGTATGTGGTTCTCTCGTGACAACTGAGCCAAATAGCAACAAGGAAGTGGTCATGTGTCCTCCCTCTCCCATCCCCAGAGGAGGTATATAAGGCTCCCCCAGCAGAAGGGGCATCAGACCTCCCTCACCTCCTGACTATCACTCCTCACCTCTCCTGAGTATTCTCTACTGACACCATGGGGTGCTGTGGTTGTGGTGGCTGTGGTGGCCGCTGTGGTGGCTGTGGTGGCTGTGGTGGCCGCTGTGGTGGCTGTGGTGGCTGTGGTGGTGGCTGTGGCGGCTGTGGTGGCTGTGGTGGCTGCACCACCTGCAGATGCTACCGGGTCGGCTGCTGTTCCAGCTGCTGCCCCTGCTGCCGTGGCTGCTGTGGGGGCTGCTGCAGTGTCCCCATGGTCTGCTGCTGCCGCCGCTCCTGTGGCTGTGGCTCCTGTGGCTGTGGCTGTGGGAAGGGTTGTTGTCAACAGAAGTGCTGCTGTCAGCAGAAGTGCTGCTGCAAGAAGCAATGCTGCTGCTAGGTGGGCCTGCTGGCTCTGGAAGGTGCTGCAGGTAACTCCCATTGGTAAGATTCTCCCTCTTCCTGCCAGTCCTTCATGATTTGAAAGTCACAGGGGGGACAGGAGACTGGTTCTCCGGCTAAGGAGTTAAATACATATCCCTGGGTGCTTGAGTTCCTGCCTCCGAAGGAAAAATGCTAGCACAAACCTTCTCCACCAACCAACACCCATCAAAATGTGAACTCAGCAAAATGGAGTGATGATTTTAGTGCTGTGCTTTCTTGAAATTTTATTGTTGAAATGTTTGTTGCTATTTCCCGCTCTTTCTGTAGCTTCTCCATCCTGTATCTTTGCTACTCTCTTCTGTAGACTTGTCATTTCTTCTCAATAAACCACATCAAATTGGCATCAAAGTCTCATCATCTTCTTTTATTTCTTATTGGAATGTGTCTCATTGAAAGATCCCATCAAACCCATAAAGTCAGACCCTGATGTTTGTTTGAGATGGGTTTGGAATAATTAATTGGTGATCTCTCTCTAATAGGTTTTCACACACGCTAAAGATTTGGTGGCTTCAACTATCCTCTTATATAAGTCAGAAGGATTCTGGGAACATTGTATCAATGGACTGAACATTGCCTAAAGCCACGTGTATCTAGTCAGGTCTTGGTTATTTTATTTTATTTTATTATTATTTTTTAATATATTTTATTGATTTTTTACAGAGAGGAAAGGAGAGGTATAGAGAGTTAGAAACATCAATGAGAGAGAAACATCGATTCAGCTGCCTCTTGCACACTCCCTACTGGGGATGTGCCCGCAACCAAGGTACATGCCCTTGACCGGAATAGAATCCTTCAGTCCTCAGGCCGACACTCTATCCACTGAGCCAAACCGGGTAGGGCAGGTCTTGGTTATTTTAGTTTGGTTCTGTTAAGTTTAAAATCCGATTACAGTTTAATGAGATTTTTAATTCTATCACCTGTATTAGTTAACTGTGTCTTTGGCAGGTTATGGTTAGGAAGAGTTGTGAGTTACTAAAGCACTATCCACTTTGATTATGTTCCATCCTAATAAACAAGAACATGAAAGTAAAGACGTCATACAACATCTCCGAGTCCCCCGAGGGTGAAACCACACAGAGCACACCTGAATGCAGTGCCCTCCCCCCTTTTATATGTTCAATCCCTTAGAATTTTCTACCTAAATCTGTTCCATGTTGAAAGTGAGAGCTGGAGAAAGGGGGCCCACTGGCTGCCCCCCGGGCTGGGGAAGGTGATTTACCCTCCCTGGCTCTTGCCCACTCCCTCACCCCAGACCACAGAGGTCCTGCCCTCTCTCTCCCACTCACAGAGAGTAGATGCTCCAGAGTGTTGCTTTCAGAGGAAGTGCGGGAGGGGCTGGTGCAGGGGCGCACACAAGTAACAGGAAAGGATGCTTCCAGAGAGAGGCTGCGAGTGCAAGGGGGTCACCGGACGAAGGAGACATGGGCCTTCCGGCCTGGCCCAGTCTCTTTTCAGATGTCCCCAGAAGGCGACAGGCGAATGTGCTTGCAGGGTGGGGTGTTACTACTTGTTACTAAATGTTAGCGTCACATAATACGGGCACAAAAGGATGCAGATAATAATATGAACTAGAGGGATTCACTTTGCTCTGGATCTGGAGATCACCAGCTGTCGGACACGGCGCCGGGCATGGTGGGATATAGAACAATGAGAGGTGATGAGGGAGTAACGTGTCGGGGTACCTGGGACAGAGCATTCTGGACAGTACATTGAGGGGTAGGTCAGTGAGGGCGCTGGGAGTAGGAAGCTCAAGGTAAACGAAGCAGGGTGGGGGTGGTTAGGGGATTGCATTTCATGGTATCATTTTAGGTCATTGTAAACGTCTGCTTTGACTGTGAGTGACCTGGGCAGCCTTTAGGGTTTATCTTTAGAAAGAATATGGCCTGCCTTATATATAAAGGGCTACTCGAAGCAGCACCTGGAGAATCACCAGGGGAGGGGTTGGGAGGGGAGCTGCACCACCTGGAGGAAGCGCTTGCTGGGTGAGGGCAGGGGGCCTGGACCTGTGCGGGTGTTCTGGGAATGTCAACCGGATCTGCTGCTAAATCCAGTGCCCCGGGGCGTGAGAGGAGGATGGGACTCAGCTGGTGACACTCTTTGCTCTAAAGGGTGATTGTCTGTTGGTGGAGCTTAACTGGGCGGGGCATGCGTGGGAAAAGCACTTTGGTGTGGGGGCGTGTATTACTGGTGGGAAGATGAAGTTCAGTTTCGAACACGTAAAGCTTATGTTGTCAAAGGTCTCCCCTGCTATTATTGTGCCCCTGTAAAACCTTGTGAGGGCAGGAGCACTTCATATAGAGTGTGGGGATTCCCGGTCAGCAGTCCCCTGACTTGGGCGCACAAGGTACGCAAACATCCCCTCCGATCTTGCAGAGGCAGACACAGCGCACGCTTTAGAGCACAGCACTATGGTGGATGTGTCATTGTGCCAGCACGGAGCTGTTTGGGTAGGTGTGTTTGTTTTCTTTGCATGAGTTCAGGCAGCTCCTTGCTGGGGAGAGGGTGGGGGACAGTGTGCTTTGTTCAAGCTCCCAAATAGTCTGGAGCCCTGACCTCAAGTCTCTGGAAGAGATGCCCAAGTTCAAGTTTAGTCCCCAGCTGAGGCAGGAAATTTGGGATATGAATAGGTCAGAGTTGGACACATTTCAACGAGTGTAATATTCACATCCCACACCCATGACGCTTGACCTGAAATACGGTGAGCATCAGGAGATGTGGCCATTGGTTTATTGAATTATGAGGGAGTTGTCCTTCTGTGAACCAGGGGCTTGGGGGCAAGACCACATCTGTGTGGGTGGGGATAAAGTGGGGTTTACCCTAAAAAGAGCAAATATCCCCACAGTCCATCACCTTGAGTTGAGGTGAATTTAAAAACAGGATGAGTGAATCCTCCCCCTTTCATTGGATTTTCATTGTGATTTGTGTCTGGACTCCAAGAGCAGCAAAGATGCTTGAGGGCATCCCAGCTGGGGGCAGGGAGCTGGCTGGTGCCAGCAGCCGGGTCTAAGGAGCAGGGACAGAGGCACCGGGGGCGGAGAGCTTGGTGCATTTGGTCATGACTTTAAATCACTCTCTGTTGTCCTCGAACCTTTAGTAGAGACTTGCCATAGTTAGAATCTGGGGTTTGAAAGGTTGTGGGGACTAAAGGAACACGCCGCTCCATCCTTGGGGTGGAGGAGAGAAAAAGGGAGCACGGCCTGTATGGTTAAGCACAGAGGACAGCAGCAGAGCTACCCAGCCCCGCAGAGCAGGGTCCCCGGAGAGCCAGTGCTGGCCACAGAGGGCTCCTGGGGGAGGAGCGGGAGGCCAAGTGGAGAAATGCGGGCAGGGGTGTGGGGGCGTGGTGAGGTAGAGCAGCTGGGCCTGGGCGTGGGACCTGCACCCTAGGGATCTCTCAGGACAAGCTGAGGTGAGAGGGTGCTTGGGGAAGCACAGAAGTGACTAATGGAGGGGCTAAATTCCAGCCAGCACCAAGGAGCATTTCCTGGAAACATGATTCTACTGTAATTAGAGACCTGGACTTTGGGTGATGTAAAGTATGTCATTACAGTTTGCCCTAGTTTGGAACAGATTGCATGTTATTTTACAGGGAATATTGGCATTATCCACGTAGAGTAAACTATGCTTGACGCTTATACAAGAACTATCAATTGTATGCAGCAGAGTTTATTTGGCCAGACCTCTATAAGTGGACTTGGAGGTAGTTTTTAATGTTATGCTACTATAAGTAATCCTATCTAATAAAAGAGTAATATGCAAATTAACCATCACTCCGCTACACCCACAAGCCACGCCCACCAGCCACACCCACCAACCAATCAGAGCGAATATGCAAATAAATCCAACCAAGATGGCTACGGCCACAGAGAGCAGGAGGGAGGCTTGGGTTTCCCCAGCAATGGAGGAAGCCAAGCTTTCTGCCTGCCCTTGCCGGCCTAGGCCTCCACTCAAGGCTACAAAGTTTCAATGATAGAAGATACATAAACCCAAACAGAAATGGCGGCAGCCACAGAGCTGGAAAGAGCAGGAGGCTAGGGTTGCCCCGGGCGATGGAGGAAGCCAAGCTTTCCACACACCCTGGCCGGCCCAGGCCTCCGCTTAAGGCTACAAAGTTTCAATTATAGAAGATACATAAATCCCAGAAAAAATGGCTGCCGCCACGGAGCAAGCAGAAGGCTTGGCTCCGCTTCAGGCTGCAAAGTTTCAATTGTAGAAGATAAATAAACCCCAGATACCAGGGCCTCCGCTTGGGTCACCAGGGGGCGTGGCCGGCCTGCAAACCACCACAGGCCCCTCGCCCAGGCTGCCCCACGCCCCAAGGGAACCCCCACCCTGATCCGGGACACCCTTCAGGGCAAACCAGCTGGCCCCCACCTGTGCACCAGGCCTCTATCCTATCTAATAAAAGAGTAATATGCAGATTGACCATCACTCCAACACACAAGATGGCTGCCCCATGTGGTCAAAGATCCTGCCCCCATGTGGACACAAGATGGCCACCACAAGATGACCAGCAGGGGAGGGCAGTTGGGAGGGACCAGGCCTGCAAGGGAGGGCAGTTAGGGGTGACCATGCCAGCAGAGGAGGGAAGTTGGGGGAGACCGGGCCTGCAGGGAAGGGCAGTTGAGGGGGACCCAGGCCTGCAGGGAAGGGCAGCTGGGGGGGACCCAGGCCTTCAGGGGAGAGCAGTTGGGGGGACCAGGCCTGCAGGGGAGAGCAGTTAGGGGTGACCAGGCCTGGAGGGGAGGGCAGTTAGGGGCAAACTGGCTGGCAGGGGAGCAGTTAGGCATCAATCAGGCTGGCAGGGGAGTGGTTAGAGGGTGATTAGGCTGGCAGGCAGAAGCGGTTAGGAGCAATCAGGAAGGCAGGCAGGCGAGCAGTTGGGAGCCAGCAGTCCTGGATTGTGAGAGGGATGTCCGACTGCCCGTTTAGGCCCGATCCCTGTGGGATCGGGCCTAAACGGGCAGTCGGACATCCCTCGAGGGGTCCCACATTGGAGAGGGTGCAGGCTGGGCTGAGGGACACCCCACTCCCCAGTGCACGAATTTCATGCACCAGGCCTCTAGTGCTTTAATAAATGTCCAAACATAATATACCCAGACATAGGGTCAAAATCCCAGGGTTCAAATCCAAGTTCTAATACTGACTGGCTTGTGCAATGAGCTCACCTCTCTGGTCTCCTTTCTTCCTAGCATGGAAATGATGATAATAATAATAATAATAATAATAATAACAATAATAACAGAAGACAACAATACTTAATCCAGAGGGATATTATGCAGATTAAATGAGCCAGTGCCTGGCACAAAATTAGACCTCAATAAATGTTAGCTATACATTATTTTTTTTTCTAATTATATTCTTGAGGCAATTTTTGGAGGTGAAATTACTAGATCAAAGATCACTTTGCATAGCAATAACAGTGACAAAATTGCCCTCAATAAATTGTGTGTCAGTTATTCCCACCCACGGTGTCTGATACTTGCTTTACACCTGCAAACAGACCCTTTCACAGGCTTTACCCACTGAGCCAACCAGGTAGGGCATGAGGTTTGTATTTTACATTTTGGTCTTATTACGAACTATAAATTTAAAAGTATTCTATGTGTTCCACTTCATTGCAGCTATTCTTCCTTATAATGTTCTAACTGTCCTCTCCATCTGACGCCAACACTCTCTGCAGCTTCCTTATCTTCTAGCCTGTCAGATGTTCAGGGCTCATCCTTCTTAGTTTATGACCCAAACTGGAAATTATTCATTTTTCAAGGAGCTCTGGTTTATATTTCTTTTAAAAATGCACGATTCTGTCCTTTGCATTTTTTAATCCATATGGATTTGTAAGAACTTTTTACACATGAAGATATTAATCTTTTGTCTATGCTGCCAATTGTATGAAAACATATACATACAATTATATACAGTATATAACACTTGAAAATGATAATAAAAGACTATGACACTGGTTTATGTATTTATGTATTACACTTTTGTTGTTATTTTAGAGTGCATCTTTCTACTTATTAAAAATACAACAACCAAGTTTGCTGTAAGACAGTATGTCTTGTTACTCCGGAAGCAGTCTCATACACCTCATGTTTACCAATGGCATCATTTGCTTTTGGGCTTGATTTTATCTTATGTGTTTTTGTACAGTAATATGCTGTACAGGTTCGTAGCCAGGAGTAACAGGCCAGACCACACAGCCTCAGCGTATAGTAGACTCTACACCTAGGTTTGTGTGAGTGCATGATGATGTTCTCAAACGGTGAAATCGCTGAACGACGCATTTCTCAGAACGCATTCCTGTGTGAAATGATATGTGATTGCATTTAAAACGCTCCCCATGTATTTTATTGAATGTTACTGTGTACTAACAAAGTTGAAAAAAGAAAACTTCATGCACAATAAGGAAAAACGGAAAGAAAAAGATTGAAAGTATCAGTAAAATAAACCCATCAAAAGCCCAAATGGTGGTCCCACAGTCAAACTCTATATATTTGGGTCTTAATGGGAATGCCTGTGCTCGGCTTGGGGGACAGCTACTGAAGGGACATGTCACGTTACATCAATAAAACACGCCATCTCTCCTGGGGAGACGACACACGGGGTGTGAGGGAGGAGGAGTCTTTGAGGTAAAGGGATGTTTTGCTGAGGGGACACTGTGGTCACCAGAGACCTGCCAGAGCTTCTTACAGGACCTTTGTGTGTGATGAAACTCATGCAAGGGCTTTGAAGGCTTCGTTCAAAGGTAAGTTCTCAAGTTTTAGAACAACAAACCAGGATTTTGTGTGCTCAAACCCAATGAGAGCAAATAAAGAATGCTTTTTATGAGCATGTAGTTTTCATTTTATTAGGAAATTTGGTTAACATTATGTGACCACTAAGAACACATACACACACACAAAGGGGAAAACGATGCATGTGGACAGGGAAACACAGAGCAAAAACAGAGCTGACAGGCAGTGAGCATAGGCATCAAGCATTAGGAACTGATTTCATTTGGCTGAGTTGAGCGATTTGAACAATAACTCAGGTACCAGGATGCACTTATAGCCTTTCCGTGAGATGGTGCTTAATAATTTGAAAACTTTTCAGATGAAAAACTTCAAAGAAAGACAGGAAGAGAGCCCAGGACCATTGGGGGTGGGGGGGCGGAGAGCAAGAGGATGGACAGGAGGAAAGTCTTACCAACAGATTGGGTACCACCCGCACCTGCAGACGGGCCGCCTAGCAGCAGCATTGCTTCTGGCAACAGCACTTACACTGGCAGCACTTCTGCTGACAGCAGCCCTTCCCACAGCCACAGCCACAGGAGCCGCAGCCACAGGAGCCGCAGCCACAGGAGCGACGGCAGCAGCAGACCACGGGGACGCTGCAGCAGCCCCCACAGCAGCCACGGCAGCAGGGGCAGCAGCTGGAGCAGCAGCCGACCCGGTAGCACCTGCAGGTGGTGCAGCCACCACAGCCACCACCACAACCACAGCTACCACAGCCACCACCACAGCCACCACCACAGCGACCACCGCAGCCACCGCAGCCACCGCAGCCGCCACAACCACCACAGCCACAGCACCCCATGGTGTCAGTAGAGAGGACTCAGGAGAGGTGAGCAGGGAGATTCAGGAGACTGGAAAGGTCTGATGTTCCTCTGCTGGGGGAGCCCTTATATACCAACTCCCCTTATTGTGTAGCCCGATTTCCTTGGAGGAATCTCACAAGACCTTTTATTTACTTCCTTCTTGAGTCCTTTTGCTATGATAACATTGCTATTTTTAATGCTGCAGCCTCCTTGGAAAACCTCAAGTTTTCTGTTGTGAATGGAGCAGTTGTGTGTTGTATCTTTAGTCCAGAAGTAGAACAGTGATTGCCACAGTGTAGGGAAAAAGTCGTCCCAGGAGCCTGAAAATGATGCCTTGTCACAGACATGGTCTGCCCTGCACAGTTTGTGTCTCTCCTGTGGACACCTTCTCCAGGGCGCTGGGCAGTGGAGATGGAGGGACAGACACACCCACCAGACTCCTGCTGGATGAGAAGTAGATCAAGGAGCGGGGAGGGGTGGGGGTGGGAAACACTTCTCCAGCTTTCAAAGGTGAGCCTATGAGAGAGATGCCAGGTGTGAATCTAGGGACACCAACATTGAGGGGGAAAGGCAGACCCGTCTAAGCCAGGTCGTGTCCAATCCAGAAGTTTAAGTCCCAAGAGAGGCTGTGGTGTCGTCTGGAGTACATGGACTAGCTGGGCAGGCCTCAATTCTCAAGACCTTTGTGTATGGACCACCGACCACGCCCAAGGGCTATTGCTGCAGGAGGGGAGGGCGGGCAGGTAGGGTCAGCCACACAGAGACGGGTCACTTCAAATAAACAGCCCTCTGGCCATGGTCGGCTGACACACTGGGCCTGGCCACAGGTCTTCCACCCGAGAGGCAGCAGAGGGGCCAGCCACCGATGAAACCTTCGTTTTTGTTTTCCCAGTGACTTAACAGACAAACAGCAAGCAGAAACGTCACTCCAGGCAGCTGACTCAAGAGCCAGCTGCGCAAAGTTATATTTTTTAACATCTGACATCACAAAATTATTATTTTTTGTAATTTCTAATAACCAAACAATTCTTCTTGTGAACAACAACAACAAAAACAGAAAAAGCACCTGTTTTTTTTTAATGCTGAGATGTGATATGGTATATAACACATTTAGAGATGGTTAGTCTTTCCTTTTTGAATCTGTTTTGTCACTGCTTTTTTCTTTCAAGGGCATTTTTGTAACTTAGGAGTGTATAATGAGCCCCAGTGGAGAGAAAACAATCTTTTTTTCTAACCTGTGGTGACTAAAAAATATATGCAGAAACAGAGAAGTTTTACCTGGCTCTACATTCAGACTTTCATGGTTATAAAAAATAAACATTATTCTTCAATATTTTAGACATTTATTTAACTCAACAGACATCTATCAAATGCTCACAAAGAGCCAGGTACCATTCTTGGTCCTGGGGCAAAACACACACACACACGCTTGGTCCTCGTGGGCTCGAAACTCTCAGACGTGTGTTCTAATCCAAGTTTAGATTTAAGAGTTGAGTCAAGGTTAAAATTAACAGTATTATCCGGCGAACACTCCAACAAGGAAGGATGTACGAGGCCTCGTGAGGTCTTTTATGGGAAGCAGGATAGACAACAAGACGCTGACCGTGTATTCCGGGCCGGGCTCGTGGAGATGGTATATAAGGGCTACCCCAGGAGAAGGGGCACAAGACCTCCCTCACCTCCTGAGTCTCTCTCCTCATCTCTTCCGAATCCTCTCTACTGACATCATGGGGTGCTGTGGTTGTGGTGGCTGTGGCGGCTGTGGTGGCTGTGGTGGCTGTGGCGGCTGTGGCGGCTGCGGCGGCTGCGGTGGCTGTGGCGGCTGTGGCGGCTGTGGTGGCTGTGGTGGCTGTGGTGGTAGCTGCACCACCTGCAGATGCTACCGGGTCGGCTGCTGCTCCAGCTGCTGCCCCTGCTGCCGTGGCTGCTGCGGGGGCTGCTGCAGTGTCCCCGTGGTCTGCTGCTGCCGCCGCTCCTGTGGCTGCGGCTCCTGTGGCTGTGGCTCCTGTGGCTGTGGCTCCTGTGGCTGTGGCTGTGGGAAGGGTTGTTGTCAACAGAAGTGCTGCTGTCAGCAGAAGTGCTGCTGCAAGAAGCAATGCTGCTGCTAGGTGGCTGGGCCAGCCTCCAGGCAGGCGCTCTTGGGGTGTCCTCTTGCTCCCTTGCTAGAGCTTCCCTCTGTCCGTCTGCTCCAGGCTGGCTCCCTGTCACATGGGCTTCATGGCACTGTCCTCCTTGGTTCTGAATTTTAGTAACTTTTTCTGTTTTTAAGGTAGTCCCATGGACATTTTATACAACGACACCCAAGGAGAAAGATGGAGAACATATTGATCATTGAGCTCAGCAAAATGTGGTAATGATTTCTACTGTGTTTTCTTCTTTAAATTCTTTCCTATCTATGCACTAAGTCTTGTCTGTACCACAAATGGCCTGTCCTTTCTGTGGCCATAGAGTCTTTCGAGATGCTCTCTTAAAAATCTCCTAATAAAATGCAAAAATAAACGCTGAGCAGTTTCCCTTGTGTTATTCTTAGAGCTATTTTTATTAAACCAACGTTAATTATGGTCTTCCATGGGAGGGGGCGGCAAAGGAGATACAGATAATTATGCCCTGGTATGATTTACAATCCAGCCCCACATAAATAACCATGAACACAGGTTGGAATAATAATAAACATGTCAAAAGGCCTTGGCAGTGTGTGTCACAACAGGAGGCAGTCCTTGTGGTTGGGTGGGGACTGGGTGTAAAGGGTGAAATAACCTCAAGAAAGAGATGACATTTTGGGGGGTGGGTTGAAGAATTAGTAAGGTTCTGACACATGGAGATAATTGGAGACAGATATTCAAGAAGAAGGGCGATGGTACTTGGAGATGGGGAGGTAATCAGTTCTGAGACTTGGGACTCAGGAAGGGATGCGTGCATCCGAGAAGAGATAGGGATACAGCAAGAAGGTGGCCCTCTGCAGACCAGGAAGAGAGCCCTCACCAGACCCAAGCACGACGGCAGCCTGATCTCAGTCTTCCAGCCTCCAGAACTGTGTGAACATACATCTTCATTGTCGAAGCCCCCCAGGGAAGGGTCTTTTGTTAGGGCAGCCTGAGCTAACTAACACAGTGATGTAACAATGCATAGCGATTTCTGCTCTTTTTTTCTGAGAGACTTGAGATACTGCACAAGGTGGCCCATTAAAAACTTATAGTAAATAATACCAACCACTAGGCGAGGAAATAACCATCTCCTTTAAGGGCATTTGCTTTACTCTGTAAGGTGTAGCGGTAAAGGGAGTTGATAGCCTTAAAAAGTGGTCCAATAAATTATATGTTACAGTTGCTCACAAATAACTCTGGCCCTACCCATGAAATATTTATTCTCTTCCATTGGCATGGGCATCTTGAGAACAGGCTGGTCTACTTATTTTGCTATATTGCCTAACCTTAAAAGATCTGGGCTTGAAAAAATTGTGTTTTTGATCTATTTATCTAATCTTGATCTTTTACATTTGTTTCTAAGAGGAATATTTGGATTCAGATTGTACACTGAAAACATGCTTTGTATGAATCACAGGGCTTTGGTATATATTATGGTAGGTTAATAAATATTGTTAGAGTAGATACTATATATATATGTGTGTGTATATACCTATACACACACATATATATATTTATATATATAACCTACATGTTATATGTTTACATGTTATTCATATTTATCATAGTTTATTTATGTCATATTTATTCATGTATATACATTATGCATATGTTATATATACATACATACATATCAGGTTAGTGTATTATATGTTATTTACAATGTTTATACATCTATATATGTGTATACATATATATGTTTGTAGATACATATGAGAATGTATGTTATCTATACATTCATGTATATATTCTCAGTGTCTGAATTTTATGACTCAACAGAGGATTCCCCCTCCCATTTATTTGTAAGCCTGGTCATTTGTGGTGCATATGGTCTCAAGTACAGTGGTTGCTGTATATCATAGGATGCATAAATTATATTTCAGATCTTCCTAATTTTATTATTAGACGTTGATTTTGATTCTAGTTTGGGGCTCCCTTAATACTATGTGTTCTGTTCCAACTATTCCCCCTTTATGTGTTTACAATAATGACATGTCACGGACTGAATTGTGTTCCCTCAAAGTTTACACGTTGAAGTTCTAATCCAGTGTGACTATATTTGAACAAAGCACCCTTCATCTCCCCCAATCCCATTTCTTCCCTACAGATGGCTGTCTTTGTCATCTTTGTCATTAAATACCTCCTCGGCATTTGCACATTCAGGAACACATAGATGTGCCCACACTTGCTGTACCTCCCAGTGATGCTATCTCATGAGGAACAGTGGCTGGAGTCCAAGACAGGGACCTCTCAGGGCCAGCCTGAAGCCGTTGGTGAAGAAGGTAGAGGTAGACCTTGGTGCCTCACTCCTGCCCCCACCCGTGCCTTGTGTTGGTGGTGATGGTGGTGGGAGGGCTCGTGCCTTCACATGGGCCCAGTGATGTAAGTGTTCCCTTTCTTTTTCAGAACCTGCTCCCAGGAACTATTTGATAGCAGGAATCAGCTATTAAAAGCCATGTGAATTTTTAAAGGTACAGTCCCAGGCACATTTTCATTGAACATCTTACTCATAACTGGGCACCGTCTGCCCCTGAAGGAATGTCAGCCATGGCTATTAGTGGTTGCTGGAGCACTTTTCCGAAGTTCTGCACAAGTTCTGGCCTAGAGGGGAAAGCTGGCTGCATAGACAGCACAAAGAATGCTGATTTGCTCAACTAACAATTATGCAAAAGAAGGTTAATGGCACACTAGACCATCACCCAGCGTTTCTGTGCTGACACTCTGGCACAAATCACAGGAGAGTAAAGGGCACCCGATCCAGGAAAGGGCAAAGTTTAATAATCGTCGCAATCCACCTTGATATCCACTTCCCCAGGCTCTGTTGTGACAGTAGGGAAAATCGCTTCCTAAATGATTAACACAGTTGATAACTACTGTTCTTTGTCTTCAAAAGAGCATGAGGTATATTGCTGAATATGTGCAAATGTGTGTTTGTATGTGCTTTTTCAATAAAGTAAATGCCAGGTGTGGATAAATATGCTTGTCCCCCTACTAGTCCATGGCTTTTGGGCTTTCCTGCAAGTGGAGAACTAAACATTAAGTCCAAAAAGAGAAAATCAATTCATACTTGGAAGACAGGGAAGGATTAGATGAAGAAAGAACATAGGTGGGATCCTTGGGCAATGTAGCTTTACAAAGAATGCCCACATCTCTATCTACCATTCTAACTGTAAATTTTATACTGCAAAAGTAGACCATGGTAGTGGAGAAATTTAAACAGTGCAGAACTAGGCAAAATAAAAAGTGGAAGTCCGCTGGGAATCTCATCCCCTAAACAGAAACACTTTGACATTTGGTGGCTACACTCACAGGGTTCCCCCCACTTGCCCCATGCATATACTAATGTATAGTTAACATTTGCAAAATGAGACTACCTTCTACATTCTTTTGTGAAACTTGCTTTTTTCATTTGTTAGTACAACATGCCATCTGTCTGGTGTCCCAATATCTTTTAGAATTCTTGCAAAGTTTTCTATCTTATAAATGTATCAAACACTGTTGCAATGAGAATCTTTGAACATATGAACATATGGATTCTAGTAGAAACTGCCCTTAAAGAAAAGACTTGACTATTTTACTGAGTCGAGGTTGCCAGCAGAAGCAGAACCCTGGTATCACAAATATGTCTCTGGAGGTCTCTGTATTGTTGAGAAGAATCTTCTAAAACTTACATCACATAGCTCTAACTTATCTTATTAATTCCTTCTTCTATTATTATTGGAATCTGAGTAGAGAGAATGAAACAATACACATGAAATTATGACAAAGTTCTCTATCTGTAATTAATTTGTTATTTCTCCTATGAGCTAGAAAAGGATATAGCTGCCAATTTACCTTATTTGGAGTAATAGGACAGAATGCTTCCCTTAATTAGTAAAATGTGAGAAAGAGCAATGGTCCTAGAAGCTTTTTTTTTTTTCCATGTAACCCTAATTGCTTACTAAACTTTCATCGTGTTCTTGAATTCAGAACCACTACAAAGAGTTTTCTTTCAATCCTATTAACTTGATTTCAAGAAGGCAAGCTCTAATCTGTAACTGCTGGCAATGCAGCCAAGGAATGCCTTGTGTTTGTTGGTCTCTTTATGCTTTAAACAATTTTTTTTCAGAACCATAAGTAGATTAGTCTATGCCCTTAAAGGCAAATTAATATTACGTACAGAATAGACTTAGTTTATATTAAAAAGCAGTCATATAAATTCCCATAAGAAGCTCCCTAGAGGTTTAAATCTAGTCAATCTACTAGGTTCAGTTATGTGGACTATTTTGTAATGTTTGCTAGTATCTAGAAACTGTTTGTCAGGTGTGGCCCGGGGGCACTTTGCTTTGCTTTCTCTTTAGGGTCTAGTTCAGTGGTTGGCAAACTCATTAGTCAACAGAGCCAAATATCAACTGTACAACGATTGAAATTTCTTTTGAGAGCCGAAAACTGACTTCTGCCCATGGGCCACGAAGTTTCAATCGCACTGTACGTGCACGCCCGCACCTGGTATTTTGTGGAAGAGCCACACTCAAGGGGCCAAAGAGCCGCATGTGGCTCATGAGCCGCAGTTTGCCGACCACTGGTCTAGTTAAAGGCAGGTTCATGGCTCTGCCCTGGGCTTAAGTGATCAGAATCCTGGCAACTGTGCTCCCAGGAATCTACATACTCAAAGAGAGACGAAGGCATTTCTCATTCTGCCAAATTTTCTAGAGTTCATGGACCTATCTATAAATGTTTTCGGGGTCTTCATCGTGCCTGGCATATGATATGCATTGGTAGGAGTGGTAGGCAGAATAATGGCCCCCCAAAATGTCCACTTTCTAATCCCCAGGCCTATGACTGTTACCATATATGATTAAAAAAGCTTTGCAGCTTGATTAAGTTAAGTATTTTTGAGGTGGCCCGATATCCTGGAATATCCGATCTGGCCCGTAGTAATCTCAAAGGTCCGTATAAGAGGGAGTAGGGTCAAGGTCAGGGTCAGAAAAGATGTGACAATAGAAGCAAAGGCCAGAATGATGTGATTGTGGAAATGGGACATGAGATAGGACTGCAGGTCTCTAGAAGCCAGAAAAGGCAGAACACAGATTCTAACCTAGAGACTCAGGAGAGAGATGTCCTTGCTACACCTTGACTTCTCACAGTGAAACCCATTTTATTTATTTATTTTATTTTTTATTTTTTTAATAAATCTTTATTCAGATTATTACAATTGTTTCTCCTTTTTTCCCCCATAGCTCCCCTCCACCCGGTTCCCACCCCACCTTCTGCCCTTACCTCCCCCCCACTGTCCTCATCCATAGGTGTATGATTTTTGTCCAGTCTCTTCCTGAACCTCCCCATACCCCTTTCCCCCTGAGAATTATCATTCCACTCCCTTTCTATGCCCCTGATTCTATTATATTCACCAGATTATTCTGTTCCTCAGGTTTTTAATTCACTTGATTTTTAGGTTCACTTGTTGATAGATATGTATTTGTTGTTCATAATTTTTATCTTTACTTTTTTCTTCTTCCTCTTCTTTAAGAATACCTTTCAGCATTTCATACAATACTGGTTTGGTGGTGATGAACTCCTTTAGCTTTTTCTTATCTGTGAAGCTCTTTATCTGCCCTTCAATTCTGAATGATAGCTTTGCTGGATAGAGTAATCTTGGTTGTAGGTTCTTGCTATTCATCACATTGAAAATTTCTTGCCACTCCCGTCTGGCCTGCATAGTTTCTGTTGAGAAATCAGCTGACAGTCGTATGGGTGCTCCCTTGTAGGTAATTAACTGTTTTTCTCTTGCTGCTTTTAATATTCTCTTTTTGTCTTTTGCTCTTGGCATTTTAATTATGATGTGTCTTGGTGTGGTCCTCTTTGGGTTCCTTTTGTTTGGGGTTCTGTGCACTTCCTGGACTTGTAAGTCTATTTCTTTCACCAGGTGGGGGAAGTTTTCGGTCATTATTTATTCAAATAGGTTTTCAGTATCTTGCTCGCTCTCTTCTTCTGGCACCCCCATAATTCTGATGTTGGTATGCTTGAAGTTGTCCCAGAGTCTTCTTACACTATCTTCAACTTTTTGGATTTTTTTTTTTCTTTTTGCTTTTTCGGTTAAGTGTTTTTTGCTTCTTTGTATTTCAATTCTTTGACTTGATTCTTGTGTTTCTCTAGTCTGTTTTTGGGTCTCTGTATAATATTTTTTATTTCAGTCAGTGTATGTTTAATTTCTAGTTGGTCCTTTTTCATATCTTCGAGGGTCTCGTTATATTTATCGGCCTTTTCTAGGATATTCTTGAAAAGCCTTATAACCGTGGTTTTGAATTCTATATCCAGTCGTTTGTTTTCCTCCATTTCTTTCGTTTGTGATCTGTTTCTTTGACGCCGCATTTTCACTGCTTCCCTGAGTTGGTAGGGTAAATTTGTGTGCTAGGTTTCCTATATGGCCCAGTGGGTCGGCCTCCCCAGTTAACCTGAGGTGAACACTCTTGGTGCACCCCTTTGTGGACTGTGTGTACAGCCTTGTTGTAGTTAAGTCTTGATTGTTGTTGGTATCACTGGGAGGAATTGACCTCCAGGCCAGTTGGCTATAAGGATCAGCTGTGTCTACGCTGGGAGAAGTTCGGTGCCGGAGACAGCCTTATAGGATTAGACTTGCCAAATTGCAATAGCCTCTGTGCTCAGCTTGGATGGGGTGGAGTCTCAGGGCGGAGCAGACAGTCTTGGCTTCCAGTCAGCCTTGCCCTTGCGCGCACGCGCGCGCCTCCAGACCTCTGCCTTCCCCGGCTTCCGAGTCTCCGCCCGAGAGTCCAGACTCCCCCCCGTAAGAGCATGGGTCCCCAGGGGCTCGCCCGGAACTGGGGTTCAGTGCAGTCAGAACTGGGGTTCAGTGCGGTTGGGGGCTTCCTTCCCCCTTCCGCCAGAGAAAGTCAGCCAGGCTCTCAGCCGCCCTTCCTCTCTGCACGCACAAAGACCCTTTGCCGTACCTCCAATTCTCTGTGAGCTTTTCTCTTTCCTTCTAGTTGTAGAATTTTCACTCAGCCAGCTTTCCTGTGGTTCTTGATGGTGTCCGTTCTGTCTTTTAGTTGTAGTTTTGAAATTGTTGTACGAGGCAGCAGTTTAGGTGCTTACCTGTGCCGCCATCTTGGTTTCTCCAGTGAAACCCATTTTAGACTTCAGTACTGTAAGATAATAAATTAGTAATTTAATCCACTAAGTGTGTGTGTGTGTGTGTGTGTGTGTGTGTGTGTGTGTGTGTGTTCAGCAGCAATAGGAAACTAATGCAGAAGATATTCAGCATGGCCGTGAAGACTGATTTGTCATTGGCTGAAGGTGTAACTATGGCTATGAATGCTGTATCTCCAGAGCTAGCCCAGGGCCTGGCATGTAGAAAATGATCAATAAATGAATAAATGAATTAGTGAGTGAGTGCTTAATAATTATGCTTATGTGATTTTGACTTTATTGCTTCTTTGAGGTAAGCAATGGCTAGAATCAAAATACCAGAGCTCTCAGGGTGAGGTGATGCTTGGGGTGTCCCATTCAGGGCTGGACATGTATTTTGACTGTCACTGTCCAGCCTGTGGACACCAGGAATTGGTGATTGTAAGTCTTCCCCCCTTTTTAGCGCGCGCGTGTGTGTGTGTGATTGAACAATCATAGCTTGTTACTTGGTCAGACTCATACATTTAGATATCACTTGTGATTAAAATATCAAGTTAAGGTTTTAAAAAGCCCACAGATATTTCTCGAGCATTTTTATTTCAGAAAATATTTTAGTGTGCTTAAGCAAATAAATGGTATGTTTTTCCCCATGGCTAATCAATTATCATTATTTCCATAGAAAATAGGAGTGATAAACCCAGAGCCAAATGGCAGGAATTTATGTTCAATTCTGCTCAATTATTTCTCATTTAATGGGCACTCTGTTTTCCTGCCCAAGTTCAGAGAAGAATAAAGCTCACCTGTCCTTGCCCTGTAGAATATCTGATTATTGTCAGATCTAGACATGTTGACTCTGCTAAAATGTCCACTCATGTACTGACCATACATCAGAATGGGACAGTCCTGTTAAGTCAAAATTTAGAGTAATCAACATGAGGCAAAGGTGATAATTCTTATTCTTTGGAAAAGTAATTAAGAATGACTTTTCCATGATCTATTGTTGAATCACAAAGCACCTGAGACTTAGTGGCTTAAAATACAGCTGTTTTATTACTCTTTGCAGTTCTGTGGACTAACAGGGCTCAGCGTGGCGGTTCTTCTGTCCACCTCATTTGGTTGCACTCAGATAGAGAGTGGGGCTGTAATCTTCCAGGTTCTATGTGGGGAGTAGAGCTGGCCTCCCTCCCCCTCCAAGTTGTCACAGCCTCTCCTCTTCACGTGAGCCCCTCTTCTCTTGAAAGGGGAGTGAAAAGGAACCCATGGTCACCTGTAATCTGCCACACTGGCGTAAGCTCCCTTTGTAGCTCAGCATAATTTCCTGAGCTTTTAAGGTCAAATCTCTAAACAATTTCTGGCTTCCAACACTGTCACTTTAATGGAGAAAAAAAGATGCATTTACATAAAACCCAAGACTGTCTTTACTGAAAAATTTATGAACTTGTACTAAGCATATGAAAATCCATTCACCAAAGTCAGATGCCAACACTAATCCTGGTGAGACAATTTCTATTAGAGTGATATACACAACCTGCATAGAAACACAGGGAAGGGAAGAGATAATTTTGGGGTGCTGCTGGGGGGAGATGTGATAAAGGGGAAAGGCTCCAGGAAAAAGAGAGTAAGTGTGTTAGGCAGAACTTGCTGTGTAAACACAGCCAGGAGTGTAAGAAGGACCCGTGGAGCTAGGAAGTATGTGGGATTGGTTATGACAGTTGGTGGAGATGACCTCGGGTTAGTCCTGGAAACCCTTTGAGAGCTGGGCTAAGGCATTTGGACTTTATTCTCCAGGCAACTGTGAACCAGGCAGGACTTTGAAGCAAGGAGTGGCCTGATCAGAGCTTCTTTTGAAAGCCCCCTCTGATGAAGAAATAAATGAGTAAAGCATTTGAGAAAACAATTCACAGCTGGGGTGGGGGTGGGAGGTGAAGGGTGGGTGGTGTTATTACAAATGACCAGGAGGCTTTGCAAGTCCTTTGGAAAATGTAAACCCTAAGGACTGAATGAAGAGATAACTGTAAAGTGGCCTCTTCGCTATTAATGTTTAAACATGAAATATTGATCCCAGTCTTCTGGGAGGCAGATACCTCAACAGAAAATTTTAACAGCAGTTAGTTCTTATTGGACATTTGCCGTGGGAATTTCTGGGCATTTTCCACTTGCTAGCTCATATCATCCACACAATGATTTTATGAAATAGATTCCATTTTACCTCAGTCTTACAGATAAAGAAAAACAAGGCACAGAGAGAGGCATTAGATGGCCTACCCAGGGTCATTTAACTGGTAGTAAGCAATTTGGTCTGCGAGGAAGCTCTTAAACACAGCCCTGTGCTGCCACCTGGTGGTTGTAAGTGGGAAGTGTAACAATACAGGTGTGCTCGGCCAGCTGGGAAGGTCACAGAAGGCTCCCTGGAAGATGTGAATTTGAAGGAAATTAGGAAGGTTGGCCTGGAATAAGTTTCAGGCAGAGGGAGCAGCACGTGCAAGGCCCAAAGCCTGCAGTCATGGAGCCGTGCGTGGGGAACAGGACGACTGGGTGAGTCAAGAGGAAGGTGGGGCGTGTTAGGAAATATGTCCAGAGGTCTGGTGGACCAGGATATGGGAGACCTCCTAGGTCCTGTGAGAGGCCTGGACTTTATCTTGCAGCTTTCAGGCAGGGAGTGAGGTGATGCGATTTGCATTTGATTACTAATTTAGATTAGATAAATTCCCGATACTACGAGGGCGATGGAGGTGGGAGACAAGGCCAGGGAAGGGAGGCCAGAGAGGAGCAGCCTGACGGGAGGAGGAGCGGAGAGGAGGAACCGCTGAATCACCAGGAGCATAGAGGGGGTGAAAGCGTGGGTTCAAGAAGTAAGTGGAGCCCTAGCCGGTTTGGCTCGGTGGATAGAGCGTCGGCCTGTGGACTGAAGGGTCCCAAGTTCGATTCCGGTCAAGGGCATGTACCTTGTGTACCTTGGTTGTGGGCACATCCCCAGTAGGGGAAGTGCAGGAGGCAGCTGGTTGATGTTTCTTTCTCATCGATGTTTCTAACTCTCTATCCCTCTCCCTTCCTCTGTAAAAAAATCAATAAAATATATTTGAAAAAAAAAAAGAAGTAAGTGGGAGGCAGCATGGTCAGGGTGAGAGGGTGTGAGGAGGGGAGGAGAAGAAAGAGTGGAGGCCAGTGGCCAGGTTTGTAGTCTGATCACGCTGATCTGCAATAGAGAGAAAGTAGCACAAGCAGGTTCAGGGACCCCAAGGAAAAGGCATTGTTACAACTTTTCACTGAGGCCCCGAAGCTCCACGGCGGCGCCCCGCCATCGGGGTGTCTATTCCGCCAGGACACGTTTGGGAACATCGGGAGACATCTATGGTCGGTACAACTGGAGGAGGTGGGTGCCAGGGGATTCTGGTAAACACCCTCCAGTGCCCAGGGAGCCCCACAACAAAGACCTGAGCGTCCCCAATGTCCACAGGGCCGGCCTCAGCTGAGGGGCTGCGGGGCAGGAGCCTGGTGCAGGTGCTGGGCCAGCCGTTACCCGAAGTCTATCCTCCGGGCGGCTCGGGGGCCAGCGCAGAAGAGGCGGTGCCAACCACATGCCTGCTTACAGAAACCAGGCCCTGTGTCCTGGGCAGATTCCCAGGGCACCCCACGCGGCCCCTGGGAGAAGATGCTCCTATCTAGGCCTGCAGATGAAATCCGCTCTTTCACAGGGCAGAGGTCTCTCAATTGGTTAACACTGTTGGGATCCTGGAGTCACGAGTGTACACAAGGCCATGATGGGAAGGAACCAGGCATGTGAAGGGAGGGAATGAACCCCGCTCCCCCAGGCCCCTCCTCCCCGCCGTTGTGTATCCCAGACTCCCTGCAGCCTCAGCCAAGGCTGTACCATCTCTCTGCTCACCTGGAGGTGTGGGAAGTGTGGTGGGCTGAATCGGAGCTTCCAGAGAGGTGACCTCCCAGGGAAAGTCTGCGAGCTGCCACCCTGAGCATCCCGGAGAGTATCTGAGGCCAACACGGTTGGGTATGTGGGTCAGCAGCCTTGATGAGAGTTCTTGGCTGAGGCAGGAAAGTGGCTGCTCTGGGTGAGCTCCGATTAGGCAGTGTCGATGCATTTGAGAATGGCCAGCGTATGTAATCCCCAGTGCTTCGGCAGTCAGGGCTACACAAAAGGATGACTGTAGATGATTTCCTGTAAAAGGCATTGCTATGGGCTGACTGTGCTCCCCACCCAAATTCCTATATTCATGCTCTAACCCCTAGGGACTCAGAATATGACCACATCTAGAGAAGGGACCTTTAAGGAAATAATTTAGATAAAATGAGGTCATCGGGATGGACCCTGGTGTCCTTCTAAGAAGAGATTAGGACACAGATGATCATGTGAAGACACCATATGCCCGTGGGCCCCCCACTCTGCCCAGCAACTTTTGTTGTTGTTGTTAATATATTTTTATTGGTTTCAGAGAGGAAGGGAGAGGGAGAGAGAGATCGAAACATAAATGATGAGAGAGAATCATTGATTGGCTGCCTTCTGCATGTCTCCCACTAGGGATCGAGCCCACAACCCAAACATGTGCCCTTGACTGGAATCGAACCGGAACCTTTCAGTCTACAGGCCCACATTCTATCCACTGAGACAAACCAGCTAGGGCCCAGCAACTTTTGACTGAAGCCTCAGACCAGGCAGAAATAGATCCCCCTTTGACCCCTGACATTGCCCATGCTCTCGGGGTGAAAGTAAGCTGTTTCCAGTGACAGCACTGGACCCTCTAAGAAATATATCTATATATCTCTATCTCTATCTCTATCTCTATCTCTATTTCTATCTCTATCTCTATCTCTAACTCTATTATCTATATCTATATAGCTATAGCTATAGCTATAGCTATATCTATCTATCTATCTATCTATCTATCTATCTATCTATCTATATATTTCCCCAAAATGTATACACATTTTGAATAATTTTAAAGGAAGTGTTTATTAAAATGAATTTCATTTTCAAAATGTAATAGAATCTACTGAAAAGTGAATATACATTTTTTGGGGGACACCCTGTAGGTATAGGAGGACCTGAAGGACAGAGAAAAAACTAACTTCCTTACAGGAATTCACAGACTTTTCAAGCATTGAAAGCTTGCAGACTCTAATATGTTACTTTCTTTTTTGGGGGGCAGAGCCGTGTTTAAGAGTTTGCAATTCTTGGGTACCAATTTTAGATAGAAGACCACAGGTTGAAGTCTAGACGACTGATGCAATAAGATGGAAATTCTTTGAAGACAAAGACACTTTTCTTGGGTGCTTATGACATAAAAGACAAAGCAAGGCAGTGTGTGTGAGGCACGCCAAGCTCACATTTGCTAGAAACAGGCTTTTGTGGTTTTGGAGCGCTGCTTGACTCGGTTTCTCCACTGAGTCTCAAAAATGACAATATTTGCTGAGACTGGGGGTGGCGTAGGCGCCTTGTTCAAATGCTTTGTAATAAGAAGACAGAGGCAGTGAGAGGAACAAAATGCAGAATGCTGGGGCCAGAGATGATACACATTGTTCCTATTGTCAGCAAATATCCAAATGTTTCCTCCTCCAGCTACAAAATGTTAATTTCTATTGTCTTCAGACACCCTGGGGGAAGCCTGGCTAGTGCTTTATATGAAACTAGAGGCCCCATGCTCAAAAATCGTGTACTGGAGGGGGTTGTGTTCCTCAGCCCGGCCTGCGCCGTCTCACAGTCCTGGAGCCCTCGGGAGATATGCAACTGATGGCAGTCAGACATCCTTAGTGCTGCCACGAAGGCAGAAGAGGCTCCCACCACCACCGCTGCACTCGCCAGCAGTGAGCTCGGCTTCTGGCTGAGCGGTGCTCCCCCTGTGGGAGCCCACTGACCACCAGGGAGCAGCTCCTGCATTGAGCGTCTGCCCCCTTGTGGTCAGTGCGTGTCATAGCGACCAGTCGTATCGCAGCTCAGTCAATTTGCATATTAGCCTTTTATTATACAGGATGGAGAAAGGGAAAGGAGAGGGGTGCTACGAAGTCTCATTGGTTTACAAATTTCACAAATGCCTCAACTATTGTCAACTTTCTTCACAGTTTTACTCCTGAGCTATTTCTATTTAGTAAATAACAGGATAAAGAGATGAAATGAACTACTCTACCAATGACCAATGCTGAAGGGGCCTTCACATTCTTCGTACGAGGAGTGTTCTTTCTTCCAGGGCTGGTGTGGATGGCCAGGCTTTGAGGCCTGGGTCCCAAGCAGAGATCAGAGCGTGGGCCTTGGGGCTAGAGCCTGGTGAAGTGGAAACTCTCCTGTCACTTTAACTGATAGGAACAGGACTGCCTGAGGCCCAGGGGTGGGCTATGGGATGACAGACTTCCAGAAGAAAGATCGGGAACTATCAGATGTAGAGCAGAGCAGGGAACTCTGTGGCCCTCCTTTTCTGCAAAAGTTCACTCTGGCTGGATACTGTGGATGGTTTCAATTTGTTCACAACTTAAATCAGTATTTAAAGGTAATTGCTTGGAAATTGTTCATATGTGCTTTATTTTTAATTTTTAAATTCTTTTAAAATATACATATCTTTATTGATTTTAAAGAGAGAGGAAGAGGAGTGAGAGAGTGAGAGAGAGGGAGAAGGAGAGAGAAACATTGATGTGTGAGATAAACGTCAATTGATTGCCTCTTGCACACCCTAACCGGGGATCAAATCCACAACCTGGCATGTGCCCTGACTGGGAATCGAATCGGCAACCTTTGGGTGCATGAGACGATGCTCAACCAACTGAGCCACATGGGCCAGGGCACTCCTATGTGGTTTATAATTTGTCAGTAATATTGTACTCTAGGCTCACTGATTAATGTGGGAATTTCCCAGGCCCTGGAATTGTGCTGAGAGCAGCTCGAAAAGCAGGAGGAAAAGGCCCTGGAGTAATCAATGTGTAAACCGATTCTGAGTGAGGCCTCAGGGGCCAAACCAGAGGGGGAGCTCCTCCGTGCCAGGTACCCTCTATTTGTTTCTCCGAGCACAAGCTTGTTTCTGTTTCTGTGTTTAAATGATAACATGCCTTGGTTCACCCTGTGGAAGTTAATCATTAATGAACTGTATTCATTTCCTATTGCCACTGTGTCGCATAACCACACACGTGGTGGCTCCAAACAGCACGCCTCTGTACTCCCCCAGCTCTGGGGTCCAGGAGTCTGAAACCAGCCTCGCTGGGTGGCCAGTGACCGACAAGGCGTGGGCAGGGCTGGCTCCAGCTGGAGGCTCCCGGGGACCATCTGCTTCCCCGCCTTTCCTAGTGTCTGGAAGCCTCACGCATTCCCTGACTCGTAACTGTCCTGGCATCTCTTCAGCCTCTCCCTTCCATTGCCATGTCACTTTCGTCCTTTTCTGGGGTCAGATCTCCCCCTCTCCTTTGCATAGGACACCTGTGATTCCATGTAGGTCCTGCCCTGATGATCTGGGGTAACCTTCCCAGCTTAAAAGCTTTCATCACATTTGCCAAGTGAGCTTGGCCTGCTAAGGTCATGGTCACAGGTGCCGGCTGAGCCCCTGGGTATGCTCAGTAACAGAGCAGTTTCCTTTTACAGGAATCAAACTGGATGACCGAGGGGATCATGTCTAGTTTGGGGGAAAATCTCACAGATCTGAAAAATATTTGCAAAATATAGGGCCAACATAACTACCCTAAAAGCAAATGTTTTAGCTTTAGGAAGGGTAGTTTGGTCAAAGAAAGGACTTCCTTTAGAATTCTTTAGGAATTTGAACTGCCAGCAAACAAAACATCTGTTTGCTGGAAATACATTTTTTTTTTTTTTTGCAATAGCACTTTTTTATTATAATGCTTATCTTTCTATTTCATGTCTTGTTACAATGGGCCCTGTCGTGAGGACTTCCGCTGATTTCCCGGCCCCGAGGGTAGGTGCTTTCCTCAGAGTTTCCCCACTTCTGGAACTTCCTTTCCCCTCTGACCACGCATCCCCTGAGCTGTGCTGAAGTTCTGCTCTGCCCACACGAGCTCGTGCAGGCCACAAGCTTCAGCCGAGGAAAAGGCTCCTGGAGTTCAGGGCAGTGTTTCATTTCCTCCAGGTCAGAAACACTGGACGGCCCCGAGAACGTGCTTGGAGGCTCGGTGGACTAGAGGCAGGTTTTAAAATGGGTAAATGTAGTTGTCTCAGCACTGATCTCAGGACCAGGAGCTCTGGCTGGGCTCCAACCACCTGAATAATTTGGGGCCAGCTACTTGCCTCCGTTAGCCATTGGCTCCTCACTGTAAAGCAAAGGACTTTTCTGGTTAATCTGTTCGTCCTCTGCTGGGATGCCTGTAAGTGAAGTCTATTTACATTTCTCCTTGAGGTCCCCAGAGTAATGCAAATTCCACTCGAAGTGCAAAACAAACAACCGAAACCAGAAACTGAACAGAAGGGGAGAGAGAGAGAGAGAGAGAGAGGGGGGGGGGGGGGAGAGAGAGAGGGAGAGAGAGATAGCTATAGGCAGGGGTCCTCAAACTTTTTAAACAGCGGGCCAGTTCACTGTCCCTCAGACTGTTGGAGGGCCGGACTATAGTTTAAAAAAAACACTATGAACAAATTCTTATGCGCACTGCGGGCCCGGGACGAGTTGGCTGCTAAGCAGGACAGGCAGCGGCACCCGGCGGGCAGGATAAATGTCCTCGCATGTGGCCCACAGGCCGTAGTTTGAGGACCCCTGCTAGGGAGTCATGTTTGTTTGTTCCTTGGCTGTTGGCTGGTGTGATGAAAGGGGTAGGTTATATTGTATGAATGGTTTGCACTTCTCAGAGGCCTAGTGAACAAGACTGCCTACCCCACTGACTAACACTGAACCCTCTTTCACTAACTCTATGCCATAATATTTGCATAGATAAATTTCCCATATACACCCTACCCCTACACACATGCAAAGTCTCCCGGCCAGCAACATCCTAGAATAGAGTGGTGTGTTTGTTACAAGTGACACACCTATATTGACATATTATTGCTATCCAAAGTCCACAGTTACACTATAGTTCACTCTTGGTGTTATACAGGCTATGGTTTGGGACAAATGTATAATGAAATTTATCCCTTATTATGGCATCATATTATTTTTTCATAACCCTAACAACTCTTTGTGCTCTGCCTATTCATCCCTCTTCCATACCCCCCAATTTCCTGGCTACCAGTGATCTTTTTTTCTGACTCCATAATTTTGCCTTTTCCAGAATGACCTATCATCGGAATCACACATTATGTAGCCTTTTCAAATTGGCTTCTTGTACTTAGTAATATGCATTTAAGGTTCCCATATGTCTTTTCCATAGCTTGATAACTCATTTCTTTTAGCGTTGAATGTGCCACTGTTTATCCATTCATCTATTGAAGGACATTTTGATTTTTTCCAAGTTTGGGATTTATGAATAAAGCTTCTATAAATATATGTTTTTTTGTGTGGACATAAGTTTTCAACTTTTTTTTGGATGAATGCCAACGAGTGCAATTGCTGGATTGTATGTTTGGTTTTGTAAGAAACTGCCAAACTGTCTTTCAAACTGCACTGTTTTGTATCCCTACTGGCAACGAAGAAGAGTTCTTGTTGCTCCATGTCCTAGCCGGCATTTGGTGTTGGCAGTGCTTTGGATTTGGGCCATTCTCATAGGTGTGGAGTGGTTTCTCAATATTGTTTTAATTTGGAATTTTCCTGATGACCTAGGATGTGGAGTATCATTTCATATGCTTATGTATTATCTGTATATCTTCTTCGGTGAGGTGTCTGTTATAGTGTTGGTCCATTTTTTAATTGGGTTGTTTTTTCCTTATTGTTAGAGTTTTAAGAATTCTTTGTGTATTTGGGGTAACAATCTTTTATACCATGTCTCTTTTCAAATATTTTCTCCCAGTCTGTGGTTTTCTTGTCTTTTCATTCTTTTGCCACTGTCTTTCATGGAGCTGAAGTTTTCCATTTTAATGAAGTCCAGCTCATCAATGATTTATTTTTGTACATTGTGCTCTTGGTGTTATATTTAAAAAATCATTGCCATATTCAAGGTCATCTAGATTTTCTTCATGCTATCTTCCAGAAGTTTTACAGTCTTGTATTTTAGTTTCTGTTGATTTTTAATGCAAAGCACTTTAGCTCTCTCTTCTGCGTCCTTGTCATTTCCTACTGTCAGTTTATCCACTTACCATGACATTTTGCTTGCAGAAACAGTTCCCTCTCTTAGGTTATTTCGGGTAGCAGGTGCGAAGATCATGGTACTCTGTTTTCTGCATACTTAGTTACCCTATAATTTTCATAGAGGGGAGGGTGAAGCATTGCTAAAATATGGGCTAGAATATGAATGCAATTTTTCTTAGAAAATATCAATTTTTTCTCCCAAAACAAATAGTACAAAATAAATAGGCTGATTATAACATGATAATTAAATAGTTGCTTTTTAATAAAGGAGATCAAGGAGGAGAGGGGAGATCTTCAGGCAGAGTGTCAGGAGACCTAGATGAGAGTCCTGGTTCTCCACACACTAGACAGCTCACTCTGGAAAGGTTACTCACCAACCTGGGCCCCATTGCATTGTCTGAAACATGAGCCAACGTCCCACTCGAACTCTGAAGTTTCTATGACAATATTACTGCACTCTAAGTAGGTCACTTTTCATAGTAGATTTTCCCACACCTAAGTTGACCCTAGAAAGACTGTTCAAAGCTAGGTAAGCTAGTGAGAAAAAGGAGACAAGAATATAAAAGAGGAAATGACAAGTCTACTGTTTTCCATTTCTTAATTTTTAAAATTAAAGTTCTGGTAAAATCAATCAGAATTTCCATTAATCATGAAAAGGGTATTGGGCCTCTCATTTGTCTCCATCATTGAGTAATAATCTTCCATTTCATTTCACCTGGAGTTATAGGAGTTTTCTAAGTTCTTAATCTTTTGATGACTGAAGAGTGTCAACACTGTCAACACCGATTTCCAGGAAACATTGATGTTAAATTTTTATCCTTGGTGTTGTGGTAATTTACCTGCTCTGATAGAAAATGGGAAAATTCTCTCCCACACCTTGAACACTGGTATGAAAAGTGATACTGACAGTAGAGGTCTTTCTTGTAATAATAATAACAAAAAAAGAAGTTGACATTTATATGTTTTGGTTCAGCTTTTTCTTCCTGCCTTTGTGCTGACAGGTGCAGTCCCAATCCCCATGATTCATTTTCTACCTGTTTTTCTTTCTTTGCATCACTTCTAACAAGTCATTCATTTAAAAAGAAAAAAGTAGGTAATCAACCAAGGACCTTGTATGCATATATGCATGGACCATGGACACAGACAATGGGGCATTGAGGGCCTGGGGTGGGGGGAGGGGGCAAGCTGGAGGGGGTAAATGGAGGAAAAAGGGGGACATATGTAATACTTTCAACAATAAAGAATTATTTAAAAAAGAAAAAGTACAAGAATGTGCCAGTCCAAATTCATGGCTTCTGCTCCAAGGTTTTAGATCTCCAGGGGATGGTTTAACCTTTAAAAAGACTCTGGTAAAAAGCAATGGATTGTACAGTGATTGAAGTATTATACAATTCTTACTGAGATGGTGCGTCTGTGGTGGAGTTAGAAGTGATTAGAAGCCACCCAGCTAACCAAGCCCACAGTCCCACAGTGCCTCAGTTTCCTCTGAATTCTTTGTGCAGTGAAGATGGTAAGAAAAAGAAATGAAGTATTCTCTCAAGAGGCAGAGAGAAAAAGACCAGAAAGGCATTAGGAACCAGTAGGAAGAAGACTGGGTTCTTGGATGTGACTGTAGACTGGGTTCTTGGATCAGACTATGGAGAAATGTCTTGTGAAAGTTAAATTATTTCCTGAAAAACAGGAGCAATGATAAAACAGAGCTAAAAAGATAACAATAAAGAAGTCTGCTTCCTGCCCTAGCCGGTCTGGCTCAGTGGATAGAGCATCAGCCTGTGGACTGAAGGATTTCAGGTTCGATTCCGGTCAAGGGCACAAGCCAGGGTTGCTGGCTCGATCCCCAGCAGGGGGCATGCAGGAGGCAGCCAACCAATGATTCTCTCTCATCTTTCATGTTTCTCTCTCTCCCTCTACTTTCCTCTCTGAAATTAATAAAAATACATTAAAAAAAAAAAAAAAAAAGAAGACTGCTTCCTGGCTGATGTGGTTCAGTGGTTGAATGAACCCATGAACCAGGAGGTCACAGTTCAATTCACGTCAGGGCACATGCCCAGGTTGCAGGTTTGATCCCCAGTAAGGGGCATGCAGAAGGCAGACGATTTATGACTCTCTCTCATCATTGATGTTTCAATCTCTCCCTTGCTTTCTCTGAAATCAATAAAAACATATGTATATATTTTAAAAAGAAGTCTGCTTTGTCTGAGCTCAAGTTTGTGCATAGACATTTTATTTATTTTAAATTTTGCTCTTTTGGGATAATCTTGGACTTGTAGAAAAGTATGGACATAGTGACAGATCCCGGTTTGCCCGAAGGTGGCCAGCTCACGTAACTGTGGCACATTGATGAAGACTGAGAGACTCTCATCGCACAGTCCTATGAATCCACGCCAGATGTGGTGGGATTTCATTGTTTTTCCTTCTTCTATGGAGGCTCTCCTCTGGGCAACCACATTGCGTTTAGTCAGCCTGTCTCCTTAATCTCCTCGGGCCTGTGGCAGATTCTGTCTTGCTTTGTTTTTCATGATCATGACAGTTTCTAGGAGTCAAAGCTTTTAAATGGTTTATCTTTGGAATTTAATCAGTTTGTTTTATTAAAAGATTTAAATAAAATTAAAAAAAAAGTCAGGGCCTACCGAATACCTGGTGAGTGGCAGCATCCATCGGAGCTCTGCTATCTCTATCACGGTGGACGTGCCTAGAAGACAGCTGGCTTCCAGGAAGGATGTCTAGCAAATCACTTTATTTTATCGAGGTTAAGTGTTACAGAGATAGAGCCAGGAGGAGGCTGTTTTTCCTCAATTCATAGTTTTAGTGACTTAACCCAAAAAGGAGTGCCAATTCCTTCAAACCCTGAGCACATAGGAAGGAAAGAAAAGGTTCTCTTTGCTCCCACAGTGAGCGGGACGTGTGGGAGGTTCCCAGTAAATATTACCCCCTGCCCCCCGCTTTATTATTATTTAACTCACATGCCATTCAACACGTACAATTTAATCTTTTTGAATCTATTCACAGCATTGTACAGTCATCATCACAATCTTATTTTAAAATATTTCATCCCTCACAAGAGAAACCCCAGTGCTTTGCTAGTCTCTCCTCATTTCCCCCTCACCCGGCCCCGGCCACCACTCACCCGCCTCTCTCTCTCTGGGTTTCCCTTTTCTGGACATTTTATACAAATGGAATCAGACACTATGTAGTCTTTTGTGTCCTGCTTCTTTCACATGGCATGAAGTTTTTGAGTTTATCCATATTATAGCACATGTAGTTCCTTTTTTAAATTTTTGCAGATAAATATTTCATTGTATGGACACACCACATTTTATTTTGAATGATTGACTTCATGAGAAAAGGAGGAGAAAGCTGGCAGACCTGTCATGTAGACGATGGTGTGACCTGGGTGAAGTAGGAGAAAAAGGACAGCTGCTGCCTTGAAAGGAGTGGATTTCCATAGAGTGGAAAGTTCTTGAAAGCAGAAATGATAGTTTCTATCCATCATGGGCCTCGTGTTGTCTGGCCCTGCCTGGTTCCCAGCCCCACAGCCTCCCCTGCACAGCTGGGACACCTGGATCCCCACCTTACAGCACTGTTCCATTGTAGGGACCTTTTCTCAATCAGGGGCATGAGGAATGGATTTAAGAAACATGACTGTATTGCTTCCCAAATAGTGTTTTGATATTTCAGAAGGTAACAATGGATGATCTGTTAGAAAACAAAAGAAGGAATTCTGTGATCAAATACATCTGGGAGATGCCTATGTTCCCCTCCTGGAGATTTAAAATGAACCTGATTATATGGATGCCTCTGAAAACACATCAGTAAAGTATTTGGGTAAGCCCAGGGCCACCCAAAATTACCCTTCAGCATCTCCAGGGACAATGGTGGTCCACAGAAAAGTGTGGAAGATGCTTCTTCGGAGCAAGGCACCAGGACTCTGGCCCTTGCCACTGACCCAGTCTGACCACGTGCTGCTGCTGTGATTATGGGGCTTCTGCCCTGATTGCTGGGGCCAACACTGTGTCTCAGGTCACAGTCCTGGAGGCTGCCCCTGTCTCAGTCTCTATGTCATTGAGCTTTTATCAGTTCACCCCAGGGACCCAGCCCTGTCCTGAAAACTCAGCCCTGGGCTGGGGCTCTGTTAGCTCTTGTTGGATTTCCCCATTGTTCTCTGCATCCTTACCCACTTTATTGGGAAGGCCTCTCAACAGATTACTTGACATCTCTTGGGACACTCCAGTTTCTTTCATGCTTTGTATCCTGACAACACATTTTTCTTCCTGGGTGACCTACAACTTACACAACTCCCAATTGCTGTAGTTTCCATCCACTCCACCCAAGGCTCTGGTTCCAGTCATCCTTCTCCCAGAATATTTCATTAATCCCAAGGTGCCATGTTTGAAATATGGTCAGTGCCCTTCTGGAGTGTTTTGCATAAGGTAGATGGTCCAGATTTGTTGCTGACATTGTAGCAGGGTAGCATCATTGTGCTCATCCGCCCTCAGGGCTTAATGTTGTGCTATGTTGTTGCTGAAAAACTATGTGCTTTAGAGTCCAGCAGACTCGGGTTTTGATCTTGGTTATGGCACTTAATAACTATGTGACCTTGGACCAGATACAAATTTCTCCGAGTTTCACTTTTTTTCATCTGTAGAATGTGGATTGATAAGCCTATCTCACATGGTTGTTACAAGGATTGATTTAGAATTGGGTTAGACACCATCATGTTAACAAGGATCCCATGATTTTGGTATGAGCAGTTCTCAAATATTATTTTGAGAGACACTGGAATAAACAATAGATATGAAATTTCCTAAGGAAGAAATTTCATATGTTATGAGTTAATATTTGAAAACCACTTAGAACAAGCCTGGTACCTAATATGTGCAAGAGCTACGTAAGTATTTAAAAAAGGAGACACATTTCTCTATATTCTTCCTTCTCGATAGAAGGATCCTGGCCCACTGAGTTAGAGAGGAAATTGGAAAATCACTTCTATGGGGCTGCTAGTCACTCCAAGACTTGGGGGCGATACCCTGCTGTGAACCACAGAAGACAACCAGAACTCCAAACAGCATGGAAGGCCTGGGAACTGGGTTAGCTGAGAGGTGAAATTCATTGTACTTTTAAAGAAATCATCTCACCCAAAGGAAAGAAAAACTAAGTAGATATCCAGCATGCTTCTGGTAGCAATTCCTATGCACACACCCTCACCTTACGTGCTGTCTTAAGACCCCTGCCCTTCTCACTAAGATATACGCTTTTATACCATTTGCCTTCCTGCATCCACTCAGCTTCAACCCCAGGAACACAACCTTGCCCTCTTAACCTACCTCCTGTCCCCCAATCTGCTTCCTGCCCCCAATTTCTGTCCCCTAGATCCACATGACATCAGGAAGAGACAATCCCCAATACCTAAGGACAAGCATGTTTTGACTACATCAGTGTTTTCTTGAACATGGATTTCATGAGTCCTCTAGAGAGTCAGACAAGAATCTGGTCAGCAGTTTCTCCCTTTCCCCTCTCCTGGGGAAACTGCAGTTGGAGGCAAAGAGGTTTGGCTGAGTTGATAGAACTTTTTGGGATGGGTCGTTTCCCAACATAAAGAAACTGAGCATGTGAGCTGCTAAACAAAGAACTTCTGCCCTGCCCTTGGGGGCTTGCTGGACCGCATAGCCAGCCTTCTGCACCAGAGCTCTCTTTGCAGATGCAATATTTTAGCGATCCTGTAGCTGAGCCCAGAAAAGGGTCAGTTGCTAGATTTTGGACCCTGAAGCCACTGGGCAGCTGTATATTGTTGTATTGTGTGTTCACCACTCCAAGTCAAGTCTTCTTCCATCACCATTTATCCCCCCTTTACCGTCTTCTACATCCCCCACCTTAATTTACCTTTTTTTTTTTTTCAGACTGGGTACTATACAGTTTTTAAAAAATAGATATATATTATTGATTTTTTACAGAGAGGAAGGGAGGGTGATAGAGAGTTAGAAACATCGATGAGAGAGAAACATCGATCAGCTGCCTCCTGCACACCCCTACTGGGGATGTGCCTGCAACCAAGGTACATGCCCTCGACTGGAATCGAACCCGGGACTCTTCAGTCCGCAGGCCGACGCTCTATCCACTGAGCCAAACCGGTCAGGGCTATACAGTTTTTATATCTAATCTGCATTATTCAACTTAGGCATCTAGCCATGAAAATTGGTCCCATTCAATGTGTCCACAAGTTCCTGGTTTAATGACTAGGAAGCTTCGGTACATAGAATTAGAAAAATACTGATTTAAGTAAGAAAAGAACATGTGTGTATCTTGGAGTTGGTGGTGCAGGTGGTTTAGAAAACTATTATCTTGACTCTGCAATGAACTAGTTTTAAGACTTTGACAAAACTCTTCAGTGTATGGGTGACTCATTGGTTGAATTGAGGGAGTGAATTCTAAAGTCACTCACAACACTGAAATTTTACTGTGGATTTGAGCATTCAACCCTCATTGCTCCAGACCCATTTTACATTTTTAACTTGAAGCTCTGAACTGATAGAAAATAGATGACAGGAATAAAATGGGTCCACTTTCTTCCCATTTCTCAACAAGTCTGGGTTTTCCTTTTCGGGAATTAACAAAAACCAACAGAATTGACTGGCACTGATCCCAGTACCAGGAAACTACCTGCTCAGCCTGGCAGAGTGAGAGTGGGGAAGGCGGGGACAATGGGCCTGGGAACAGTGCATTAGTTAGATTTTCTAAGAAGATGGAATTAAGTTACAGTCCAACGGCACAGCATGATTATCTGAATGAGGAAAGAAGGAGAGCAGTGCCAAGGCTGGGAAATTACCGTATCCAATAATAGGAATTTTGGAATTCTGCCCATAGGAAACAAGTGTGGGCAATTTGGAGCCCACTTTGGTTACGGAAAAGACTGGGCAGTTGAAAGTCCTTTTTGCGTGGTGGACTCAGGGACATGAATAGTAAGGACTTTTTTTTTTTTTTTTTTCCCAGAGTAAATCCAAGGATTAGCAGAAATGCTCCAAGGCAGTTATAGAATCAGTGAAGACTCTAATGAAAATTATGACCTGCCTTCTCAGAAAAATGAGTGCAGCTACATACATAGACCCAACATATTTTTTAAGACTTATTATTTTTTTTTTTTGAGCAGTTATGGGTTGACAGCAAAACTGAGAGGAAAAATACACAGAGATTTCCCATATACTATCTGCCCCCGCACCATCCCGAGTCATTGCATAGCTTTCCCCACCATGAACAACCTGCATCTGGGTATTGCATTTCTTACAATCAAGGAACCCACATTGACACCCAAGATCCATAGTTTATATAAGGATTTACTCTTGGTGTTGTACATTCAATGGGTTTTGACAAATGTATAATGACATGTATCTACCATTGTATCATACAAAGGAGTTTCTCTGCCCCAAAGTCCTCTGTGTTCCACTTATTCATTCCTCCCACCATCCCCAACCCTGGAAACCACTCACCTTTTTACTGTGTCTATAGTTTTGCCTTTTCCAGTATGTCATGTAGTTCGAATCATATGGTAGGTAAGGCTTTTCAGACTGGTTTCTTTCACTTAGTAATATGCACTTAAAATTCCTCCATGTCTTTTCATAACTTAATAACTCATTTATTTTTAGTGCTGAACAATATTCCATTTCTGGATGAACCACAGCTTATTTATCCATTCACCTACTGAAGGACATCTTGATTGCTTCCAAGTTTTGGAAATTAAGAATAAATATGCTATAAACATCTATGTGTGGATGTAAGTTTTCAACTCATTTAAATAGATATTGAGGAGTGTGATTGCTGATCTTATGATAAAATTATGTCTAGTTTTATAAGAAACTGTCAAACTATCATTTTGCATTCCCACCAGCAGTGAGTAAGGGTTTCTGGTATTTTACATTCTCTCCAGCATTACAATAAAAAATGTCTGCTGTGCTAAAAAAAAAAAAAAAAAAAAAATGTGAAGAGAATGAGAAAATAAGCCATAGACTGGGAGAAAATATTTGCAGAAGAAACAACTGATAAGTAACTGTTATCCAAAATATTAAAGGAACTCTTAACATTCAACAATAAAAAAATAAAAAACATTAAAAATTGGCCAAAGTCTTTAACAGACACCTCACTAGAAAAGATATACAGATAGCAAATTAGCATATGGAAAGATGCTCCACATAATATGTCATCAGGGAAATCCCAAATATTTCACAGAGCAGAAGTTTTAATTTCAGTGAACTCTAATTTGTTAATTATTTCTTTCATGGATTATGCCTTTGGAGTTTTATCTAAATGTCATTACTGTAACCAAGGTCATTTAAAATTTCTCCTATTTTACCTTCTAAGAGTTTTATAGATGTAAAAACATTTTATATTTAAGTCTATAATCCATTTTGAATTAATTTTCATGAAGGTTTGAGGTCTCTGTCTATATTTTTTTTAAAATATGAATGTTCAAGTTTTCCAGTATTGTTTGTTGAAAATACTATCTTTACTCCACTGTGTTACCTCTGCTTCTTTGTCAAAGATCAATGGACTATACATATGTGGGTCTATTTCTAGTCTCTCTATTCTGTTCTACTGGTCTACTTGTCTATTCTTTCACCAACACTACACTGTCTGGATTACTGTAGCTTTATAGTAAGCCTTGAAGTTGGGTAGTACCAGTTCACTGACTTCGTTCTTCAAAATTGTGTTGGCTAGACCCAATATAGATGTACAATTACTGGGTTTTTATAAATACCTTAAAGTCCATCCATGGGTCCTAGGTATTCATAAAATTGAGGTAAATAATCCTGCAGTTTAGAAGTATTATAACAAACTTCAGTAAATGATAACTAATTATAAAGTGAGAATAGTAAGAAAAGGCTTCGTGGAAGAGAGGGTTACTTATAGCAATCCCATGCAAGTTTGGGAAGGGGTATAGGGAACAGAGAGAAGCAAGGTTGGTTGCTAAATCAAAGCAGAATAGTTGAAGAACCTTGGATTTTGGTAATAAGGTAGATCAGGGTTGAAATTCTAATTCTATTGTAGTCTAGCTATGTTAACTTGGGTGGCTTAGCATGATGCTTGACAGTAAGATGTGCAGTGATAACCCCCATCTTACTCCTTCTGTGGTCAATATGGAAGAGACAGCTATTGAAGAAGCAGCATAGACTGTGGGTCTGGACTGATCAGAGTTCAAATCCCTGCTCTGATATTATGAGTTGGGCGACATTGGATCATGTACTAAGTTTTCCAAATATCTCTCTAAGGGAGGTATAGAAAGATGCACCTAAAGAATGATGACTATACAATATAAGTGCAATGTTACATAGAGAATACTCAATAATTAATAGCCATTATTACGACAAAGGAAGCCAACTTTATTTCAATGGAAAGTATATATTGAGAGAACATGGTGGATCTATGAGGGACCTAATGCCAAATTGTAAATATTGGAGAGCTATTAATTTTAATTTTTCCCTTTCTTTAAAATTTCAAACTCATGGTTGCTGCCATAACAACAACATAAACCCCCCAAAACTCTTTACTTCACTCTCTTCATATAACCTCTCCATCATAATTTTTCTTTCCCATTTATTCCTTCTCTTAAGGTCAAGATGCTATAAAATGATCTTTCCTGATTTTTTTCCCTCCAAAACAACCCCCTGGGGAAGGTGGACTAATCTACCATCCTCATTTTCTGTCCTTGGGAACCAGCCAACTGGAACAATAGAGAACAAATTTCTCCATGTCATTATCATAATATTCTTACCATGATGCTTTTAAGAAATTATTTATTGATTTTTTTGAAAGAGATTTATTATTCCACTTATTTATACATTCATTGGTTGCTTCTTGCATGTGCCCTGGCCAGAGATTGAACCCACAATCTTGATGTATATCAACGGCACTCTAACCAACTGAGCTACCCAGCCAGGGCGATGATAATATAATTCAATGCTGCTATGAGTGAGAAGGTTGTTTCAGATAAGTACCATGTTAATGCAGACACAGAGCTCTGAGACCCAAGACCAGGGTAGCTGTGGTGGGAGAGAGGGAAATGAGTTGGAAACCAAGTGTGAAGTGTGTAAAATAATTTGTGACCAATATATATGGGAAATAAGGGGTGTAAGTCATAGAAGATGACTTCAATTGGTTCATCTGGTACACATCTTGAACCTCTATCCCCTGAGGTGCTGTACAGATAAAGACAGGATAATGCAGGTGTTTATGGTAGATAAAAAGCAAAGTCTCACAGAAATTCAAAGTTAAAAAACTATTTCATCTAAATATGGAAATTGTCCTGAGAAAGTAGCCTTTGAATTAGGTCTTGAATGATCAATAGGACATGAACATCTAACAACAGTGATGGGCCATGTGGGGGTGAGGCAATAGGAGGAGATACTCAGGAATGAGGGAAGATAGAGGGGGAAAAGACCCCTAAATCAATATGTCCATATTTCTGGATGAGAGGCAAGACCAGAAGGATTCTTAGATTTATTAATATTTCTTTTAAAAATTGGTGAATTTATTGGGTTAATAAAATTATGTAGGTTTCAGGTATAAAATTCAATTATACATCACCTGTATATTGTATTGTGTGTTCGCCCATCAAGTCTCCTTCCATCACTATTTACCCTCTTTCTTTCTCTTCTACCTCCCCTTACCCCCTTCCCTGTTAATTACCATATTGTTGTCTGTGTCTATGAGTTTTTTTCTTTGTTTAATCCCTTCATCTTTTTCACCCAGGACCACAACTTCCCTCCCCTCTGACAGCTGTCAGTCTGTTCTCTGTATCTATGAGTCTGTTTCTATTTTGTTTGCTAGTTTATTTTGTTCATTAGATTCCACATATAAATGAGGTCATATGGTACTTGTCTTTTTTTGACTGGCTTATTTCACTTAGCATTATACTCTCCAGGTCCATCCATGCTGTTGCAACAGGTAAGATTTCCTTCTTTTTACAGCTGAGTAGCAGTTCATTGTGTAAATGTACCACGGCTTTTTAAGCACTCATCTATTGATGGGCACTTGGGCTGCTTCCAAATCTTGGCTATTGTAAATAATGCTTCAATAAACACAGGGGTGCATATATCCTTTTGAATTAGTGTTTCGAGTTTTTTTGGATATACTCCCAGATGTGGAACTGCTGGGTTTAAGGCAGTTCCATTTTTAATTTTTTTGAGGTAACTTATACTGCTTTCCACAGTGGCTGCACCAGTCTGCATTCCCACCAACAGTGGAGGAGGGTTCGCTTTTCTCCACATCCTCGCCAACACTTGTTTGTTTATTTAGTGATGGTAGCCATTCTGACAGGTGTGAGGTGATATCTCACTGTGGTTTTAATTTGCACGTCTCTGATGATTGGTGTCATCAAGCATCTTTTCACATGTCTATTGGCCATCTGTATGTCCTGTTTGAAGACATGTCTATTCAGGTCCTTTGCTCACTTTTAAATTGGAGTGTGTGTGTGTGTGTGTGTGTGTGTGTGTGTGTGTGTGTGTGTGTGTGTATTGAGTTTTATCAGTTTCCTGATCATTCCTGGAGTGATAGCATTGCACATCAAAAGGTGTGGGCAGAGCTTCAGCAAGTGAGGGCCCTCCAACCTTCCAAGGGTCTCCCCCAACCTATAGACCTGTGTGGTGAATCATTTCCACTCTAGTTATGGACACATTCAGAGTGGGGAGTGGAGATGGGGAGGCTGAATACTTGGCTCCAAGAAGGGTGGGCAATCCTCAGAGATAGAAGCACAGTCCCTTTCCCCTCCATGCTTGTCTGTCTCTCATGTCTGCTGCAAACACGTATCTGGTATTCATTTGTCTCCCTTCCCTCCTCATCTCCAAATCCTCATTTGAATCACACTGATTTTATCTCCTTCATGCTGATCACAGCCAGGGGTTGGTTCTGAGACGCTCACCTGGAATACCTGTTTGAGTCTGGGAGCCTCTTTCCCCCAGCTGAGGGAGAGAAAGGGCTTGGATACTACCTGGGGGATCCTGCACAGCTGCTCTTAGTCACTCCTGCAGACTGGATTCGGTTCAAGTGCTAAAGCGTTGGCAGTGACTGGAGGCTGACAGATACTTTCTACTCCAAAAATCAAGTCTCTTCCTGGAATACAGGAAATGGTAAATAGGTCACAAGAAAGGCAAGACCAAAAAGATCAGCAGTCTTGAAACTGCAGGAGGGGAAGCCAAGGAGGAAGCTAGCGGAGGAGTCCTTGCCAGTCCTCCAGGCGGAATGGCACACGTGCTGGGGAAAATTCTGTCAGAGGGTGTCATGCACACCGTGGGTGGATTGCACACCCTTCTGCAATGACAGGATAGGAGTGGGGTGTGGCTTGCTTTTTTTTTTTTTTTTTTTGTTATACAAGAAATTTTTACAGATGCCAGGAGGTGGTCTTCCACATAGGGGAACTTCTGAAGTTTTTTGTACCAACATTGAGAGTCTTTTATTTATTTTTAGCCCTTTCCCCCATTCTGAGTATATATTTTCTCTCTTAGCCAAGGAAACACTAACTCCTGTTAATGCCTCAGCCAAAATTTTTAAATACTAGTGAGAGAAAAAGTGAACAATGTCACTTCTCCTTTTGTGAAAAGTGTCACACATTAGATTTCCACATCCTGCCACCTTATTTTTAATATTTTCATGCATCACTAAATTCTTGACAGAGAGTAGTTCTTAAATATCTTTGTTTCCCCAAGAGTGCTCATCAGAGTGGGCTTCCGATAGGTTGTTGGTTCCCTAAATAATAAATCTCCTTTAATAACATAAAATCTGAAATACAGAATTTAGAACCTTGTTTTCTTCTCTCTCTTTACCTTTCTTTCTCTCTTCTCTTTTCCTGCTCTTCCTCCCCTCCCACCCCCCTTGTCTCGCCCTCTACTGCTGGGTTCAAATCTCACTTCTGTCACTTACCACCTGTGACTCTGGGCAAGTTACTTCGTATTTCTCTGTTGCAATTTCCTCATTTGTTAAATAGAAATAATACTAGCATATTATATGGCACCAATCTTAAAATGTTATTGTAACGATTAACTAAATTAATATATATGAAGAACTTATAAAAGTGCCTCAGTAAGTGCTACATAAGTGCTTGCTGTTCATACTTTTTCATTGATTTTTGTTTTATCTTTCTAACTAAATTATGGGCTTAATCACCAAGACCATCTGTTCCCTTGACCCCTTTACTTAGTGTGGTGGAAACAATCCTAATATATAAAGAGACAGGGCCCGTCATGACCTTAATGTTCGGACGGACGCTGAACACCAGGACTGAACTCCGGCCCATGCTGGGTGTCAGTCCTGGGTCCCAGCGGCCCACAGTGGGAGTCAGCACTGGGTCCTGGCGGCCTGCAGCGCGGTGGCGGGAGGGAGCTGTAGGAACGGAACCATGCTGCGATCAGACTGACCTCTTGGTCCCCCCCCCGCCAGCCCACAGGCTCAGGGAACCAGAGCCATGTTGCGATGGGACTGGACCCTACCCAAGGGGTCCCGGATTGTGAGAGCGTACAGGCTGGACTAAGAGACCTTCCCACCACATCACCCCCCCGCCCCGAGTGCATGAATTTTCATGCACCGGGCCTCTAGTATCAATAATAATAGCTTGCATTTGATTCACTCTTTATGTGGGACAAAGCGCTTTCACTTTGATTGCCTCAGCAGTCCTGGCAGTGATACATGGATATGTATTTTATTTGCACTTTAGATGCAGAACTGGAGTGGCTTGGTCAGGGCCACATGGCTTATGTGTGACACAGGTGACACTAGAACTCAGCCCTCTGCCGTCTGGTCCAGTGCTGTTTGCTCCAGCCGACCTGAATGCATGGCAGACGTCTAACAAATACTCATGTGTGTTCATATGCGTCTCTAAAAGGCTTCTTCTTTCCCTTGCTACAGAGTAATGTGGCCATCTATACCAGTGTTATTTTTTTATTTATTTATGTTGGCATGATTGAAATTCCTAGAAGATGAGGTTTTTCAATCTTTCCAATGAATTTCATTGCTAAAAATTATAGGAAGAGTAACATTCAGACCCCCTCCCTCCAGCTTCTCCTCTAATGAAAGCTCTCATTTGCTTTAGCTTTTCAGGTATTCAAAATCATTCTCTACACTCTCTGACTTATTGTGACATTCAACAAGGGTCTGATGTCTTTGGAGTTGGAAGGATGAAGAAAATCACGCCTCAGTTACTTTCTTAGTTGTCTTCACTTTATTTTTTATTTATTTTTATATTTTTAAATCCTCACTTGAGGATTTCCTCTCTTTTTAAAAATTGATTTGAGAGAGAGAGAGAGAGAGAGAGAGAGAGAGAGAGAAAACATGGACATGAGAGAGAAACATTGATTGGTTGTTTCTCATAAGGGCCCTGACTGGGAATCGAACCAGTAACTTTCTGGTGTATGGGACAACACTCCAACCAACTGAGCCATCCAGCCAGGGAAGTTGCCTTCACTTTAAAACAAAAGCTTTCTTATTTGTAATGGCTAAAATTATGCATGCATGCTACCAACTTTTTCTAAACTCCCAAAAGTCTGTAAAAGAATCAGCTATTATGTCTTCTATTAGGATCAGAGGTGGAAAGTAAATGGTTACATTTTTATCAATAAGTAAAAGGGCCAACATATTTTCTAAAGTTGTGTAAGTGAATTCTATTCTTGATAGCATTATTTGGTACAGACAGTAAAGAAGGTAAACAGAGAAGCAGAAAGTGAGGTAAAAATACATCTACTTTATTTCATAAGAGGAAGAAGAATGGGGATGGTGAGAAAGGAAGAAAAGGAGAGAAGAAAGGAGGAGGGAAAAGGAGAGACAAAATAACCTTAAATCCCCAAAGAAAGCTGACACATTATTAAAATAAGACAAATTGAGAGTAAGAGAAATGAAAGAGACCCAAATGAAAGTGTTCCAGGACAATGGTGTTTTGAACTACTTATTCTTATTATGATGATCATCATTCTAGAAGTGATTAGGAATATTTATTAATTAGTAACAAATATTTAGGTGGAGAAATCTCCAGTGACTTTCATGGTGAGATAGACAATTTCTTAAAATTATATTCTAGCTTTTCTTAACTTTTTATTTCCCTAAAGGTCCTGCCTTTAGCTTGGGCAAAAATCATTCACTTCCTTTGACTAACTTCTGGGAGAAAATTTTCTAGAAAACAGTCTACATGACACAGAAGTTTGCGAATCTGACAGTTTTCACTTGTCATTCTTCACTGAGAGAACACAATAGTCCTCAGAGAGTGGAGGTACTCTAGGAAGAAGAGGCTTAAGCTCAGTTGTCATGGTGGGTGTATCCTTTGAGTTGAGCTTCATAAATGTTTTTGTGTTTGTTCTGGAGAAGCTGTACTTATGGTTAATCCAGTACAGACCACATTTTGTTCTGACCCTACATATGAAGGGCTTGGATTAAGGTCAGCAAATCAATGAATCCACTCGTAATGAGCCCAAAGCTATCATATCACTCTACCTAGCTGTAGTAGCAATCTAAATATATTTTGAATAAAACCAATGACTTATTTAACTTTCCTGAACTGATAAATACACCAAGCAGATCGGTAGCTCTTGGCTTGAGCTTGAGGGCATGGAGGAACATTCAGTTGCTTATCTGGTTCTACCTTTGGGTTTGCTCCCCCTGGGCACATGGGGGCTCTGAAGAGATATGCCATAATGGTAATGTACATAGCTGTAAGTGTCCAGGTACCTTGCTCAAGTTCTGCCATGAGAGGAAGAATGATTAGTATGGTGTGATGTAACACAGGAAAAATAACAAGATACAAAATGGATGCTTGCTTAGGGTCAGGCCATGATGAAACAAGAGGAAGTTTTACAAGCCTACTGGTTAAACAGGATTATTATAAGCTGGTTAAAATCATAAGGCTATACAGAACTGGCAGAAACAGAGTAGAATGGTAGTTACCAGACACTGGGAGATAGGGAACTCGGGGAGATGTAGGTCAAAGGGTACAAACTTGTAGTTAGAAGGTCAATATGTTCTAGAACTCTAATGCACAGTACTGTGAGTGTAGTCAGTGTTGAAGTTGATAAAAGACTAAATTTGTAAATGTTCTCACCACAAAAAATTCATAAGGCTATTAATACTGTAAGAGTTAATAGAGATTTCTTCTTATTGAGTAGAAATGAAGCTGCTAATTAATAAGATCTATTAACAAGTTCTTTATATCACTGAATAGTATATTACTTCTGAAAGGGAAATGAGAGAGCAGGTAGGTATTTGCACATTGCTCATTTTCTGATGGAGATGCTGAGACTCAGAGAACTCAATGGCTTGACACAGCAAGTTATTGGTGTGGCTAATTAGTCATGCTTTAGTTCTCATTATCAAAGTAACCTGTTTTTCTAAAACTATTTTATGAACATATTTTCCTAACCTAATAAAGTAACTTAACTATAAAAATTTGAAAAGGCTACTAGCCTATTAAGCTATTTCCAGTTAGTGTTTACCTATTTTATCCTGCAAATTTGAACACAAAATATAATGTATTATTGATGTTCTCCTGCAATATTTATGTCTCTTCTGGGGCTATCAGTGAAGTTAGGAGGACAGTGAAAATTTTTCAAGGCTTACTGTAATATTTTCATGAAAGCCTGGTATGAGGTATTCCAAGAAACAAGGTTATTCTTTTTCCTGCAGTGGCAGTATTTTACTAGAAAATATTAAAACTATCAATAAAAGTCGCTCTTTAAAGTCATATTTTTTTTAATATATTTTATTGATAGTTTACAGAGAGGAAGGGAGAGAGATAGAGAGCTAGAAACATCGATGAGAGAGAAACATCGATCAGCTGCCTCCTGCACACCCCCCACTGGGGATGTGCCCGCAACCAAGGTACATGCCCTTGACCGGAATCGAACCCGGGACCCTCCAGTCCGCAGGCCGACGCTCTATCCACTGAGCTAAACCGGTTTCGGCTAAAGTCATATTTTTAAGTTCATTACTGCATATACTAGGAAATGTGGCTCTTTTTAATATGTAATCTTGAAAATAGTTTATTCTTTTCTAATTATAATAGCAAAATGTGTTTGTTGTAAAAAAAATGATAAACATAGAAACAATATGAAAAGGAGAAAGAGCCTCTAATTACTGGAGATCATTTCTTTCTCCACTCCGGTGAATTTCCTTAAGGTCTTAGTGTTGTTTTTGTTTTTGTCATGTGTCAGTATAAACACACAGAATTTTCCATAATGGATTAACATGTTATTTACAATTTTGCATCCTATTACTCTCACTATCATTATGTTACTAGTATTTTTCCCCTTGCCTAAAATGCTTCAAAATTATTTAAATGGCAACATATTATTCAATCCTATGGGTGTCCCATAATTATTTTAATCACAAACTATTATTAAGCATTTGGGTATTATCATTTTATTTTCTATTCTACGTAGTGCTGCAAAGAAGTTTTGTGTGTAATTTTTGCAAACAATTCTGATTACATTCTTAGTAGATCTGATTGCCTTAAATAAGTGACCAATCAGTCTTAGTGTTTCCTCGAGTAAGTCTAGAAACGTACAACCACTGGACAGCTGGCCCTTTCTCTACAGAAGCATAGTGAGCTTACATAGTATTGGCGTATTTAAACACCACATATTAGAACTTGGAACATGGCCATTGAACTGGTGCCCTTCATAAGGACCTCATGGAAACTGCCAGCTCTGAGGCAAAGCTAAGAGCTCTGGTGGAACACATGGCCTCGGTCCCTGATGGAGCAGCATTCCTTTGCAAATATTTTCTGCCTTGTAAGATTATTATAGATGGCTTCCGTGTGTCAGCTTTGAGAAAGCACGCAAGGGAATTTTCACATTTACAATAGGGAGCCACCCAGATTTCATCACCAGAGCAATAACTCAGTTACATATTTAAAACCTTTGATCTGTTAAATAAATACACTCAGAACCCAGAGGCTCCTTTGGAAAGTACGGGAGTGATAGGGGCTGCCCTCCACCTTCCCATTGGTTCTGTTCTTCCGGTTCTTCGATTTCCCTGGCAAAACATGTACTTTATGAGTTCAGGGTGTAGCATATACATGTCATAGACAATGTTCTGTTTGTGCCGGAAAAAAAAAAATAAATAAAAAGTTCCCAGCAGTTAATGAGGTAGAGGCTAGGACATATCACAGTAGCTGATAACATTCAGGCATTTGCCATATTTTACACTCATATTTAATAAAGAATAAGATGTAGTTGCTTCCACAAAACCCTAGTGCATCTATTTCTGGATGTTGTGAAATGTACAGGGAATTGGGCCTACCCAATTATAGAGTTCTGGTAGGTAAATTTGCAGTCTCAAAAATGATTAAATATGTACCCATTTTTTGACTCTAAAATTCCATTTCTTGGGCTTATGCGTGTATTTGTGTGTGTGTGTGCATTGTGTGTATGCATGCATGTATATGTATGTTTTATAACCCAAGACTAAGCAGAGGTGGTTCTCCACAGCAGGAAAGAAGTAGCCCTAGCAATTTCATAAATCAGAATCCCACTGAGAATTCTACTGGAAAGATTCATTTCATCCCATGGCAGCGCAGTGGAGAAAAAGTATTTTCTAGATGTCTGTAAAGAATGTTTTTGTTTTTCCAATGTCAAAAATAAGCACCAAAATTTAATCTGCTGGGCCCTCTGAAGACTGTGCAATGTTATCTGTTTGACCTTTGTTAAGTTTTCATAATATTTGCTATCAAGTGGAGGGGAAGAGTGATGTCCTAGTTGGTCAGAACTGTTGAGAAGGAGATTTTTTTTTTTAAAATAAATCTTTATTCAGATTATTACAATTGTTTCTCCTTTTTCCCCCCATAGCTCCCCTCACCCGGTTCCCACCCCACCTTCTGCCCTTACCTCCCTCCCCACTGTCCTCATCCATAGGTGTATGATTTTTGTCCAGTCTCTTCCTGAACCCCCCTTACCCTTTCCCCCTGAGAATTATTAGTCCACTCCCTTTCTATGCCCTTGATTCTATTATATTCACCAGATTATTCTGTTCCTCAGGTTTTTAATTCACTTGATTTTTAGGTTCACTTGTTGATAGATATGTATTTGTTGTTCATAATTTTTATCTTTACTTTTTTCTTCTTCCTCTTTTTTAAGAATACCTTTCAGCATTTCATATAATACTGGTTTGGTGGTGATGAACTCCTTTAGCTTTTTCTTATCTGTGAAGCTCTTTATCTGCCCTTCAATTCTGAATGATAGCTTTGCTGGGTAGAGTAATCTTGGTTGTAGGTTCTTGCTTTTCATCACATTGAAAATTTCTTGCCACTCCCGTCTGGCCTGCATAGTTTCTGTTGAGAAATCAGCTGACAGTCGTATGGGTGCTCCCTTGTAGGTAATTAACTGTTTTTCTCTTGCTGCTTTTAATATTCTCTCTTTGTCTTTTGCTCTTGGCATTTTAATGATGATGTGTCTTGGTGTGGTCCTCTTTGGGTTCCTTTTGTTTGGGGTTCTGTGCGCTTCCTGGACTTGTAAGTCTATTTCTTTCACCAGGTGGGGGAAGTTTTCAGTCATTATTTCTTCAAATAGGTTTTCAGTATCTTGCTCTCTCTCTTCTTCTGGCTCCCCCATAATTCTGATGTTGGTACGCTTGAAGTTGTCCCAGAGTCTTCTTACATTATCTTCAACTTTTTGAATTTTTTTTTTTTTGCTTTTTGCTTTTTCGGTTGAGTGTTTTTTGCTTCTTTGTATTTCAATTCTTTGACTTGATTCTTGTGTTCCTCTAGTCTGTTGTTGGGTCTCTGTATAATATTTTTTATTTCAGTCAGTGTATGTTTACTTTCTAGTTGGTCCTTTTTCATATCTTCGAGGGTCTCGTTATATTTATTGGCCTTTTCTAGGATATTCTTGAAAAGCCTTATAACCGTGGTTTTGAATTCTATATCCAGTCGTTTGTTTTCCTCCATTTCTTTCGTTTGTGATCTGTTTCTTTGACGCCGCATTTTCACTGCTTCCCTGAGTTGGTAGGGTAAATTTGTGTGCTAGGTTTCCTATATGGCCCAGTGGGTCGGCCTCCCCAGTTAACCTGAGGTGGACACTCTTTGGTGCACCCCTTTGTGGACTGTGTGTACAGCCTTGTTGTAATTAAGTCTTGATTGTTGTTGGTATCACTGGGAGGAATTGACCTCCAGGCCAGTTGGCTGTAAGGATCAGCTGCATCTATGCTGGGAGAAGTTCGGTGCTGGAGACAGCCTTATAGGATTAGACTTGCCAAATTGCAATAGCCTCTGTGCTCAGCTTGGATGGGGTGGAGTCTCAGGGCGGAGCAGACAGTCTTGGCTTCCAGTCAGCCTTGCCCTTGCGTGCACTCATAGACCTCTGCCTTCCCCTGCTCCCGAGTCTCCGCCCGAGAGTCCAGACTACCCCCACAAGAGCATGGGTCCCCAGGGGCTCGCCTGGAACTGGGGTTCAGTGCAGTCAGAACTGGGGCTCAGTGCAGTCAGGAGCCTCTGACTCCCTTCCACTAGGGAAAGCCTGTGGCAACCTCCGCAGCCTTTGTGCGCACTGGCACGCACGCGCCTTCAGACCTCTGCCTTCCCCGGCTCCCAACTCCCCCCGTAAGAGCGTGGGTCCCCAGAGGCTCGCCCGGAACTGGGGTTCAGTGCAGTCAGAACTGGGGTTCAGTGCGGTCGGGGGCTTCCTTCCCCCTTCCGCCAAAGAATGTCAGCCAGGCTCTCAGCCGCCCTTCCTCTCTGCGTGCACAAAGACCCTTTGCCGTACCTCCAATTCTCTGTGAGCTTTTCTCTTTCCTTCTAGTTGTAGAATTTTCACTCAGCCAGCTTTCCTGTGGTTCTGGATGGTGTCCGTTCTGTCTTTTAGTTGTAGTTTTGAAATTGTTGTGTGAGGCAGCAGTTTAGGTGCTTACCTATGCCGCCATCTTGGTTTCTCTCCGTATGCTCCGAGAAGGAGATTTTGAAGGATGTTAGTGAGATGATGAAACCTGCTATCAATGCTATCTTGAGACCCTTGAGGGTAGCCAAATCCTCATTCTTAGGTATGCTGGCTGCATAGGAGGACCCTGTGGTCTCTCTGGAACTATTCTGCTGAATGGAACCCCGCAACCTACCATTTTCAAATATGTAGTCCAAGGTGATAATGTAATGGGGACTTTGATGGAAAGAGAACACAGAGTTTTCAACAGCCCTTTGGCCAAAATGAAGAGACGGGCAAGGAATGAACACATCAATAAAATCATTGAAGAGCTGGACATGAGCAAAGTGCTGAACTCCTCGGTGGGAAACCAGCTCATTTGGGGTGGGTCTAGAGGACCAAGAAGGAAGACCCCATGGCAATGAAGGCAGTTACAGACAAATCCAACCGTGTGCATCTGGATGAGCCCACCACTGGCTAAAATGCTGGCACATTAAAGGCAGTTCTGCTCTTAGAGCAGACATGATGGCAGGGAAGGACCACTGTCTTGTCTTCTTCATTCATCAGCCTTGTTGCACCATCTTCTCACCTGATGGCTTTGGGAAAGATGATGTTTTATGGTCATGCACTGGGAACTTTGTCATTGTTTGCATCAGCTGGTGACTAGTGTGACTTGGTGGATTTCTCCCTGCATGTCATGAATGGAGATTCCCTTTCTGAGACTCCAGGAAAATGAGAAGATGGGAAACTGGAGGCAACTGAAAAGCCTCCAGGTCAGGATAAACAATGCAGGGAGGAGTTAGGAGAACTTTACATCAATTCCTCTTTCTACGGAGAAATGAAATCTGAACTGGAACTGGATGGTCGCTCACAGAGTTCTCACAGATAGAGCATACACCAATTTTTTGGTCATCAGTTCAGGTGTCTGCAAAGAATGCTCACTCAAAAATTGACTTGGCAACTCTCAAGGCTCTATTCCTGAGATAATAACACCTGCTGTCAGTGGACTGGTGATCGGGGTCTTTGACTTTGGTTTCAACAACAACCCTGCAGAAATTTAGAATGGAGCTGACTTCTGGTTTTACTTGACCTGCAACGATTGCTTTAACAGTTTCTCAGGGGCATCTCTTTGGTTCTTGAAAAGGAGCAAGTTATGCATGAGTCTGTCAGTGGCTTATAGGGAAGCATCATATTTTTTGAAAACTGGTATCTGTAAGAATTTTTGGAAGTATCATATACTGACAAATAGGTTGTATTTAATGTTGGGCCCAAAGCTGCAGGTGAAACCATCTTTATCACAGTGCTTTTCCTTCATGAAGCTTCACTGAGTCCCGGCATCTTGGCTCTGGCTGTCACTGCATGCTGGAGTGACATTCTTTGGCCACTCTTCTCTTGATTGTCTCTTGAGTAGCAATGATGATTTTTTCAGGCCTCTTTGAGAACCTCAGGACGATTAGGCCTTACTTGTCCTGCATCTGACAGATTAAGTATTTCTCAGTAGGACTACACAGCCTTGCAACATAATTAATTTATGAGCCAGAGATTTTTGTCTAGGGATAAATGGGACACAAGGCTTGTGGCTATGCAGCATATTCTGGAGACACTGAATACCAAACCAAGCTGTCCCCTGGGGTCTGGAGGAATCATCTGGCCTTAGCAGACACAACGGTTATTTTCTTCACAGTTGGCTACCTAAACATTGATGTTTCTAAAACAGCTTTTTAAAGTCATTCTTAGGGGCTATCTCTAGAATCCAGGTCACTTTCTCTCCCCCCCCCCCCCACCCGTCCACCTTTGATTTCAGCCCCAGCTGTAGTGTCTTAAGTTTAGACCACATCACACTGACAACAACTTACCTTGAGCAGGCTTTGCTTGTCTTTCTGCTCTAAGACCTTCTCAGAGGGAGAAGCTGAAACCAATCTCCCCACCTCAAGCACAGCTTCAAACCCTGGGGGGAATTAATGCTCCTGGCGACAATCCCCAAATAATGAGGGATGTGAACCAGCTAAAAAATACTTCACCCACCATTGTTCAGGGAAATAATTCTGGAAGGCAGTGGTTTGTTTCTCAGGAGGTACTAGTGGAATAAGTTCCCCAGTGCCCACAGAATGACCTTGAAGGCTTGTCCCCTCTCCACTTTCCTGCCTCACTCTTGGTTCCTGAGATTATATCACAAATAAATTACTGGTTCCTCAAGCTCTGCTTTCAGGGGACCCAAACTAGGATGCCAAGAAACAAGATGCTTGATTTGTTTTAGTCAGTTATTGTGGGAATGTGTATTGTTCCATTGAAGTTGTGGTTGGTTATTTTTATTTTTAATAATCTCAGTATTTGGTGTATATGAGTAAGCCCACATGGAAAGTATAATTTATATTACCATCTGAAAGAAATGAAAGTGTTGGCTAATGTTTTACAATACCATCCATGTGATAATCAGAAAATAACCCTGGAGGAGGAAATGAGGAAGAATCCACTGACTTAGGGAAGAGGACCCGATTTCTAGATTCAGCTCCGGTCCTTGTGGTTTGACACTGACAAAAGCAACTCCCTTAGCAGGACATAGCTTATGTTCAGATATGGAAGGGGAGTTAAGTAATTTTCAAATGATCACATTTTGTGAACAATTTCTCTGAAAACATTTTATATAATATGAATATGTCACCCCATATTGCCTTGTTTTTTAGTTATTTGTGTGTGTTTTAACTCTCTTAAATTAAATGTCCTCTTGAATTCAGTCACCATGTTCTATTCATTGGTATATACTACTGAGTACCTTTCACTTAAGAATAATTGTGAAAAAAAAAAAGATTAAGAAACAGACTCTACTTGCAGTAGGAATTAGGACTCAGGAACGTGTCTGAGATTTGAAAAGAATGGCTAGAAAATAAAGTCTGTGTGCTAAATAACCTTCTAATACATTAGGTTTGAAATAATTTTCTATGTTAACCTTCTCATTAGTATGTACATTGACCCAAAAAATCAATTGAAGGTCACATTTTAAAAAAATTTTAAGTGATAACTTGAAGATGACACAACTATCAAACTAAGCATTGGAAAATACAATTGCAATTGATATTAAAAAGTATCAAATATCAGTTGTCTTTTACAGTTGTTAAAGAGAGAGGAAGAGAGAAATGTGATTAAAAGATGAGAGAGAGGGAGGATAAGAGGAGCGACAACAGGAATGGAGGAAGGAGAAATGAATAGGAATGCAAGCAACCAAGAGTAGTCATGAAGAAAGAAAGAGGATCCGTGGGCTGTAATGAGAGGTACATGTAGGTAGGTGTAGGAGATTTTTTCTTGTTATGACCTTTATTGAGGTATAACTCATATGCCATGAAATTCACCCCTTTAAAGTGCACAACTCCATGTGTTTTAGTATATTCATAGGGTTATGCAAACACCATCACTATTTATTTTTAGAAAAAAATAATAAAATAGAAACCACATAGCCATTAGCTGTCACTTTCCATACCCCTCCCTTTACTCTGACACCCCAATAGCCCTAGATAATCACTATTCTACTTCCTGTCTCTATAGGGTTGTCAATTTTGAACACTTCTTATAAATGAAATCATATAGCATGTGGCCTTTTGGGCTTGTTTCTTTTCACTTAATATAATGTTTTCAAGGTTCATCCATGCCGGGAACCAATTCCAACATGTCATAATTACAAGAGTTTCATCAAAAGGTTGGTGAAGCTTGGGGGGCTCAACAAGGGCTGAGCCACATATGTAGTTTACCTGTTGGAACAGCTAAATGGCACTTCCCCCAAACCTGAATAGGATAATCCTTTGCTGCCAGACAGCTCAGGGCATCTTAAATCTGCATGTTATTGCCTCCTGTTGGCCAAACACCTGAACAGCTGTAGGCTATTCCCCAACCTGACAATGCTTCTGTAAACCCTTTGAAGTGTATTATCTCCACCTTGCCTTAGGACAAATTGTGTTAATAAAAGCAGGGTCCTGAGTCAAGGGGTAGTCTTTAGCTCCTTTTAGCTGAAGCTCCTCTGACCCCCAATGCCTTTCAAAACTATCTTTCATTCTTGGACTCCTTCTTGAATCTATGCATCAGCTCCTTTCTCCAGATTGCTGAACCCTTTGTAATGGTGGGACAAGAACCCCGGCACATCCATATTGTAGTATCCATTAAAATTTCATGGTTATTGCCAAATATTATTTCATTGTATGAATATACCACATTTTATTTATCTACTAGAGGCCCGATGAACAAAATTCATGCAAGAGTAGGCCTTCCTTCCCCCAGCTTCCAGCACTAGCTTCCCTCCAGCACCCGGGATCCGGGCTTCCCTTGCAGCCCCAGCTTCATCTGGAAGGTCGTCCAGAAGGATGTCCAGTCTAATTAGCATATTATGCTTTTATTATTATAGATTCATTAGTTTGTGACACATGGATTGTTTCCACTTTTTGGCTATTATGAATAATTTTGCCACAGACATTCATATACAAGTTTTTTTGTGGACATACATTATCATTCCTTTTGGCTGTAGATTTAGGAGTGGAATTGCTCAGTCATGTGGCAGTTCTATGATTAACCATTTGAAAAACTGTCAATCTGTTTTTCAAAGTGACTTCATCATATTTCATCATCAACAGTGTATGAGGGTTCAGTTTCTCCACATCATTGCCAGCATTTATTATCTATCTTTTTGATTATGGCCATTCTTGTGGGTGTGAAGTGATACCTCATTGTGTTTTTTATTTACAATTTCCTAATGACTAAAGGTATTAAGTATCTTATCCTGTGCTTGTTGGCCACTTATACATCTTTTTAAAAATTTTATCTTTATTTTTGAAAGTATTACATATGTCCCTTTTTTTCTCCATTGACCCCCTCCACTCAGCACCCGCCCCCTCCCCTAGGCCTTCAGCGTAATATTGTCTGTGTCCATGGGTTATGCATATAAGCCTATAAATTTTTTGGTGAATCTCTTCCTGCCCCCACCTCCCCAATTCCCTCCAAGATTCATCAATCTGTTCCATGCTTCCATGTTTCTGTATCTATTTTGCTCGTCAGTTTATTTTGTTCATTAGATTAATCATATAAGTGAGATCGTGGAATACTTGTCTTTCTCTGACTGGCTTATTTTGCTTAGCATAATACTCTCCAGGTCCCTCCATGCTACCTCAAAGAGTAACAGATCTTTCTTTTTTACAATTGTATAGTATTTTATTGTGTAAATGTACCATCTCCTGATGGGCACTTGGGCTGTTTTCAGATTTTAGCTATTGTAACATAGCACTGCTATGAACATAGGGGTAAATGTATTCTTTCTGATTGGTGTTTTGAGATTCTTAGTATATATTTCTAGAAGTGGGATCATTTATACATTTTTATAGAAATGTCTATTCAGATATTTTATACAATTTTAAGTTGGGTTATTTATCTTTTTATTTTCAATTTGCATGAGCTCTTCATATATTCTGGATATAAGTATAAGACCCTTATCAGATATATGATTTACAAATATTTTCTACCTTCCCATGGGCTGATTTTTCACAGTTTATAGTATCCTTTGGAGCACAAAAGATTATAGTTTTGATATAGTTCGATAAATAAAAATAAATTTCATTTATTTTTATAATGTTGTTTGAGCTTTTGGTGCTGTATTTGAAAAATGATTGCCCAACCTGAGGTCATGAAGATGTACTCCCATGTTTTCTTCCAAGAGTTTCATAGTTTTAGCTCTCATATTTAGGTATATGATCCACTTGGAGTTATTTTTTTAATATATTTAGATGAGGTAGAGGTTTAACATCATTCTTTGACATATGGATACCCAGTTATCCCATCACCATTTGTGGAAAAGACTATTATTTACCCCATTGAATAGGTCTGTTGACCACAGACATGGGGATTTATATGTGGATTCTCAATTCTGTTCCATTGATCTGTGTGTCTACACTTATGCCAGTACCGCATATCTTGATTAGTGTCGTTTTATAGTAAGTTTTGGAATCAGGGTGTGTAAGTCCTTTGACTTTGTTCTTCCTTTTCAAGATTGTTTTGGCTATTTAGGGTCCCTTATAATTCTATATTAATTTGAATATTGGCTCTACCATTTCTGAAAAAATGCTAGCTGGTATTTTGATAGGAATTGTGTTGAATCTGTAGATCAGTTTGGGGAGTAGCGCCATTTTAACAATGTTAAGTCTTCTAATGTGTGACATGGATGTCTTTTTATATATTTAGAAGCCTTCTTTAATTCTTTAATAATGGTTTATAGTTTTTCAGTTATAGTTTTAATTTTTAATTTGTTTTCCTAAATTTATACCTAGGTATTTTAATATTTTTAATGCTATTGTAGTAGCCATTGTTTTCTTAAGTTTATTTTCAGGTTATTCACTGGTAGTGTATAGAAATACAATTGATTTCCGTATATTGGTCTTGAATCTTGTAACTTTGTTGAACTTATTAGTTCCAATAGTATTTTTTAGTGGGTTCTTTAGGATTTTCTATATACAGGATTATTTCATTTGCAAATTAAAATAGTTACTACTTCCTTTCCAATCTGGGGGGCCTTCCTTCTTTTTTTTGTCTAATTGTTCTGGCTAGACCCTCTAGCACAATGTTGAATAGAAGTGATGAGAGCAGACATCCCTGTCTTGGACTTGATCTTAGGAGGAAAACATTTGGTCTTTTAACATTAAGTATGGTATTGGCTGTGAGATTTTCATAGATGATCTTTATCTGGTTGAGGAAGTTCTCTACTATTCCTAGTTTGATGAGGCAATTCCTAGTTGGATTTTGTCAAATATTTTTTGTGTGGTTCTTGTTTTTTTATTCTGTTAATATTGTGTGCTTTACATATCCTAGGATAAATTCCACTTACTTCTGGTGCATGATCCTTTATATATGTTTCTGGATACAGTTTACTAGTATTTTGTTCAGGATTTTTGTATTTATATTCATAGGAGATATTCTCCTATAATTTTCTTGTTATTTTTTTTTCTTAGTTTGATATCAGTGTAATACTATCCTCATAGAATGAATTAGAAATTATTTCCTCCTCTTTTACTGTTTGGAAAAGTTTGTGAAAAATTGGTTTTAATTTTTTTGAATGTTTGAATTTACCAGTGAAGTCATCTGCATCTGGGCTTTTCTTTGTAGAAATATTTTTAGTTACTAATTTGATATCTTTATTTGTTATAGAGTTATTCAAACATTTTAGGTCTACTTGAGTCAGTTTCAGCAATTTGTGTCTTTCTAGTATTTTGTCCCTTCCACCTATATTATCTACTTTATTGGCATATAGTTCCATTGCTTATAATATTCCATTTTAGTCCTTTTTTTATGTCTTGAAGTTGGTAGAGATCTCCTTTTTTCATTCCCAAGTTTAGCAATTTGTCTTCTCTCCATTCTTCTGTCCCTCCCCCTTTAGTTTCTTGATTAGTCCAGTTAATGCTTCTTAATTTTGTTGATCTTTCCAAAGAACCAATGTTTCCACTGATTTCCTCTATTGTTTTGCTATTCCCTATTTCCTTTATCCCAGCTATAAGTGTCCCTCTGAGCAGTGCTTTTGCCGAATCACATATGTTTTGGTATGTTGCATTTTCATTTTCATTCCTCACAAGGAATTTTCTCCTTTATTTCTTTCTTCTTTGACACTTTGGGTGCTTATGAATGTATTGTTTAATATCCATGTATTTATGAATTTCCCAAATTTTCTTCTGTTATTGAATTCTAATTTAATTCTACTGTAGTTTGAAACATACTTTTATGGTTTCAATCCTTTTAAATTTATTAAGACTTGGTCTATGTGCTAGCACATGATATAGGCTAGGAGAATGTTCGATATGCACTTGAAAAGAATGCCTATTCTATTGCTGTTGGGTCAAGTGTTCTATAGATGTCTATTAGGTCTACTTGGTTTAGAGTGTTGTTCAAGTATTCTTTTTTCTTGAGGATCGTCTGTCTAGTTTTTCTACTTATTATTAAAAATATGGTATTGACATACCAACTTTTGTTGTTGAATTGTCTATTCCTCCCTTCAACTTTGTCAGTTTTTGTTTCATGTAGTTTGAGGTGCTGTTGTTGATGTATATTTGGTCATAATTTTTATATCTTCTGGATGGATTGATCTTTTATCATTATGAAACTTTCTCTTCATTTCTTGTAACATTTGTGTTTTGAAATATGCTTTTTAAGCTACAGGCACAGCAACTCCAGTTCTCTTTTTTTATTGTTTGATGGTGTATATTTTTGTTGTTATTGTTAATCTTCACACAAGGATATTTTTCCGTTGATTTTTAGAGAGAGTAAAAGGGAGGGGGAAGAGACATACAGAGAGAAACAGACACATCAAATGGTTGCCTCCTGAATGGGGTCTGGGATCAAGCCTGCAACTGAGGCTCAATCAAATATGGGACCCTTCAGTCCATAGGCTGATGCTCTATCCATTCAGCCAAATCAGCTAGAGCTGAAGGTATATATATATATATATATATATATATATATTAATATATATATATATATTAATATATATTTTATTGATATTTTTACAGAGAGGAAGGGAGAGGGATAGAGAGCTAGAAACATCGATGAGAGAGAAACATCGATCAGCTGCCTCCTGCACACCTCCCACTGGGGATGTGCCCGCAACCAAGGTACATGCCCTTGACCGGAATTGAACCCGGGACTCTCCAGTCCGCAGGCCGACGCTCTATCCACTGAGCAAACCGGTTTCGGCTGAAGGTATATATTTTTTAATCCATTTGTGTTTAGCGGACAGTTTTTTTTTTAATGATGTCAATATTTTTATTTTAAAAATGATCATATAATGCAATTCCCTTTTTTGATGTTCAGCTTTATGATTTTTAACACTTGTAGATGCCCATAGTAGGACAGAAAATAATTCTATCCCCCTCAAAGCTTCCTTGTGTTGTTTCTTTACAGTTCACATGTCCTGCAAGTCAATCTCTAGCATACAATGATAATCTCCCTAGTGGAAAATTTTTATTACACCATCATAGGTTAGGAATGCATATTACCATTGTTATCATTGTCACTATTATTTGACATTTCTTTTGTTGATTAACCATTGCTGATAGTCTTTCTTCTTCTTTTCCAACCTTTCTGAATTTTGGATTAAATTATATAACTACATTAGCATGAAGCGTTTAGGGTTGGTGGGAATTATTTTCTGGGCTGAAATATTGATTAGAATCATGTAAATGTAGTAGATTCTTAGAAGAGTTGTCACAAAATCAAGATGAAGCTTAAGCTTGAGTCTTACTGAAGGGTTAGTATTTTCCACAAAAATTGGGGAACTACTACAGCGTTGTTATATTACCTGCTCTGAAAGGTAGCCTAGAAATTCAAGGTTTTTGGTGACAGCTGAGTTCCAGCTTTGCAATTGTGAATGGTTCCTGAGTATGTCTGGAATCCTACCCCATCCTCCCCCTCTCTGATTGGCTTTAGAAAGCAAATAGAGTATAACAATAGGAGTTCTGGAATGTTCCTGTGTTTGTATTATTGTTAACTCTTATCCTCTCTTCTCAGAGACAAGAGATTAAGTTAAAACTGGATGGGAATCTTCAAAGGATATAACAGGATTTCCCCTTTCCCACCTCCCACTCCAACACTGACCTTCATACCTTCCCAGGCAGGAAGTTTTCCCTGTTGTTTTTTTTTTTTTGTGTGTGTGTATGTGTGACAACATGATGGGGCAGGTCCATCAATGGGGAAAACCCCATGGGAGAACACGCCTTTTGTGTACATTCCCAATATTTGCTATAAGTAGTGCCATCTAAGTCCCAGGTTGCTATCAGAACACCACAGCACCCCAGGGAACTGGGTATCCAGCACTGAGCACTTCTATTCTTTGAGCTGAAAAGGATGGGCTATAGCAAGAGTTTGCTCCAGGCTGCTTTGATGTCAGTGCTGCTGTTCCACCTCTGCAGCAAGACAGAAGGTAGGTGTCACTCTTTCTGCTCGCAGGGCAGGAAGATCTATTTTCATTTTCCTCTAAGCCTTGAACTCATCTGGGGGGTCCTCAGAGGATAGAAGCCTGTTAGAAAGTTTTCAAAAGGGAGTCATGGGAGTTGTCAGCTCATTGGTGAGTGAAGGAGGGAAAGGTTCCTGCTGCTGACCAGGCTTTCTTCTCTGCTGTCAATCACAGCAGATTGGGGGGTGGGTGGGCTCACAGAGACCCCTAAGGCTCCAGAATACTGCCAAACTGCTATTTCTAAAATGATGTAAATTGAGTAGCATTACCAGTGAATGGGGGCATTTTGAAATGTAAGGGCGCTCCTACTTCCCCAACTTTCTCATCTCCCAACTAAATAGTTTCAGCAAAGTTCAGAACTCATTATTTAGGGGTGGATTATGGCACCTGAGTTCTTCATGCTTGCAAGGCCTCTGGGACATCACTTGCCAACTTTGTGATAACATTTATCCCCTATCTTACAACAGGTTATAATTCAACTGTAGGAGTGTCCAAGTATTGCTTTATTGTTGTAAGAGAGCATCACTTTTTAGCAATAGATAAATTCCTAAAAATGCACAAAATGAAAAATTTCTATGAACTCCTATAATTTCAAAATGTTTTATTTATAGCTCATATAAAAGCAGCTTTTATGAATCACATTTTAATTTGTAAAGTATTTTCTTTTCATTCCTCTCAGTACTTAGCAGCCAGATGATAGATGAAAATCTGCCAATTTAAAAGATAATGAATTTCTTCATGTGAGAGTTACTCATATTCTTGAATAATTATAGTGGATTGAAATAAGAGAGCCAGTTTGTGTTTCTTACTAAAGATTGTCCCTTTATGAGAAGTCATGTGCTTCTAAACTATATTATTGAACCAAAATTTCCCAGCACACAAACTATTTTTTTTTTTTTGAGAACTGAAAACTACGTTAAATTCAGTCTCAAAGACACTGAAACTCTTCCTTTAAATAGTTTACCGCATAGATCAGATTCTAGGCTTCCCCACAACTACAAGTAGTTTCATAATACCTATCACAGAATAGTTCATTCATATGGACTCAATACCATTCATTTCTTTTTAGCAGCAAGCGCCTTCGATTGCTGCCTTCAATATACAGAACAAGTCATTCCTAGCAGATTTATCAAGGGCTTCACACAGCAGCTGGCCAACGATGCCTGTGACATCAATGCAATCATGTAAGTATTAACTGCTTTTGACTCAATTGTATCAGAATACATGGGAATTTCAGGCATAAAAATTTTTGCCTTTTTTGAATTTCATTCAGAAATATAAGATGTGGCAAAGATATGTTTTAGTAGTGCATGTCTATTTCAAAGTTCACTTTTTGTAGATATTTAATTTTATTAAATTTATTGTGTTGGCATTGGTTAAAAAAATTATATAGGCTTCATGTGTACAATTCTACAGTATATCGTCTGTATAGTACATTGTGTGTTTACCACCCCAAGTCAAGTCTTCTTCCATGGTGACGGAAGGATACTTGACTCAAAGCTCACTTTAAATAAGACTGGACTAAGGCAAAGGTTTTGCTTTAAAAAAAGAAGCATAGTAGGGGGCAAAATCATTTTCTAGATAAAATAATAAGCTAATAATGTGATAGTTCCAGAAAATATGGAAAACATAGACTAGACTTTAAAAATGATAATCTTCTACCAGAAAATGGTTGAGGCTGTAAGTAAAAACTCAGAGTAATTGTACTATCACATATAATAGTCTTGATTTATATCAGATATTATACTTTGGGATAATTTGTTATTGATTATATATATATATTCTGGGACTTAATTTTCTGCCATTGAGCAGCCATTTGTTAAATTGCAGAGAAAGTCAGGGAGCATCCCTTTTATTTCTTGCATCAAGCTTTATTGAGATAATATGGTTGTGTTGGGGGTTTTTTTGCATTTTTTTTCACCTGTGATGTAAATGAAATGCTTAGTACCTAGAACTATCAATTGGAATATGAAATTTCCATTGCATGTTTGGTGAAAAAGCCATTTGAAAGCTCTTTAAACACAAATCAAATTTTCTGATTTTTCAGCTTTCACACAAAGAGAGGGTTGGCTGTGTGTGCAGATCCAAAGAAGAAATGGGTGAAACATGTTGTGCACGTCCTCAGGTATGAAACACAATCTAGTAGCCTCTCTCCAAACATCTGGGGCAAGAGCAGTGTGCAGAGTGGTGGATCCTAGGCTTGCTGGCATTTTCCAACCTAGGCACTGTGGAATTTTTAAAAGGGAAATTTGAGTTGGACCATCAAAAAAAAATTCACTTTTTTTCCACTTAGAAATCATTTTTATTTTTTTTTAAACTTAGTGATTTTTTTTCACATGACATATTAAATTTCTCTATGCATTTGATAGTCACAAGCTATTTGATTCTTGTTGCAAAAATGTCTCCTATTTATATAATTTACATTCGTTTGTTAAAAACTGAAATATAAACAATGAAAAAGAGAACAACGGTTTTGATTTACATTGATGATAATAGAGCCACATTTTATCAATGGACAGAAGTCACCTAACATCACAGTGCCATAGACATGGGATTTGAAGACATGCTATAAGTGTTCACATCTTGTTTCTGTCATCACTAACTGAGTTATGATGGTCCAGGCCCTTCCTCTCTGAACCTTGATGTACTCATCTGGACTCAGAGCTGGTTGGCATCCTGACATGAGATTAGGGAATGAGAGGCAACTGTTAGGCACCAAAGCCTTTCCCGCCAGCCAGTCACCCAGTTTTTGCTTATGTGTTTCTTCTCTTTCTCTTTACAGCCAAAGAGTAAAGAAGATGTAAAAACAGATGCCTTTTGGAATGAAATTGGATACAGCCCAAAAACAAAAAGAACCTCGCTGGAGTTGGTGGTTTCACTTGCACATCGCTGAGGGTTTCGCAGTTATCTGATTTGTGTCATTGGACTTATCCAGTTAATGAAGTTGATACATATTGCATCGTTCTTTACTTTGTATAAACATTGCATTACAGCCAAACTATTTCATGTTAAGTTATTTATATATGTGGGCCTTTTGTGTGTATGTTTTACTATTTAATAATAATTTCTCATAAGCTACTTAGTTTAGTACGAGGTATAAAATTATGTTTGGAGGAATGAGATTATATAAACTTTTTTTGCAAGCAGCAACTCTTTAAAAAACTATTTAACATTCTTCTGTTTATAGTTTTGTTTTCTAAATTGTTGTAATTACCTGTAAAAGAGAAAAATGATGAGAATAAAACTAAAAGAAATAACCAAAAATTGTTTGTTGATTGAGTTATATGGTATTTAAGATATATAAAAAATTAAAGATCTAGTAGGAAATATAAACATATTCTGAAAATTTGTATTTCCTATTTACTTCTGCCTACTTATTACTTTTATCTCTATCCCTCATGGTCTAGGACTTCATTCTCTATGAATTCTAATGGAAAGTGGTTTTTTTTATTCAAAGTCATCCAAACCAGAAATTAGAAAGATCCTATAGCTGAGATTCATAGCTCAGTGTTTACTGATATAAAACTTTTAAAATAAAAAATGCATCTATATGTCTGCATGATCAAAGTCCATTGATGTAAAAGTCTTGGAATATGTGGATATTTTAGAAAGTTTTAAGAATGTTGGTTGTAACATTCCTAGATGTTTGCCCCTTCCTACATTTAGACCATTAAAAAGGACAGCATTCTGCAAAAAAAGAAAAAATATATAAGTGCACCCATATACTTTGTGACTGCAGAGACAGAACAACCATTTAAAAATTGCCTTGAGAAACCTCTTAGTCCATCATTTTGTCACCAGCCAGGTATCTAGAAATGGGCATTTGAGCACAGGAGTATTCTCTACTTCAAACGTCCTACTGAGGCATCTTTCCGTAGTTTCCAAAAAGAACATGGCTCTGCAAAGTGAACCTGATAGAGCCTCACTAACCAAAGGACAGACTTCATAGGTGTGAAACCTAGCGAGAACCCAGAAACAAGACAAAAGGGCCCTGAACTCGTGTAGTTACCAAAGTTTATGCTGTGCCCCCACACTGCCCTTGGGACAATCTGCTTCAGATTCCAAAGGCCCCGGGAAGATCACTGGAGGCAGGAACCCTGATGATATGATGCAAAACACAGACACGCAAATCCATAAAGCAGGGCAGAGGTGGGTCATTTAGTGGAGAGCTCAAACCTTTAAGTGGCTCAATAATCTCTGAAGACATCTCCCAGGAATAGTAACATTGAATCATCAGGGAAAGTATGCTCAATATCCTGTTTGTTTATTCATCGAACATGGGTTTAGTACCTGCTCTATGCCAGGCCCTGAGCCAAAGGAAGCTGAGATACCAAGAGGCAAATTCAGGACTTGATCTTTGCTCCCAGGTAATTAGGGTTGAGAAGTGTGGTTAGGAGGAGGGCATGACAAGTGAACCAGCTATTATGACACACGGTGATTAGCACTTGAATAATGAAAGTCATGGTGCTGAAGGGCATTCCACGTGAGAGCTTCCAGAAGGAAAGAATATTCAGTTGAACCATATTAAATGGCCAATGTATGATGTTCTTGAACTATGAAGATGGCATGTGTATATGGTTCAGTCCATACTTGAGCTGAGGTATGAGGGGCCAGTAGCAGCCACCCAGTTGTAAAGGGACAACAGAGGGTGTTTGGAAATATCTGGGGCATTTTTTATTTGTCACAATGTCTGGAGGGGTACTATAGGTATTCAGTGGGCAGGAGACAGGAATGTTAAACCTATTGGAATGCACAGGAGGGTCTTGCACAATGAAGAACTGTCCCACCCAATTTATTAACCACGCCACCAACTGAGCAACACTGGGTGGAGCAGGGGCAAGAGCAGAGTAGTTGCAGATTAAATGAAACTGTTACCTCAACTAAGTGTAGTGGTTTGAACTTGAATGTGGAAACTTGGGAAGCATTGAAAAAGTCAAAGCAGGAGGAAGGGGCAGTAGGAAGGAATGGAAGCAGAGGTACCAGGGAGTTTCAATGAGCAAGGTGAGAAATGGTGAGACTTCAGAAAAGCCATGGGGAAAAAAAGGGTACAGAAGAGAAAGTTTTGTGATTTCTGAGAATCATCTCAAACCCTCCTTTCTTGCACTCCCACCAGCCACCCTCTCTTTGAACCACATGGCCAGCAAGGGCCATTGCTGTTTGCTGGGAGGCCTCACCAAGTGAGCCCAGCAAAGCCAGAAAAAGAGCATATTTTTTTAGTGCTGTGAAGGTGTCTGAATCTTTTGGGACCGGAAATACTAATAACTATTACCTGAGGTTCTGGAGACTGAAATTTCTAGGCCAGAATGCCAATTTATTAATCACAATGCTAACATTACAGTGTCAAGTGCAAGGATATTCGATCTACTTGGCTTAGAGTGTTGTTCAAGTATTCCATTTTCTTGTGGATCTTCTGTCTAGTTTATTTTATTTTATTTTTTACTTATTATTGAATATATGGTATTGATGTATCCAACTTTCATTCTTCCTTTCAGTTTTGTCAGTTTTTGTTTCATGTATTTTGAGGTGTTGTATCTTCCAGATGGATTGATCCTTTGTTATTATGGAACTTCCTCTTAATTTCTAGTAACATTTCTGTTACTATGGGAGATTTTTAAGAATATAATAACAATTTTATTATCATAGATTAAAGATGAACACTAAATTCTTAATATCACCAAATATTCAGTCAATGTTCAAATTTCTATGTGTTTTTTTTAAAGGTTGTTTTTTTATTTTTTGGTAGTTGATTTGTTTGAATGAAGATCCAAAAAAGTTTACACACTGCATTTGTTTGTTTCCTTTTACTTTTAATCTATGTTTCTTATCATCACCCTCATCCCCTCTATTTTTCCTTTGCAATTTATTTTTTGGAGAAACCAGGACAATTGTTCTAAAGTTTCCCAACTTCTGGGTTTTGTTGATTGCATTTCTATGGTGTCATTTAGCATGTCCTCTGACTTGTAGAAATAATGGCTGGCTTGAAACTGGGGTCGGGGGCAAAACCACTTTACAAGTGCATTCTGGTGTGAAGTTGTCTAAACTGATGCCAGGAACAGAAGTAAAAGGGGAAGCTGTAAGACTATGTGAAAGTCTTCAAGGAATGTGAAGAATTGATCAAGTCCAATTCACAGCCAGAGAGAGGGAAGGTAGATGGTCATACATGTCCTTCAAAGGAGGCGATGGGAAAGGTGTGTAGGAATGGAGAAGTCCTGTCAAGGAAGCACAAGAATGCCGGTCTCCACCTGCTTCTGGCCCTGTGGTTGACTTGAGAAGATCACAGGATAGGTGATGTTCTTGCCATAGACTCAGGTTTGAACTGAGGCAAGGAGACAGGGGAGTGAAAGATGGAAGGATATGGAAGAGTTGTCCAAGAGCAGGACATCATGGAGATGAGTTGGAGACACACAACAGTATGGGGATGGAATAATGAGAAGTAGGAGAAGGGAAGATGAATGCAGGGGTTTGGATTTTGATGTTAATCATGCCATATGTAATATCAAGACTATTAGGCACTAAGTGCTGGTATCACTTGCTAATATTGCTAATATATTATCTCGTTTAAACATGAGGTAGGTACTATTTTTATGCCATAATGTGAATAGAGAAACTGAAGGTAAGGGAATTAAGGAATTTGCATGAGGTCACACAGACTTTAGAGATATGATAGAATTAGTTGGTTTCAAAGTTTTACAAGGCATCGGGCATAAAGGTGCTTCTGTGTCAATGAAGACAGTAGCACCTACGGTGTCTGATGCTCCTTGATGTTGGTTCTTTTGTTGGTTCTTTGTTATCTTCATAGTCACCTGTGTGCTCTGCTATCTTAGAAAATATCAAAGTATTGGAATATAGAATATCTTAGCTGGGTATTTTTTTGTATCAAAAAACTTAAAAGGTATGTTTCTTCAAGGAATAAGCTACATTTGTGATGTGGGCACCTTCTTCCCTAGCAGTGCCAGACCCATATCAAACTGTTGTGGTTTTTTTTTTTTCTTATTAAATCATAGTTAATTGAATAAAAGTTATGTTTCAACCAATCCAACCAACAGAGATCTATTGAACACCTACTATGTACTGTTCTGGTCACTGGGAATAAACAAAGTCTCTGCTTTCATGTGACTTAAGGAAGGAGAGACAAAAAAACAGAACAGGTAACCAAAGACATGTCTACTATGAAAGAAAATTAAAGAAGTCAGGTAAAGGAATAGAGATTGGGGTTGCGGGTGGGAATGGAGAACTATATTTGTTCTCAACCTATAACAATTTATTCCCTCTTCCTTATAAATAATGCTAATGTAAAGTAAGGAAGACAAACGTAATTAAACCTACCCAAGAGTCTGGTCTTAATTTTCTGAGATAAAATAAGGTCCATGGAGGGTTGCTGCGCTAGGCTTTGGTTTCCTCTGACTGAAAGGGTAGGTCATGAATCAGCATCCCTAGGACTATAAACTATTCTTCATTGGGTTGACTTTTTTTTTCTCACAGTAAAAAATAGGGGGCTAACTCAAATTAGAAGAAGTTAAATATGACTCAAACTTGGTGATTGAATTTGCCTACGATAGCATTATTTATATCTACAGAGTTTGGTGATTTTTTTCAAATTTGTTGTCATCATCTGGCTCTAACTGAATCAAAATAGATACACAATGTTTATGAATAAATCTGGTATAATAACATGGTTACAGGACATGCTGCCCATGCTCTAGCATGATACAATATAGTCTCCATTATTAGAACTGAGGCATTTTTTTTACAGTGAATGGTCACAGTTTGAAAAGTTGGTATGGGAAATTTATTTCACTTTCTTCCTGCTCCCCTCCTCCTTCACTTGAATATCAATCTATATATATAAAAGCCTAAGTGACTGTACAACTGAGTGACCGAACAACCAGTCAACAGGTTGCTATGATGTGCACTGACCACCATGGGGCAGATGCTCAATGCAGGAGCTGCTCCCTGGTGGTCAGTGCGCTCCCACAGTCAACCTCTTGCAGCTGGTCAACTTCCTGCAGTCCCACCCCCCGGCCAGCTGGGTCCAATTGGCCCTGATTGGGACTGGGCAAGATGGCCCCAATCGCTGGCCAGGCCGAGGGACCCCACCTGTGCAAAAATTCGTGCACTGGGCCTCTAGTATCCTTATGTTAAGTTTAAATTCACCTAAATTCCCAGGGGATGAGGAAATTGCTAGATTTAGATTCATTCAGTCTCAGACCATAATGAGCTTAGAACTTAGAGCAAATCCATGGAAGACAAGAGCTGCTGGATTCCTGAGTCATGAAATCTAGAGGATAACCCAGGTGGGTACAGGTTCCAAAGAATGGAGATCTCTTATGGGCTGAATTGTGTCATCTCCTCAAAATTTATATGTTGGAGTCTTAATCCCCACCACCTCAGAATGTGACCGTATGTGGAGATAGGGTTTTTAAGGAGGTATTTAAGGTTAAGTGAGGTCATAAGGGTGGGCCCTAATCCAATGACAGGTGTCCTTATGGGAAGAGGAGATTAGAACACAGATACACACAGAGGTAAGATCATGGTGAAAATACTGGGAGAAGATGGCCATCTACAAGCCAAGGAGAAAAGCCAAAGAAGAAACCAACCCTACTGACACCTTGATCTTGGACCTTCAACCTCCAGAACTGTGAGAAAACTAATTAATTGTTTAAGCCTCCCAGTCTGCAGTATTTATTCTGGCAATCATGGCAAACTAACACAGAGACCAAGAAGAGCAAATAGACGCTGAACCCAGGTCCTTTGGGATTTAGCACAGGTATTTATAAATTCACTCTTAACATGGTTCATGAAAACCACCTTTTGAATGAGATCTTTAGTTCCGTATGTGAATTTTCCTACTACAAAAGTTTTCTCACATCTGTCTTAGTCCTGTTATTGGGATGCAACTATGTTCATGGAGTGGAATAGTCCTGGAAAAACGTAATGAAAATCCCATCTCACTTGAATCATCTGTTAGCACTTTATTCACATCTCAAGGCAGGAGCTGACACACATGGTTCTTATCTGGAAGATATAAAGGATGGCCGAGTCCCCTCACCCCACCCTCAATAATGGGAGTGACAGGAAGCCCTCTCTTCTGTTTTTCAGCACCTGATGATCTGCTCATGCTTTAATGCATGTAGGGTAGAGGCTTCAAGTAGAAAGACCAAGTGGCATCTATCTTCTTTAACAACATCCAGTCTTAGGCAGTTGCACTGACTGCCTGGACCTTTCATCACTGTGTTCCAGTGATATGCTCTGATTAGGCATATCAGGTGCAATCTCATCTGGCCCGGATGTTGAGTATCACTTGTTTCAGGGATTTGATTTCCTTGGTTTCCACCCTCAGGCTTCCCGGGGTGAAGCTTGCCCTCCCTCTGCCCCTTCCTGCTGCCACCACACTGCTTAGCTGAGCACTGATGTTGCCTGGGCCCGACTGGGCCTGCCTCTCCTCTGCCCGCCCTGCTGTACAAACCATCAGGACAATCTCTAGATGGGAACCCTGTCAGCAAATGAGTCAGCCTCTATGGAAATGTCTATTGTAGTTAAGATGTTTCCCATTTTCACAACTAAGGGCAGGGAGTAAAAATCTTGTCCCTCCAAAACAAACTAAAAAACCCCACAATTAAGAAAAAGAAAAATGAGTAAGAGGCTTTTTTTAAACCTATAAAAGTACTATCTGTAGTAGAAATGCTATGGAAGTTAAGGGCAAGCCATGAGTCCTGGAATTTGCAGAAGTCATCCAAGTTCAGGGAAGATCTGAGCTGAGCATGTAAGAGTATGCTTCAGGTTATTTCAGGTGGGGGAAGGGACATGTGTGCACAAACACACATATGCCGTGTGTGTGTGTGTGTGTGTGTGTGTGTGTGTGTGTGTGTTGCAGAAATGGCTGGAGATGAGGGTGGAAGAGGCAGTCGTTACATTAAGAAACCATCAATGAGACAATGAAAAACAACCAAAGGGTTTCTAGTGAGGAGTGACATGGTCAGACTGGGTCAACTCCTCTCTGAGAATGGCTGCCTCTCTTCTTGCTACTTATTCCCATTTTCTTACATCTGCTTTGCTTCATTTTTTATTCTCATGCAATTCTTTAATTTCTTCATTGCTCCCTTTTCTTTCAGTCTGTCAGCAGGCTTCAATTCTTTCCCCAGCTAACTAAACCTCACAATGTGTCACCAAACCAATTCTCCTGTCATCATCCTTGTTCCTTTGATTCCTTGTGCTCTAAAACCCCACACAGGTTCAACCCAGTCCTTCATCTTAATTTACAGATGACTAAGTGTTGGTCACAATTAGCTCCACAATGTTGGGCCTGCTTCTCCTGAAAGTTCATTAGCTGGGCTTTCACCAGGGCTGTCAAAGAGAAAGTTGCATTGGATAAAGTTCAATAGGCAAAGATGACTTTATTCAAGGCTATTGCAATGAGGGAGAGAGGCCATAACTAAAGTCTCAACTCAATTCCACTGAAACAAAGGTCAGAGGAATTTTTTCAGAGTCGGGTGGGGTACTGTTGTCCATCTGTGTTTGCTAACTGGCTTTACCCAAAGAAAAGTAAATTTGCTTGCATTTTAGTGATAAGAAGTAGTTTTGTAACTTGAAGCAAGGTGCCCACCAAAGTTGGGCTTTCACCCTTCCACAGAGGCTGGGAGGAAGAAACACTATCTGGTCTTAGATAGTTATATTTCAAAACAGTAGCTTTCAGAACTAACAGGAGGCATTTAAAAGAATTTACATTTCAAAGGGTCAGAGAATAGTTCTAATGACAAGTTTTCTACAGTAGATGCTCCAAGAAAAGAAGCCTATGGGGAGGAAGATCCTGGTTGAAAGTCCCCTCAAACTGGAAGAGACTAGGTCACGGCCAAGTTATCCGCTTTAGGTAAACTCAGCAGCTTCTCCTCTGTGTGGACTCCAGGCTGGCGCTTGCTTTGGCACTGCCTGGGGGGCCATGCAGCTCTCCACAGGGTGGTCCTCTTACAGCTTTGCTTCCTGCTCCACAAGGAACACTGACATCATCTGACAGGGATCCTCAGCTTCCCTCACTGACTTTGCAGCACCAGCCTGTGAGCCTTCTCAGGATCTCGCTCCCAAAATTTTCCCTTCTTTGTCCTGTTTCTTCAATATCTTCTCCCCTGACTTTTGAAAAGGTTTTAAACAAACTATAGGTGGAAAACAAAGACACAACCGAACAAAACTTCAACTAATGATAAGTACCCTCTCCTCAAACTCCACCTGAGACTAATACTCCTCTCTATTTGTCTGTCTGTCTGTCAGTTCATCTGTCTCTCCCTCTTCTTTCTCTCCAACCACTCAGGGTCAAACACCCCTGTTCACCACCTTCTCCCAGGGCTCCACAGAGTGACTGTCACAGTCTAGGTTCCCAGGATATACCTGCCAAGTTAGTGAATGATCGAGAGTTTGTTATGCCCAGATTTCGTGATTCCCAAAGACCACGAGGGAGCCGAGTCCGATGCAAAAGCAAAGAGCCTTTTAATCGAGCTAGCTCGAGCTCAGTCACACACACACACACACACACACACACACACACACACACCCCGGCCTTTTAATCGAGCTAGCTCGAGCTCAGTCACACACACACACACACACACACACACACACACACACACACACACACACACACACCCCGGCGCAGCGGTGAGGTGGAGAGAGAGAGAGAGAGTCAGCCCCCAAACGCGCTGATTTATAGGGGGCCTGGGAGAGGTAGGAGGGGTGAGGTAGTGTGGCCTCCGCTGATTGGTCGGGATCAGGTAGCACATGGGGCAGGGTGCGGCTTACCTTCCCCTTGCATTTCTATTGGCTAATTCAAAAGTGTGGGTTGGGCTCTTGGAGAGGTTCTAGGGCGGGAACCTGACTCCACGAGGTGAAAGATATGGAACAAAGGGAACATGGAGTCGGTCTCTCCCCGCCCTTTCAAGTTCACCTGCTGAACTACAACACATGAACGCGTGTTTTTCTTTATGTGGTTTGAACAACTAAATTAAGTTAATCTTTATTAGCAATCACTATTTTAGGAAGCAGGGGCCATTTCTACCCAGACTCGTAGACCCTGACACCCTGCTTATCAGATGCAGAATCTGTATGAAGTTGTCAACCATGAACCTACTTCTGACCAGACCCTGATGGCTCTTGTGTTTATTTACTTACTGATGTAAATTCTCTACCCTACAACTCAGATCAGACTATCCCTATGATATTTAACTATCACTTTAGCCACCCAACCTTTCAATTTTCAAGGAACTCAACTTACTAGTAGTTGATACCCAAAAGAGGGGTGAGCATTTAAAGGAATTTGGGCACAGATGTGGTCTCCCTTGGTCATCAAAGGGAAGCAACTGTCCAAGTTGGAAGGTTGGATGGGCTTCCATTCTCAATTATACCTTAGGCTCTCAAAGGTGCTTTTGAAAGAAACTATCCTCCCACCGTTGCTTTGTGATTTAAGTTCATTATAGACATTTCCATTATCACTTGCATTTTTTTTTAAAGTACAGATCTTTGTTTGTTGTTATTTTGTTCTGTTTTTTTTTTTTTTTTTTCCTACTCTCTATTCATGATAGAGTTGGGTCAACAGAAGGAGTAAGATTAACGAGCATCTCAAGGTAAGACCTCAGTGAAAATGAAAGAATCGTAAAGTAGGCAATGTTGACATGTACTTTAAAAAGAGCCCCAAGTGCTGTATTAAATACATTGCTCTTTGCTCATCCAACAACTGAGTAAAAGACCTAGGTAAGGGCCTCTGTGTTTATTTTTAAGTTGTACCTTTTAGTCTAAGTGTCTGTTTTAAAATGATTATCTTTAATATTGCTTCTAATCTTGAATATTATTTTCCTTCATTCTATGACATACTACTTTGAGATCTTATTCTGGTTATATTAACAATATCTGGAATGTGCTTTAAGCTAATAAAATATTATCAAAGAGCTTAGTAGTACATGTCATACTATTAAAATGTGGATTTTTAAGTCACAGTTTAACTTGGGTATTTACTACATAGTCTTGAAAGAGGTTATTTCATTTTCTTCTGTGAAGATTTTTTTTTAAATAGAGTTCTTGCTAAATTGATAAATTACTGCAGACAATAATGTAATCTGTGGGAGAGGAAGGTTGGGAAATATAAAAATGTCAGTATTGAGACTTGCATCAGATGGCTGATTTGGTCTCATGACGTCTATGAGCCTTTATAGCTTCAGTTCCGACAGGCCTGTCCTTGTACTGCTGTGTTAAGCAGGTTTCATCATATGCATCTGGAAAGGTTTTAAAAATATATTCTAGGCTCCACCTAAAGAGATTCTTTTTCTGTAGTCTAGGGGTGGAATCAGATAATCTATTTTATTCTTAAGTGTTTAAGGTAGTTGGATGTTCCAGATTTAGAAATCCCTGCTCAAGGGTAAGTTCATGTTATTTCAAAACATCTTATTTTTTAGATACTTGTTTTTCAGACTCACACAATGTTATCAGCCAGAGTTCGGTGTATAAAGTGAAAACCACTGTAGCTATTTTAATTAGGAAAGATTTTTAATAAAGAAAATTAGATCTTAGAAAATTATTGCAAGGTATAAGAGAATGGGTTTAAAGTTGGGCCTCCAAGAATGATTCTAAAACCATAAACAATTAAGTCTGAATGCAAGACTCTTGACTGAATCACCAACAGCTAGTGATGCCACTGTTGCCACCTCTTCAACCATCTCTAGACAGAAAGTGGAAAAAAAGAAACTCTGACCTGCAATCCAGGCATTAGAAAGCCTCATCAAGGGACCTCAATCGCTCATTACCCTGGATGTGGAATGCTAGCAGAGAAAACTCATGTTTTTGTGATTTTGCCATGTAACAAAAGTAAAGATGACCTTGCCTTATTTCCACATTCCAAATCTTGAAATAGTATATCTCATAGGAAGATAACATTAGAACCTTATACCCCAGGTGAAAGGAAGTTTGCAAAATGTTGCTCTAGTTTTCCAAACTCTCCAAATAGAAAAAGAAATGTAAAATGAAGGTTGAGTGAGACAATTTGCAATATCCATCACAAAGATGCCTTTGAGAAGACAAAGGATACTTTCCAAGGGCATTTCTATGAAGTAAAGCAAAGTCACTCGTCTGATTCTTGTGGGGAATATAAATGAGTATGTCAGGAGGCATGCAAAGGGATTTGGAATTTCATCCTAAACCACGGAGGGATGAATAAAGTGGCCAGATCTTTTTAGAAAGGTCATTTTGACTACAGGACATAGGCTAGGTTAGAGTAGACCTGCATCCACCAGTTTCCAGTTTGGGGTTACTATGAATAAACTGCCATGAATATTCTTATAAAGTCTTTTTGTGGCCCTGTCTTGTTATATCTCTTGGATAATAAAGAGTATAATTGCTGGGTCAGAGAACAAATGTATAGTTAGCTCTATAATGGACTGCCATACATTTTTTCCAAAATGGTTATGGCATTTTAAACTCCCACCAACCAGGCATGGTGTTCCAGTTGCTCCACCTCCTTGCCAACATTTTTTTTTGGCAGCCATTCAGGTAAGTGTGTAGTATATTTTTTTGTTTAGTTTTATCTCTTGAATATGTAAAGCATGATCTTTCTCTGATTTTTAAAAAAGTTTTGGTTTTTTTTTTTTATTATTATTTCTGGAGACTTAGTATCAATCAATTATAGAAACTAATGCCTCCATGTGATTTTATTTTATTTTTTTTCTTAAGAACAGGAATTTGTTTCATACCATTGAGACTCTGAAAATCATTACTGGCTTTTACCTGAGAGGTTTTTTGAGTTACACATAATTTAAAAAGAGGTAGGCACAATGGAATACTACGCTGTGGTAAAAAAGAAGGAATTCTTACCATTTGCAACAGCATGAATGGAACTGGAGAGCATTATGCTAAGCGAAATAAGCCAGTCAGAAAAAGATAAATATCACATGATCTCACTCATTTATGGAAAATAATGAACAAAATAAAGTGATGAACAAAAACAGATCTAGAGACAGAGAAGCATCTTTCAGACTGTCAAACCTCAGAGGGAAGGTAGGGGAGGGTGGGGGTAAGGGAGAGAGATCAACCAAAGGACTTGTATGCATGCATATGAGCCTAACCAATGGACACAGACAACAGGGGGGTGAGGGCATGAGTGGGGGGGTTGGGGGTAATGGGGAGATAAGGTCACATATGTAATACCTTAATCAATAAAAAAAAAAATAATTAAAAAAAGAGGTAGGGAATGGACTAACAAAACAAACCAAAAAACCAAGTTAGATATTACCTATTCACTCTTTTTACACGTATACAAAATGAGGCTCAGGGATCTTGGTCAGGCATATACTGAGAATGTTCCAGAACCCCAGCCCAGTGCTCTTTCTATTGTAAAAGCCCCTGCCATTTGATTGTGTTTTCCACCTTGGTGATGACATTTTTTTCTTGCAAAAAGTTAGTTGCTTATTTCTGACTTTAAAAAATTAGCATGGCTGATAAGGATGACAAATGCGATTGTTTTGAATGAAGTTTTAACCTCTTGCTTCATTGACTCAACTGTGACTAAGAAGGATTCATTCATCAATTGGGAAATGACTTGTAGGGGCTGACAACTGAAAGGGTTAAAGCCTGGAGGCTCTTTCGGTTTACACATCTCAAACATCACTTTTTGAGAATGTTAGGACAAAAATTTCTAACAATATTCCCTTTACCTGTCAACTTTTTGGAAATTTCTTCTTAAAAGGAATAACTTCTCTGATACCCACATACCTACCATTCAATTTGAAGAACCTTTTTAAAAACACATTATCTAAAAGAGAAAATAATGAAGGTAGGAGAGATTTAAAGAGATGTATTTTTAGACCAACTTATTACAGAGGCTCTAACCAAAAAGCATTTAAGAAAATTACGAATAAAATAGATAGAGATAAACAGAAGCATGGAATAGACTGATGAATTTCAGAGGGAAGGTGGGGGTGGAGATGGTGGGGAGAGATTAACCAGGGAACTTATATGCATATATGCATAGCCCATGGGCACAGACAATAGTGTGGTGAAGGTCTTAGAGGGGTGGGTGCGGGTGGAGGGGGTCAATGGGAAAAAACAAAGGGGACATCTGTAATACTTTCAACAATAAATATAAATTAAAAAAAGAAATTTATGGAGTATTAATTCATACATTCAATGAACACCTGAGTTCAGGGAAACATCGTTTGTAGGTGGGGAAATTTTTATTAGCAATACTTCACTATCATTTAAAAAAAGTTCTTGAATGTGTGTTCACAAGTGGCAGTTCTTTTATGCTCCATAGCTCCCCTCTGTCTGCCTCCATGACCACTCTAGTAAATGATCTCCAGAGAAACGTGAAGACACAGTGTTAGGTCTTTCCAAAAGTTCCATTTTCACATCTTTTAATAAAAATATCAATCCATAAAGACTTGTAATTTTAGTAAATTTGCTGGTGGGCATGTATTAATGTACTGCGAGGTGAGAGTTTAAGGAGGGACTCCATGAGCTAGGTTAAGAGTGTATTATTGTGCCTCTGGAGGTAGCAGAACCCTACCGAAGTCCCTGGAAGGCTCAGATCTCTTGAATGCAGAACTGCTTTGTGAGGCCAAGGTGGAACGTTTCCCCCTGAGCTCAAGCGTGTGGAAACTCAGTGGTGCTCTCCATCCTTTGTCTTAGCGCTGAAGGCATTGGCCGGTTGATGCACTGCAGCCTCCCTCACTCTGCTCTGTAAAAGGCTTATACAACTTTGTCCTCTATACAAATAATTATAGTGCAGCAAATCTCTTTACATGTTAAAGAAAAAGAAATGATCAGAGTAGATGTCCATACACGCTTGCCCACAAGTCCTCCTAGGATAGATCCTTGCAAAATATTCAGATATTGAGATAATTTGTAGTGATTCATGAACATAAGGGAGCTTTCTGAATTAACAAATTCATGGGAATACCTTGTACACGTCAGTCACTGGGTAGTTCTAGGCAGCTGGAGATGATAAAAAAGTCCATTCGTGCCCATCAGATGGGCAAAGGTTGGTGAGTTTCTGGGTCAAAAGGAATTCCCACAGACTGCATGCAGGTAAAAATGTAAATCATTACAACCTCTTAGGAAAAACAGCTTGGCACTTTTCACTAAAGCTGATTGTGACTCAACTATTCTCTCTCATTCATGAGAAATGCATGCACATGTGTGCCAGGATCCTTGCACAGGAATGTTTCTAGCAGCCCCAAACTGGTCCATCAACTTTGGAATAAATAAACAAATGGTGGAATATTGCATGCCATGGAAAACTAGACAGAGGGAAGATATCATACAGCTTGGAATCTTAAACACATCCTTGAGTGAAGAGAAGACAAAAGAGAGCCATCTCCAGAAAGATCCTATTTCTATAAAATTCAGAAACAGACCAAGTTAAACTTTATTGCCTAAGAATGCATACAAAACTGGTAAAAGTCTAAAGAAAAGCAAGGTCGTGATTAGTATAAAGGTGAGGCTGATGGTTATTTTCAGGAGAATAAGCAGGGTGTTACTAAACCTAACTACTTAAGCTTTCAGGGAGTGATGACCTCAGAGGAGATTGTATGGATTTTTAAAATAATTACTTGATGTCCTGTATGTTCATTTTATGCACTTTTTCATATGTTGCTATATGTGACATTTAAAAATCTTTAACACCTTTCTTAAAGGTTAAATTTACAGTCCCACCCTGAATTTTGATTGGTAAGGAGGTTAAACCCAGAAGCATAGACAATATTTGAGTAACTGGGCTAATGGTTGGGGAAGGTTATAGCATGAATAATTTTGGAGGAATAGTGGGAGGTAAGAAGAGAAAGGGGAAAAGCATTTTAGTCAGAGGTAAGACTCGGCCTTTTTTATTTAATTTTAAATTTATTTATTTATTTAGATTGAATTTATTGGGGTGACATTAATAAAATTACATAAGCTTCAGGGGTACAATTCTATAATACATCATCTGTGTATTACACTGTGTATTTGCCACCTAAATCAAGTTTCCTTCCATCACCATTTATCTCCCCTATACCCTTTTCTACCTCTCCCCCAGCCCTCATTCTATTAATCTGTTAATCACCATACTATTGTCTGTCTATGAGGTTTTTTCCTTTTTCTTAATCCCTTTACCTTTATCATCTAGCCCCTCCCTTCTGACTGCTGTCAGTCTGTTCTCTGTATTTATGAGTCTGTTTCTATTTTGTTTGTTTGTTAGTTTATTTTGTTTATTAGATTCCATATATTAGTGAAATCATATGGTATTTATCTTTCTCTGACTGGCTTATTTCACTTAGCATAATGCTCTCCAGGTCCATCCATTCTATCACAAAGGGTAAGATTCTTCTTTTTTATGCTGAGTAGTTTTACATTATGCAAATGTATCACAGCTTTTTAATCCACTCACCTACTGATGGGCACTTAGGCTGCTTCCAAATCTTAGCTATCATAAATAACTAGAGGCCAGGTGCATGAAATTCATGCACTGGGATGGGGGGGGGGGGCGTCTTTCAGCTCGGCCTGCACCCTCTCACAGTTCGGGACCTTTCTGGGGATGTCTGCCTGCTGGCTTAGGGGATTGGGCCTAAGCTGGCAGTTGGACATCCCTCTCGCAATCCAGGATCCCTCTTTCTTACCACCAGCCTGCTTGCTCCTTACCACTCAGCTCACTGCTCCTTAGCACTGCTGCAGAGGCTGGAGAGGCTCCCGCCACCGTCACTGCGCTCACCAGCCATGGGTCTGGCTTCTGGCTGAGGGGTGCTCCCCCTGTGGGAGTGCACTGACCACCCAGGGCAGCTCCTGCATTGAGCATCTGCCCCCTGGTGGTCAGTGCACATCATAGCGACTGGTCGTTCTGGTCCTTACACCATAACAGTTGCTTAGGCTTTTATTATATATTGTAAATAATGCTGCAGTGAACATGGGGGTGCATATATTCTTTTGAATTAGTGTTTTGAGATTCTTCAGATATATTCTCAGAAATGGAATCACTGGGTCAATGGGCAAAGGACCTGCATAGACACTTCTCCAAAGAAGACATAGAGATGGCCAAAAGACTCAGTCTTGACACTGAGCCTCCAGGCTTGTGTGTGAGGGTATAAGAAATGGGGCTGGCAGGCAGGTCAGAGGTCAGAAGATGTCTTGTTTGTGTCTAAGGAATTTACTAGAGGCTTTTTTGAAGGAAGGACATTTTTGTTATGAAGCAAAACTGGGAAGATCTAAAGAAAAGAAGAGGAAACTAAGGAGAACCTAGAAGGGAGAACTGAGGCATAGACATAACGAGGAGAGGGTAGGGAGTGAGTCAGGAGGAGGTAAGATAGTAAAGACATAAAACTAAAAATGCTGGGAAGAGCTACTGTGGGAAAAGGGAAGAAGCAAAGAAGACCTTAGAGAACCCTGATGTACTGCTGGTGGGAATGCAGACTGGAGCAGCCACTTGGAAAGCAGTTGTCCTCAAAAAGTTAAAAATGGAACTGTGTTGTGACCCAGTGGTCCCACTTCTGGGTATATAGCTGAAGAAATCTGAAGCACTAATTTGAAAAGATATACTCACGCATATGTTCATCGCAGTGTTATCTGCAATGGCCAAGACAGGGAAGCCACCCAAGTGCCCATCAATAGATGAGTAGATAAAAATTGTGGTATATTTACGGTCGAGTACCTGGCGGCCCTGGAGCGCGCCATGGCTGCGCTGGAGCAGTATGTGAACCTGTGCAAGGCCCACGTCATGATGGTCACCTGCTTCGACATCAGCATCGCCACCCCGGCCGCCACCCTGGGGCTGCAGGAGGTGGACGTCTGAGCCTGGAGACCGTGACTCGGGGCGGGGACGTGCAGGTGAGAGGCGGGATGTGGGATGGATGGAGGATGGGGGGGGGTGGGGCAGGGGGGACGTGGATGCAGGGGGCCCTGTGCGGGACGGGGGCTGGGAGCTGATGGAACATGAGGGCGAGGCGTGGATGGAGGGCTGAGTGTGCACGTGACGAGGGAACTGTTGCCACCCGGACAGCAACGCAAGTGCCTTTAACTGGAATTGGACTTCTCGTCCTTGACGTTTGGTGCTAAGGGCTCCAGACACCAGCAGCCACTGTGCCAGGCCCTGGCCGTGGCAGCAGCTGTGGCCGTGGCGGCGGGCATGGCCTTGGGGGCCGGCTGTGTTTGGGGGATTTGTCTCCTTTGCAGCAGGTTCACGTGGCTGCAGGCTGGGCCCCCAGGTCCCATCAGGAGTCAGGCCTGTCTCCTTGCTGCCTCCTCCCGGCAGGGCCGCGTCTGCGGGGGTCCCTCTGCTGGACACCCGCAAGGTTCGCCCGCCCCAGGACCTGCTCCGTCCCAGGACCCGGGAGGCAGTGCCCAGGGCCAAGCCCACGTCACGTGGCACCTTCTTCCACAGCAGGAATTCTTACCAAAACCACAGCAAAAAAAACAAACCCCACACACAGAAGATGGGGGACGGGTTTGTAACCGTTCTGTCGGGTCCATATTTCTGTATCATTTTGCCTATGAAGGCGGCATTTGCAGTGGCGTCTGAAGACAAAGGATCTATGTTCTTATGGTTTCCTATGGAAGGTGGCCTCGGGCGGGGCTCTCTCTGGGGGGCCCCTGGGCAGCTCGGGGGTCAGGGTGAGCCTGCGGTGTGTGGCGTTCCGCCACGAGGGGCTGGTTTCTGACCGTGGTGCGTTTTTCTGGGGGTGCCCACCCCTTTGTACAAATGTGTAGATCACATTTTCCGTGGCTTCTACTTGTGAATAAAAGAGCATCGGTTGTTAAAAAAAAATTGTGGTATATTTACACAATGGAATACTACTTGGCTGTACAAAGGAAGGAAATCTTACCATTTATGACAACATGGATGGAGGGTATTATGCTAAGTGAAATTAGCCAAAGACAAATACTGTTTGATTTCACTTGTATATCTTATGAATCTTTAGATTCACTTATGAATCTAAAGAACAACAACAACAACAAAGAAGAAACAAGACAGAAACAGATGCGCCGATGCAGAGAGCAAATAGATGGTTGCCAGAGAGAAGAGGAATTGGGGGACTGGGTGAAAAGATGAAGAGGTTTAGAAGTACTAATAGGTAGTTACAAAATAGTCAGATGGATGTAGAATACAGCATACATCTATATATATAAAAGCCCAGTGACCGAACAGTGGAACGACTATAAGGACTGGTTGACCAGTTGCTATGACTGCACTGACCACCAGGGGGCAGATGCTCAATGCAGGAGCTGCCCTCTGGTGGTCAGTGGGCTCCCACAGTGGGAGTGCCACTGGGCTGGCTAGGATGAGTGGCTGCTCCTGCAGCGGGCCAATCTTCGCAGGCCACACCCCCCACCAGTGCATGAATCCGTGCACCGGGCCTCTAGTAGTCAATAATATTGTAATAACTACGTATGATGCCAGGTGGGTACTTGAATTATCAAGTAAATTTTATGATTGTCTGACCAGTATGCCAATACAAAATAATATTGAATGTCAACTGTAACTGAGAAATAAAATAAAGGATGTTAGAAGCTGGATTGATAAGACCATTTCCCTTTAGGTGAGGCAAAGAGAAAGATAAAAGAGAAGGAAAAAACAGAGTTTCAGCAGAAAAAAAAAGAGAAATTGGTAAAAAAAAAATGTCTAACAAGAGTGTGAAAATTAAAAGTTCATGGGCGAGAATAAAATGAGGCTTATTTTTAAAAGAACAAACATTTATAGGAAATCAAAAGGGCTCCAATTTCAAATATCAACAAAACCAGGTAATGGAAAAACCTTTAGAAAAGAAACAAGCATGGTGTGAGAGAAGTCCTAATAATTAAATCATTTAAAATGCTAAGGGAAATAATCAGCCAAAAGAAGCCAAAAGCATTGAAGAGTTATGATCCTGGTGAAAAAGAGAAGGAAAAAATGATATAAATGATTAGATTTTCTAAACTTCAGGTCTCTTTGCATCTTACTCAGCTAAAAATATAAGAAAAAGGGGAGAGAAGAGATGTAAAACAACACAAAACCACCCATTTTGGGTCACTCGGAATCAGTGAAATGGGGGAAAACCAACTGTTCCAGGAAAGAATGGGGAAAGTCGGAGGAGGCAGGAAAATAAAGTAGAGGAATGTTAAAACCATGAGCTCACTGTTCCTCTGGGGTACGACACTCCCTCAACTGGAAAGGCGAGTTCCACCCCAGGTAGAGGAGCAGCTAGGAAGTGACCTCACGACAATCTTTCTCTGCTCTGGGGTAATTTGTGCCTTTCGTGATTTCACTCAGTCTGCCACATCTTGACCTAGTTGAAAACTGGGTCAGACCTTTTTTTTTTTTTTTTTAAACGGAAGCCTAAAAACCACCCTCCTTTAAACATATTCATATTTTGCACTATTTTCTAGGTTCAGTTTCTTTTCTACCTTTTTGGAGATGCTTAAAAAACTGCTTGAGCCTCTTAAAGACTCTGGACTGTGAGTCCATTCGGAATTGGAAAGAACCCAGGGATTGACTTAAATGAGATTCAGCTCATTTGAGTTGTGACATGCTTTCTTCTCTGAGCAATTATGGAGGCCCAGGTGAACTCCATTTTGGCTCCAAAATTTATATAAGAGCCTGAAGGAAGACAGCGTGGCCGGAGCTGGGGAAGTGAAGAGGGGTAAATAATAAATGAGGCTGCAGAAATAGGTCAGGGGCAGTGACTTCTAGGTAGCATTAAGGAGGGTGGTAATATGCAGAGATTAGCATCTTGAAGCAGAGTAGCAGGGACTAGAATGGCTGCTGGAGCAATGGGGAGGGAACTGGCCTGCATGTACAGCTAACATGGGAAGCTGCTCATTGATGAGCAAACTTCATCCTGGCCTGGACCATGAATGCCATGCTCTTTTCTCCACTAGCCTGGCTGGAATGAGTATGATCCCTGAGGAAGTTTGTCAGATAACACAGGGACTACCCAGTTAATTTTGAATTCCAGATAAACAACATAATTTTGTAGCATTATTATGTCTCATGTGATATTTAGCACATACTTATATTAAGGCTAGAGGCCCGGTGCACAAATTCATGCATGGGTGGGGTCCCTCAGCGTGGCCTGTGGGGATTGGGTCAAAACTGGCAGTCCAATGCTGCCTGCTGCTCCTGTCTGCTGCTCCCGCTTATCCTAGCCCTGCTGTGCCTGCCCTGGGCTGGTGCCCAGTCAGTCCTGATTGGGAGAGGCGCTAGCCAGCCATGAGCCCTGCATCTGGCACCCATCCCGAGGGGGTTAGGGAGTGGGCCGGGATGCGATGCGCCCTCTGGGCAGGTGGTGGGATCCGTCCCACTGAAGTTCGCACTGGTTGTCTGGAGACATCTGGCTGCCGTTTTATATCGTTTCTTCCTTGCAGGGCATCTAGGAAGGGGAAGCGGCTGTGGTGCCTGAGGCCGACTTCCAGGAGGCTCGCAGCGCTGCTGAGATTGTGCTGGTGGCACTGGTTCATTGGTGCCTGGCCCGTTCTCCAGAGATTGAACCTACAGGACTATTGAGGGAGTGAGTGGGTGCCACCAGACTGGTGGCCTCCGGGACAGGTCGGTCAGCTGAGCGGCATGCCCACTGTGGGAGTGCACTGACCACGGGGGGCAGCTCCTGCATTGAGAATCTGCCCCCTGGTGGTCAGTGCACGTCATAGCGTTTGGTTGTTCGGTCATTCAGTGGCTTTGTCTTTTTAAACATAGATAATTAGTGCTATTTACCTGATATGCAAAGTTTCCTGGAGCCTCTTGTATTTTTATTTTCGAAATCTGTCAAACCTGTCCTCAAGGCAATATCCTTGGGCACCAAGAGTAGAAGGAGGTAGAACCAAACGTGGAAAGGAGCCCTGTCTCCGTCTCAAAGCCTGCCAGAGGACTACATAGGCCGCTGCCCTGATTCCAGGACTCTGACCTCCAGATCTGTCAGAGAGTAAATGTGCTTTCAGCCACTAACGTTGTGGTCATTGGTTACAGTAACCACAAAAACCTAATACGTAGTCTAATGTTTTGAAACATCTTTACCTCTCTTTTTCTTCCTTTCCCCCTTCTTTGTCTACCCCATTCACACAGAGAATGCCACATCAGGAAAAGACACAGGAGCTAATCAGAACCAATTATCTCTTCACATGAGGAAACTGAGGACATGATCACCTCTTAATTCATTTGTACAGTGACTCTCAGCATTCTGTCCTTGAAGCTATCTACACACTCTCTTATACTTTCTCTTCCTCATTCTCCTCTTCATCTAATTATCTCCCTATTCCCAATTCTTTCCAGTCTTTCTGTTTCCATCCCCAATTCTTTTCTCCGTTGTTTATCCTACTTCATCCTTTTTTCCATCCATTTGTCCATTGTCCGTTTATCTATCCATCCTCTTGCCTGCTTTGTCTATATTTCCAAAAGAACACTTTTCAAATTTGCTGGTTCCCACTTTCCAAAAATACTTAATTATTTTGTTCCTCCGTTCATTATGGTGCATCACTAATTATAGATCCATTGGAATAAATACATTGCCCTTTAAACAATGCAATACTTCTGGTTTAGTTATAAGATTTCCATATACAAGAAGCATCTGGGGCATTTTGGAGATACTTATTTAGTAGGTGTGGGGTAGAGCCCCACGCTACACCTACTATTTATATACTGTTTAAGTACTTTGTATACTTTCTATATTAGTATATTGTTTAATTACATTGCATACTTTCTATATTTATATATTACTAGAGGCCCGGTGCACGAAACTCATGTACTGGGGGGGCGAGGGGGGGGCGGGGTTGCTCTCAGCCCGGCCTGTGCCCTCTTGCAATCTGAGAGCCCCGGGATCAATCACCCTGCAGAGGGAGGCCCCACCCACACCCACCTGCCGCAGCCTGCCGGTCGGGGGCCTGGACCTCCTTCTACAGGATGATCATGGGTTGATGGTGGGGCCCCTGACCAATTGCATCGCACCCTCCTTGGCTGGCCTGGCACCAGTGGGTGTCATAGCGTGGCCATTCCTCTGTTCGGCCTTTTGGTCGATTTGCATATTATGCTTTTATTATTATAGATGTACTTTGTATACTTTGTATGTTGTATATTGTTTAAGTACTTTGGATGTTTGTATGTTAAGTCCTTCATATATTTGTATATTGTTTAATCATTTGTATATTGTTGTTTAACTACTTGGTATACTTTCTCTGTTTGTATATTATTTAAGAACTTTGAAAAGCACTTTGCAGAAACCACCTGTTTCCCAGCCTCTGTGATTTCACAGATTGGTTTTAAAAAAGGGGTGGGGGATTTACAGTGAAGGAGTTGACTAATAAAGAGTTACTAATTCTCTATTTTTCAAAACAAAGTCATTAAAAACAAATGAACAAACACGCCATCATTTCATTAAAGAAAAGACATTTTCACACCATGAATATGAAAAGAGCAATTTCAGTTAAGGGAAACTCATCTTATGGAAGCACAGGAAGTAAAGTTATACTGATCATCTAAATGTGTTTTTTTAAAAAGAGAATATGTTAAAGACTGTAGATAGATAAAAATAAATACAACACAACATTTTTGAGTGTATTTTGCCCCTATTATGCAAGCTTGTCAATTTGCACGTCTATATTTGGTGTGGTGTGAAATGAAGTGACAATATCCTACTTCTTCCTAGATTTAGTTTGGATCAGTTATTGTTGAAAATCTGTTCTCACATGCATGTGTTGACAGAAATAGACACAACTTTTACTTAATTTAAAATATTCTGGATAAAGAGAAAAAAGGAACCTTTTGAATCCAGCCATTCCTCCTGCTTTTTCTCATTCTCGGTGACAAAGCTGCTCCGAGTGGTGATTTGTGGATTAGGAAGGAAAGAACCAGGGACTACAGGGCTCCTTCCCTTCCCTGAAGCCACTTGTACCCAGGACTGGCCCTGGAGCTGAGCGCCAGCATCTGTGTCTAGAAAAGAGAAGTCTGGACCAGGGAAAATGTCATCCCCAATAGACGCGACATCTCAGAATACTGTTTGGGAGCCAATCTGTCTTTGGGAGACAAAAATTTGGGGACTAGTGGTTCTCCAAAGCACATCAGAATTACCCGAATAGCTTAGAAATGTATAGGTATGTGGTCCCGCCTCAGTCCTATGGAAGGAATCAGAGTTTCTGGGATGGGTGCCTTGGCATGTATATTTTTTAACCACATGAGTGATCTGACACCCACCCTCACTAAGAACCAGCTGTGCATCAGTGAATCTCACCCATGGCTGCCCATTGTGTTTATGTGGGGAGCAATGCCTAGGCCTCACCCAGACTACTTCTATCAGGATATCTGGTGGAGGAGGGAGCCAGGGCATCGGTAGTATTTAAAGGCTCCCTAGATGATTCTCATGTGTAGCCAAGGTTGAGAATTACAGGGGAAAAAATGCTGTATCCCACATAATTTTGTCTACCATTTTAGGAGTCTAATTAAGGAATCCCACCCAGGACACTGAAGTCAATAGTCAGCCACCTCTAGGTGAGATGTGATAAAAAATGTGGGCTGTCTTAGGAGGCAGAGCCAGAGTAAACGTTGGAGTAGTAGCTAGCGTTTCCCAAGCACTTCCTGAGTGTCTTGTCCTGCTCTCGGGGTTGCATGTATTGCTGTATCTCACAAGGACACCAGGTGCCTGGCACTGTTACTGTATCTTTATTTTAAAGAATAGAGATTAATTCAGTTGCCCCCCATGTAGTTGGGTCATGATGCTGCCTGACTCCGCACTCGCCCTTTTTACCAGAATGCTGTGCAGGAGAGAGCAGTTGGGGGTGAGAAAGGGTTCGAAGAAGATCAGTAAGGAGGGCAGCTAGCTAATGTAGAGGCTTGCCACACTTGGGCAATTAGAATGAGCCCAAGGAAACCCTTGCTCATTGTAGAGGTGTTCTCTCTTTTCCGCGTCAGCACGGAAAAGGAACGGGTCCGATTCTGAGTGGAGGAGCTGGGGATTAAGAAATAAAAGAAAGAAAGAGACCAGATAGAAAGATAGAAACAAAGCTGGGAGCCAGGTGGGACGCCATCCTCTCTGATAGAGAGGCTGGGACCCCGAGCCTACGCAGCACATTTATTTTATACCCCCAAATACCAGGAAGTAACACCAAAATTTAGGATCAAAGAAGCTTATTTGCATTCTTGAGTAGGCCCTAGCATTCCTGGTGCTTGCCTGGATTTACATATCAAAGTCCGCTAGGCTGACACCTGGGCTGAAATGAAGGCCAAGCTGATAACATGTCCAGCCTTCTTGGGGAAGCATGTTCCCAGGGCGTGGCTCTGCCTATCGCCCTGAGTTCAGCTGACAATAATTAAAGGAATGCCCACGTGCCTTCCCAGGCGCTGTCTACAGCTCATGGCAGGGTCCAAAGGAAAAGAGCCCTTGGGAACATCCCTTGGGGGAAGGAAAATTGGTGCATGAAGGAAGCTGAGACTTGGCCAAAGACAAACTTTCTTATCCTGTTCCAACAAGTTCCCAGATTTTTGTACCCGGAGAAGGGGAAGAAAACTGTTGTTGAACGTGAGGCATGTAAATTATAAAGCGTTCTTCAGTGATGATCTCTCCTATTACCAAAGAAAAGGCATTTGAATTGAAGGCACAGTATTAGACTTGTGATCACTAGAAAAAGGGCAGTAACAGCCCCGTTCCTTTGTGTTGTTCAGACCATTCTACGGGAATGGAGAAGAAAAAAGGAGAAGAAAAAAGAGGGAGCCCTAACCAGTTTAGCTCAGTGGATAGAGTGTCGGCCTGCGGACTGAAGGGTCCCGGGTTCGATTCCGGTCAAGGGCATGTACCTTGGTTGCGGGCACATCCCCAGTGGGAGGTGTGCAGGAGGCAGCTGATCGATGTTTCTCTCTCATCGATGTTTCTAGCTCTCTATCCCTCTCCCTTCCTCTCTATAAAAAATCAATAAAATATATTTAAAAAAAAAAGAAAAAAGAGGGAAATGTTTTCAGAGGGCACAGTCATGATGAAGAGGGGACTGGAAGGTGTGATGTGAGGAACAAGCAGGGTTTCAAGGTGATCTGAAGGACACCAGACTGTACGGCAGAAGAGGTCCAGTCTCCAGGGGAGAGTGTTTATCTTATTAGAAGAAAGCTACCCCTATCTGCCTTGAGAAGTGCATTCTTTTACTGGAAAGGACCGAGGTAGGCTGCACAATGACCCTATGGAGGTAGGACCCTTGTAAGGTTTTGGCGTCTGTGATGATGCTTCATGCTCTGAGCAAGGGCTACTGAGCAGGGGTTTATTATCCATGGGCTAGGCACGAGGGGCACAGTGCTGAACACAGACTCGGCCAGTAGGGAAGAGAGAAATAAATAGCTTCTCTCCTACACTTACCAGCACTTGCTCCCAGGACCTAGATGTCAGATTATTTAGCACTGTGCTTCCTATTACATTTTAGAGTTAACTTCTCAATCTCTTTTTGTTCATATGCCCTATATTTTTATCTAACTCTCTTAATGCCTCCTCTTCCCTCCTCTTTAACCATATATCTCAGCCATTTTTCCTCTCTTTTGTCTTCGTCTTCTCTTTACCTCCATTAATAAATGGATGGAATTAACACCTTTATTAAACAATATCTAAATACTATCCTTACATAGGTATATACTTAAATACATGTTCATTGTTTTATTCCTGGTTATATTGGGAGAATCAAATGAATACAGTGTGCAGATATTTAAGTATCACACATAACTTTCATCAGGCTCATGAAATATTTTGCTAAAAGAAAATGTGTTTCATCTGGCTGGCGTAGCTCAGTGGTTGAGTGTTGACCTATGAACCAGGAGGTCCTGGTTCAATTACCAGTCAAGGCATATGTCTGGGTTGCAGGATCCATCCCCAGTAGGAGGTGTGCAGGAGGCAGCCAATCAATGATTCTCTCTCATCATGAATGTTTCTATCTCTCTCCCTCTCCATTCCTCTCTGAAATCAATAAAAATATATTTTAAAAAAGAAAATGGGTTTCTTCTCTAAACCAATTCTCAAAGATGAACTTCCTCCCTCCACCTTGGCCTGGGAAGTTCTAAGCAGTTTAGAGCAGAAATACATCATGCATTGTGTATTTTGTTACTGGATGATGAATAGCTTTCTTGTTCTACTCCAGGTTGTCAAGCATTGAGCACTTGTAGAACCATAAGCCCAGCAGGACAGAGGGCCCTGAAAGCTAACTTCACTTTATTGTTTCCAAAGTGGTGGTTTCCACTGTGAAGAAACACAGTTTGAATTTTTATTCTTTTTACCTCTTAAGATTAAGTCATGGGTGAATTTTAAGAACAAGCCTTTCAAATAGTTCTGCTTTAACATGAAAGCAGAGAGCATGTAATAACATATTTTAGGAATTTTAACTCGGGAAGTGCTTAAAAAAACACAACAAAACCAACCAAACCAAAAAAAACCCACAAAACATGCCAGGCAATTGCTGTTAAATAGCACTTCCTGCTTCAAGGGAAAAACAACCCAAGGTGGCAGGGGGTGTGGGGGTCTGCGCAGAACCTGGCTCTACCACCTGTAAACCATTTAACAAAGTCATCCGGGGAGACAAAGTAGTCCAGGTTAGTGTGACATTGGCCCTGAGTTCCAAAGAGGGCTTTGCCCAGATAACTTGCTGCCTCAAAAAAAAAAAAAAAAAAAAAAAAAAAAAAAAAAAAAAAAAAGAAAGAAAAGAAAAGAAAAGAAAAATAAATCAGATCTCAGTTGGAGTGATATTTCTCCTGGCTTCATGCCCCCTTACATAATATCGTAAGTTCTTTTATTATCATTTCTACAATGTTGGATATTTTTTTCACTCATTATATCTCCGGAAAAGATATGATCAATTACTGAAGTGCCAAACAGATGTGTCCATTGTTAAGGGATGAGGAACTAACTTTGGTGCTGCGTGCCAGGTACTCTATTAGGTGGTTTACACTCACACCCTCACTTATTTTCTCATAATAATTTTCCCACGGAGGGGTTATTGTTTCACCCAGGGAATGCTGAGGCTCAGCTCTGAGAAGGTCAGGAGGTTGCCCACATTCTTGTAAGATTTGGTGGCACAGTAGGAATTCAAACTCCCATCTTTCTGACTCTAACACCCCTGACATTTCTATTGCAGGTGAACACATAGCCCAAATTTGGCTTTAAACGCCTCTTTCCCATTCTGTTTTAGAGAGGGCGAGGGAGGCAAGGTCATGTGGGAAACCTGAGCTGGCAGGATGTCTGGAAATGCAGTCTTTGGTTTCTCAGCCTCCAGCTTGCCTGAAGGCCCAATTTGAGGGATTTGGATGGACTTGGGGAAGCCAGTATCTGATTCTTGCCACAGACACACCTTTGGCTACATAACAACCATGAACACCCTTCTTTAAGGACTTAACTGTCAAACCTCAACAACAGCTGCAAAAAAATGCTCTCATTATTCTAATTGAAATCATCCCTCATGCAAATGAGAATGCATTCAACTTTGCCCCTAAAGAGGGAGACCCAAAATGTCATATTTTGCAGCATTCTCTCCTGGTGTTGGTCTTTCCTCCTTTAGTTTAATTACAATCTTGTATTGTTACAATATAACCTATGGACCAAATGATAATAAAGAGCTAAAATGCTAATTAGACTGAACAGCCAAACGACTTTCCAGATGTCCTTCTGGACGACCTTCCGGACGAAGACGGGGCTGCAAGGGCCAAGCCCCTTGCATGAATTTCATGCATCGGGCCTCTAGTGTAAAATAATAGGGAAAAGGAAGAGAGAAGACAAAAATATGATATAGCATGTCACTGGAGGGCTAGAAGAGGAGATTTTGAGTGAAAATTCCAGGTAGGTATAAAAACAACAACACTATGGTGCTGAACCAAGAGGTGAACCAAGTTGGTGGCCAGCTTAGCCACGACCAGGGAGCAGGCAAACAGAACCCCTGCACAGAGCTGATGGCTGTGGGCCTCACGACTGCAGGCATTCTGGATGGCACACACTCTTCTCTCCAACATCCATGATGCTAGAAATTAGATGTGGTGAACTCTGTTGAATGTGCTGCAGAAAAACCACTCTGCTTCCATGACAGACTGACTGCACTTGGCAGCCGCAGCACTGACTGTGCCCCCCACCCCTGACATTAACTCTGCTTTCAGGTGGCATGGAAACCACCTGCTTCATGGGAGTTGGGGGACATATGGAACCTGACTATGAGGACATCTGCAGTCTCCGGCAAGTGCTAGGATACCTAACAGGGAGATGCAATGGAGCTGCATGAGCCCACCTGCCAGATCTGCCAAAGTGGTAAAAGTTTTGGAAATAAAAGGACTTATCAGCTGATTAAATAGGAGGAAAAGGGGGAAAGAAAAGTCTAGGAATTCTGAAGAAGAGCTGGCTTGGGGAAAGGATGCTGTTTCGTAGGTCAAGTTGGAGACGGCAATGGGACTAAATCAGGAGAAAGAGTGGAATAGATTAGAAAGACAGGAGAAAGTCAAAGAAGCTTCTAGAATCTAGAAAGGGAGCACCAATGGGGTCAGAGAAAGAGAACGGAGAGGGAAGAGATTTGGAATCCCACTATGGGAGAGCATCTGAGATATACTCACTACATCTTCCTGGAGTTGCCCACAAATATTGCCACTGTGAGACGCTGGGCAACCAGGTCACTCAAGTCCTGGAGGAAAAGAATAACAGCAAGGACAACAATAATAACAACACCATAGGTCTCGAAGTATTTACTTTTAAAGCGTTTTTGAATATATTCCAATGGAAAACAAAATAAAGTGAGGGCAGTTTGACTTTCTCTTTTTAAAATATTACTTTTTGGCAACCCTGTGTTCAGTTCAATAGACACATGTGACAACAAAATCCTGGCTATCATTGTCTTTAGTAGACTTTATAGTGAGACCTGCAGGGACTGTGTCCTGGCGAGCCCACACAATCTCATCTCAGTGAAAGTGTTACAAGCAAGTCTTCATATGCGTGCAAGTGCTACATTCTTAAAAGGAAAGGTAGGAGAAAATAGAATTTTAGGTTTTCTTTTTTTAAATAAAACATTTAGACTAAAAGGCAAGCAAAAAAGTTGGTTAAGTAAAAGAACTATTTAAAAAGGCCATAAACATACACCTGAAGCATATAATATTATATGTTGACTGTGATTTAAAAAAGGAAAAAACCAAAACAAGACAAAAAATAAACATCCGGTTGTAAAAAATAATAAAAGAATTAAAGACCATAAAAAGGAAGAGGGAAGCTAAAGTTATTTCATCATCTTGGCGACTCAGTTTTTCAACTATTAAATGGGGACAATAGTCCTTATTTTGTAGAGGTTTTGTGAAGATTAAATCAGCTAGTAATTTGTATAATACACTTTACCCACAGCCTGGCACAAACTGAGCACCTGGTAAATATTAAATATTATTGTTTCCATTACTAGCAATTTGTGTGTTATTAGCAGGGCTATTTAAACCACACATTTTGATTTTTTATAGCTATGCCACCTATAATTATCATTTTTTATTATGTATTAAAAAGTAATGGCTTTTAAAAATCTCTTTCAAATATATTTATGGTGAAGAACACAGCAGTAACATACAAGAAAAGTTAAATGCAATAGAAAACAATAAGTAAATCTAGCTCACCAATTGTGAGTATTCTTTCAATGCAAGGCAAAAGACACTTTCAAATTATAAAACCTCAACAAAAATTACAAAATTATAAAAAAATGAAACAAACGAAAATCTTATGTACTGTTTTGGTATATTGGGGGGATGACCTTCAAAAACAAGTTTCAGGAAGCCAGAAGGAAGGCATGTGCTCTGTGCAGACCCTAAGCTTCTTTGACCCCAGCTCTGGACTTGGAAAGGGACCAAGTGTTATTGGGCATATGTACAACATGTGTACACTGCTGCCCCCTAGCGCCAGTAGGTTACTTAGCAGTTAAGTAACCATAACTCAATGGCAAAAATCCCTTGAAGTGATATTTTATTTTGATTACATTGTTTGATATATTTTGCATCTATGTATTCCCAAGTTAGATAATCCAGTTATAGAGGCAGATAACTGCAGCATTCTTTTAAAAATATATTGTTATTGATTTCAGAGAGGAAGGGAGAGGGAGAGAGAGAGAGCTAGAAACATCAATGATGAGAATCATTATCGGCTGCCTCCTGCATGCCACCCACTGGAGATGGAACCTGCAACCTGGGCATGTGCCTTTGACCAGAATCAAAACCGAGACTCTTCAGTCCATAGGCTGACGCTGTGCTCACTGAGCCAAACCAGCTAAGGTTAACTGCAGCATATTAGTTTAAAGAAAAAAAGAATGGGTGCCTAGATATATTAAGGGGTATGCAGTGCACTCATATATATCTATATATATAAAAGCCAGTGTCTGTGATGACCAGGACGACCAAATGACCGGTCACCATGAGGTGCATTGAGCATCTCTCGGTCCCTCCTCCGGGGCTCACAGGCGGCTCACAGCAAGGCAGGTGGCAGGCAGGCGGGGCCGCAAGTGCAGTGAGCAGTGGCAGGCGGGTGGGCAGTGCTGCAAGCAGCGGCAGGCTACTGCATGCGATTTTTCACGCTGGGTCTCTAGCATTTACATAATTTTATTTGTACAGAAATCCCATGGAGTAGATATTATTATTGTCCCAACTATAAGTAGAGGAAACTGAGGCTCTAAAAGTGACTCTGCTAGTAAGTGGCAGAATGATATTCAAACCTCAAACTCCTCTGACTCATTTTTGTGTCCTCTCTATGCCATACTCCTGCCCTAAAGAGGACACAGAGTCACCCACAGCATCAAGTTTGACTCTCTGAAAATCTAACCTAATTGCATTACTCCATCTTGCCCCCATTTCTTCTGCATTGAATAGCAGCTTGCAAGCAAATGCAGTAGAAATAGAATACGAACCAAATAGGGAAGTTTGTTTGTTTATTTGTTATTATTATTTTTCATGGCAAATAGAAACATTTAGAGGGTTAAAGGCTTTTGTGTGAACAAGAGTATAAAGATCGACAATCCTTTGGGCACTCGTGGAGGGCTGCAGTGGCCCACTGGATCCAGGGGGTAGTCTGGGCAGCTCACTAAGCCATTCCAGGGAGGGTGAGTAGGGAGAAATCTGGCCCATGCTCTGGGAATGCCCCATTAACCCTGGCCCCCGAGGCCTTGGAGGGGTGAAGGGACACTTCTTGTAATCCTCCAACCCAGAACTGATGTAACCGAAACCAAGGTTTGGCTGCCTGCCACCATGGAAGTCCAATTTATGAGACAGGTGCTAGTGAAAAAAAGAAAGAGATTTACTCCAGTGTCGGCCACCTGTGAAGGTGAGGGACTCTTGTTGCAAATCCCATCTTAGTGCAGGCAGAGGTTTTACAAGGAGGGAGAAGGAAAACAGAACAAAAAGATCAAGGAGAGGGGATTGAAAAGTCCTGTACGTGCAGACCAATACAGTCCATTTTTATAAGGACCTTGAAATTGGTCAAGTGATGGTCTGCTGTGCATCATCCTGGTTCTATGATTGAAGGTCAGCAAATCTCTTGGAACTGGCATGACAGGATGTGGGAGTCTGTATCTTTTGAAGTTAGTTCCTAGCATTCTTTTACAAACATGCTATTTACAGATCAGCATTTACAGAAACAATGTCAAAAGAATGGTCGGGTGGGTTACAGTGATACTTTTGTAATTTTCCCAAAGACATAGGTTCAAGTGAATTTACCAGAAAGTGGCCAGAGGCAGTCTTTAGGATGGGGGCTTGAGGCAGAGATGGCTTAATAGGGATATTTTAGAGTCTGTGAGGTGAAACCCACATCTACCATATATGCTTGTATGAAATGAATTGAGCATGAGGAGAAGGTGATTCTAGCCTGATAAGACTTCAGAACAGATGGCATGGGAGGTTTATCAGGTGGAAGGAATGACAAGAATAAAAGCCCAAAGCATGAACAAGCTAGTTGGGTGTGTGCTAGATCTGAATGGAATGAAAGAAAATGATTTGCTGATGAGTAAGCAAAGGTTAGAAAGATAAATATCTTGCTTAAAGGTCATTGATGAGAAGGCCAAGATGGGAACTTCTGTCTTCCAACATGCAATCCACTGCTTTTGCCTTTCCACCTTTATTCTCTTGTGAAAACACACAGACAGTACAAAATCATGGAATCATAGCATCAAAAGAGAAATTAAACCTCTTTTCTAGTCTGTGTCTCATCCAACTTTGTGTTCTACAATAATCCTGGCAGCTGGTCAAACTGCCTCCTCAACCAGATTGCTTCCTGTGCTGGAAATTCTCAGTACTTTTGGAGCCAGCCAGGCCCTTGACTGGATGGACACAGGTCCCAAAGTTCTTCATGTGGAGCTGAAATCTGTCTCCAGGTGTTTGGCTCTTTTAGTCCTGACCTCCACTTGCCCATAATCAGTTACTTCCTCATCCAAATGGATCCCCAAATTCTCAAGCATCAAGCATGAATGGAGCACCTAATAAGCACCAGGCACAAAAGGTGGTGTTGTATCCCCAAGAGGTCCCCTTGTCCAAGTTCTTTTAACTTTGTTCAAGTCCTTTTAACCTTCCTTGTTCTTCTCTGGAGGGCCTCCGGACTTGTTAAGATATAGAACCCTCTTCCCTCTTCTAAATTCTCACAGCCATTTCTTTAAAAAGATGATTTATTTGGGTATACAGAGAAAATGGTTATGTCTCAAGGAATGTAAGCTAGTTTTAATATTTAAACTAATTGTTCTAACACTAATCAACATAACTACTAAGGTACACTTAGATTATCAGTCTAGATTATCAATTTAAATGGGAACAATATGCATACACCCTTTTCCCAATCTCAAAAAAAAAAATAATCTCAGGATAATAAAAATTTATTGTTATCTCCACCATCCTTGATACTTATGGAGTGTTTATGCATGATCCAGAGTCAACAACACCGAATCTATTAATTGGACACTGCAATCATTTCTTTTCAATGAGGTACTGCTACAGAAGGGAACTTTGCCCCAGATCACATGGCTGGTAAATGGTAAAGCCAGGCTTCAAGTAAGGTGTTCTGCTCTAAGGGATTTTAACAAATGGCAAAGCTGTTGCTTATTGGCCCTACCAGTGTGACCTGCATGTCTCAGTGGTATCCATCAGTGAATGTAAATGCGGTCACACCTAGAGATGGGCCCCTCTCCATAACTGCAATAGTTCCAAACCCACCTGAAGTCTGATTCTTTCTATGAATGATTTCCCTGAAAAAAAATTGTTTTTCAGAATTGGGTCCCTTATAAACCTGGAACATGCCTGGCACTGTAGGTTCTCAATACATATTTATTGAATGATTCTATTAGTGGCCTCTGGCCCCAGCAGTAGATGGTTCCAGGTAAGATCAGATACTCTGTGGGTCCCTCAGTAGGGTGGAAGCAGGCATGGGAAGGAGATAATAGTGATGTGCCATCAGTGTGCTCCTGAGCCTCTCTTCTGGGGAGTCTGCACAGCTGACCTCTACTGCCAGGCTCTGGACATCTGGATCTCCTCTCTCTGTCTTTCTCTCCAGGAGGGAACTGTACCTCTCTTCTTTTATCTACTACTTTCCATGAGGACCCCAAAGACAGCTGACACAGTTTGGCATTGATTGATGCCATGGCTCTCTCCAGGAAGAGCCAGGTCACATGGAAACCACCAAGTCCCATTGTAGCTGGAACACCTGCCTACTTGTCCCATCTCAGTGCCAAGTCTGAATCCCCAAGCTCACTCCTGCTTCCTTCCTTTGCCTTTCTCCCCTCTTTCTCTCCCCCTCTCACTTGTAGAGATCCCCCTGCCTCCCCTCATCGCTTTCCTTCCCAGGGACCTTCTTTCCTTCCCAATATCCATTGTTCTCTCTTGGTGCATTGGAGAACCTAAAATTCAATTAGCTAGAGAATTCCACTTTCTTCCCACGCTGTTCCTGCATCTTATTCACATCCTGGGATGTGGCTGACAACCAGCTAACTGCCCCTGGCAATCAGGGAAGACTGTTCAGAGTACATGAAATGCGGTTATAGGGGATGGGCACTTAATTTCTCTCAGCACTGGCCAAGCCAATGTACCCTAAATTACAGCAATGTTTTTAAAACTTCACCATTCATTAGAATTACCAGGAAAGCTTGTTCAAACACGGATTGTTGGACCTCACCACCAGCATTTCTGATTCTGTAGGTGGTGGGGTGGGGCAAGGATTTGCATTTCTAACAAGATGATAACTGATGCTGCTGGCCTAGGGACACACTGTGAGAACTGAAGCCCAGAGTGGCTTCAATGCTCTATATTGGATTGGTTTGGGGAGAAAAGTTAATGCTACTAATTTTTCAGTTTCTGGTTGTTTAAGGAAGGTCTCAGTAGGAAGAAACCCAGAGCCAAATATTCCAGTTATCTGTACAAATCAATATGAAAGGCAATTGTTGATTGAGTGTGTCAATGGTCTATTCAACAGAGAATGCCATGAATTGGTGAAAAGTATTATACAACTTTTAGGAAGGTCTTTACAGTAACCCTGTGAGGAAGTTATACTAAGTCAACCACACAATGGGATGAGTGCCCATCACCTACATAAAGTAGGGGTTTTGGTTTTGCAGATTTCTGTACATCATTCATAACTGCACTGGGGCCAATTCAGAATAAAATAATCATTACTCAGTTGAGAGATTCACACAGAAGCTTCCCAAAATGAGTCGATGGTGAATCAACGAAGCACAGATTAACATCAACTTAAGCCAAGGCCCAAAGAGAAATCTGCCTGCACTCATGAACATCATTTGCTTCTCTTTGGATCACCATTTCATATGCCTACAACCCCAATGCTTTCTTAGAAAAGGGGATGGAGGACTTACACTGGGTACTTGTGGCAAGGATTCTGGGCTGGTAAGTTAGAACACTAGGAGTCCTATTAGCAGAGAGGGCCTAGGTCCTTTGGAGAAACTGTGAGAAGAACTTTGGAAACAATGGACAGTCAGGGTACTTGGATATCCAGGTAAATAATTCTGAAGGAAAGACAAAGGTGAGAGTTACTTACCTCTCCTGTACATAAGCTGTGGGAAGACTAGAACACACCTCCAAGGGTCTGTGCCCCAGAGTTAATAAAGAGGGCTCTGGATATGATGGGGATGTAGTTAGGAAGTTCTCTAACCACTTTTATGGGACAACTTGCCTTAAGCTCCTTGAGCCGAGGGAGAGATGTCAATCTGCAGAGCTGGAATCTTTTTTTTTTTTTTAGGAAGTGAAAGGACAGCCCCTGAGTTTGGTTCATAGAAGAACTGGAAATCCTAGAAACGGAGGGAGTGAGGAAGGGTAGGCAACAATCACGGAGCTCTTGGTTCCATAACGAGAGGATTTTGGAGGTGAAATTAGGGGTGAAATAGGAAATGAACTTGAACTTGGGATTCTCTTAACCAAACAGAAGTGGAACCAAATAGTTTGATTGTCTTCTATATCCTGTAACATTTTAAAGTCTGGCTTGGCCTGTGGGAAACCAAGACCACTTTTTATTTTGGAATAATTTCAAACTTATGGAGTATTTGCAAGAGTAGTACAAGAAACTCCTCAAAAAGAAACCTTTTTTTCTAGAGTCAACATTTTGCTCATTGGCTTTATCATTTTTTTAAATCAATCTACCTATCCAATTACACTTCATCTCCCAAACACACATAATATATTTTTTTTCAAAACTATTTGAGAGTTGATTGCAGATATCATACCCATCTATCCCTCAATAAATCTGAGGACTTTATCTTTAAACAACGTTCTCTTACATAACCATAGGATATAAATAACCAAAATTAGGAGATTTAACATTTCTATAATATTATTTGAATATAAACTCTAATCCTTATTCATATTTCATCCAGTTGTCCTAATGATGTCATTTATAGCTAATCTTTTTTCTGGTTCAGGATCCAAGATCACTCAGTACATTTAGTTTCTCTCTCTCTTTAGTGTCCTTAAACCTGGAGTAGTTTTTCAGCCTATCTTTCTTTCTTGACCTTGACAGTTATTTTAAACAATTATTTCCTACTTGGTTTGCTCTGATGTTTCCTTGTGATTCCAGGCAGGTAATGCCTTGTGGGCAGGAGTTCCAGGGAATTGGTTTGTCTTTTTCAAAACATTGTAACAGGTGAGATGATGTCAGTTTCTACCAATATTGGTGATGTTAAATCTGATTGTGTGGTTAAATTGTGTCTACCAGACTTCTCCATTGTAAAGTTACTATTTTTCCAATTTTAAATGACATTAATTTTAAATGACACAAACTTAAGCAATAATATGGGTGAATAAAGTCTACTAAAGAGTCCCTTGTTTCCATAGATGAACTCGTTGCCTGCCTGTACTTGAACCTTTTCCAGAGTCTTAATGATTCGAGGGAATTTGGGCTAGAAGGTATGTTAGATTGCATCTGGTTCCCTGGTTTCCAAATATGGATGCTTGCTTCAGGTGGCAAGAGATGATTTTTATGTGCTGCCCATTTGTATTACTTAGTGACAAAGGCTTTCCCATTTCCATCATCTCTCCAACCTTCCAAGTGAGTTACATGTCATTGAGTCAGCTCCCAAATCTGGCGACTCTATGAATGAGTGATGTCCAATGTCCTGTTCTCAACTGCCTTGCTCAGCTCCCGTGGACTCATGCTATGGCTTCTTTTAAGGAGTCAATGTCTCTCATATTTGGTTTTCTTCCTTTCCTGCTGCCTTCTATTTATCTTAGCATTATTGTCTTTTCCAAAGAAACCTGCCTTCTCATGATGGGCTCAGAGTAGGACAACAGTACTCTCTGACTCCATGAAGTAATAAGGCTCAGTTAGGTGCTAGCCTGTCTTGAAAATTTCAAATAGTTGCTAATTTTTTCCTCTCTATAGAAAAGAAGGAGAAGGAGGAGGAGGAGGAGGAGGCTGTGGCAGAGGAGGAAGAGGAGAAGAAGAAGAAGAGGAAGGAGGCTGGCCAATGTGGCTCAAACTAGGAGGTCACAGTTTGATTCTTGGTTCAGGGTACATGCCAGGGTTGTGGGCTCCATCTCCAGTAGGGAGCACGCAGGAGGCAGCCAATCAATGATTCTCTCTCATCATCCGTGTTTCTATATCCCTCTCCCTCTTCATTCTACTGTGAAATCAATGAAAATATATTTTAAAAAAAGAAGAAGAAAGGGAAGGCCTTTGTTTCACAGTATTTGGCAGGCCATAATATAGAGTAATTCACTAGCATTTTAAAAAGTCACATGTATTTTTACAGTTGACTGCTGCTCTTCATTGAAAATTACTACGAAATATTCATTTACAGCATTGACAACAAGTTTCTTTTAAATCACATTTTAAAACGTCGAGTAAAACAAGTGAGTAAGTCAATTTAGAGAAGCTGAAAGGACAGAGAAAACTGTAGATATGGAGATAAGAAGATAACACAGGAATTGCTTAAGTTTGGGAAATTCCGATTTTGGAACTTGGAGGTCAAATTCCTTAAAGGAAATTGACACTCTGCCTATCCAGCTCTTCCTGTCCACAGCGTTCCTGATGGAAACTCCAGGTGGCAGGAAGGGGATGATGCTGGCCAAAAATAGAACAGGCCAGAAGGAGGCCTGGGAAGACTTAAACCTGGAGTTGAGAGTGCAGGTGTAGGCTTCCAGGTATAGGCTTCGGACACACCACCTTCCCATCCTCCACCGCTCACTAGACCTAGACCTGGGGTAGTGCTTCACCTTCTCTAAGCCTCAGCTGTCTCATTCCTGTGATGGGGTGGTAATAAGCGGTGCATAACTCATATCTTTCTTACGACTATGAATACAGGCGTATAACAGTGCAGTGTACGGTACTGCTTCAGCAAATCTAGGCTATTACATTGAGTCATTTTTCTTTTGTGGGGACAGGGGCAGGGCACGTGGAGGAGCCAGGAATGGAAAACGACCCAGGGATTTTTCTCCCATCCCTGCTTTTTGGAACCCAATGGATGCAGCCCAGGTGGTGGTCGCGTACCTGCCATTATGAGGTCACCCTTCCTAAGGCCAGGAGGGGACCTCGCCCCAGGCAAAGAGGGATGCAGATTCAGGTGGCGGGAACGCGGGCGGGAGCGCTGTCCGGGCCCCGCACCCTGGAGCCCCCGTTCATCCTGGGGGCCCAGAGGCAGATGCTGGGGTCTTACAGGGCCTGGACTCAAGTAGCGCTCCGTGAACCCCGGCCCCAAGCTCCCCACCCCCGGAGCGCGCCAGGTGCCTGCGCATGCGTCCCGGCGTCCCGCTGCTGTTTGGCCGTTTCCATGGCTACGAATCTGATCCGTGAGGGGTCCGGGAGCAAGGAAATGAAGCTCAAGAGCCTCCTGCTCCGTTATTACCCGCCAGGTACGGGCGGGTGCCCTCCGCCCTCGCGTGGGACCTAGACTCGGCGCTGGGCGCTGGGCGGGTGTGCGGTGAAGAGGGTGCGGGGACCCAAAGGGCGGGGCGGGGCCGGGGCCGGAGTGGGTGATCCCTGGGGAGCTGGAAGCAGGGCACTTCCCAACATCCTCACTCTTTCAGATACTGGTCTCTGTTCCTCAAAACTTTTATAACGAGTCTCTTAGGAAGTCTTTGAACTTGTAAATTGCTGAGTTATGCTTTCTGGTTAGTTAGGAGAGTGACCGATGCAGAGGGGGAGGTGGCGATGGGTGATGTCCTGGGACATTGGTTTCTGCAAGGGCAGACACCCACAAGGGCCACATTGGGTTTTATGACCCAGACACCGTGTGTTGAGTATGAAAAGAAAAATGTCTGCTCAGTATACATTGTCTTAGTGACTATTTCAGACTGCACGTGTCAATCGATGGGCATGTTTACTGAGGGCCTGCCGCCCGGTGCTTTGCGCTCCCTGCCCTGGAGCCTTAAAGAAGGTCTCAGGCCTGGCTTCCAATGAGTTTAGGAAAGGATAAAATAAGCCCAGAATGCTACAGTTCCAGTAGGATACACTTGCCTAGTTCTCCTTTTTTAAAAAAAAAAACAAAAAAAAAAACAGGTGAGGACATGGTCGCCTTTACAGAATATTTGAAGTCCACTGGTCACCCAGCTTGTTAGGGACAGAACCAGGAGCAGAACTCTTGGCTTTTAATTCAGAACTCACTTTAGGAAAAATATAAAGTAAAAAGTGTGAAAAACTTGCCCCAAGGCTGTAGATTACCATATATACCTGCCCAATGCAAAGTTCAGGTCTCTGTCAAGAGTGGGCCTGGACAGCCACTTTCTCCAGTGGGAAGTCAACATTTGTAGTCCATAGTACATACTGTTCTCAGAACTCCAATTAAAACACCGTGGCAAGGCTCTAGATAGGAGAGGTAGTATGTGGGACATGTTAAGTTACGATGAATGGCTTGTTCTCTTTAAGCATTCCACAACCTCACATTGGCCGTGCTTGCACAGAGTCTGGGGCTGGTTCCCACAAATAGAATGATAAATGAATGTCTTGCTTTCATTCCTTTCCTGTGAAGTGTAGGTCAAGAATGTGAGCTCTGGAATCAGAACTACTCTCACCCTGTAAAAATTCAGCAACTTGGACAATTTGTTTTGATCTGTTGAGCTGTCAGATGGTGATAATGGCACCCAGGTCTGCTGACCCTTCCATTTATCTCCCTTTCTGCAGAGTAAACCTCCTTGAAAGAATGTTGTTTTCAATTTGTCTTCTCCCTTCTGTCTTGAACGTACTTCTATCCTGCGTTCATCTTCATTGCTCCAGTGAAACTGCCCTTTTCAAGGTCCCCAATGACCTCCAATGTGGCTGAATCCCTGGCTGCATCTCAGTCCTTGCCTTTTTGGACCTGACAGTAGCTTTGGACCCATTTGCTCATTCTGCCCTCCTTTGGCTTCTAGGACACACTGTTTTATCTCCTGCCTCACTGTCACTCCTTGGTCCACCTTGGCTGTTCCTCTTTTTTTCTAATCTTAATGATGGAGTGTCCCAGAGCTCTGTCCTTGGCTTTTTCTATCTATACTCATGTGCTACGTGACCTCATCTATTCTCAGGGCTTACAGACCACCCAAGGTAGTCCTGAATACCTAACTGCCCACCTAGTTCTTTATTTCAGATGTCCAATGTGCATTGTATATGGGCCTCTGTGGTCTGCCTCAACTAAGTCAATGGCAGCTCCATTTCTCCACTACGGCTCACGCCAAAACCTTGGACTCACCCTTGCACACTCCACATGTGGTCCAGTAGCAAACCCTGCCAGCTCGCCTTCCAAATACAGTCATTCACTGCTTCACAACGGGATATGTTCTGAGAAGTGTGTCCTTAGGTGATTACATTGTTGTGTGAACATCACAGAGTGCATCTACACAAACCTGGATGGTCTAGCCTCCTACACACCTAGGCTATATGGTATAGTCTATTGCTCCTTGGCCACAGTCTTCACAGCATATTACTGTACAAAACAACACAAGTTTAAATCAAGCACAAGAGAAAATGATGCAATCAAGAAACATGGTAAACACAGATATAGGAAACTACTGCTGGCACAACATAGTGTACTGTTTTACAGCAAACGCTTTTTTTTTTATATAAGTAGAAAGAGTACATTCTAAAATAATAATGAAAGTGTAGTCAATACATAAGCCAAGCCAGTATCAGAGCCATTTATTATTATTATCAAGTTTTATGTACTGTACATACTACACTTTTGTACAACTGGCAGCCAGTAGGTGTGTTTGTACCAGCATCACCACAAACGTGTGAGGAATGCATTGTGCTACAACATTACAATGGCTATGATGTTACTAGGCAATAGGAATTTTCCAGCTCCATTATAATCTTACTGGAGGCCCGGTGCACAAATTTGTGCATGGGTGGGGTCCCTCGGTCTGGCCAGCAATCGGAGCCGATGAGGGCCGTTTTGCCCAGTCCTGATTGGGACCGATTGGGGCTGGCAGGTGGGGGGCAGGGGGCGCGGGGACTGTGGGAGGTTGGCCAGCCAGGGGGAGGGACCGCAGGAGGTTGGCTGTGGGAGTGCACTGACCACCAGGGGGCAGCTCCTGCATTGAGTGTCTGCCCCCTGGTTGTCAGTGCACATTTTAGTGAACCATTCAGTCAGTTGTAATGGTTGCTTAGACTTTTATATATATAGATAGATGGGTCCACCTTCATATGTGTGGTCTGAAACATTATTATGTGGTACATGACTGGACAGAATTTAGCAACTTCCCACAACCATGGCTGACATTTCCTTTATTGCTGGAGTTTCTTGCCCCACTTTAGTTTATTTTCAACACAGCAGCAGGGTCACTCTATTAGAACATGAATTTGATTATGTCACTCTTGGCCCTCCAACAGCTTTTCATTTCACTTGAAGTGAAAAGACCATGATCTCTGAGGCTATAATCTCCAAGGCCCTGCAAGATCCTTCCCTGCCTTTGCCTCCCTGACTTCACCTTGCTTCCTGATCCAGACACACTACTTTCCTTGGTGTTCCTTGGATGCACTGGTTGTACCCCCACTAGATCTCTGTAGTTGCTGTTATTTATTTAGCATGGAATCAGTTCCGCTGGACATCTGCATAACCAGAACTCTCACCTTTTTTTTTTTTAAGTCTTTCCATCAAAAGTCTGTAGTTAATAAAGTGAAACCTGCCTTTCTAGAATTTCCAACTTTTCAAGATATTCCATAACTCATTCCCTGATTTATATTTTCTTAGCATTATCTCAATTCAGCATCATTTTACTTATTTATCTTAGTCTCGCCAACTAAAATAAAAGCTTTATGTCTATTTTGTCTACTGCCATATCTCTAGCACTTAGAATAGAGCATGGTGAATAAATAGGCACTTAGGTATTTGTTGAATAAATGAATGAGTTTAATGAGATGATGTGTGTTAAGTACCATGCCTAGAACTCTGCCTGAACTGTGAATGGATTGTGTAGTGATCTCCCAGGTCCGCTTCAGCTCTAATAGTAATAATAGTCCAGGGTTCTAATAGTAATCTCCGATTCAAATGAGGCTTTAGAGCCGTGCTTTCAATTATTGCCTTAATGATTATCTTCTAATGAGGGCATACCACTTAGCATCTAGACATAATTTCTGAATTCCAATCTTTGGTGAGCCATGTATTATATGCAGATTTCCAAGCTGCTCCTGAATAGCAGGTGGGTGGTACAATAACATTATCTACCAGGGAAAAATCGCTCCCCACTGAGTCATCCCCATGCCACTTTATCCCTTTGGTTTATAGTGCAATTTTTCTTCACCTCCTAATTCTCTCATTTTAGTCCTCCCACATTCTTTTGAATAATCAGGAGCATTGTCTTGTTGGCATCCATTGAATGATCCCTCTCCCTACTTAAATTCCTGATGACTAAAGACACAGAACAGTAACATGACTAATCAAAAGGAGGCATTTCCTTTTTATCTTGGTCATATTAATTAATTCATTAATTCACTCGAAGAGTAGGTGTTGAGTACGTGCTTTTCAACTGACTCAGTTATGACAGCTTTTGTCTTTTATTGATCGGGTACAAGTCCTTAGTTTTATGGTCAGGAGAAGGAGTTATAAATATTAATTAAACTGATTAATGTTCTGACCACTTTAAAGGTTTCTGTTGACTGAATATGACCTGGGTAAGGACTACTGACATCTTATGAAGCTTAGCCTTTTAGTACATTGCAGAATTTGTGGGGTAGTGGCTCCTTACCTGTTTTGGGAATTATATCAATTAAATAATGATTCGCAACCAGAGGGAGGTCAGGAATATTTATACTGTGGGAAACAATTACTGAAGAACTACATGTGTTCAGGAGCATCTTTGTCTATTTTTTTAAAGTCATATTCTTTGCAACCTCTCACTCACTTTGGAGATCAGTGATTATGGAAGAGGGACTATACTGCCTGATGTTTGTCACAGTGGAAATGTCAATGTACATGTTTTATATTTTATTTTTCATTTTTGAGATTCCTTTTTTCCCTTTTTAGCTGTTGAGTTTCACATCATGCTTGAAATGTCAACTACAAACACTAAGATAAAAATATATTCTATTATTTAGGCCATTTTATAATTTATTCTTAATTTTAAAAATTTCTGATCAGCCTAGAATACATTTTTTTTGTACACTACATGGTAGAATTATAGTTTTATTACTTTTTCAAAATTCAGCTGATTATGAAATCATTATTTATTGAACAAACCATTCTTTTCCAATTAATTTCAAATATTACCTTCACTTTATTTTTAAAATAAAGGGACTTCTATATAAAGGTGATTCTATTACACAAATCTAATTTTGCATCAGAACCATAGTTTATTGTGACATAGTTTGTTATAATATGGGGTAAATTTTCAAATCCCAAATATAAAATAATGATAATTACTTTAACTCCATAGATTAATTTGACATCTGTTATATTGAATTATGGTCTATAACTGTGACCTGCAAATTGTAGGGGCTCTTGAACCTCCTTAAAATGGGGCCTCCAGGTCAAATCATTTTCCATAATAACCATAAGATATCATTTGCTTTCCCCCCTGTATTGACATTTGCACTAATGGTGCAGAAACAGTGAAAGGTGAAACAGCTGGTACCTTAGAACAAATCAAGGCAGTGGCCGCAGACTTGGACAGCGGTCCTGTGCTCCTCACGGATGAGTGCTTGCTTTAGTTCCAGTGGCAGGTCAGTTTTCTGAGGCCTTGCAATGTGTTCCTGGTCTGCTTAGTGTTCCTGGTGCTGCTAGAGCTTCTTCCTGCTCCATTCTTGCTGGTGCCACCTGCAGGGGCAGAGCTATATCCCAATAGGCCTGTTCTCACTGGGTGACCTTCTGAGGATGAGGGACTAACCCCGAGCCTGGTTTTGCCACAGCTCAAATACAGAGAGACATTGTGTTGGCACCTGGTGGTAGAGCGACATCTGGGATATCCTAGGACTTCATTGCTGCTTCTTTTGGAGGTGGATGAGACTGCCTACCAATGGCCGAGTTGTGAAGTAGGGTATGGAAGGCCCTGGGACTTCCCTAGCATTGCTCTAGACCAGTGGTTCTCAACCTTTCTAATGCCGCGACCCTTTAATACAGTTCCTCATGTTGTGGTGACCCCCAACCATAAAATTATTTTTGTTGCTACTTCATAACTGTAATTTTGCTGCTGTTATGAATTGTAATGTAAATATCTGTGTTTTCTGGAACCCACAGGTTGAGAACAGCTGCTGTAGAGCCTAAGACCATCGGAAAACACAGATATTTACATTACGATTCATTACAGTAGCAAAATTACAGTTATGAAGTAGCAACGAAAATGATTTTATGGTTGGGGGTCACCACAACATGAGGTGACCACAACATGCATGAGAAAGGTTGAGAACCACCGCTCTAGACAGACTGGATGGCTCCCTGGGCCCAGCAGAGGAGCACGTGTTGATAAAACCTGGGACTTGTTGCTGTGTCTGCTGCAGGCAGACTAGATAGCTGCCGACCCCGCTTTGCAGTGGAAACCAGATCAGCCCAGGCTTTCCCTAGTGGGTGGGCTCCCGCTGGGGCCCTTCCCCGCCCTTTCAGCCCCAGCTGTGGAGCAGGGTTTAGGGCTCTCTATTAGTTCTTTGTATGCCTTCCCTTCTTGTGGACTTTTGGCCATAGCAAGCAAGTTGCTGTGGTTGTGGTATGGTGTTTGTTGTTGTTTGGTTTTTGTGGTCTCTGCCTTTTGGTGGTTCCAGGTCACACATTCTGTTGGTCTCCAGTTTGGGGATATAAGGTGATAAAAAGAAAATTTAGGAAATTTACCATATTGTCATTCCTTGAGTCTTGAGGCCTTTGGCCAGTCCACCTTCTTCTATACAACTCTCAATTATTTTATCCTTGCCTGTTGAATAGTTTCAAGGTTATTTAATTGTATTTAGAGGAAAGACCAGGGAAAAGTGAATTTACATGATCTTGTTTTAGAATTAGACATCAGTGCATATGTTTTGAAAAATTCAAGCTATTGAGAAATAAAAATGATTAAATTGTCAAAGTAGATTAACTTTTGACATCAGTTTCATCATAAATGTTTTAAACATGTTTGTTTAATTTTATAGGAATTATGTTGGAATATGAGAAAAGTGGAGAATTGAAGACCAAATCCATAGATTTACTTGATCTCAGTCCCAGGTAAACTAGCTATACAATGTGACATGTATTTCATATCCATTTTTTTTTTTCTCGAAAACCCTGACATAGGGTGACGTATGGAGGAGCTGCATAACCTCAGACAATACATTGCTTTAAAAATGTTGTGTGGTGTGTGACTTCCTGTTAGTTTCAGTGAGTTCTACTTGAGTGTCTTGTTGAATGAGGAGGTAGAAAATGGATCATTAGTCTGCCCTTCCCTCCTACCCCCTAAATAGACCCTTTTAAATAAAAATAAACCTTTTAGTTTAGAATAGTTTTAGAAAAGTTGTGAAGAGAAAGTTTCCACGTACCCCATACTTGGTATCCCCTATTATTATCATCTTAGACTAGTACAATACATTTGTCATAATTAATGAACCAGTATTGATACATTATTATTGACTAAAGACTGTATTTTACTCAATTTTCCTTGGTTTTTGCCTAAACCTCTTTTTCTCTTCCAAGATCCCCTCCAGGAGACCACATGGCATTTAGTCATGATGTCTCCTTGGTCTCCTCATGGCTGTGAGAGTGCCTCAGACTTGCCTTCTTTTTGATGACCTTAACATTACTGAGGGGTACTGGTCATGACATTTTAAGAATATTACCAAGCCTGTTATTTTCTTAGTAGATAAACATCTCATAGGGCTGACTGCATACAATCTTCCTCAATAATTGCCATGGGGTGGAGTTGGGAGGAATTAAGTTTTGTCTCTGAAACTTGTGTGCTCAGAGGAAATCCCCCTGGGAGATCATATTGCCAAGAATTCATTTCTGTTAGGACGTCTTATGCAAAACTGCACTTGGAGAGATAGAATCAGAATAGAGATTATTCCTGTGGGAGCCCACATGCAGATAAGAAGATATTCTGAATGGGAGAAGATAAAAAAGAACTAGTATAAAAATACTGCAATATGTGTTTTATCTAGTACCCCGGGGCAATGAGTGATTTCCCACTGCGACTGTCCTTTTGCTTTGTTCTGATTAGTGGGGAAGGGAACAGAGTCTGTCAGCAAAGGGACTTCTCACATAGGAGACAGCTGCTCTCTAGTTTTAGAATAAACCAAATAGCTCCTGGCTGGTGAGAGCTGCCCCAGGTCTGGAGTCTGTCTCAGGGTGGGAACAGGTGTGGCTTGGATGATAACAGTGATGATTCCAGATGCCTGGCACAAGGACACAGAAGGTATTTATTTTTTAAATAAAAAAGTAAACGGTGGCTAAGACAATGTTATTTAATTTCATCTACACCAATCTCTGTTTAATCTGTTTTCAGGGAAGACAAGACCTCAGATCAAATCAAGCCTTTTTACTAGTTTTGTAAAGGGAACACATTACTGCTGTGTGTGGTTATGGCAGCAGGCAAAAGCTCCATTGTTCGACATTCATTTTTTCAATCAGTAAATGATGTATTTGCACTTTCTACATGTAAAGCTGTAGGGTAGAGTCCATGAGAGGCTATAAAGATGCGAGTCATAATGCCTACCTCTGTGGGCTTATTGTCTAGTTTGAGGAACAACTTGTATGAAACGGATGAACAACATGTGAGTGATGCAGATAAACTTATAGGTGAGAGAATAACTTCCAGGTAGAGATTCAGGACAGTGCAGACTTCTGTATAAAAAGTGTAGATCTTTAGGAAGCTGTATTCATCCGATAGAGTCAATAAATGTCTCAAAGTTTGTTTTAAAAAAGTATGGGTCTTATTTCTAGTTCTGCCCAAGAATCTGGAAGTATTCTGCACATAAAAACACTTGCATTATATAAGACATAGTGGAGTTACTATATTAGAAGTTAACAATTAGAATAGGACCGCAGTTGGGATATACCAGTTAACCATCGGGTTTCTTGAGATCTCACAAGGAAATTTGTATTGATTCACCACATTTGTTGGAAACTCCCAAAAGGCATTATGATGTTTTTAATGCTTATGAAAGTATAATATTTTTGATAACAAACTGTCTCAGAATTTATCAAAGGCATAATTATAAACTGTCTCTGGTTTATTTCCGTTCCAAATACTCACTCTAATTCCAATAGGTTGTATTTCCTGAGAGCTGGGACCATGTCTTTTACGCTTGCAGTGCGTAACCCACAGTAGGCACTCAGTAAAAGCTAATGGGGCCAGTAGTCTAGCAGCTCAGTGCCTTGCACAGAACTGGAGCGCAGGAAGTGTGCATTTAGGATGCTTATCAGAGTCCGAGTTTCTGGGAAGTGGATGCTGAGACAGAGGTAGGTGGGTAAAAGGTTACTGGACAGTGACCCCTGTGACAGACCAGAGGGTGAAGCGGGTGGGCAGGAGGAGGCACACATCATGATGATGCAGATTTGACAATGGCCTCTGACAGCCCAAAGGGGAGCTCCAGAGTAGAGCTTGCTGGTTAGGGGAGTTTCTGACGTGCCAAAACAGTCAGGCTCTTGCACTGCCCCTTTGCTCAGCCCTGGGCTGAGGGCCACCATGAAGAACAGGCCCTGAGCTCAAATGCTGAGAGGGATCCTGGAGCAGCTCAGCTGGAGGCTGTCCATTAACTCATCACCCCTCGCAGCCAGGCCACAGGGCCTTAAGGATGCGTGCTGGGTAGTGTGCATCTTTGACTCATGTTTTGCAAAATTACCCCATTTGGATGCTTTGCAGTTCATAGTCATTAATATTTGCCCTGATTTAATATTATTCTGGACTAGCAAAATTGACTAGAATTGGTATAGATTACTGAAATACTGAGGAAAACCATGACTCTGCCCTTGTCAGACCAGTTCTCTTTCAGGCAAATCATGTTGTAGCCAATAAGAAATAGTAATAAAAATCACTATTATGCTTTGAATGTTTATTTTTGGTCAGGTACTTTCTCTTTCCCTGAAAATATTTAGAGCCAACACTTTGGGTCGGTGGGTTGGAAGAGATCAACCAAAGCACTTGTATGCATAAGCCATAGACACAGACTATAGGGTGATGAAGGTCTGGGGCAGGCGGTGGGGGCAGGCTAGAAGGGGTCCATGAGGGAAAAAAGAGGACATATAAATATATATATATTTTAAAGAAACTTTCTGGACCTCAGTTTTTTTTTGTTTTTCTTTTAGTGCAAATATAGTTATTATAAAAGTATTAAATTAGAAGGTTGTTACAGAATTAAATGAGAGAACATATGTAAAGAGGAAAAAATAGTACTACCAGGAACATTCAATATAACTTCATTTAAAAGAAAAAGAAGGAAAAAATATATAGAAGAAGCTCATGCTCAGACCAGGATGCCCTTGGCCTTCTTTAGGTGAGCAAGTCAGGATCTTTGCACCCGCTCTTCCCAGGGGAGAAGTCTCAGGAACTGAAAATGGGTTCTGGAGAATCCCAGCTGCTGCCATCCCTGCCACAATGCTCTTTATTGATTTGCATGATTTCTCCCCCCCACAAGTCCGTCCCCCCCAGAGATCTCTGGATAAAGATGATGGTGTTCTTAACATTTTATAAATGCTGTACTTCGTAAAAACAATGCAACTCTTCAGGTAATGAATGCAGGTGCGACTGTGGCTTAGGAGAAGTAACTTTCTTTTTGTGGATCTTAGTACTGATGTCAGTGCCCTAGTAGAAGAGATACAGAGAGCAGAACCTCTAATCACAGCTTCACGATCACACCAGGTGAAACTTTTAATACAGAGACTACAGGATAAACTCAGACAGCACAGCGACCACAAATTCGAACTTTTCAAGGTAATGTGTGTTTTCAAAATACAAGGTGTAACTTCAATGAATTCATTGACATCCTATTAATTTGAGGTGAAATGCAAATCTTGTTTTTTTCTTCCCCTCAGTGCCTCACATGTATTTGTTAAGGCTGAGTCTCAATGACTGTTTGTTGAATGAATGAAATTCAAACATTTATTTTTTGAAGTTTAATAAAGATTTGCAGTAAATATAGCTGTTATTTATAATGATAAATTTAAAGGATAACCATTAAGGAAGCTTTAAGTTATTAAATAATTAAAGTTATTTTTTTCATTTAGAGTAATATTAAGATGTGTTTCATGATAAATCAATATTTCAGTAAATTATTTATTGATATTATTGATGTAAAAATTTTAATTCAATGTAAATATGCTTATTTTCCATAGTTTTTTATTATTAAATTAAAAATATAACAAATTTAGTCATTTATTACTTCAGGAACAGCTTATTTTTTTACTAACAAGATTTTATAGCTTCTTCTATAATTGCTTCATATTAAAATGACTTAATTTTGTATGATTTAAGTATAATTATAAGAAAATATAATTATTATTTACATACTCAGCATATTCTATCTGATACAAAATATTAAAGCAATCTTTTGTACTCATTCTTTCAATTTACTAAAAAAGGATTAGGTTATTCTTGTAATATTTCTTTGTCCAGCAGGTGGCACTATTAAACTCCAAATAGGAGCTCTATAACTAGCATGACCTTGTAATTTATCCTTCAAAGGGAACAATTTTGATAGTGAAAGAAAACACTATTAATAGTAGTTACACTCTGGTAATAGACATAACTTAGACTGTCCCAGCCTAATCTATCACTCTGTCTGCAAACAGAATGTCCAATTTGCCTATATTTATCCAATAAATATTACTTATTTACTGTGTGCCAAATAATGTAGGGATTGAAAGATAAATAAAATAAGTTATATCCTGACTCGAAAAGAACTTTATGATTAAAAAAGTAATAATACATTGTAAACATATTAAATGTATTTCCTCTATACACTGTTCATACATATCTACAAAACCATGTGTACTATGTTAAAGAAAATATTATAAATTAGTGCTATTTGCTATCTTATTTAATAGCAATAATTTATCTTAAAGGCAAGTTGATGGAAAACACAGATTATGGTTTTGTAATTATTCATAACTACCAAATGTATTATCCTATATAATAAAGAGCTAATATGCAAATGGTCGTCATGCCCTCTTGCCAGGGTGGGGGGATCTGAGGCCATGCCCCCCACCCTGCAGGGCTTGACGGGGATGGGCCGGCCAGGTCTGAGTCTCACATGAGTGGTTGGGGACTTGACTCTGGGTCCCACCGTGCACCCCAGACTCTGACAGGAGGGAGATTTTCATATACATATTACTAATTTTCTTTTATCTCTGACACTTCTATTATAGAGAAAGGGAAAATAGCAATATTAAAATATTTCCTCTAATTAATTCCATTTTAATTGTGCATGAATTTCGTGCACCGAACCACTAGTTGATTATAATAATAGATGGTACAATATATTTTTTCTCATTTGTTCAGATATTGAATATTGTTCTTTTATTACATACTAGAGACCTGGTGCATGAAATTCGTGCATGGGGGTGTGTGTGTCTCTCAGCCCAGCCTGCACCCTCTCCAATCTGGGACCCCTCGAGGTATGTCCTAATGCCCGTGTAAATGGGCAGTGAGACATCCCTCTCACAATCCAGGACTGCTGGCTCCCAACTGCTCGCCTGCCTGCCTGCCTGATCACCCCCTAACCACACCCCTGCCAGCCTAACTGCTCCCCTGCCAGCGTGATTGCCTCCAACTTCCCTCCCCTGCAGGCCTGGTCGCCCCAACTCCCCTCCCCTGCCAGCCCGGTCACCCCTAACTGCCCTCCCCTGCAGGCCTGGTCCCCCCAACTGCCCTCCCCTGCAGACCTGGTCCCCCCCAACTGCCCTCCCCTGCTGGCCTGATCGCCCACAACTGTCCTCCCCTGTAGGCCATCTTGTGGCGGCCACCTTGTGTCCACATGGGGGTGGCCATCTTGTGTGTTGGAGTGATGGTCAATTTGCACATTACCTCTTTATTATATAAGATAATTAAGATAAGCTTGCATATTTTTATTGGTTTGAAATTTAAAATTAATGAATTAAACTTAATTTTATTTTAGTTTAAAAATGGTATTTTCTTTCCTTGAAGGTTCTCAGAGCACATATACTACCATTGACTAACGTTGCACTGAATAAATCAGGCTCTTGGTAAGGTTCTCTATTTATTTAAAAAATAATAATTTCATTAGACTTCATTTTTTAGAGCAGTTTCATGTTCACAACAAAACTGAGCAGAAGATAAAGGGATTTCTCATATATCTCATGTTCACCTCTCCCCCGCCCCCCCAGCCTCCCCCACTGTTAACAACCCTCGAGGTGTACATTTGTTACAATCGATGAACCTACAGTGGCACATCATTCTCACTCAAAGTTCACAGTTTTCATTAGGTTTCACTCTTGACTTTGTACATTCTATGGGTTGACAAAGTATAATGACATATACCCACCACTATGGTACCACACAGAGCAGTTTCACTGCCCCTAAAACTCCTCTTTTTTTTGTTTTGTCTATATCTATATATTTCTATTTTTTTATAATTTATAACATTCAAGGGGTAAACTTTTTTAAAGTAAAAATTGTATATATTTAAGGTGTACAATATGATGATTTGCTATACACAGTGAAATAATTGCTAGTCAAACTAATTAAGATATCATCTCACAGTTACCTTCTTTGTGTGTGAAGAAAGCACCTAAAATTTATTCTAACATGTTTCCCATAATCTATACGGTATTATTAACTGTTGTCACATGCCTGTAGATTAGATATCTAGACTTATTCATCCTGCATAATTGCAACTTTGTAATCTTGGACCAACACCTTCTCATTTCTCCCACTTTCCAGCCCCTGGTAATTCCTGTTCTACTCTCTGCTTCTATGAATTTAACTTATTTTTAAGATTCCACATAGAATGAGATCATACAGAATTTGTCCTTCCCTATCTGGCTTATTTCACTTAGCATAATGTCATCCATGTTCACTTTTGTTGTCACAGTTGGCAGATTTCTTCTCTCTCAAGGTTGAATTATATTTCATTGTATACATTACATTTTTTTATCCATTCATCCCTTGACCAACACTTACATTGTTCCCATTTCCAAGCTACGGTGAATAAGTTGCAATGGATATGGGAGTGCAGATATCTATCTCTACGGCATTCTTTCTGCAGTTCCTTTGGATACATACACCCACCCCCAAGTAGAACTGCTGGATCACATTGCAGTTCTAATTTTAATCTTGGGGTAAATCACCATACTGTCTTCCATAATGACTGCACCAAAGCATTCTTGGAGAAGCTAGGAAGAGAATGCCTAGAGGAGAATCAAAGACACACTGCCTTGTCTACCTTCCTTTTTGGTTGAGTTTAGATATAAGAATCTGTCTTCACCTTGTATAATTACCACTTGACATTCAGACTCACCTTTCAATATTGTCCATTACTTTCTGTGTTAGAGAAATAGTGTCCCTAATAAAATATTTAAGAAATAACTAAGATATTATTATTTTACTTTAAAATATTAGAGGTCAATATATTACCTATTCATGTAGTAGAATAGTCATGTTAAAAATTGTTAAATATGAAGCAAATGTTTATTGAACACTTATTCATGTGCCAGTCATGTTCTGGGTCCTGGGATGATGGTGGTGAACCAGATGGGTAGAAGGACTAGCATGTATAAAATAAACAATGCAGTTCTTCAGAGAATGTGGCTGGTGAGGGTGACTAAAGTCCCAGAGAGAGCCAGGGCTGCTGACCTTGTGGACACGAGCAGAAGTTGAATTTTCCTTAGGTTGCTAGAACGCCATTTGAAGAAGGTTAACAAAATAACGCCAGTTTTGTTGAGGAATACCAATGTGTAAGGACCATTTGTGAGGCAAGACCCATTCAAATATGGTTTTATTTGTTTAGGTAAGAGATGGAGACAATGGAGCTGGTGAGAATGGCCATAGCAGGGATGTATTTGAGGCTTGGGGTAACAGAATTTACTAATAGATTGTGGGATGTGAGAGAAACTGAGGAATCAAAGATGATACTAAGATTTTAGGGGTTGACCAACTGGAAGAATGATGCTATTTATTAATACTATGTAATAAAGAGGTAATATGCAAATTGACCATCACTCCAACACACAAGATGGCCACCCCATGTGGTCAAAGATGGCCAACCCCATGTGGACACAAGATGACCACCACAAGATGGCTGGCAGGGGAGGGCAGTTGTGGGTGATCAGGCCAGCAGAGGAGGGCAGTTAGGGGTGACCGGGCCAGGAGAGGAGGGCAGTTAGGGGCGACCAGGCCTGCAGGGGAGGGCAGTTGGGGGCAACTAGACCTGCAGGGGAGGGCAGTTTGGGGCAACCAGGCCTGCAGGGGAGGACAGTTGGGGTGGACCAGGCCTGCAGGGGAGGGCAGTTGGGGGTCACCAGGCCAGCAGGGGAGGGCAGTTAGGAGTGACCAGGCCTGCAGGGGAGGGCAGTTAGGGGCAACCAGGCCGACAGGAGAGGGCAGTTGGGGGTGATCGGGCCAGCAGGGAAGGGCAGTTGGGGGTAATCGGGCTGGCCGGGGAGGGCATTAGGGGCAATCGGGCTGGCAGGGGAGCAGTTAGGCATCGATCAGGCTGGCAGGAGAGTGGTTAGGGGGTGATCAGGCTGGCAGGCAGAAGCCGTTAGGGGCAATCAGGCAGGCAGGCAGGCAAATGGTTGGGAGCCAGCAGTCCTGGATTGTGAGAGGGATGTCCGACTGCCCATTTAGGCCTGATCCCACTGGGCCTAAAAGGGCAGTCGGACATCCCTTGAGGGGTCCCAAATTGGAGAGGGTGCAGGCTGGGCTGAGGGACACACACACCCCTCTCCCCATGCATGAATTTCATGCACCGGGCTTCTAGTTAAGATATATTAGAATTTCCAAAAATGTTAGTGATTGTCATTATTTAATATACTTATTTTTATTATAAGGCTGGTTATTGGCAAGGATTACTCTTTATTTTATTTAGTGACTTCTTTTTGGTTTGGGGATAAAATTGGAAAGTTTCTAAGGCAAAGAACTTATTAAGACAAAGAACTTATTGCTCCCATTTTAACTGTTTGTTCTGCATACACAATTTTTATGGAAAAAGTATGAGAAATGGGCTATAATCTTGCAGGTAAGAAATGAGGTCTTATTAACACACAGCTTTTCTCCCCTTGTGATTAATTGATATTCTTGTCTTAGCTTTATCACAGGAAGCTATGACCGAACCTGCAAAGTCTGGGACACCGCATCTGGAGGGGAACTTCTCACCCTGGATGGCCACAGGAACGTGGTGTATGCCATCGCATTCAACAACCCTTATGGGTAAAACACATTCACTGACTCGCTTCTTCCCTGTTAACCCATTGATTCACTTGCTCAGCCCTTCCTCCATCTATCTGAGGGAGGGAAGGAGGAAGACAGAGAATGAAAATTTATTGAGTGCCTGATACATGCTTTTAAATATCACTTCCAGTGCTTAAAGGAGTTTGGGGACTGGTATTACTGTCCTCAATAAAAAATATAAAGTTCAAGTTCCCTTCCCAGGATCACACAGTAGTAAAGAGGAGAGCAAGAGTTAGACTTCAAGGAGGGCTGGCTTACCCTTGTAGCTCTCTGACAGGCAGCTCCACTGGTGTTTGTAGTACCGACTGATGCTTCTGGCGAATGTGCCATATACATTGATAAACTTGTTTCCTTTGTTTAGAAGTTCATTTGCAGTCTTACTGGGGAAAAAATTGTGTATAGTAACATGCTAAGTAATAGTACCAAATGCAATAGAAGAATTTTAAAACCAATCTGTAGTTCATGGAGTCAATAGACTACCAACGTTCTCTATCTTTCTGCACGACATACACTGATACCCATGACTCCATGCATGCTTGTAGCAGCTGCGCTAACCATGGGCATGCTTAACTTCTCTGCCCACTGGTTAGGTTCTAAGCTTACCAAGAGTTGGTCATATTTGTCTATGAATCTGCTTATGTTGGTTGTGCTTTCAGTTGTAATTATGTTATTTAATTAAAATTTGCTTATAACTAATGAAATGTGAATGTGAAAATGAAGCTGTTGTTTTCCATGAAAGCATAGAAAAGGTAAATATTTGGAAAAACTTACTAAATGAAATTGTAGATGAGATCAACGTAAAAATTGGAAAACACATTGTAAAAAATGGAACAAATTCTGTAGACAGATTGTTCTGCAAGTATTTTTAAGTTTAAGTTCTCATTCCATTTTAAAGAAAAAATGGGAAATTGTACAGGTTGGATATGGTTTATCCAAGGCAGATAATGAGCTGCGTAATTAGCTCACCCATAATCAAAGTAAAGGCCTTGGCCTCTTATCAAAAGATTGGCAAACTAATGTAAACTTGTACATATTTGAGTAAAAATTTAAACATGTATCTTATTTTCACCATTGATTGCTTTAACTGACTTTTTTCATTAATCAAGCCATGGTTCTTATTATAGTACTAGAGGCCCGGTGCACAAAATTCGTGCAGGGGGGCAGGTGTCCCTCAGCCCAGCCTACACCCTTTCCAACCTGGGACCCCTCGGGGGATGTCCGACTGCCTGTTTAGGCCCGATCCCACTGGGCAGTTGGACATCCCTCTCACAATCCAGGACTGCTGGCTCCCAACTGCTTGCCTGCTTGCCTTCCTGATTGCCCCTAACTGCTTCTGCCCGCCAGCCTGATCACCCCCTAACCACTCCCCTGCCAGCTTGATTGATGCCTAACTGCTCCCCTGCCAGCTTTTTTGCCCCTAACTGCCTTCCCCTGCAGGCCTGGTCACCCCAACTGCCCTTCCCTGCAGACCCAGTCATCCCCAACTTCCCTCCTCTGCCGGCCGGGTCACCCCTAACTGCCCTCCGCAGCAGGCTTGATTGCCCCCAACTGCCCTCCCTTGCAGGCCTGGTCCCTCCCAACTGCCCTCCCCTGCTGGGCATTTTGTGGCGCCATCACATGGGGGCAGGATCTTTGACCACATGGGGGCACCCATCTTGTGTGTTGGAGTGATGGTCAATCTGCATATTACTCTTCTATTAGATAGGATAGAGGTCTGATGCATGGATGGGGCCAGCTGGTTTGCCCTGAAGGGTGTCCCGGATCAGGGTGGGGGTTCCCTTGGGGCATGGGGTGGCCTGGGTGAGGGGCCTGTGGTGGTTTGCAGGCTAGCCACGCCCCCTGGCAACCCAAGCAGAGGCCCTGGTATCTGGGATTTATTTATCTTCTACAATTGAAACTTTGTAGTCTGGAGTGGAGCCAAACCTTCTGCTCGCTCTGTGGTGGCAGCAATTTCTGTTGGGATTTATGTATCTTCTATAATTGAAACTTTGTAGCCTTAAGTGGAGGCCAAAGCAGGCCAGGGCTTCAGAAGCTTGGCTTCCTCTATCGCCAGGGGCAACCCTAGCCTCCTGCTCTCTCCAGCTCCGTGGTTGCTGTCATTTCTGTTGGGCTTTATTTATCTTCTATAATTGAAACTTTGTAGCCTTGAGTGGAGGCCTGGGCTGGCAAGGGCAGGCAGAAAGCTTGGCTTCCTCCATTGCCAGGGAAACCCAAGCCTCCCTCCTGCTCTCTGTGGCTGCAGCCATCTTAGTTGGGTTTATTTGCATATTCTCTCCTGATTGGCTGGTGGGCATGGCTGGTGGGCGTGGCTTGTGGGTGTAGAGGAGGTACGGTCAATTTGCATATTACTCTTTTACTAGATAAGACTAGAAGCCAGATACATGAAGATTCATGCTAGAATGGGCCTTCCTTTCCCTGGGTGCCAGCAGCTCCTTTGCTCTGGCCGGAGCCATCTTTCTGCTCCAGCCCGGAGCTGCCGCCTTTCCACCTTCCTATGCTGCTCAGAGGCCTGGAGTGGCCAGGGGCAGTGCGGAAGGCCTGCGTTGTCGCTATGGTGACAACGCAAGCGTCCCGCTCTGGGTGTTCGGCACCCGCGTATGCAAATTAACCCGCCATCTTTGTTGGGTTAATTTGCATCCTGATTGGCTGGTGGGCATCTCAAAGGTACGGTCAATTAGCATATTATTCTTTTATTAGGTAGATTATGATGACTAGAACAAAATAGTCAATGGCTTAAAAGCTGAGAGATGATCACTGTGGTTCCTCCCAGGTAGAGTCTTTGAGGATGATATGAGGTTGACACAGATGCATGAAAGATGGAAGCTAGAAGGAGTGGTGAGGACACCCTGGCAAAGGGAATTTGGCCATTCAGCATTTTAGGTGGGACTTTGTCAGGCACCCTCAGTGATCTGTCTCTCTCATTAACATTTTATGTTGAGAAACAAGTGGGTGAGGTCAGAGCTTGCTGTGCAGCTTGACCCTGTTCTGGAGGACCGAGCTGCTAGGAAAGGTTTGTGAGCAAAGAAAGGGCACAATGAAAGAGCTACTTCAGAAGGATTGCTCTGGCAGAAAGAAAGGAGCAGAGGGTTTGGGGTGGGAATAACTGGGGAAGAAACCAGGAGGCAAGGAGGTTAGTTAGGAAGCAGATAAAAGAACACATTCATGAGATGATGGAAACTTAGTCTAGGATAGTGGCAGAGGCAATAAAAGGTATTTTACAAAAATTTGCTGCACTAGAGTAATACTTGTACACCATGAATATTAAAAACTTGATATCTACTTGGCTAATGCCATAATACAATTTCTAGACATGGTAATTGTGGTGGCACAATTAAACTTCATTGGTACGTTAATATGATTACATATTCCAACTAAACTACAGAAAATTTAACTTTGATGTATTTTTAAATTGTAGAGAATGATAATTTTTCTAATACCTTATTACAACAGCTTGTGGGAGGGAAGGGTTTTTATGAAATTATAAATGATACTGTTCTACTTCTATTCTGATTCCTACTTTTAATTACAATGGTATTTAAAGGCTTTTGAAAGTATGTTTTCTTTAATACCATATCCTTTAATAGTATATTTAACAGAAGTGATATTTTGGGATGTCTATCTGGGAACAAAGTGTTTGAGGATGAAGAAGTGAGAAACACTCCTCACTTTTGGTCCGTCTATTGGATTCTACCAAGAGTCCCTGGTGAAAACCTATTTTTCCAACTCCTAGTTATCCTAGTCTGGCCAGGATAACTGTGTGGGCTGGAGCAGAACTTTTCACTACACTTTGGTGCATTGGGGTTTCAGCAATATGAGCTCAAGACAGTTGTCAAAGAATAGAGGGGAATGTGTGTGTGTGTGTGTGTGTGTGTGTGTGCATGTGTGTAAAGCGGCGGGGAGGGAGAGAGAGAGAGAGAGAGAGGTGAACTAGCTTAATGCTCATCTGTTTTATATATTAGGTCAGGAGTAAGCTTTGATTCAATAAAATAATTCTAAAAACATTGGCATTAGTAATATCTTTTATAACATGGCATCATATGGATGTAGAGAATAGTATGTGATAGAACAGAAGTTGATCAAACTTGAGATTATGTCTGAAGTGCAGGGAGCATGGAAAATGGATGGGGGGGAACTAATAAAGAACTCACAGGGTGTTCAGGGTATCTTGAGCAGAATTTGAAAGACAACTGCTGTTGGAAAAGATCTTAGACTGGATGTCACAGGAGAGAGCCAGTGCAGAGACTGGGGTGCAGAAACAGTCTCCCTGTTAGGACTTTTGTGGGGGAGGTGGTGTGTATTCCCCAGGATAAGCTGTCCCTGCAGCATCACAGAGAGGGCCTTGCTTTCCATTAGCATCAGAGACCACAGAGCTACTATGTGGGTGGCCTGAGAACAAAGCAGAGAAGCAAGGCACTGTGTTAAAATGAGCAAGTAGAAATTCTGCAACTGTGTTGAGCACTTAAATTTGCTTGGGATATGTATTTTGGATTTTAAGAGCCCTCGCACTTTTTAACAGTGACTTGCACTATAAATGACAACCCAATTGGGCAAACATTTGGATGATTTCCTATACAGGACAGATGGGATGAGGGATAAAAGAGAAGGTTTTAGTTCCACAATCAAGAGTAAAATAGGCTAATCTATTCTGACCTATTGAGTGTTGACAGTAGCCCTGCTGCACAGTAAAGATGAGGATCCTCTTGTTTGAAAGGGACTGATCTCTTGATCACATCCCTCTCTAAACCTTTCTTGTTCAAAGTCCTTACAACTGGAATAATACAGGTTTTTTTCTAAGAGATGCCCATTGTCTAACTTCTTAAAACCTTATCTGGACATATGGTTAATTGGGTTTATATTTTATAATTGCTCTTTTAAATTCAATGCTATCCTTTTAAGGAGACCTACCAAGAGAATTTTTTAATGTTTATTTTACACTAGAGGCCCAGTGCATGAATTTGTGCATGGGTGGGGTCCCTTGGCCTGGCCGATGATCGGGGCCAATTGGAGCCATCAAGCCCAGTCCTGATCAGGGCTGATGGGGGCCTGCTGGCTGGGGAGGGACTGCAGGAGGTTGGCCGGCCAGGGAGGGACCGTGGGAGGGCTCTAGGGCATGTCTGGCCCTCTCACCCAGTCCCAAGTGGCCGGACCCCATCAGCAAGCTAACCTACTGGTCGGAGCATCTGCCCCCTGGTAGTCAGTGTGCATGATAGTGACTGGTAGAGCAGTCGACTGAGCAGTTGATGGATCAGTCAGACACTTAGCATATTATGCTTTTATTATATAGGATCATTAATTTTCATTTGTTAGTAATTTTCTAAACTAAGTCTTTTATCATATTCATTGAGTAACTGGAACCTAAGTTTGGCTGCATGCCACTATGAATGCCAAACTTGTGAGACAGGGGCAGGTGAAAAAGGAAAGAGATTTATTCAAGTGTTGTTCACCTGAGAAAATGGGGGACTCTTGTCCACATCTCAGTGCAGGCAGATGTTTTTATAAAGAGGGAGAGGGAAAGCAGAACAAAGAGATCAAGGGAGGGGGTTTGAAAAGTTCTCTATGTGCAGACCAACTGAGTCTATTCTAATCAGGACCTTGAAACTGGTCAAGTCTAGTGTGCATCACGTGGTCTTTGTCATCCTGGTTCTGCACCATCCTGGTCTTATAGTTGAAGGTCAAAAATTATCCTGGAACTTGGATGACTGAAGGTCAGAGTCTGCATTTTCTGAAGTTAGTTCCTAGGATTTTTATATAAACACTAGCATCCCGGTACACGAATTTGTGCACCAGTGGGGTCCCTCAGCCTGGCCTGTGGGATTGGGCCGAAACTGGCTCTCTGACATCCCCCAAGGGGTCCTGGATTGCGAGAGGGCACAGGCCAGGCTGCGGGACCCCACTGGTGCATGATCAGGGCAGGGGAGGGACATGAGAGGTTGGCCAGCCAGGGAGGGACTGTGGGAGGGCTCCAGGGCGTGTCTGGCCCATCTTGCTCAGTCTTGATCGGCCGGACCCCAGCAGCAAGCTAACCTACCAGTCGGAGTGTCTGCCCCTGGTGGTCAGTGCACGTCATAGCGAGTGGTTGAGCAGCCTTAGCATATCATTAGCATATTACACTTTTATTGGTTGAACGGCCAACTGGTCGACCGGGCACTTAGCATATTAGGCTTTTATTATATAGGATGCTGTTTATCTACAAGCTACATAGTAGTCAGACTCAGCATTTACAGAAACAATGTCAAAAGAATGGTGGGGTGAGTTACAATTCCCCATTATTACAATTGTACTAATTTAAAAAGTATTTTTAATCCTAAACATATATCTTTAATGTAAAATATTTAAAATGAAACAAACTGATGCCATTAAAAATTAGACCTTTATTCTGTTACCAATGAAGCCGATATAGAATTACTTCTTGTTTTAAAAGTTAAGCATATTTCTGAGCAGGTAGAGAGTCGTTTATTAATATCTTAATTCAGTGTGTCACATACTGTGGTTGAATTGGATTTCATAATCCACATTTTTTTTTTATCTTAGTGACAAAATTGCCACTGGGTCCTTTGATAAGACTTGTAAACTGTGGAGTGTAGAAACGGGAAAATGTTACCATACCTTTAGGGGTCATACAGCAGAAATAGTGAGTACATTTATTTTATTATTTTTTATGTTGTTCTTTGTTTTGTTTTATGTTTCCTTTCTTTTCTTTTGATAGATTTCATTTTTTTAGAGCAGTTTAGATTCATAGCAAAATTTAGAGGAAAGTAGAGAGACTTCACATATACTCCCAGTCCTCTTCCCTTCCCCCATCCCCATGCAAATAGCTTGTCCCATTATTAATATCTTTCACAAAAGTGGTACATTGCTTACAAATAATGAAACTGCACTGACACATACTATTTCTTTTTAATATTCCATTATAAAAGTGGTGGTTCTATCTTTATAATTAATTAAAAAATTCTAACCAGTATTTTTATTCTCTATAATTTTTGTGTAGTGGCATTGTATAATTTACAAACTATGCTAATTTTAATATCTTGTAGATTCCTGAATTGACTAAGTAGACACATAATATAAGAAGTACATGAGTAACAGTAGCCAAACTGATTTTCTCTTTTTCATCTTCTTTCCTTCCTTCCTTCCTCCCTCATTCCCTCCTCTTTCCCTCCCTCCCTCCCTCACTTTCTTTCTTTCTTCCTTTCTTCCTTCCTTTCTTTCTTTCTTTCTTTCTTTCTTTCTTTCTTTCTTTCTTTCTTTCTTTCTTCATTTATATTTCTTTAAAGAACTGACTTAATTAGGGTTGATGAAATTCTTACTATAGTTTTTAAAATAATTTTCTATATCATGTAAAATAGTTAGACTGATTGTTTTCTAGATGTCATTAGAACTCAAATTTGTATAAATAGTCTGATACTCCAAACAGCTTTTACTTTAGTGTGCCCTTTGCCCTTGGCCAATTCTTTGATACATCTTATAGCAATTAGTGAGATAATTGGCACCCTATGGAACAAGTGATAGTTTAAAAAAAATAAATAAGGTACTTATTTTAGGTGTAAAATGTATTTATATTTATCAAAATTCATCATGAAGCTTTTCTTTATAATGCTATATTTCTAAAACCCTTTTCATTTCATGTAATCCAGGTGTGTTTATCATTCAATCCTCAAAGCACATTGGTGGCTACGGGAAGTATGGACACAATGGCCAAACTGTGGGACATTCAGAATGGAGAGGAAGTATTCACTTTAACCGTATGTTAACAGTGTTAATAATACCTTTTAGAGTTTTCCATTTTCATCAGCCATTCCTTAGGATAAGTCCATCGTTTGTGTTTGTTTTTATTTGTATTTGTATTACAAAATTAGCTCTAAGTAGACAATGGTTTTTAGACTGGAGTGAGAGAGTGTTCTCATTGGTGTATCAGTAGCGAATCTTCTAGAGAAGGTGATGGCTGTTTTCTGAGACTTGGCTGGACGTACTGGGGAAGCCAGATGAAGCCAGATTTATTTTGACTCACTTCAGCCTAGAAGCCACACCTATTATAAGCTTAAAAACTATTGCCATCCATCTGACTAAAAGCAAAGTAGGTGGAGGCTGGCACTTTTAGGAAAAGGCAGACCTGGGGAAACTTTCCAGCAAGTTTCTCAAAGGAATGACGGTTAGAATGCTTCTCCGTGACCCTCCAGCCTTCTGTATCACAAAGTCCAAAATGACAAGAGGCAAACGCAGGAGGGGAGCAGGCCAAAGGGCACTTCCCCAGTGTGAATGCTGGTGGTGTGTCTGCACAGGGACCCCTGTTTGTCATCACCACAGACTAGCACCTTCGCGTCACCTGCTACCCTCCCCTCCTTTCCATGGACCCGAAACTACCCAACAAAAATTAGGCGGCTATCTATAGCAATTAATAGGAACAACTGGATAAAAGCAAACCCAGTTTTCTTATCCTTTCAAATTATAGATGTGTTAAAAATATAGGGTCCCTTTCCTAGGAGAGCTTTTTCTTAAAAAAGTAAAAAAAAAAAGGACTTAAACAAGAGAGAAAAAACAACAACACTGTTTTCAACGAACACCAGGAGTTTTTCTTTCTCAACCTAGAGTGCCTGGCCTTATTAATATAAGTATTATTTTTCTGATCTTCCTTCCCATCATTCCTGTGGGTCTCTGCCTCTCCCTCCCAAACATTTGAGGGCTGAGCCCTGCTCTGCATACCCGTCTCCTGCCAGAGAAGAACACACTTGTTTTGTGTGTTCAGCATTTTAATGTTCAGCTACATTTGATTTTTGTCATGTGGAATGAACCAGAAATTTAATTTGTAAGTGAACTTTTGTATTATTTTAAAAAGTAACTATGTGAATGTACTAAAATAATTAGGAAAACAAGGGATCTTCTCCCAGCAGGATCTACTGCTGAGGGGCTTTTCTCATTGTCTCAGTTTGAGTCATTGGACCCTGACTGTCACCAGGTGAAAGTCAGGCCAAAGGCCACATCATTACTGATCAATTCATATTAAATTATCATAAACATTTCTTTTTTATAGGTTATTAACTTCACAAACTTTTTTCTTTTTCTCATCACCTATTATTAGCCCATAAAGCATCTAGCCCTCTGATTTCCCAAAACATGCCCTCTTCCTTTCAAAACCAAGCAAGCAAGCAAGCAAGCAAGCAAGCAAGCAAACAACTTTATTGAGTGAAAATGGAGTTGCTTTAAGTGTCTGTCCATTCTTAGTGAACCTAAAAACGTGTGTAGTCGTCACCAAAATCTAGTTTTAGAACATTTCCATCACCCCCAAAAGACACCTCATGCCCATTTGTACTCACTTCCCTTTCCTACCCCAGTGGACCACTAATCTTTTCCCCCTCTATATGTATAGCTTTGACTTTTCTGGCATTTTCTTTTAGGCGCTGATATTGTGCATTTCTAGTACTTGCTTTATCTAAAAGTATGTATGATGGTATCTGCCCTCTTTTAGGGACATTCAGCTGAAATCATCTCCTTGTCCTTTAACACTTCAGGAGACAGAATCATCACAGGGTCTTTTGATCACACAGCTGTAGTGTGGGACACTGCGACTGGAAGGTATTCTATTTATATATATATTTTAAAAATTATTGCTTGATTTTTCTGAGAGAGAGAGAGAGAGAGAGAAAAACTGACTTGTTGTTTCAGTTACTTATGCATTCATTTGTTGACTCTTGTATGTGCCCTGACTGGGGAGCAAACCCACAACCTTGGCGTATCAGGACAATGCTCTAACTAAGAGATCTACCCCGCCAGAACCAGTACTCTTAATTTTTTTTTTTTATATATTTTATTGATTTTTTACAGAGAGGAAGGAAGAGGGATAGAGAGTCAGAAACATCGATGAGAGAGAAACATCGATCAGCTGCCTCTTGCACACCTCCTACTGGGGATGTGCCCGCAACCAAGTTACATGCCCTTGACCGGAATCGAACCTGGGACCTTTCAGTCCGCAGGCTGACGCTCTATCCACTGAGCCAAACCGGTTTTGGCCAGTACTCTTAATTTTTAAGAATTTTTCCATCTGAATCAGAGGGTTAAGAAGACAAATCTTTGTTATTTATTAGTTTAATCCTAAATGTATTAACTGTGTTCCAGACTCTATAAGAATAAGACACACTTATGTATTTCATTCTTTAACCATATTTTTGATCCACAAAAATAATGTGATTTCTCAGAATTTTGAACAAAGAATGTCAATTAGCAAAGTAACAGGGGAATGCTAGCAATAGCCTGGCTATATAGCGATTATTTATCCTTTGTACGAGTAATCAAATTTCAATGGCTTATCATTATGGTAGGCATGGATATCATGAGTAAATAAAATCACATCTAATTTCCTAAATTTAATTTGGTACCAGAACTTCAATTTCCTTCCTAATTATTTTTGGCTCTAGTTGCTAAGAAGTTAACTAAGTTAGCCTATTTGTGTTATAAAACTCCACTTTTGAGACTTGTCTGTGTTTTGATAGAAGGGTTAATCATCAGGGATACCGATCAGGGTGGAGTCTACAAGCGAGAGCAGGAGGGGCCTGCAGACACTGACAGGTGGTTTCAGGGTTTCACTCATCTGTTGTAAGAATACTTCCAGAATTTCAGGCTACCTTTATTTTTTACCTATGCCTTTCTGATCTTATCTTAACTAATATTGCTATTTTTGATTGTTTAAAATCTAAGTATATTTTTGTTGAAATGAAATTAGTAGTTGAGTTTTTTAAAAAAAATATTTTATTGCTTTTTTTACAGAGAGGAATAGAGAGTTAGAAACATCTATGAGAGAGAAACATCTATCAGCTGCCTCCTGCACACCTCCTACTGGGGATGTGCCTGCAACCAAGGTACATGCCCTTGACCGAAATCGAACCTGGGACCTTTCAGTCTGCAGGCCGACACTCTATCCACTGAGCCAAACTGGCAAGGGCAGTAGTTGACTCTTTTTGAGCTTCAGTAAAGCCATCTTTGTTTTGTCATCAAAGACTTTATTTTGTAAAACCTAGAATTTATATCTGACATCAATAGGTTTGCCATCATTAATTGTGCACATATGCTGACATCAGGCATCTTTGAATCATTTCAATTTTGCAGGAAGGTGTGCAACCTAATTGGGCATTGTGCTGAGATTAGCAGTGCCTTATTCAACTGGGATTGCTCTATGATATTGACTGGCTCTATGGACAAAACCTGCATGGTGAGCTCAAGAAATACCTTGGTTTTATAATTCTCATGTCTGCTTTTTTGCTGTGTCAGATATTCATTGCAACATTAACAAATTTCGAAGGTGTTATAAAATTAAGATATCAATTTATAAATAATAATTGATAAGTTTTTAATTTCAAGTTTTTGATCCTTCAAGTTTAGAGGAATTATGATGTAGTAAGACAATTTTAATGGATTCAAATATATTAAGAGGTATTATTTTTAAGAGGCACATTCTTTTTGCTTCATGTCCCTCTATTCATTGATTAAACATTGATTAGAGTGAAGCTCAAGAAGTTTCAACCAGTGTCTCCCTGACTTTAAGTTTCTGTTACTAAGAGCTTATACTTTGGAATTATTTGATTATGTATCAAATGTATTATGATCTTAATGAACTTCACATTTCCTGGCATTGTAGTTTTAGATCAAACTTCTTGACATTGACACCTTTCTTATGAAAAGAGGACACACGCTTCCACTCCAACCTGTGAAGTGCGCACTTGGAGATTTTTTCCTAATGTGGTATTAGATTTGCACTACCCAATCTAAGTGTCTGCATTTGGTCTCCTCTGTGTCCAAAGTGTGCCTTTTAGCTGGTTGGCTGTGGTTGCTTGTCAGAATCAAGGTAAGATGAACAGAACATGTAAAAATCATACACATGATTTTGGCACAGTTATTTCACCACCATAAGAATGATATAAAGACTACTTGTGGCCATCTTTGCATTTTGGACCAGAAGTCACAGTTGTCACCTTCTTCCTCTTCCTCTTCCTCTTCCTCTTCCTCCTCCTCCTTCTCCCTCTCCTCTTCCTCCTCCTCCCCTTCTTCCTCCTCCTCTTCTTCTTCTTCTTCTTCCTCTTCTTTCCTTTCCCTCCCCCTCCCCCTCCCCCTCTTCTTCTCCCCTTCTCCTTCTCCTCCTTCTCCTCCTCCTCCTCCTCTCCTCCTCCTCCTCCTCCTCCTCCTCCTCCTCCTCCTCCTCCTCCTCCTCCTCCTCCTCCTCCTTCTTCTTCTTTAAATAATTGCAGTTGTGGGATGCTACAAGTGGAAAATGTATGGCAACATTAACAGGCCATGATGATGAAATACTAGACTGCTGTTTTGATTACACTGGAAAGCTTATTGCAACTGCTTCAGCTGATGGTAGGTCATCTGTTCATACATTTAACTTGTGGAGGGACTTATGCTTTATTTGATAAATATGAGTGATTCCACACTGTAGGTCATCCCCCGATGGCCAGCTATTATAGAAACCATATCTACTTCATCCCTATGATGTCATTGTATGTTACTACACTATGTCTGTATCATATCGTTGATAACCACATGTAATGCTATGCAATGTCTGCATCACCTCCTTGACAACCACTTATGATTTTATACTAGGTCTTCATCATCTCCTTAATAACAATGTATAATGGTACATTCTGGGTCATCTCCCTGATGTCCATGCACTATGCTACACAATGTCAACCTCAGCAACTTGACCACTGTCAATGTTCTACAATAAATCTGCATTATCTCCTTTATGACCACATGTGCTGCTCCACTATGTCTAGCAAATCTTCATGATAAACATATATAATGCTCTGCTATACATCATGCTCATGAGTACCACTATGATTCTATACTATATCTGTGTTTCTTATTGACAATCATAGGATGGTGCTACACGATGTGCCTCAATTTCATGAAAACCACATATGATGCTACAAAACATGTGTCATTTCCTTGTTGATCACATATGCCATTACATTATTTTGCTGGTGATTCATTTTAACTACCCAGTTTTTATTTCATCATTCTCTCCCTTTTAAAATTACATTTGCATACTTATTCTCTTACTGGGGCTTTTCAAAGGTAATTCTTTGACCATACATACAAATTGTTTTTATATCCTGGAATATAAACCCTCTGATTCTGGACAATTTTATTTTTTAAAGTAATTACTTTTTCATTTTCTCACAGATCTTGGCTTTTAAAAATCATCTCTCAACTGTAACTAATTTGCCCTTTTCATTTTAAATATCATTCTCATTTATAAAAAAAATCCTTCAATAAATATATATATATGGAATACCTACTTTGTGCCAGGAATACCTACGTTTTAGGAAAAAAGGGTATCATCAGTAAACAAAAGAGAGAAATTCCTGCCCTCATGGAGGAGGAGACAATGACCAATGCCATATATATGTTTTATGTGGAATATTAGATTAAACAGAATGTTAGATTATACAGGATGTTAGGAGTTGGTCAGTGTTATGGGGGGCATGAAACAAGTAGGGCTAGGGCAGTGGTTCTCAACCTTTTTAATGCCATGACCCTTTAATACAGTTCCTCATGTTGTGGTGACCCCAACTATAAAATTATTTTCGTTGCTACTTCATAACCATAATTTTGCTACTGTTAATGAATCGTAATGTAAATATCTGTGTAATGTAAATATCGCGACCCACAGTTTGAGAACCGCTGCTGTAGAGCCTAAGACCATCAGAAAACACAGATATTTACATTATGATTCATAACAGTAGCAAAATTACAGTTATGAAGTAGCAATGAAAATAATTTTATGGTTGGGGGTCACCACAACATGAGGAACTGTATTAAAGGGTCGCGGCATTAAAAAGGTTGAGAACCACTGGGCTAGGGGATCAGGATAGATGAGAATAAAATACAAGTTTGATTCTTCTCATTTTGTTTTTTCTATGACCTGTTCTTTTCCCTAGCAGTGATTCTATTCTTGTTTGATAAGACATTACTTATTTATTTTTCTTTTGGTGTGTTTTGTAAACCTCTTTTCATTCTGTGCTCCTTGAAAAGTATTGATGTTTACAGCAATTTCTTTATTTATCTCTCTTTTTTGCTCCTCATTTCCTTTTCAAAATTGAATCTGTCAACACAATGAGTTACCTGGGCAGCTACATCTGTTCCTATATATTACCCTTTCCTTCCTCTTTGAAATTATGCTCAAGGCTTAATTATTTTTATCTTATTCATATTTCTATATATATTTATTAAAATTAAGGTTTCAGACTATCTTTTTTCTGTGTTTTCTGAAGATTAAAAATGCTTTTGTGCTAATTCAGAGTATTGCACTACGTAGGATATTCCTTTTTGTATTATTAATAAACTCTTAAAACAAGTTGGTCACTTTCCTTTAAGGCATTTGAAATGTCCTACTAAGGAGCAAGTTTTATATTTTAACTAGAGGCCCAGTGCACGGATTTGTGCACCAGTGGGGTCCCTTGGCCTGGCCTGCGGGGATCGGGCTGAAACATCCCCTGAGGGGTCCAGAATTGTGAGAGGGCACAGGCCAGGCTGAGGGACTCCATCAGTGCATGATCAGGGCCGATCAGGGCCAGCTGGCTGGGGAGGGACTGCAGGAGGTTGGCTGGCTGGGGAGAGACTGAGGGAGGGCTCCATGGCATGTCTGGCCCATCTTACCCAGTCCCAATTGGCCAGACCCCAACAGCAAGCTAACCTGGTGGTCAGAGCATCTGTCCCCTGGTGGTCAGTGAGCATCATAGCAACTGGTCGAACAGTTGACCAGTCGACCAGACACTTACCATATTAGGCTTTTATTATATAGGACTAGAGGCCCGGTGCATGAAATTTGTGCACGGTGGTGCGGGGGGTAGGGGGGCGGATTCCTCAGCCAGGCCTGCACCCTCTTGCAATCCGGGACCCCTTGGGGAATTTCTGACTGCCAGTTTAGGCCTGATCCTGCCTAAACCTGCAGTTGGACATCCCTCTCGAAATCCAGAACCGCTGGCTTCTAACCACTCTGCCTGCCTGCCTGATCACCCCTAATTGCTTGCCTGCCTGCCTGATTGCCCCTAAACACTCTGTCTGCCTGCCTGATTGCCCCTAACCGCCTCTGCCTCAGCCCCGCCACCGTGACTTCATCTGGAAGGACGTCCAGAAGGTTGTTCGGCTTTCTGGTCTAATTAGCATATTATGCTTTTATTATTATAGATTATATTAATTCTAAAATAGCAATTTTTCATCATTTTGTCTACTACCTCCTGATTTGACATTGTCAGAAAGGTAAGTAAAAAATTAAGATATTTTGCTTTTCTCTGAATGAAAATTGTGTCCAAAACACCCTATTCTTGCTAATTTTACTCTATGTAGTGCTGTAATTTGCAATAAGAAAGTATCCTTCTCCTGGCCTGACAAATGTTAACTTTTTTTCTGACAACAATTGCATTACTGCTGTTTTTTTCTCTTCTATGCTTATTTAACTCTGCCATTTTTTAATTCTAAAAAAACATGTACTTTTTCTTCTATTTTTCTATCCATCCATCCATCCATCCATCCATCCATCCATCCATCCACACTGCATTTATTTATTGAATGGCACTTCTAGGCACTGGGGACACAACAGGGAGCAAACCATTCTGTTAGCTCTTTCTGTTGAAAAGGATTTCTAGTACCTGTTCTTTGTTCATTGAGTGGCAGCCACTGTTCCTTCTTAGAGTGACTGCTTGTGCCTTCTGTGACCTTAGTCTCATATTTGGTGTATGATAGTAGGCTTTCTGCTTATTTCATCCCCAGCCTCTCAAGACTTGTTTTCATTCCCTCTTTCTCCCTTTAAATATTTTTTCATTCTGAATTGCTGTCTCTTTGCCTTTTCTACCTTGAAACCCATTATCTCTTGTGATAAGCTCAGGGCTAGAGAGGCACTCCTCACACTCTCTTACCCACAGTGGGACCAGCTTGAATTTGAGTGGCTGGCTCTCATCACAGGAGACAAACCTAGCAGACAGCTGTGTGTCAGAGTGATAAATGTTTAGATAATTCAAGGCATGTGGTTCAAAGTTCTGTATTTCAGATGAATTTATATATGTATCCCCACTCCCCTCAAAAAGGAACAGCAAGAGTTTTCAGTGCAGCCACCAGAAAATGCATTACTAAATTGGAAGGTCATGAAGGTGAGATTTCAAAGGTGAGTTGCTTTCTCATTTGGAGCAATTTACTTACTTAAAAAAATAGCATGTTTAGTATAAGTATTGGCACTAAGCTACTAAGGTTTGTCCAATTATCTCATTCTTTTTAGAAATTAGGTACCTAAGTACATTATTTTTAAGTGTGTCCTCAAACTCAGTATAATAAATTACTTCTAAAACTTTTCATAAACTATAAAAGTGTTTTCCTCAGCCACCAGCAAAAGATTTAGCTAGATGAAAATACCTATTAAAGTTATTTATGAAGCTTATGAAGTGATTTTCCTGGTTCTGCTAGACACACAAGGTTATATTGTGCAAAGAAAGTATCAAGTCTTCTGTAAATTAGGTGCAGTTGAGGCAGTATTTCATGGAAATATTTAACATTCAATAAAGTTTAAAAAGACCTATGTTTAAACTCTAAGGCTGTAGCGTAGAATTTTGTATTAACTTCTCCCAAAATCTTATTCACAGAGCAGGGCCATCCAGTCTGTGATCTGAGGTTTAGATGTGTCCTCGAATATTTCTAGAGAAGGCTGGGACTTGGTGACTTCACCTCCTAGCCCAATTCCTTGATCTCAGGTCAGATTTGCTCCTTCCTTGTAAAATATCAGCTTGATGGTTTCTAGTCTCTGAAGGCTCCACCTGGACACCAGAACCATCCCTGCCATGCTCTCTCCCCTCCTGCACTCCCACCTGCTGCTCGTGGTCATCGTGAGCCTAGCAGGCCTGGTCTCCAAGAAAGTGCAGAGAACATTCTCTTCATAGGCTGGGAAGCTTTAGGGGCTGGCAAGAAGAGGGAAAGGGCAAGTGTGGACATGGGAGATAGGCTGAGGAGAGAGCTGGGTCATATTTCTGAATGTCTGGATGATAGCTATTGACATGTTTGGCATGTCCCACTCAACAACTGCACATCTATTTTTGCGTGAATCTGACTATAGAGAGTTCTAAGATTCTACATTATTGCATTTTATGCTTAAGTGATATATTGCTTCTTGAATTGCCACCCAGTAAGGGCATGTCTATGGAGTGCCAAACTAAGGTTCACATTCATTCATTCATTCATTCATTTAGCAAATGCTTTTTGAGAGCTTCCTCTGTGCTAGGCATTGCTCTCTGCGTTGGTGACGCAGTGATGAAAACAAGACATGGCTTTGCCTTTATCACACCTTCAGTCATGGAAGAGGTGGCACCAATCATTGCCTTCTGATGATTTAGAGAAGGTTAATGGAAGACCAACAGTTCTCTTTGACTCCTGCTCAGGTACCATTAGACCAGTGGTTCTGAACCTTTCTAATGCCGAGACCCTTTAATACAGTTCCTCATGTTGTGGTGATCCCCAACCATAAAATTATTTTCGTTGCTACTTCATAACTGTAATTTTGCTACTGTTAATCAATTATAATGTAAATATCTGTGTTTTTTGATAGTCTTAGGCTCTACAGCAGCAGTTCTCAACCTGTGGGTCGCGACCCACAGGTTGAGAACCGGTAACAGGGTCGCCTAAGACCATCGGAAAACACAGATATTTACATTACAATTCATAACAGTAGCAAAATTACAGTTATGAAGTAGCAACGAAAATAATTTTATGGTTGGGGATCACCGCAACATGAGGAACTGTATGTATTAAAGGGTCGCAGCATTAGAAAGGTTGAGAACCACTGCATTAGACGATGCCTGGCACATGGAAGACACTTAGAACATGTTTATGGAAAGTGCTGCTGCACTTTGAGTAGCAATAGTCAGAACGCCCTCTCCTGTAGGCCCTGATGTTTGCTTATTCTGTGACACAGACTGTGCTTTTGATCCCAGAAAGTTGGGTTGCAGAGGCAGCTTAGGGGTTTGGGTATAAAGGAGCCTGACTGGGGTTCTCATCCAAAGCAGGGCCCTGCATCTTTGTTTGCATGGAGAAGGCATCACCAGTCTTTGGAAAGAAGTGGGTGGGGAATGTTCAAACTATAAGGGTGCTCTGGTCTTTGTCCTTAGAATTGTGTGTGTGTGGGGGGAGGGGGGAGTAGGCAATTAATGTTTCTGTCTAGATTTTAATTTGCATGTATTTGTCCCTGCGATATTTTTCCCATCATGAAGGAACTGTTCTGTGTAAGAATAAATACCAGGCTGGGAAGGTGATAGGTGCTTAGTGATGTCCCCCTTTTGCTGATTAAATTTGTTGGGAATCTTTACACAAACCTGTCATGGTTTTTTCTTTCTGTTTTGCAGATTTCTTTCAACCCCCAAGGGAACCGTCTTCTAACAGGAAGCTCTGACAAAACAGCGAGAGTCTGGGATGCTCAGACTGGCCAATGCCTCCAGGTGCTCCGGGGGCACACGGATGAAATCTTCTCATGCGCTTTCAACTATAAAGGCAACATAATCATCACAGGTGGGGAGAAACAAACACCACAGACTTGTGTTTCATTTAAATTGGGCTGGTAGAGATCCCAAGGTGAATACCAAAAGGAGTTCACCTTCATCCCCTACCTCTCTTCTGGGGTCCCTGGCTCAGCTTGGGGGGAAGGGGTGTTCTATATCCATTATTTAATTTCAGTTGCATCATGGAACCACAGGAATGAGCTCTGCCACTGACTGTAAGGCTCTGTGATTTTGAATTTTAGTTGCTCTAGGCAGAGTAAGAATTCTGAGCCTGCCTTGCTGGTTTCTGCATTCCCCAGGCATGGTCACCGTATGGTTATTATCCAGTCGATGTCAGTTAGGTGTTAGTAACTAAAATAAGTTAGGACCAGGGTTCTCCACAGTCAGGTTTTGGATCATTAGAAATTTATTCTTTGAGCTTAGTTATTTTTTCCTTGATGTTCCCTGCTAACATACATATATTTGGGGGAAGAAAACAGGTATTGAGCACTGTTCAACCATTACCAAATTTATTGTGAATTAATTATATTGATGAACATTTTGTAAGAATTGGTTTGAGACTAAATTAATTAAAATTGTGGGAAGGAGAGGAAAATGACGTGAATTTGGTCCAATGTCAGTGTGGTCCTGATGCCTCGGGAGGAGGGTTGGCAGAGGTGGGTGCTACAACAGTGTGGGGCAGGGATGCCCTAAGCAGGCACTAAGACCCCGTAGGCCTAATCCCAGTGACTCGCATCTTGTTGAGTACATTTAAGAATTGCTTAACTGTCTAATAAGTTCAATGTCACATGTGCAAGGTTGGCTTTGTATATTGGCTGCTTCATAGTCATGTAACTTCAGGTATGCTGCAGATAATCTCTCCTTCTGGCCTAAAAACCTCCCCCTTCTACTTAATTATGGATAAGTCCTCTAAAATTACTGATTACTTTCTGTGGGTTTATGGTTTTCAAGTGTAACTAACAGGCAGCTACTCCTAAGACAGGGCCATGAGAAGCCATGTATTTTATTGTGAACAACAAGTCAGGTCCTTCCCCAGGACAAAGACAGAGGTGGGGGCTGTGATGACAGGCACAGGGTGCTCTGCAGGGAACTTCTGGTGAAAGGGAAGGAGACTTAGCTGGGTTGGCAGAGGACCCACCTTTCCTAATCCATGTGCTTCATGTGAGGCCAGCTCCGCATACCTCATTCCTCACCCAGTTTTCCCAAAGACCCAGGAGAGCGTGGGGAGGAGTATTCATTGTCCGTGCCTTGTTTTACCCTGGCATTTAAATTCCTGAGCTCCTTTAAATATATTCTTGATTTATTTAGTGCACCCCAAAGCACCAAGGCCAACTGGACGACCGAGCTTATTAGGACGGGGGTGACACGCTGGTCTTGCCCACAGCACAGCCGCCACTTTGTTTGAATTGATCCCCCTGTTTTCATGGCTGACCCCAATGTCCACCATGCACTTTTAATGGAATACCTGAGGGCAGGTTTAGAAGCTGGCCATTGCATTTTGAGAGCATAGGGTGCTTGTGGTGGAATGTGCAGTTTCCGCAGGCTTTCCCAATCCATGCAGCCCCAGGCTTCCTGTGTTGATGTTACATGCCTGGCCTCAGAAGGAAACCACACCAAGACCGTCCTTTCCATAGAGGGATGTGAAAGGCGACCCTCGGGGAGGGGGACTTCAAGGCTGCTTCGGAAGAGTGTTGTCATAGAGGGGAGTGTAGGAAGGATGCAAAGCTCACATGTTGACTGATGGTGAGAAACACCTGTTGTCATTTTGATCTGCACTCCAGTGGAATGTACTGTCTTATATGCTAACACCCAAACCCGGGGGTGTTCAAGTTCACTGTAGTTCTACCTGGTGGCGGTGCTTGAGGGAGAGCAGTGGGAAGAGCAGAGGGGATGGCTGGCATCTCAGGTCCCCTCCAAGTTTAACATATCATGAATTTGCTGCTGTGAATAGGACATGAACTTGCACGATTTAGGACTGACAGAATCATGCAAAATTAAAAAAAAAAAGAAAAAGAAAAAGAAAAAAATTCCCAGTCCAGAAATACCCGAGCTGAATGTCTCAACGGCTTGGCAGCTGGGCCCTGAGAAACTTGTACATGTAGCTCATTGATAATTGATAGTGACCCAGAAAATGTCAACTTGTAAAAAAAGGAGAGTGAAGGGAGTGAAGTAAAGAAAAAATAACTCTGTAAAATGTGTCTTCATAGGCAGCAAGGATAATACCTGTAGGATTTGGCACTGACTGAAGAAGCCGCCGACGAGCACACTCGCTGGCGATGGGAGCAGGAGCCAGGCGTCGCAGATGGCAGGCACGCTGCTTTGATATTTCATGTTTTCTCTTTTCCCACAAGTCAACTATTGATACACTGTCCTTCGCTTCACAGATATGACTATTAAACTGATGAAGAGATATCATTTCTTGATATTTTTTAATGGAGGTGACAGGAAACAGCCTACTGTTTGGAAAGTGTCGCTGGTTATTTCAATTTTGTTTTATTTTTTAATAGCATCATGAGACTGATAAATGAAACCAGAGCAATTTAACAGCGTGTCTCCTAGATTCTACTGTGAAGGTTGTTATTGTAATTTCTGTTGAATAAAATATTCAGAGAAATTCTTTGTGAATTGTACAAAGATATTTAGGATGTGTTTTTAGGGGGACATATGTATATATATGTTAAGAATGTGATTAGAAGTTTTATTATTTAGTTAGTTATTTTACTTTTTTTTTCTTTTTTCTTTTTTTTGCTAAGAATGAGAAAGGTAGCCTTGGAATAGAAGGTTGCTCTTTCTTCTTTCACATTCAAGAATATATTCCCCTCTCTCCCACGCCTCCCCCAAAAGTTGAGGACCTACACCAAATAATATTAAGACAGCATACGGGGCAACTAAAATGGATCTCATTTAATAGCAAATGTATTCTGGATTCATAGTGGGATGAAAAAAATGTAGGCAGGTTTGCTTATAAGGAAAAGTTAAATGAATAGATGTTCTGACTATTGAATATGAAGTATGGGTGGAAAACAATCGTGGTACCAGGGAAAATAATCAAACACCAACATGATTGCAGCTGAAACACTAAAAATGTTTTATAAAGGGTGCTTTATGTAAAAGTATCTCAACACCTATTTTAAATTAATGGTAAAAGAAAAAACACTGGATAAAACCAGAGCAAGAGAATCTCATAGAATGATTTCCTAAGTAACAAAAATAGCGGGCATTGTGGATTATTGTGTGCCAGATATTGCCCAACCATGTATGTGGATCATCTCATTTCATCCTCCTAGCAGATAACAGTCCTGACTTTGGCATGAGGAAGGTGAGTCAAGGATATCCAGATACCAGGCAGTGAAGCTGGACCCAGAGATTGACCTCCATAACACTGTGTTCTTAGGTGAACAAGGCTTAATTATGGGAGAAGAGTGTCAAGTCTATGAGTAGAAAGGTTTGGGGTGAGAATTACTTTTCAGATCATCTGTGGATGTTTAACTCTCAAGAAGAAAAAATAAAAGCAACATAAATAAAATTTCCATGTGGTTGCTAGAAGGGGGAGGTTCAGAGATGGTGAAGACAAGGAGAGCTTAAGTTAAAGGCAAGTAGATGAAAATTTTGCTACTTTTAAAACTGTAAAGAAGCGGCAGACACTGAGTCCTCCCCCCTGTCTTTGATGACGTAGGGATCGTGGTGGTACCATATTGTTTCATCACTCCAAAGAGTCCACCAATGTGTGGTTACGGAGAGCATCCTGTGTCTCATGGACCAATTTAGGTGTAGGAAGCCCTTGGCCAGAATAATGGCTTGTTCCTCTAATTTTTATGTACTGAAGAATTTTTTTTCTTTATACAATATTTATGAAGGTTTCCAGATATCCTAACCTACTTAAAAATAGGTGCTTAAATACTTAAGATTATAAGAATAAACATAATATACAGTTTCCTGTTGGTTCTCAGCCTATGGGTAGTGATGCTATTGGCTAGGAGGCCCTCATCCGGGCATGTACTGCTAGTGGCAACTTCAAAGGCATTTCATCCCCTGGAGCCAATGTGGCTGGTCTGGCCCTTGGGGTTCTTTTTATGATTGCAAGATGCACCTCAGCAACAGCCATCCGAGAGAGGGAGGGAGGCTGTGCAGACTTCGGCTTCTCCCTTTGTTAGGGGCAAGGGTGGGGTGCCTGGGGTTTTGTGGGTTCACTATTGGTGAATTTAAAGCATAAGCGTGGAATTAGTGCATGGAAAGGAAAAACGGGGTTCCTTAACCAGTCCGTTATCCAGGTTGCCCTAAAAGGAAAACCTCTTGGGTGGGAGACGCCTGGCTCCTCACCTAGCTGTTTAGCTAGTAGCTGGGTCGCACAGCTGGTGGTGTTTATTCCAGATGGATGTCTTGGAAATGGATGCCTGGGCAATGCAAAGCTTAATGTCACGCACTTACAAGAAGAAAGCTTATTGTCAGGCACTTACACTACAATAAGAAAGCTATTGTCAGACGCTTACACTGCCTATACCCACTTTCTTCTCCTCTGAAGTATTGTAGGGTTTCATGAAGTATGTATGGGGTCTGGAGTCAGATTGCCTGGATGTATATTCTGTTTTCAAACTCTTAATTGTTGGCAAGTTACCTCACCATTCTGTCTCAGTTTTCCTGTCTGGAAAGTGGTAATAATACTAGTTCTTGTTTGTAGGAATACCCAGCACCTAATAAGCATGGTGGTAAATGTTTGCCATTATTCGTATGCTCAATAGCTAGCAGTCATCTTTTTAAAAATTGTGTTTCATATATAGACAAAATTTTCAGGAAGGAGCACAGTGTTACTTACTCATAAATTATGGTTGAAATAAAACTCACTTCATGTATTATAGGTATCTTAGGGAGAATTGTAAATTGAGTTTTTATCAATGAAATTAAAATTTAAGCGCCCTGGGGAAATTTTTCTTTTAAAGGTCCTCTGTCGAACAGAGGAACTGGGATGTGAGATGATCACTATAGATGATTATGGTCTAATCCATCTCCATATATTTAGACTTCATATAGGATTTTATGAAAGTAGATCATCATAAAAATGAAATATATTCTCTAACAACTCATATATAAAACTCAGTAGCTTGTGATTAAGCATAATGCCTGATTAAAAGATAAAATACATGCATTTTGAACTGAACAATGCTTTTTTACACATAAATCTTACATTGTCATTGTTGGAGAGTGGGAATTTTTGAGCATGCTTCCTTCTAGTGAGAAGGCTAACCCCTATTTTGTAAAACTACTGTTTGGAATTCTCTGCTGTTTTTTTAGGCGGACTCTTATTCTAAAAATAACTGCTTTCTAGCCTGCTTTAGCCTGCTTGAATAATGAGGAAGATAAACTTAGCTGTCTGACCTTGTAGGCCAGAGACTAGATATGCCCATAATCTCAATGCCATGCCAGGTGTATTTTTTAATTGGATAGAACTGCTTTGTTTTAAATTATTTTAGACTGTTTGCTCTGCAAAAACAGGATGTAGTGAATGGGTTTAAATACGGTCAGACGCAAAGGGTCAGGCTGCTCTCTGGGCTTGCCGCGTGGAGAGAGAGCAGTCAGCCGGCTGGTTATTAAAAGGCTCTCTACATTTTAATCTGGTCTGGACTCCAGTGGTCGTTTACTCGCGCTCGCTCCACAACAGTCATGTAAATACACACCCATCATCTTTTAATTAAAATTGTAAGTGAATTTATCTTGTGTGTTTCCCACTGCTGCTGTTACTCTTAAAATAATTTATCTTTTTAGATCTCCAAAGGGATGATATTTGAAGTAAAAAAAAAAAAGCAATTAAGATATTTAAAGACATACTCTTCAAACACACAAGGAATCATAAACTGACACAACATATCTATAATCATTTTTAGTTATCTTACAAGATTACTTTTTGACTTTGTTTAATTCAGCTTCACTGTTATCTGGGTTAGGATGGTATGGGCTACAAGTAACAAAATGCATAATTAGAACAAGGTTAGTCCCAAAGTTTTCTGTTCAGTGGTCAGGTGACTCAAGCACCTGGGGTTTGGGGGCTTTCCCTCTGCCCTCCATGTTGGCATCTGTCCTGGGCATCCTTCCCAGTTGCCAGATGGTTGACACTGTTTTCTTAGTTTTAGTATCTTGCCATCTCTTTTTATCTCATCAAGTCCAGGAGAGAGCTTGCTGCCCCTCCTATTTCCATTTGCCCCATCATTTTAGCAGTTCTAGCCCTGTTACCAATGGAATTATCTATCCCTTTCCCCCTTTATTATTCTCTATCTGCCCACCAAATCATAAACATTTTCCTTAGTTAAAAAACAAATTTCAGCTAGCCAGGCTTATTGCCATTTTAATCTATCATCTATAATTTAATTATTCCCCTTCCACACAAAGAAACAACCTTCTAGTTATTTACCTTGGCTTTCTTTGCCCTATCAGATAATTTCTTTCTAAAATACAAAGAAAATATATCCAAACATTTACAAGATTTGCATAAATTAGTTCATTTGATAATAGAAATAAAGTAGGAATTACTATAGCCCTAATTTAGAGATGATAAAACATGCTTGGGAAAGGGAGGGTGGTTTTCCCAAGATCCTTTGGCCAATAGATGGCCAGACATGAACTCAAACCTAGAAAGGCTGTGTCCTCTAAATAGCCCAATGAAGCTATTAACTGGTGATGTGCTGCCTATGAGTTTTTCCACGACTGTCATGTTTGGTTTTTCTTTTGGTCTGCATTCCTTTCGAATCCCTTGAATAAATACATTTAAAAAATAAACATTATGAGGCATGGGGCTTTATTCCAAGTAATAAGAGTGATTTTTGTATCTTTGTTGTGCATATAATTATTTTGTAATCTAGTCCCAGTTCCAAATGGCCTGGTAATTCCAAATTCACTCTTATCTCAGCAATTATATTGTAACAGATTAGAAATATTTCTTGTAAACATCACAGACACTAAATAAAAAAGTAAAAAAGAATAGCTTTTGGCGATATAAAGAAACAAATGCTCAGATTCTTATTGTTCATATAACAATGTACATAGTGAAAAGGTAGATACAATAATGATATAGGAGCTGCATTCAGTGCTAGAAAGGCCTGTGTGAGTTTATAAAAGCAAGCTGTTCATTTGAAACTGGAAGTTTTTCTACCCTGAAACAATAGCCACAGTAAGAGGGGGCCCCACTCATTATTACCACGGAATTTATTTCACAAATGCAGGTGTTGGGAATCGCTCTTTCCAAGACAAACACTCCTCCTAAGACAATGGAAACAAAGACAAAGACGTAAGTTTATAAACAGGGCTCCTGTATATTAAAATGTGTACTAGTAATTGCTTAATAAAATGGCCTAACCTTAATATAAAGACATAAGAAATAAAGAATCTGAAACAAAAGCATTAGAAAATGTACAGGAAAAGAGACCACAAAGCCAGTAAAATGAGTTAATTTTGTTTATGAAATTGATGCTTTATTAGATGAATATACTTAAACAATAACACTATAGGAATTTTTTTCTCTCTGATTTATGTAACTGTATTCCTGACTCTGAATATTTCTTGAATGGTCATTATTTATTACAAAGGATTGCATTTTTAAATGCAGTTTGTTAAATCCAAGGTAAGTGATCAATTTTCCTGGTTTTCACAGTATTGTACAGGTTTTGTTTTTTTTTTCATGTCCAAGAGACCAATTTTGTTAGTTATCATACTAATACTCATATGTAAATACTCATATATTTTTTCATTGGGAAAAAGACAGAAGCCATAAAGATATTGGTGTTAGCTCATTGGGTATATTTGAGGTTGGATTATATCTTTCAACAATCATTTATTGTTTCTGAGACTCTAAGCTAGGAGCTATGTTTACAAGCAATGTAATTAGTTTTTTAGTGGACAAGCAGGCTATGGAAGTTTTCTTTTTAATATGCTTTTTATTGATTTTTTTAGAGAGAGAGGAAGGAAGAGGGAGAGAATGAAACATCCAGGAGAGAGAGATACATTGATCAGCTGCCTCCTGCATACTCCCTACTGGGAATCAAGGCCAAAACCTGGGTATGTGCCCTGAGCAGGAATTGGAACAGTGACCTCTTGGTACATGGGATGACACACAACCCACTGAACCACATGCGCCAGGACAGGGGTTTCTTTTCTTTTGTCAGTATTGAGTGTATTTTTGAGACCACTAGTTAGGTTTTGATGTTTGATATGATAACCAATGCAACTGGCATTTTGGAAACGAAAAATAAAACCTGTACAATGAAAGAAGTGAACCCTGATAGGAAAACACTCTCTTATTTTGGCAAAAAATCTGGCCCAGAAAGGGAAGATCCAGTTGGTAATTGGTGCTTTTCAAATTATAAGACCCAGAAGTTCTCAAAAAAGTTTTCTCTTAAGAATTCATGGTTTGATGCTTTCCAACGTTACTTTGGTGGTACAAGAGTAGTCTCTATTCAGGAAGGCCACTATGAGGGCTACCTGCCATTTTAGGGTAAACCCAATGGAGAGCTACAGGCCTCTGGAGATCAATCCATTATAACATCTGGAAGACTTCACCTTTGAGTTGGCATGACTTGGAGTCTTTTACTAACACTTTTTACTACTCTCTTACATCTTTCCTCTGAAATATCCTGGTTTTCATAAGAAATCCCAGGATGGTGCTTCTCTGACCTGGACACATGGGAGCAAATAACCCCGACCCTTGCACCCCCTCACTGCCCAACCTGACCCCTTCATCCAGGCCTGGGATTCCCCCGGTACCTCATGGGGTTCTGGCCCAGGTGTGTGTGCCCTGTGGCCATAGCAACCCCTAGGCAGAGGCAAGGGCCCTGGGGTCCTGTCTGTGCCGTGCGGGGAGGGTCACCAGGGCCCTTTCCCTGTGCTGATCCCAGGACCTGTGAATAAAGGTGGCAATGCTGGTGAAAAAAAAAAAAAAAAAAAAAAAAAAAAAAAAAAAAAAAGAAAGAAAGAAATCCCAGGATGGATATTGGCTTTGAACAGTGATTTTCAGCCTTTTTCATCTGGCACACAAACTAATTACTAAAATTCTGCCTCATACCAAATATATATATTTTTTGCTGATCTGACAAAAAATGGGCATAATTTGATTCATTCATACCGGAGGCTATTGTTGTGTTGACTCTTGTCAATTTTTTTTTAATTTGACAATCTAAGGGAAAAGAGGTCAATGCCTCTGATTAAATAATCAGGTATTGCATGTTTTAAAACTTCCTGTGGCAAGTTGAAAATTGCTGGCTTAGAATATGGAGGGGAGTTGATAAAGGTGTGTGTGTGTATGTGTATGTGGGGTGGGGGGTGCTTTTTGAATTCTGCACATCAAAGCCAAACCATCATTTTCTCTCTAAATTTTTCTCTTAAGTTTGGATTTTCAGGTTGTATTACCTACAACTTCATGAGTTTATGATGATTTGTGGGCGTGTAGGAGATGGGAACCCTAAAACAGTTATATGGAAACTAGAGACCCTGATGCACGAAATTTTTGCAAGAGTAGGCCTTCCTTCCCCCGGCTGCCAGCACCGGCCTCCCTCTGGCACCCGGCACCCGGGACCCGGGCTTCCCTCGCAGCCCTGGCTTTGTCCGGATGGTCGTCTGAAAAGGACATTGGGAAGGACGTCTGGTCTAATTAGCATATTATGCTTTTATTATAGATTGTAAGTGCAGTAAAGACAAGGACAGATACTTTACTTTTTGGGAAATGTTGGATGCACCTCTTTGAACAAAGTTGCCTCTGCTACTACTTTCTTGGGACTGTAGGGTCTTCATCAGGTAACTACTACAACACATCAGATATCTGTGTTTTCTTCTGAGCAATGAAGAACACACTGTTTACTGCTCTTAGCAATGAAAACGAGAAAATGTTGCTGTGTTTTCAAAACAAATAAGCTCCCGGGCTTTATGCTTTTATTTATTCTCTTATCTCAGTAGGTGGCAGTATTTATCTTTTGGCAGAAACAGTCTTGCTTCTTAATAGCTACAAATGAAAGGTATAAAAAGTAAACTTTATGTCCTTTTCAGATCAGGGTTATGTGAGGATATATAACAATGCTCAGTGGTATGGCTTAAAGCTTAGGACCATCTTGCCATATGTGGGGCAAATGAGATATCTCATTATACCTGAAGCACTGTGGAGACATTTTTCCATCTATTTCTGATGACACAGACCAGTAAGGAAGAAATAGTTCTATTTCTGTCTACAGATTTCTCTGCTGAAATCCATTTTACACTTAGTCATTTAATAATGACTCAATCTATCTGGAATGCAACATTTAATGATGTCTTTTAATATTAATATTTGATCAGAGTGTGACATGGATTTGTTTATATGTTTGAATAAAGTTTATTGTAATGCTAGTGGATTAAGAATAAGAATTGTGGGTACTTTAAATTTTATTATTTTAACATAACTGTAAATCAAAAGGGTCAAACTGATTTGTGTTTGGTTATTAAAGACAAAAAGTAAGTCTGAAACCAAATTCTAAAGACTACTTATTTATAAAGGTGTCAAGGCAATCCATCGGCTGTCACTCTCATTGCAGCAGGTGTTCAAAGTGTTAAAGGTGCGTCAATTTCACAGAGTAAAGGATGCAATACTGAGATAGTCTCTCATTGACAAGTGTTCTACTCAGGTGGAAATGGAGCGACTTTCTACTTGGTCTTTAGGGACATTTGGCAGCCCTTGGTTGGCAGCAAGGGGGCAGCAAGCAGTTTGAGACATTAAAAAAAAAAAAAAAGGATTGTTCACTGGTGTAGAGGGAAGGTTTTCTGGAACAGTTGGGGGAGAGGGTGTCAGTAGATGTTTCACTGTGATTGATTAAGTTGTCATAATGATCTTTATTTGAGGCGGGAAGTGCCTGTCCTGATAGCCACTCAGGAGTGACAGAAATTTGCCTTTAAAAATATAGACTCAGGAATTAGAATACCTGTTTTAATATCTCGATCACTTCTTGGTTGTGGTACCTTGATAATTCAAACACCCCTTGACTCAGTTTTCTCAGCTATAAAATGGGACTAATAATAGTGTGGGATTTATATTTTTTAAAAGTATTTTTTTATTGATTTCAGAGAGAAAGGGAGAGAAAGATCAACGATGAGAGAGAAGCACTGATCAGCTGCCTCCTGCAAGCTCACTACCAGGGATTGAGCCAGCAACCCAAGCATGTGCCCTGACTGGGAATTGCACTGTGACCTCCTCGTTCACAGGTCAATGCTCAATCACTGAGCAACACCAGCAGGGCAGTATGGTAGCTTTAAATAATTTAAGAAATACATAAAGAGGCCAGATCCTCACACCTCTGTCTTGCACTTGAAAAGATGAAGAAGGACAGAAACGAGAAGGAGGGTCTGTCCTCCTCTCACTAATTTATTCCCATGCACATTCCTCACGTGCTAGTAAATGCAACAAGATAATTCTATTTTAAGGAAATGTCAGTTTGTTACATCAAAAAACATACCATCTAGTAGAAAATGGACACGCGGTGGAGCAAGGACGTGTAAGTCAACACGTCTCCCACGTGCCCGGCGGTACGGGGCGCAGCCGAGGCCCAGAGCGTGGCCGGGAGAGGGTTTGCGTTCTTTTCCCTCTTTCTCCTTGAACCTATTCGTTGGAGGTGAGTCCCTTCACCTTTCTGTGCCTCCGTTTCTCTACCTCGAAAAGGGAGAGATGGTTCCCCAGGGTCGGCTGTCTTGGGATGCCTGCACTTGGGCGCCTGCTGGCAGCCTCCGGGGACGGTGTGGGGGGCCGGGGTGACCCCGTGGAAATGCGGCCCATCCCGGCTTCCTGTCTGCTCAGGACCGTGCTGCTTCCAGCACTGGCGAAGCAAAGGGTAGGCGCTTGGGTGAGAAGTTGGCATCGTTCCGTGAAGCTTTAATTCTCCCTCCTGTTTTAAAAAGCAAGGGCCTCCTACATCCCGCCGCCACCGGGGAATGAACGGGCCTCTAGAGGCTGTGCTGGAAGAGCCGGCGGTGGCGAGAGCTGCTCCAGGGTCTGCGTAGGGGACTCGCAGGAGAGCCGATGGCTGGGGAGCCAGGCGGGTGCTGTCGCCTTCGATTTGCAATGAAGGAAGCCGAGCCTCCTGCTTCCCAGCCGCCTCCCCGGACCATGAACCACCTGGCACAGGTGAGTGTCAGGAGCTCCCGAGCCACTAGTGCCAAAGGGTGGGTCACGTGCGAAAGGTATTTCATTTGTCCGAATAGAATAACAGCTCCCCCTCCCCCCGCCCCCCAACACACACACACACACACACACACACACACACACACACACACACACACACACACGTTCATGCCACTGTTTCTGCACTTTGGGAAAACAAGGCTACTGTTTTTAAGTATCATTCCTGAGTCTTTTTTTGCCTTTTAAAATAACCATTACTTCCCTGTGAAGTGGGATATAATCATGAAGAGAGGAAGAAATGGAGATGAAAACATGTAAAAGGTGAATGGGCTGCGTCACAGTGTTTCCGTGTAAATGTGCCGGGAGCTTCCAGTTATTGCGCGCACACACGTGTCAACGGCTAAGACCTGCTTCTGTTTCGCTGTCCAGCAGTAGTCCGAGCATGTAATTGCCTTATGTAAATAAAAAGGCTATTTATTAAGTTTTCCAATATTTATTAACCTGGGTGTGTTTTAAAATAAAATAACATTTCTAGCCGGAAAAAAAAAAAAAGAAATACAGAAAGAGCCTGATACTTCAGACACAATTAATGGGTAGCTAATATTATTTGTGCACACTGCTTAATGACTTGGAACTAAATAATTTAAGAATTGAGAAAGAATTTGTACATTTAATGCACATTTTCTCATTAATGACAATGGCTTCGGATATCTCTGCAGTGGACGTAAAAAAACCTTCCAATTCACCTTCTCCCAGGAAACTGAAAGGGAGTAAAATAAATGCAGCCAGTATTTTCAGCTTATCTTGCATGAATTCTTATGGATTCAGGCATGTGAATAAAAATGTGGTTCAGTTTAATAAACAAGTGGTCTTGGCTCTGAATCTTCCCAGATTTTCAGTAGTTTTTCTCCTTTGCAAATCTGTGAACTTCTGAGTAAAAACCTGTCCAGCCTGCACAGACATTGAAATCACTGTTGATGAGAAGAAAGATTCAAATATCACTAAGTGGAATTTCAAAATTCTTCCTAGAATCCCCTTTTCAGCACTTGAGAAGATAATTAGAAAAATTAAAGGGAATTTGTCAAATACTTAAAAAAATATCTGAACGTTAGACATATTCCCCAGGGTGTTCTGATGGTTCTATTAAAATCTCAGTGATTCATACATATTGCAAGAGTTGACAAATGTCCTCAAATTTTAATTTTAATTATTCATAGTGTCAATCAAAGAAGCCAGTGGCCTTCTGTAGACACAATCACAGGTACACTTCTCCCCTTGGCCCCTCCAGTGCGTTGACCTGTATCGTTTTTGGTGTAGGTTTATGCCAGATGTATGATGATCCTCTTAAATCTTTTGAGATGTAACTCCTGGTTTAGTATTTTTCTTCATATAGATACTTTATTTGTAGGTCTATATCAGACACACTCTCTTGTCTTTAATTATGGAGATGGCAGTTCAAGGGGGAATGCCTGCATTTTTGCTCAATGCAGATGTGGTTTTTCCCTGTTTTCCTGAAGGAATGCATCATCCTGTAGTGGAGGGTGATGCTGGGTATTTTCCCCAGGCAAGAGGAAACATGTCTTCTATGTATGCCTGAGGCAAAAGGACATGTACACCTTTTTTTTTCTAGGCCAGAACATCTCCAACAGAAACTAGAGTAGCAGGTACAGTTATTAACTCTTGGGTTAGTACCCTGGGCAAATAATTAGGCTGAATTCTATGAAATTGTTAAATTTCTTAATTTTAAGAAAACTAATTTTATGTGGTTCAACCTAAAATATTGCTGTAAATGTGCAAGGTGAGGCATTTTCTATCCGGGCTGGTCCTCAAACAAATCCCTGGTGGTGGCCCATTCTCCCCAACCTCCGACCCCCCCCCCCGCCCCCGCAGATTGGTATCTTCCTTCTGCTGAGGGCAGATGGCAGGATTCACACAAAGGTTGATGAGCTTGGAGTCTGTATATGATCCTGGGAGAGAAAACCCACTTCACATGGTATGTGACAAAGAGCTTAGACTTTGGATTAAGACAGTGCTTAACTTGTAGTCCTGTTGTTATGAATAAGCCATTTCATTTTTCTGAGTTTGTTTCCTTACGTGTAAAATGGAAATACAATAACAGAATGAAATACACGAGAAGAAGAAGCAGCTCACAAGGCCTGTGGTATAGTTGGCAGCTAATAAGTGTTCTTGAGCTGCTCTTTCTCCATTGAGAATGTGCCATTTCAAGGTTGGAATCAGGGCTGTCTTGTGTGATGGAAGAGATGATCTTGCATGAACTGCCCTTCTTGATGTGGGCAAGGGCAGCTCCTCTGTCCTCTGCCCGCCGTGTGCCCACACTGCAGCCCCGAGCCTTCCCTTCTCAGATGTGCTTTTCAGCCAGGAGCTCAGGTTTTACTGACTCCCTTGGGAAAAGCAGGTGGCCCGTGTTTAAAATAGCATCAGCTGTTTTTTGTTTTTGTTATTTAAGAATAATTGAGCTAATGCTCAATTCTAATTTAGTATTAATAAAATTTCTTATGCATTGGCTATATGTACACACCTTGTTTCAGACTACCTTTTAAATACGTATAAGGTATTTTTAGATTTGGTTTGAAGGAGGAAAATAGAAATAGAAGAATATGAATATATCTATAATATCGATATCTATGTCTATATCTGCATCTGTAATGTTAATGTAAAAAAAGCATTAAAACCTGTAAAGAATTTTTGTGAGTTTATTTGAGCCAAACTGTCGACAGTTGCCAGGAAGCAGAATCTCAACATATGGAGATAGTGCTCCAGAGAATGGTGTTTTTTTTTTTTTTTTTTTTTTTTTTTTTTTTTTTTTACCTTGTTTTATACATTATAATCAAAGGAGATGTAAGTGGGTTACATGAAATCCATTGGTGATTGAATTGCTTTGGAAATATGTTAAAGAAGGGCTTGGTAAACTCAAAGGGATTAAAACTTTGTTTGAGGTGCCTTGTTTCCTTTTCAATATTAACTTGAGAAGTGTAAAGTTTTAATTTTAAATACAATTTTGATATTAACTCTATTGAAAACACAACGACAAATGTATTACCATGTGGGAATGTATTTCTTGAAGGAAGCTGCCCTAAATTACTTTAGCAATCTCTTTTGATAAATCTTTAGCCACTTGTGTATATTATTGAGAAATCAACCAGCAGGAAAGATAATTTTATCTGGGTTGATGTCTTTAGTTTTAAAATAAGGAAGATGAAAAATAGTACGATTTTTAGATACAGCCTGGTGTGACCAATGGGCTGTGACAGAGCCTTGCTGGTAAATGGTTCTCCTGTGCTTAGAGTTTCTGATGAAAGTCTGCAGTTTGAGCAACGGATTCACCATTGTTTATACTTCTGCCATAATTCTGCATGGACCATTTTGCACCAGAAGCTAGCATTGTTCATAGGAAATATCAAACTCATATGCACACATTAACACACACATGCAGACAAACAATTCATGTAGTTATAAAATTGAACAAGGTAAAAGAGAAGGAAAGATATCACTGACCATGACAAATGAGAAAAAAAGAAGATAAATAGAAAGAAAATATATTTGCAGACCAGAATGCTAAGGGGCTTAGAGGATTAAAGTGCCCCATCCCTGCCAAAAGCCCCTTCACATCAGCCTAAGAGGTCTATACAGTGTTTTCACTTCAAGATAAGCACCTTTTCCTACTAAATTGTCCCTCCCTTAGGGAAATTCTGGACCTGTCAATATGTAACTGGCCAATCAATGGGTCCATGCTGCCTGTCACTACTTGAGCCAATTAAGCAGAGACAGAGTTGAATCATAGAGTTTATTCCAACACTGCCTGCAGTACGGGAGAGCAGCAGGTCATCCACAAAAATCTACTCTGCACCCCACCATAAGCCAGCTGCTTATATTGGGTAGAGGAACAAAGATTACATGGGGAAGTAGGCAAAAGAGGCAGTTTACAGGTAATGGGGGTTGGAGTTTTGCAATGGCCTGCAGGGACAGAAGGGCTAGGGATCTTTAAAGGGTTAGTGATATGCAAAAGGGCTGAGGTCTTCAAAGGGCTGGCGATTCTGGTTTCTGCGACCAGGTGGTTAATCTTTCCACGATAATGGGCAGCTCCCTGATGGGAGGATGGGCTGCACTTCCAGGTGAGCTCCCAGGTCCTGTGTGTAACTGCCAGCCAGGTTAGAAGGTGCCTTCTTTAATCAGAATAAAACAATCAGGGTTAACAGCATGATTAATATTTCTTACAATTACAGCTGATCCCCAACTTTCTATTTCTGCCCCTATCAAATATTTGCATACTCAACTGAGTATGTGTTATATATTTTTCTCAAGCCCACATTAACAATTTCATATATATAGTCTTCTCTGAGTGCAGAGTTTTGTCAATGGAGGGCATTTTGAGAGGCTAATTTGAAAGTGTATTTTTTAGTATTTAAAGTGAATTCTGATTTTGAAGTTTCCATGTTGATGCTAAGTAATTATTTCCAGGGATGCTGGACAAGCTCCAGCATGTGGTACAGCTGAGATAAATTAATGCACAATTATTCTAGGGAGATCTGCTTTGTGAATTACGTTTTCACAAGTGATTATTAATAAATATGCCTGAACTGGTCAGTATGAGACTATAGGGGAAAAATTATATTAATATTCTGGAATTTATTTCTTCTCTATACAACAAAAGTTTTTGATCAATTATACTTACTACATTGATATTAAAAGGAATCTGAGAATGGCCTACTTTGAGGAGGTGAAAGGATTATCTTTTCTCTGTTATTAAATAAAAACAAAATTTATTAGTCAATTATCCCAAGTCTGTTTGCCTCAACTGTGAAACAGTGTGACTAGATAAATCATTGCTCACTGCCTGGTGCACCTGTTTTCTTAAAATGGAGCAAAGAAAAGAAGATTCACATTTCTATTGCTTTGAGTTTTTATGGGATAGTGGTTCTGAAAGTATCTCTTGTCCAAATATTCCGGATCTTCTGTCATAACGATCTTAATTAGATAAAATAGTGACTTGGGATTTAGATGCATTTTTTAAGTTGTTGATACTGATGAAAGGGAAAAGTAAATACATTTACATTTATCATAAGATATCTAGACATGACAAATGATTTGTAAAGTTTGTCACACTTAAACTTCACAAAATCCCTGAAATTTAAGAAGTTACGTAAACCAGTTATTGACGACAGAGCAGGGATTTGAACCTTAAAGATCTGCTTAAAAATCTTTTACACTTTCCAATATACTTTACTATTTTTATTAGTTATGAATTCCTCTTCATTTTGCAAATTATGGCCTCTAGATCAGTGGTTCTCTACCTTTCTAATGCCGCGACCCTTTAATACAGTTCCTCATGTTGTGGTGACCCCCAACCATAAAATTATTTTCGTTGCTACTTCATAACTGTAATTTTGCTACTGTTAATGAATTGTAATGTAAATATCTGTGTTTTCCGATGGTCTTAGGCTCTACAGCAGCAGTTCTCAACCTGTGGGTCACCTGCCTGCCTGCCTGCCTGATTACCCCCTAACCACTCCCCTGCCAGCCTGATTGATGCCTAACTGCTCCCCTGCCAGCCCGATTGCTCCTAACTGCCCTCCCCTGCTGGCCTGGTCACCCCTAACTGCCCTCCCCTGTTGGCCTGGTCGCCCCCAACTTCCCTCCTCTGTCGGCCCGGTCACCCCTAACTGTCCTTCTCTGCAGGCCAGGTCCCTCCCAATTGCCCTCCCCTGCTGGCCATCTTGTGGTGGCCATCTTGTATCCACATGGGAGCAGCCATCTTTGACCACATGGGGGCGGCCATCTTGTGTGTTGGAGTGACAGTCAATTTGCATATTACTCAGATAAGATATCAAAAGAATATATGTAATATACTTTTTTTGAGATGTGTATATTTATATGTATTAATAATTGCTCAAATTTTACATTTTTATCTTCATTTGTGTCCTGGAGCACCTTTATTTAAAGTATTTCAATTATTTTTGGGAAGTACTTCTTGTGAGCTCAAAATTTACTCATGTTATTCTGTGTCAGGACCACCCACTATGCAAATCATTCATTTAGTAAGTATTTTTTTTTTTTTTCAAATTTTTATTAAGGTATTATATGTGTACATATCTTACCATTGCCCCCCACCCCCACCCCACTCCCATACATGCCCTCACCCCCCAATGTTTTGCATCCGTTGGTTACTCTTATATACATGCATATAAGTCCTTCAGTTGATCTCTTATTTCCCCCACCTCTCCCTAACCTTACCACTGTAATTTGACAGTCTGTTTGATGCTTTACTGCCTCTGTAACTATCATTTTGTTCATCAGTTTATAATGTTTTTCATTATCCCCAAATGAGTGGGATCATGTGGTATTTTTCTTTCATTGACTGGCTTATTTCACTTAGCATAATGTTCTCTAATTCCATCCAAGTGCCTACAAATGGTAGTAATTCCTTCTTTTTTACGGCAGCATAGTATTCCATTGTGTAGATGTACCATAGTTTTCTGATCCAGTCATCTGCTGACGGGCACCTAGGCTGTTTCCAAATCTTAGCTATTGTAAATTGTGCTGCTATGAACATAGGGGTGCATATATCCTTTCTGATTGGTGTTTCTGGTTTCTTAGGATATATTCCTAGGAGTGGGATTACTGGGTCAAATGGGAGTTCCATTTTCAGTTTTTTGAGGAAACTCCATATTGTTCTCCACAGTGGCTGCACCAGTCTGCATTCCCACCAGCAGTGCACGAGGGTTCCTTTTTCTCCGCATCCTCGCCAACACTTGTCGTTTGTTGATTTGTTGATGATAGCCATTCTGACAGGTGTGAGATGGTATCGCATTGTTGTTTTGATTTGCATCTCTCGGATAATTAGTGACTTTGAGCATGTTTTCATGTGTCTCTTGGCCTTCCTTCTGTCTTCTTTCGAAAAGCTTCTATTTAGGTCCGTTGCCCATTTTTTTATTGGATCATTTATCTTCCTTTTATTAAGTTGTATAAGCTGCCTGTAGATGTTGGAAATTAAACCTTTATCAGTGATACCATTTGCAAATATGTTCTCCCATACAGTGGGGTTTCTTGTTGTTTTGTTGATGGTTTCTTTTGCTGTGCAAAAGCTTTTTATTTTGATGTAGTCCCATTTGTTTATTTTCTGTTTGGCTTCCATTGCCCTAGGGGCAGTATCACTGAAAAAGTTCTTTTGGCATATGTCTGAGATTTTGCTGCCTGTGGATTCCTCTAGTATTTTTATGGTTTCCCGTCTTATATTTAAGTCCTGTACCCATTTTGAGTTTATTTTTGTGTATGGTGTAAGTTGGTGATCTAGTTTCATTTTTTTGCATGTATCTGTCCAATTTTCCCAACACCATTTATTAAAGAGACTGTCTTGACTCCATTGTATGCTCATGCCTCCTTTGTCAAATATTAAATGTGCATATTGGTTTGGGTCGATATCTGGATTCTCTATTCTGTTCCATTGATCTATATGTCTGTTCTTGTGCCAGTACCAGGCTGTTTTGATGACAGTGGCTTTGTAATACAGCTTGAAATCTGGTATTGAGATCCCTCCTACTTTATTCTTCTTTCTCAGGATTGCTGTGGCTATTCGGGGTCTTTTTTTATTCCAGATGAATTTTTGGAGAGTTCTTTCTAGGTCTGTGAAATACGCCGTTGGTATTTTAATGGGGAGTGCATTGAATCTATAGATTGCTTTGGGTAGTATGGACATTTTAATGATGTTGATTCTACCAATCCATGAACATGGTATGTTCTTCCATCTGTTTACATCTTCCTCTATCTCTTTTTTCAGTGTCCTGTAGTTTTCCGCATATAGGTCTTTTACCTCCTTGGTTAGGTTTATTCCTAAGTATCTTAATTTTTTTGGTGCGATGGAAAATGGGATTGCTTTTTTAGTCTCTCTTTCTGTAAGTTCATTGTTGGTGTATAGAAATGCCATAGATTTCTTGGTGTTAATTTTGTATCCTGCTACATTGCCGAATTCATTTATTAAGTCTGTTAGTTTTTTGATGGAGACTTTCGGGTTTTTTAATGTACAATATCATGTCATCTGCAAATAAGGACAGCTTTACTTCTTCTTTTCCAATTTGGATGCCTTTTATTTCTTCTTCTTGTCTAATTGCAATGGCTAATACTTCCAGTACTATGTCAAACAGGAGTGGTGAGAGTGGGCATCCCTGTCTTGTTCCTGTTCTTAGGGGAAATGGTTTTAGTTTTTGCCCATTGAGTATGATGTTAGCTGTGGGTTTATCATATATAGCTTTTATGATGTTGAGGTATGATCCTTCTATTCCCACCTTGTTGAGAGTTTTTATCAAGAAAGGGTGTTGGATTTTGTCAAATGCTTTTTCTGCATCAATTGATATGACTATGTGATTTTTATCTCTCAATTTGTTTATGTGATGTATCACATTTATTGATTTGCGGATATTGAACCATCCTTGCATTCCTGGGATAAATCCTACTTGGTCATGGTGTATGATCTTTCTGATGTACTGCTGGATCCTATTTGCTAGAATTTTATTGAGGATTTTGGCATCTACATTCATGAGGGATATTGGCCTGTAATTCTCCTTCATTGTGTTGTCTTTATCTGGTTTTGGTATTAGGGTGATGCTGGCTTCATAGAAGGAGCTGGGAAGTGTTCCTTCCTCTTGAATTTTTTGGAATAGTCTGAGGAGGATAGGTTTTAGTTCTTCCTTGAATGTTTGGTAGAACTCTCCTGTGAAGCCGTCTGGCCCCGGGCTTTTGTTTGCCGGAAGCTCTTTGATGACTGCTTCAATTTCTTCCATAGTTACTGGCATGTTGAGCTGTTTAGATTCTTCCTGATTGAGTTTTGGAAGGTTATATTTTTCTAGGAATATGTCCATTTCCTCCAGGTTGTCCAGTTTGTTGGAATAGAGTTGTTCGTAGTATTTTTTAACGATCCTTTGTATTTCGGCGGGATCTGTTGTGATTTCACCTCTTTCATTTCTGATCTTGTTTATTTGGGTCCTCTCCCTTTGCTTCTTGGTGAGCCTGGCTAGAGGTTCATCAATCTTGTTTATCCTTTCAAAGAACCAGCTCTTGGTTTTGTTGATCTTTTGTATTGTTTCTTTGGTCTCTATGTCGTTTATCTGTGCTCTGATCTTTATTATTTCCTTCCTTCTGCTTACACTGGGCTTTTCTTGTTGCTCTTTTTCTAACTCTTTGAGTTGTTGGGTTAGGTAATTTATTAACCCTGTTTCTTGTTTTTTGCAGTAGGCTTGTAGAGCTATGAACTTCCCTCTCAAGACTGCTTTCGCTGTGTCCCATAGATTTTGGATTGTAGTGTTTTCATTGTCATTTGTTGTCATGATGTTTTTTATTTCTTCTTTGATCTCTCTGGTAACCCAGTCATGGTTTAATAGCATGCTGTTTAGTCTCCATGTGTTTGATTTCTTTGGGTTGTTTTTATTGTAGTTGATTTCCAGTTTTATGCCACTGTGGTCTGAGAAGATGCTTGATATGATTTCTATCTTCTTGAATTTGAAGAGACTTTGCCTATGTCCCAACATATGGTCTATCTTTGAAAATGACCCATGTGCGCTTGAGAAGAATGTATATTCTGTGGCTTTGGGGTGAAATGTTCTGAAGATGTCAATTAATTCCATCTGGTCTAGTGAGTCATTTAGGATTGATGTTTCTTTGCTGATGTTTTGTTTAGAGGATTTGTCCAATGGTGATAGTGGGGTATTAAAGTCTCCTACTATGATTGTATTGCTGTCAATGTCTCCCTTGATATCCTCCAGGAGTTTTTTTATGTATTTGGGTGCTCCTGTATTGGGTGCATATATGTTTACCAGAGTTATTTCTTCTTGTTGGATTGCTCCCTTTAGTATTATGAAATGGCCTTCCTTATCTCTTGTTATGTCCTTCAGTTTGAGATCTAATTTGTCAGAAATAAGTATTGCTACCCCAGCTTTTTTTTCAGTTCCATTTGCCTGGAAAACCTTTTTCCATCCCTTCACCCTCAGTCTGTGTGCGTCTTTTTTTCTGAGGTGGGTTTCTTGTAGACAGCAGATATATGGGTCGTGTTTTCTTATCCAATCTGTTACCCTATGTCTTTTGATTGGGGCATTTAATCCATTTACATTTAAAGTTATTATTGATAGGTACTTATTTGTCGCCATTCCTATTCTTTACCCCTGTGTTACTTCTTCGCTTCCTGTTTCTTTCTTTCTTTCTTTTTTTTTTTTTTTTTACAGTAGACCCTTTAGCATTTCTTGCATTGCTGGTTTGGTGGTAATAAATTCCTTTAGTCCTTTTTTGTCTGTGAAGCTCCTGATTTCACCTTCAATTTTGATTGACAGCCTTGCTGGGTACAGTATTCTTGGATTCAGCCCCTTTCTTTGCATGACTTTGTATATTTCATTCCATTCCCTTCTGGCCTGATGAGTTTCTGTTGAGAAATCAGTTGCTAGTCTGATGGGGGTTCCTTTGTATGTAACTTTCTGTCTCTCTCTTGCTGCTTTTAAGATTCTTACTTTGTCGTTGGTGTTTGCCAATTTAATTATAATGTGCCTTGGCGTCGGTCTTTTGGGGTTCATTTTGCTTGGGACTCTGTGAGCTTCTTGGATTTGTGTGGGTTTTTTCTTCCCTATATCTGGGAAATTTTCTGTCATTATTTCTTCAAAGAGGTTTTCTATTCCTTGCTCAGCTTCCTTTCCTTCTGGAACCCCTATTATGCGGATGTTGTTTTGTTTCGTGTTGTCCCAAAGTTCCCTTAGACTCTCCTCCTGCCTTTTAATTTTTTTTTCTAGAAGTTGCTTTTCTTGGGTATTTTTTTCATCTTGTCTTCTAGCTCACTGATGCGGTCCTCTGCTTCTTCTAGTCTACTCTTGATGCTTTCTATTGAGTTCTTTACAGCAGCGATGTCATTTTTCATTTCTTCTTGGTTCTTCTTCATTTCCTCTTGGTTCTTGCTCATATTGTCGAATTTGTCTTCCATTCTTTTCAGCCACCTTATGACCATTTCTCTGAATTCTTTTTCTGGAAGGTTGCTTGCCTCCATTTCGTTTACTTCCTTTTCTGGTGATGCCTGCTTTTCTTTCATATGTGGGCTGCTTCTTTGTCTCCCCATGGTCTCTCTTCTCTGGGTGTCTGGTTATGTAGTTCTCTCTCTCCTTATCCCAGGCGAAATCTGACCTTTCCGTGGTGGAGTGTAGAGCTCCTCTGAACCCGTGTGCTTGCGCCAGTTGGGGAGCGTTGTTCTGGGGCTCGCAGCTGTTCCTGGGGTGCCGCAGTTGTGGATTCTCAGGCTTCAGATAAGCTCCACTTTCCGGATCAAGATGGCGCAGACTCCGCGTCCAAGCCCGCAGCTCCGGGAGGGGACCCAGCCGCAGTTGGTGCTGCCAGGTCAGGGGAACCCCGTTCAGCAGTCCCCCACCTCCTTCTGGAATTCAGCTGTCTCCCAACCAGCCAACAAACACTCCTTGTGCGACCCTCAGCTCTTCTTTCTTTCTGCTCCGGGACAAGGCTCGGAACACGTCTGTCTATTCCGCCGCCATTATTCCCTCTCAGTAAGTATTTTTGAATGCCTACTTGGTACCAGTTACTGGAGATGAGTTAAAGGCTGGTTTTCCAGAATGTCCAGAGCTGTAAGGCCTGATGATGCTGAGTGATCTTCTACCTATACCCTTATGCTCCCTTTGCTTCCTATGAAAACAGTTTTTATCTGCAGACCCACCTTCCACAGGGCTTAGATACCCGTTTGTGGGGGTAACATAGGGGGCAGGTATCATACTATTCTCTGTTGTCTTTCTCAGTTTAACTTATAAACCTCTCACTCTTTGTAAATCATCTCTACTGAGATCTCACCACTGCATCAGGTACTCTCAGACATGCCTGTATATCTAATATATTATAAAGGAAAAGTTCAAACATGTTTGATTTGGGGTGGTATATTGTTTTAAAAATACACTTAGAATGTATTCTATCATGAGTTTAAATTTTCCTAAATTCCACTCAATATTCCTATTCAGCTTTACACATGATATTTAAAGTTAGCATTGCCATCATTTTGCAGCTTGTTAAAAGTGCAGAATTTTTGCACCCACCCTAGACAGGCTGAATCAGAATCTGCATTCCTGTTAACAATTCCACCACTTAACAAGATGTCATTGATTTGTATGCATCTTAAAGTTTGAGAAGCTTTGGTCTTCATTAGCTTACCATTTCCTGAATTTATGCTTTAGGTAATGGTGAGCTAAGTCACTTGAACCAAACCTCCAATGATACAAATAAAAAGAACTGGATAAAATACAGAATGAGGCAGTCTAGACTGAAAAACTTCTCAGATATCAGATGTTGGTGTGTCAGAAGCAAGCAAAACTCCTTAAAAGAAGTTTTTGTTGTCATCGTTTTAAAATAGAATGTCTAGCAGGTTTTCAAAGACACCAAATGCACAAGTGTGCACTCAGACACGAGTGAGAGGCAGCAAAACAATAGACAATAGGAAGAGCCCTCCTGTGACTTCAGATTTAGGAATTATCAGAGACTATAAAACAACCTGCTTGTTATGTGTAAATAAATATTAAAAAAGAAAACTTGAAAATATCTGTAGGGAATAGGAAACTATAAAAAATGATATACAGATTACAAAATAAAAACCCAAATAGAAATTTAAGCACAATGGATGGGTTTCATAACTTAGCTAAAGAGAGAATTTATAAACTTGAAGATAGGGCAGAAGAAATTACCCAGCATAGATACCCAAAGAGTGGGTAAGAAACAGGAGATACAGTGTAAAGGTCTAACCTATTTAATTGGGCTACTTAGACACACATAGCTGAAATATATAGAAGAAAAATCTTAAAATATATCGCCGAGAACCAATTCCAGCATGTAATAATTACAGGAGTTTTACCAAAAGGTTGGTGAAGCTTGGGGAGCTCAACAGGGTTGAGTCACATGTAATTTACCTGTTGGAAACGGCTAAAAGGCACCCTCCCCGCCCCCCCCCCCCCACGCAAACCTGAAAGGATTGTTAACTGCCAGACAGCTCAGGGCATTTTATTGCCTCCTGTTGGCCAAACACCTGAACAGCTGTAGGCTATTCCCCAAACTGACAATGTTTCTGTATACCCTTTGATACCGTACCCTTAGAAGTGTATATTTCCACCTTGCCTTGCGCCAAATTGTACTAATAAAAGCAGGTTCCTTGGTCAAGGTGAGAGCCTTCTAGCTCCTTCAGCTGGAAGCTCCTCTGACCCCCCAATGCCTTTCAAAAATATCTTTGGTCCACGGACTCCTTCTTAATCATCTACGCGCAGCCCTTTCTCTAGAATGCTGAACCCTTTGTAAGGCTGGGAAAAAGAACCCCAGCATATATTTAAAAAATATATTTTTTTATTGATATCATAGAGGAAGGAAGAGGAAGAGAGTGATAGAAACATTAATGATGAGAAATAATCACTGACTGGCAGCCTCCTGCATGGCCCCTGCTAAGGATGGAGCCCACAATCTGGGCATGCGTCCTGATGCGGAATCATATCGTGACCTCCTGGTTCATGGATTAATGCTCAATCACTGAGCCACATGGGCTGGGCCGTAAATTTTATTTTTGAAGAGGAACAAAGGCAAATTTTTCTATTACTAGGCTATTTAACAAGCAACTTAGTGGTACAAAGCAATTTTATTATGATAAAAAACTCGGTAGGGTAGGAATTTAGATAAGACACAGCTGGATGGTTTGTCTTTGCTCCATGATATGTGGTGCTTGGGCTGGATAACTTGAGGGCCAGGTTCACTGTGATTGCCAGCAGGAATGCTTATACTCTGTCTCTCTAGAATGATGATTTCAGTCTCATCTGAGTTTTTATAAAGCAGCTGGATTCCTTCATAATGCATACCCAAGAGCACCAGGAAGATGCACGGTATTTAGTTAGCTTCAGAAGTCATTTAGCATCACTTCCACCAAACACTTTTGTGTGAAAATGTCCGAGGCCCACTCAGATTCAAGTGCCGGGGACATGGACACTGCTCAGTTGAATGAGTGTTAAATAATCTATGGCCATTCTTTAAAAATCTACCTCATCAAAACTATAAAGCTGTCTATAAGCTAAGGACAGCTCTTAAAGGCATGAATTATTGTGATGACTTAATCAAGTTGGTTTGGTATTATTTTCATGGTGCTTTATTAGGGCATCTTTTACAATAGAATTATAGGGCTATCAGGTTTTAGAGGAGAGATGCCAGGCTTAAGTGCATTTTATTCTACAGAAAGATAGCTAGATAATTTTTGGAGAGATGTTTTAATCAATTTCTTGACTACTTAGCTCCAAAATGAATTAAATTATTTAAAAAGATTGTCAGAATAATTTTTCCAATATTTAGGAAGAAATACATTTTAGTTTCAGGAAACCTCAATTCAATAGAACCATCAGTGATACCACAAATACTTAGTGAACAAGATAGAAAATAGAAACAATAAAAATAAACAAATAAACCCTTTCATCCTGACAAATATACTTAGTGAGAACACAGCAGTCAATCAATCCTTTCTTAACTCTCTAGGCTCAGTCATATGCCCCACCTTTCACCCCCAATCACCATTGTTGCCAATGAAATAGAAACTGGTGATTGGTTGAACCTAGGACCTGTGCTGATCCCTGGAGGATGGAAAAGTATAAGTTTCCCTATAAGTAAGTAGATACAAGGATGGACACTGGAAGTCATTGGGATGGTACAAATAGATACTTGAAGAGGCTCTATAAGTGCCCATGATAAGAAATATATATTTTGGGCAGAGAAAACAGATCGTGTAAGGTTCTTCAAGATCATTTTTTGGGGAAATGACAGGAACTGCTATGGCTGGAGTAAATAATATCTATAACCTGTGACCACCAGAACCGTAGGAAACAGACTTTAATTATGTTGCACTGAAAGGTAACTACATAGTTGTTTTACTATTGATGCTCTTTCAAAATAAAGCAGAAACCTATATTCCTATGGAATATAGCATTTCTACTTGAAGCTAAAGTTGACTACCCTCAATTATAGGTTCTGTTCACGGGTCCATGAACCTGACACTTGAATGCTTCCCCTGAGAATCACCTGCCAAAAGTATGCTTTGCCCAGCTGAAACCTAGATTTATAAATACTTCAGCCTGTTTTAACTCTGCCTCTGCAGACTCATATCTCATTTATCAAGCAGGCATCAATTAGAATGACCTTTCTAAAACAGAGTCAAGGATTCAGGAATCACATTGACACTGTACCTTGGCTACTGCCTTGCTGCTTACAAAGCATGTTTACGACTATTGTCAAAATTAATATTGTCAACCCTGTAATGAAGGTGTATTGGTGCTCATTTTATAGACAATAAACTGAGGGTCAGAAAGGTTAATGATTTTGCTAAAAATACACAGATAGTCAGTGTCAAAGGAGACTCAAGACTAGACTCCCTTATCCCAAATCCAGCATCCCTTTGACTGTTGTCTTTTCCTGTCATGAATAAAGTAGACATACTCACTTGTTAAAGTATGGCTTGAATCACAGAATCTACATTATATTTTGAGCTACTGTATATAACTGGAAATATAGCAATAGTTTGCCTATATTCAGAATACTAGAATAATAGAAAGTATAAGTAACCTACTTTCAAAACAAATGTGTATAAAACACTGCATTGCTTGGATGGACCCCACATTTTAGTTATACATTCAAGGTATTGCACATTTTGTAAAATAATTTCTCCTATATGTGTCCATATTGTCTTGGCTATGAGACCCCATCCCTTCACCTACACTCTTCCTTTTGCTTAGAATTATCTTCCTTATACTTCTTCCATTTCTGCTTTTCCAAATATGACGTAGGCTTTATATGTCCACTTTAAGGTGCTGTCCATTATATGGAACCTCAAAGTCATTATTTTCCCACTAACCACTTAAGCATATCTGAGCGGAGAGGAAAATTCCAGAGAGAAGATCCAGCTGAGATGATGGGGAAAGAGGGACAAGTTCGGTGCAAATAAGATTCTCACTGTTCAGCATGAGAGTGTCTAGGTTTACTGTGGACACTGTGATAAGTGACTGTGCTTGAGCTGTTGGTTGCCTATTAGATATTTTGAACCAAGAGCAAGAGACTTAGATGGGGTGAGGGGAAGAGAGAAAAAGATTGGGTAGAAAATGGGGGTGGCTCATTGGCTGCAAAAAGAAGAGGTAAAGGTAAAGTTGGAGTTGCATCTCCCACTTCAGGGGAATGTTAAGAGTGACCCTTTGGGCTCTCCAGAACACTCATGCATGTATACCACGGGAGAGCAGATGTTTGGTGCCAAGAATTGCTACTGCACTTCCAGAGAAAGACAGAAACATTTGCCCTTTCCCTTTCCTCCCCCAGAGCCTAACACTGATGGAGATAGAAGCAGAGAAGCTAGAAGAGGAGAAACAAAAGAGCAGATACAGTGCCTCTTCCCAGTTTGAGCTCTCAGACCAAAGCCTGGCTGGAGATTAGGGGAAGGAAACAGACCTTTATATTGTACATAAAAGCCAGGCTATAAATTGAATTAGATTGCCTGGAGATCTAAGTATTAAAAGTGATCAGAAACTGTGAGATCTGTCCTAGATTCACAATAGAGTCGCAAAAAGAAATTTGACAAGACATGGTTGGCCAAGTAGTTAAACAAAGTTAAAAGTGCATTGTGTTTTTGTTTGCCTCATGTAATTCAGATTGTTTAATAAACCGTTTATACTTGCATATTGGCTGCCAGATGCAGAGGGAGGGAAAGAGGAAGGGGGAGAGAGAGTTAGTTCTCCAGACCTCTATATAATCCCTTCCCTTCAGTTTGGGCCATTTAAGTTCCATGTCCATCCCTAAACCAATTAGTGTTCCAATAAGGGAAGGCTGGGCTCTGATGAACTTAGTCCAGCTTGCATCCATCCTGGGCCCTGGGATGGATTCAGCTTCTCCTGCATCACATAGGTTATGTGGAAGAGGGTGATTCCCACATAAAATCAGGTAAGGAAGAGAGGGAGAAGGGATGCTGCTGTGTAGACCACCAAAACTCTCCACTACATGGGGTTGGCGGGGGGGGGGGGCACCATCCTATCTAATAAAAGAGTAATATGCAAATTGACCATCACTCCAAGACACAAGATGGTCGCCACAAGATGGCCTGCAGGGGAGGGCAGTTGTGGGCAGTTAGGGGTGACCAGGCCAGCAGAGGAGGGCAGTTGGGAGGGACCCAGGCCTGCAGGGGAGGGCAGTTGGGGGGGACCAGGCCTGCAGGGGAGGGCAGTTGTGGGTAATCAGGCCAGCAAGGGAGGGTAGTTGTGGGGGGGACCAGGCCTGCAGGTTAGGGCAGTTGAGGGAACCAGGCCACAAGGGAGGGCAGTTGGGGGTGATCAGGCAAGCAGGAAGGGCAGTTAAGTAGGGGTGACTGGGCAGTAGGGGAAGATAGTTGGGGGGCATCAGTACTGCAGAGGAGGGCAGTTGGGGGGGACCAGGCCTGCAGGAGAGGGCAGTTGTGGGTGATCAGGCAAGCAGGGAGGGCAGTTAGGAGTGACTGGGCTGGCAGAGGAGGGCAGTTGCGGGGGGACCAGGCCTGAGGGGAGGACAGTTGAGGGACACCAGGATTGCAGGGGAGGGCAGTTGGGGGGGGACCAGGACAGCAGGGGAGGGCAGTTGTGGGGGGACCAGGCCTTCAGGGGAGGACACTTAGGGGTGACCAGACTGGCAGGGCAGGGCAGTTAGGGGTGACCAGGCTGACAGGGGAGGGCAGTTAGGGACAATCAGGCCAGCCGGGGAGCAGTTAGATGTCAATCAGGCTGGCAGGGGAGTGGTTAGGGGGTGATCAGGCTGGCAGGCAGAAGCAGTTAGGGGCAATCAGGCAGAGGCAGGCGAGCAGTTGGGAGCCAGCAGTCCTGGATTGTGAGAGGGATGTCCAACTGCCTGTTTGGTTCAATGGATCACAGGAGGAGTGTGTGCCAGTGGGATCGGGCCAAGGGGCAGTCAGACAACTCTCAAGGGGTCCCAGATTGGAAAGGGTGCAGGCTGGGCTGAGGGACACTCCCTACCCCCTGCCTGAGTGCATGAATTTTCCTGCATTGGGCCTCTAGTATGTGATAATCATCTATTTGCATCTTAGCAGTGACCCATGTAGCTGACCAATTTCCTTTGGGCTGCACCATGCCAAGGATCTTCCCCACTACTTACAGTCAGGGGAAGTCCCCCATGCCCAGATTGGGAAAGGACAGGTATCGCTTCCAGCATGTAATTGTTGACCAACAGGCCTGTGTGCTATGTCACTTGATCCTCCCTACCCTTCCCCTCATTGGTTGCCTTAGGGCAGTGGTTCTCAGCCTTCCTAATGCCACGACCCTTTAATACAGTTCCTCATGTTGTGGTGACCCCCAACCGTAAAATTATTTTCGTTGCTACTTCATAACTGTAATTTTGCTACTGTTATGAATCGTAATGTAAACATCTGTGTTTTCCTATGGTCTTAGGCGACCCTGCTAGCCGTTCTCAGCTAGCGGCTCTACAGCAACGGTTACAGTTATGAAGTAGCAACGAAAATAATTTTACGGTTGGGGGTCACCACAACATGAGGAACTGTATTAAAGGGTCGCGGCATTAGGAAGGTTGAGAACCACTGCCTTAGGGGAACATACCTCCAACTCCTACCATGAGCCAACCTTGGCCTTTGTTATTTGGAAAATACCCTCTTGTTAATCTTTTTTATTTTCCTCTTGCTGCCTTCTGGAATCAAGCTGTAAAAACAGAATTTAAAATTCATCTCCCAGCGTGTCTGTGATGTTCATTCTTTCTATGCTGGAGTTGTGTCTGGCACACACTCCTCCTGTGATCCATTGAACCATCCTGCTCTTTAGTTCACTGTTTAGCTTTTATTTTGGCACAGCTTTGTTGCTGAGAATGTTTAACATAATGTGACATTTAAAAAGTTAAATATAATATCTTAAAAGTGATTTAAAAAGCCAAACAGTTTTTATTTGTTATTTAAGAAGAAAGTTTTATTGAAATTTTAGTTTAAGTAAACATAACCTGTGTTCATTCAGGTTATCTGATTGAAGACATCTGTACACTTTGCATTAAAATAAAGTATTTACCTGAAGGCAGTTTAGGGGATTGACCTAGGAGTATAATCTCCTTGCCTGGAGGTACTCTTAAACAGTTAAGCCAGCCTTCTAAATAGTCATCAACTCCACTGTCAATGTCAAGTAAGTAACACAGAGTTTTTTGTTCATTGTTCTCTCTCCTTATTTGGGCATAGGAATGGTAGCCGAGAAAACATGTGATTGAATTGACAAGGGGTGATTTGTGGTCGTGACTCTGCTTCTTTTGCCCTCTGCATTGTCTATCCTTTGACAGCCCTCACATCTCATGCCTCCAATTTATGCCGACTTAAAACCTTGCAGCAGACTTTTAGAGTGCAGGCTCTGGAGTTAATGTGGCTGGGATGAATCCTGCTCTGCCCTTTTCTAGTTCTGTGACCTTAAGCAAGTTACTTATTTTCATCATGCTCCAGATTCTTCAAAAACAAACTGGTAAACCCCCTACTTCACAGGGCTGTTGTGGAGATTAAATACATTAATATACATAAAGCCCTTAAAATAGTGTCTGCGCACATATATAGTGCACTATATACGTGTGTGGTCATTATTATTATTACCAGAGGCCTGGTGCACGAAATTTGTGCCCCGGGGGTGTGTGTCCCTCAGCCCAGCCTGCACCCTCTCCAATCTGGGACCCGGGATCGGGCCTAAATGGGCAGTCGGACATCCCTCTCACAATCCAGGACTGCTGGCTCCCAACTGCTTGCCTGCCTGTCTTCCTGATTGCCCCTGACTGCTTTTGACTGCCAGCCAGATCACCCCCTAACCACTCCCCTGCCAGCCTGATTGATGCCTAACTACTCCCCTGCCAGCCTGATTGCTCCTAACTGCCCTCCCCTGCCAGCCTGGTCACTCCTAACTGACCTCCCTTGCCAGCCTGGTCCTCCCCAACTGCCCTCTCCTGCAGGCCTGGTCCCCCCCAACTGCCCTCCCCTGCCAACCTGGTTATCCCTAACTGCCCTCCCCTGACAGTCTCATCCCCCCTAACTGCCCTCCCCTGCTGGTCTGGTCCCCCCCCCCCCCCAGCTTCCCTTCCCTGCAGGCCCTGTTGCCCCCAACTTCCCTCCTCTGCCGGCCTGGTCACCCTGAACTTCCCTCCCCTGCAGGCTGGATCACCCCCAACTGCACTCCCTTACAGGCCTGGTCCCCCCCAACTGCTCTCCCCTGCAGGCTTGGGTCCTCCCAATTGCCCTTCCCTGCAGGCCCGGTCACCCCCAACTTTCCTCCCTTGCAGGCCTGGTCCCCCCCAACTGCTCTCCCCTGCAGGCCCGGTTGCCCCCAACTTCTCTCCTCTGCCAGCCTGGTCACCCCCAACTTCCCTCCCTTGCAGGCCTGGTCGCCCCCAACTGCCCTCCCCTGCAGGCCTGGTCCCCCCCAACTGCCCTCCCCTGCAGGCCTGGTCCCCCCTGACTGCCCTCCCTTGCAGGCTTGATCGCCCCCAATTGCCCTCCCTTGCAGGCCTGGTCCCTCCCAACTGCCTTCCCCTGCTGGCCATCTTGTGGCGGCCATCTTGTGTCCACATGGGGCAGCCATCTTTGACCACATGGGGGCAGCCATCTTGTGTGTTGGAGTGACAGTCAATTTGCATATTACTCTTTTATTAGATAGGATACTCTGATACCTTGATTAGGTCCTCTCATGCCTCTGAATCTCAATTTCCTAAAAATTCTGGACCGTAACTTTTTTCCATACTCAAATGAACTACGTGGGTCTGAACAAGGAGCACAGAGGGAGAATCATTAGGAAAATGTTGGCTAATTAACATTGGGCAGCAGCATGCCCAGGCTGTCCTCTGTTTCCAGAATCTTCAGAGTGTGACAGGCTTGGACTTCTGTCAGATGCTCATTAGCTGGTGTCATAACTTCCAATTTAAGGGCTTGCCAAAGCCTTCTTGCTTAGTCAAAAAAATTCATTTTCATCCTGGAATATGTTTATTTATTGTTAAATGTTATTTATTCATTAGTCAGAGGAGTTCTGATGATGGCAGCTTTGACCTTGTCATTCTAAAAGACAAGACTCCATGCCTCAGGCAACAGCGAGTTCTGGTGTCACCAAAACATGTGCTCAATGCAGGGTAAGTAAATGAACCTGCAGAGACAGCAAGCATTGGAGAAAGTTCAGTAAAGCTCATGAGGGAATGTACTGGAATCTTAGCCAAGGGTAGGAAAATAGCCCGAGAGACAGGGGGCGAGAGTGAGAGGAAACACTCAGATATTAAAGGTGTATTGGCTCCTTGTCACTTCTGTTCTTTGGAGCAGAGTTAACTCTTCAACCCCTGCTCTCACCATTGCCTACTAGGTGCTTGCCAATGCTGCACTGTGGTTTTAATTTGCAATTTACTGACGATTAGTGATGTTGAGCATCTTTTCATCTATGTATTGGCCATCTCTATGCCCTCTTTGGAGAAATGCTTTTTCAGGTCCTCTGCCCATTTTTTAATGGGATTGTTTGTTTTTTAGTGTTAAGATGTCTGAGTTATTAATAAATTTTGGATATTTACCCCTTATCAGGTGTATCTTCTCCCATTTAGCAGTCTGTCTTTTCATTTTGTCCGTGGTTTCCTTTGCTGTGCAAAAACTTTTTAGTTTGATGTAGTCCCATCTGTTTATTTTTTCTTTTGTTTTCCTTGCTCAAGATATATCAGAAAAAAATATTACTAAGAACAATTTCAGAGTTCACTGCCCCTGTTTTCTTCTAGAAGTTTTATGGTTTTAGACCATACATTTTTTGTCTTTAATCTATGTTGAATTTATTCTTGTATATAGTGTAAGAAGGTGGTCTAGTTTCTTTCTTTTATTTTCATGTGTCTGTCCAGTTTTCCCAGGATAATTTGTTGAATATACTGTCTTTACCCCATTGTATATTTTTGTCTCCTTTGCTATGGATTAATTGACTGTATGTAGGCATGGGTTGGTCTCTGGGCTCTCTATTCTGTTCCATTGATCTATGTGTGTTTTTATGCCAGTACTGTGCTGTTTTGATTAAGATAGCCTTGCAGTGTAGTTCAGGTAGTGTAATCCTTACAGCTTCGTTCTCCAGGCCCCTGACCTGTGACCTGTCCACAGCCTGATGCCGCGTAGGGCCTCTCCTGAAGGAGCCCCTCCCGATAGTAGGCTGTGCTGTCCCATCGTGCCACCTCCCATGGCTCACCTTGTCCATCCCACTCTGCACATTGGTTCTTCCTAGTCTTTACTCATCTCTGTAAAATAAACCCCTTTGAGACACTTCATATCTCACAGTGGAGCATCCTCATTATTGCAATGTCCCCCCACCACCATCGCAACTGTCCCTTTTCCCCTTTTGTAATAATCCTTTAAAATAAAGTCTCCTTGCCACTGTCCAGAGTTTGTTTTTATTTGACACGATTGACTGATGAGAGTTTGTCTTTACGTAAGCATATTCATACCTTCTGAGTATTGAATAAAGCGCTCAGGAGCCTCAATAAATTCTAATCATTTATTTCCTGAATTCAAAGCATTGATCCATTTACCTATAAGACCTCTAGTTTACCTCTAGTTTACTTGAGTCTAGGTGGGTTTATCCTCAGGCCTGGAGATTCTCTGTTTGTCTTATGCCTTTTTCTTCTGTCCCTCTGATGCATTGTAAAGTCACAGTCCAGGGGCCTTGGGAGGCTGGGGGAGACAATGTCTGGTTTTCAGGTTCTTGCTTGGACTCCCCAGATGAGGGGCTACAGGCTCCTCCTCCTCTACCCTCACACCTCCTAGAGTCTCAGGCTCTGCCCTTTCAATGCATTACTTACACCAGTGGTCCTCAACCAGTGGCAATTTGCTCTGCAGGGGACCTTTGGGAATGCTGGGAGACATGTTTGGTTGTCATAACTGGGGAAGTGGTAACTGGCATCTAGTGGGTAGGAGCCAGGGGTGCTGCTAAACATCCCACAGTGTGCAGGACAATGCTTCGCATCAAAGAGTCATGCAGCCCCAAATGCCAATAGTGTGAAGGTTGAGAAATGCTGATTTACATGAACATTACTGATCCTAACAAATTTAATCAAAGACCATGTAATTACTCAAAACCTGACAGTGGGTCAGCAAAACCTATCTAAGGGATATATCTATCTTCCTCCAATTACACTGTGACTATTTTTCCTTTGAGGTCTTGGAGAAAAAAGGATAAAAGATTTGACAACAAAAATTTATTGATTTGTTTGCAACATTCAGTACAACACATATAACTTCATCACATGGTTACAATCCAATATTTGTGCTTTGTAGGATACGTAAACAATCATTAGAGCACAACAAAAGTACACACGATATTCTGAGATTGTTTAAAAATAAATAGATCCTTTTCATTTAATAGCACAAAGAATTTGCAGCTTGAGATGATGAATAAATTTTAAAATTTGACAGTTGATTAAAGTGTCAAATTCCGTGAATAACATAGATTTGGACTAGTTATACAATAAGTGCCTAAGAGTAGTGGGATGGATTTGTGGGGTGGATGGTAGGAAGGGAAGTGTGGCTTACAATGAAACTTTCTTGACACATCAGGCCAGTATTACTGGGGCCTTTCCTGGTGTGGGGCTTTGTTCCCATTTAAAATTACTTCACCATCTCTAAAAATAGTGTAAAAGCATAGTATTTCAGGAAATCTTTAATAAACACCTTCTTTGATCAAGAAAATAAAAACCAGTGTAGCTCATTTAGTTGAAAAGAAAGGAGACTTATTAGGGAGAAGTTAGCTGCTCTCATTTTCCAAAAGACTAAATCTCTATTACTAAAATACTTAAATATAATAAGATTTTCTTTTCCCCAAATTAAACAACAATATCTTTGGATCCAGAAGAGTGTATGGTCCTAACTGGTTATGTCAAATCCTGCATCTGTCAGTATGAATGCCATCCAAGTAGCAGGTCGGCCATAAGGGGACCAGCACATTTATAATGAAACCACTGAGCTCAAGTATCAATATATGTGACTTAAGACAACAATCTCTTCAGATTTTATGGCTCTCTAAGATAATCCAATATATTATTTAAGATAATCTCTTCACAATTTAATACAATAATAAAATGAAAGTTTATATTTTATATAATTTAACACACAGGCAGATTTTATCTCAAAAGACTTTCCTAAGTTTTGGGGGGAAAGCTTGCCCTTAGGGCAGTGGTCGGCAAGCTGCGGTTCACGAGCCGCGGTTTGCCACTCTGTTGACTAATGAGTTTGCCAACCACTGGGGTAGGGGCTTAATCACAAGGAACAACAACAGCCTGTAATTACTGGAATCGAGAGTCTAGCTCAGTGGTCAGCAAACTCATTAGTCAACAGAGTGGCAAACCACGGCTCGCGAGCCGCAGTTTGCCGATCACTGCTTAGGGTAAGAATTTCGTAACCATGTTAACCACCTAATATAGAGATGGAAACAAGACAATCTTTGATCTTAGCTGAACACCAAGAGTTTTCTGTTCAGTTAGGAATGCAGGTATTGTTGAGGAGTGCAGAATAGTTATCAGTGGGTTGCAGTAAATAAATAAAATCACCTCAGTAGAAGACATTGATGATACTCTTACATTTCTATTAACATCCACTGATAATAGTCTGAAAATGGAAATTTTTTATATCAAAGTTCTGGAAATTTCCCACTCATATTTTGTGTTCACCTGGGCTAACACCCCTGTAATCTGCTCAAAAAAGTAACGTAAAGGATACCGCATAGTTTACAAAATTATTTTGACCAGTGACTTTGTTTTCAGTTGATCCGCATAATTGGAAACATTACACATTTTATCTTATATTATAAAAATATGCAACAGCAGCTTTCTTAGAGATTGGGGCTAGTTATAAGCTTTTAAAAAATTTATTTTCTTTTTGTTAATCCTCACCCGAGAATATTTTTTCATTGATTCTTAGAGAGAGTGGACGGGAGGGGATGAGACAGAAAGAGAGTAACATCCATTGGTTGCTTTCTGCATGCTCCCCAACTGGGAACGAGCCTGCAACCCAGGTATGTGCCCTCAATCGGAATCCAACCTGGGACCCTTCAGTCTGAGGGCCCACGCTCTATCCACTGAGCCAAACCGACTAGAGCTATAAGCTTGTAATTTCAGTCCTTGTAAAGTTTCAGTTTTCCAGCCACTCTCATACAAACTCTTTTGAACTCACCCAGAGTTGTATTGATTTGTACAGATCTATATTTTGCTTTTCCTCTGATGGGCAGTAGCCTTGAACAGCAGATTTTTTATAGCTCTGCTAATGGGATGCAACGTTTGAGAAAGTTTAGAGCATTTAGAACAAGTCACTATAATCTAAAGTGAAATAAAGAAAAGGAATACTGTACAGGCTGCCTTATCCCAGTCCCAACAGCCAATCAAAGAGACTCGGGGCCCCATCTTTCTGCTCCTCGTGCTGTTTGCAGTACTGAACAACGGCGTGGAAGATGTCCCCCACTTTCCAGGACTTCTGGTGAACCAGCCGCACGACATCTAGAAACTAGAGTAAAGCACTGAATTAGAACTCACAAAGCACAGCGGATCCTCCAAGTCCATCTCTTTCAACCATTCCTCCAAAGCCAACAGTTCTGCAGGCTGGTTTTGAAAATCTCTGGTGCCATGATTCTATCTTCCAGAACAGTTTATTTTCATTCTAGACAGTTCAGTTCATTGGAGTGTTCTTTCAACTGAACTGGAATTTTCCTTGCAGCAGCTGCTATTCATTGATTGAGAGAGACTAGATAGGAATCTTTCAAGAGTCTGTCTTTTAAACACTTAAATGGTTTCCTCTGGTCTGCTTTTCTCTGGAATAGACTTTCTCTGACAGTACTGTATAGTAAGGTTCCCAATCCTTTCTATTTGTGTCACAAATGATCTCTCATTGGATGTATACATTTAGGCCCAGTAAATCAAGTGCTAAACTTTTGCATGGGGTCTTCTACTGGCTCTTCATTCCATCTTGGAAATTCACCTCTGCCATCATCAAACACTAAGCAAGAGAGGCTGGCTTTTCATTGAAGCAGGAAAAGGAAAGCTTGAGGAAACATCCTAGATTTATCACCTTATTATTGCTACTAACTTCAATTGACCACAATTTAGAAAGCTTCCGAGTACAGATAAATTGTGAGCTGAAGTGTTGGAAGATGGGGAAATGGTTATAGATCATTGCCTTCATGTTACTTCGGGATGGAGCCCAACCTGAAGACCTTCCAAACTCCTTAGTAAGATACTTTTTTAAAAAAGTAACAATTATTAAAAGCCCAGACCTCTAGGAAGTACTTTTATGTGTGTAATCTCATTCAGTTCTGTCAACAACCCTATGAAGTAGGCACTGACAGATGAAAAAACCGAGGGCCTGAGAGATGAAAAATTGGTAGTACAAAGCATGGTTTTCTAGCATGCCAGTCCAGTAAAGTTTCTACTCCAGCACCTGGCTACATTTTGGTGGTAGGAGAATACGGCATTGATATTTATTTGGAGCACTGGGAGAAAGGACTGGCTGGGGTTTTATGAAGAAAAATGACCTATTAAGAAGATGAAAGAATATATGCACCCCTATGCTCATTGCAGCTTTATTTATAATAGCTAAGATCTGGAAATAGCCCAAGAGCCCATCAGTAGATGAGTGGATAAAAAGCTGTGGTACATTTACACAATCGAATACTACTGGGTCATAAAAAAGAAGGAAATCTTAACCTTTGCAACAGCCTGGATAGACCTGGAGAGCATTATGCTAAGTGAAATGAGCTAGTCAGAGGAAGACAATGCCATATGATTTCACTTATACACTGAGTGGCCAGATTATTATGATCTCTGATGCATAATAATCTGGCCACTCAGTGTATATCCTATATAATAATCCTATATAATAAAAGGCTAATATGCAAATTATCCCCTCAACCAGGAGTTCGACCAGCAGGCAGGCCAGCCAACAGCCCATGTCCCCTCCCCCTGGCCAGGCTGGCCGGACCTCACCCATGCACCAATTCATGCACCATATATATACACACACACACATACACATACATATATACTGAGTGGCCAGATTATTATGCATTCAAAGATCATAATAATCTGGTCACTCAGTGTATGTCTAATCTACTAACAAACAAAATAGTAACAGACTTATGGATACAGAGAACATATTGACAGCTGTCAGAAGGGAGGGGTGGAGGAGCTGGGGGGGAAAGGGGAAAGGATTAAGCAAAAAACAAACAAATAACAAAACAAAAACCAAACTCCTAGGCACAGACAACAGTATGGTGATTACCAGAGGGAAAGGGGTGGATGTAGAAGAGGGTAAGGAGGGGTGGGGATAAATGGTGAATGAAAGATACTTGACTTTGGGTGTCAAACACACAATACAGTATACAAATGATGTATAATAGAATTGTACACCTGAAACCTATATGATATTATTAACCAGTCACCCCAATCAATTCAATAAAAAGAAAAAAGAAGATGAGGATTGTAGTTTAGTTACTATTTCTTCAATATTTCTTTCTAGGATTTTTTGCTCTGCTCTCTTTGTGTTTGCTCAGATTTTTAAGACCAACCAGAAACTGAAATGCTAATTTCTATCTGTCTTTTTCCTTCTTTTCAGCTTGAATTTGTTAATTCATTTCAATTACTGAGCAGTCATCTTCTAAAGAGTTCCTATTAAATTATGTTTCTTCTTGCAGCTGTGATGGCACCAACTATTTGCACAGTTATAGAAATCAGTGCTTTATTGTACTCACTTGCCTTGTGTTGGCTTAATCAGAATAAAGCAATTTTCTAGGCTGGAAAATGAAATACTTAACTTTCAATGCATGGAAACATAAACATTATCTCAAAGAGTTTCAGGATAACATAAAAAGGGAGACAGATGGGAGGCCAATGGCAACTATGTTATAGATAGTAATCCCACAGAGAAGAATAGCATCTTAGCCATCTTTTAATATCTTGTGTCTGTACTTAATAGATATTCAGTAAATATTCGCTGATTGACAGGAGGTATGAATGTTCAAATGAAGTCAAACACTTTCAAAATAATCAAGAAGACTATTTGGAATATGGAGTGACATTCAGAATCATTACAGGTGAACCTTGTCTAAGTATTTATTCTTGAGTTTTATGTAATGTATTTGCACAGATATAATTAAAAAGAAACATGCATATCTTGGGGCTGCTTACTCAATAGTTTTATATTGATAGGATACGTATAGAAAATGATTGGAGGCCATGGATCTAGGCAATGGCTGGACAGAGCCTAGATTAAGGCAAAAGTAGTGGGCAAGGAGCAAAATAAAAGCTGGTCATGATGCATGCCTCCTATGGCTCAGCGACCGAGAGCTAGCATTGTGGGGGTGGATACCCAGTACCTTTCTTCACTGTTAAACCTTTCCCAGAAGGCTCTCTGCCACAGACCTTTCTAGAAGCCAAATGTCAGCTTCTTGCCATCTATTTTGGGACCTGCTAAAGGAGGGTCTCTCCATGTGGTGATGCCCACAGGATGATGCTGACTGACCCAAAGTTGTCAAAATGCTCCACTAGCAAGGCCACTGTGCCAGTAATCTGTAGAATAGTCACAGGCTAGAATCTGTCTCATGATTTCTAAATCTAGGCCAATATTCCAATAATACAGCTTTTAAAAAGGATCTGGTCCCACTAAATATATCCTGCCGGGAGGCAGTGATGACTTAATCCCAGACATCAAGACCTTGAAACATCTGCAGGGTTGATGAGCAGAAAGGTCTTACACTTTCTTTTCTTCCTTCACTTAGAAAACTTCTAGCTAAAAATGAAGCTTTTTTGGTGAAGAAGCATTTCCAGCTCATTACCATAGCCTTTTAAAAGTAGCAGCTGGTCCTAGATATTTTATTGTGCCTGTCAATGTTATTGCCTTGGTAACTTCATAATCAGTTTTCATAGGTCAAGGATCTGGGCTTTCCTTTCCAATTAATTGAAAAAATAAAAGTCAAAATTGTTCTTTTCCTGCCATTTCAGAATCATTAATAATTAGATTCCCTTCATTTATGTCATAGCTGGCATTTCTTGAGCCAATGTGTTGTCTTAGGAAACTAGAAGAATTTACATTCTGTGATGGTATATCATTGGTAGACACATTTGAAGAGAAGTATCACATGGCAGGTGGTTTTTATATTCTCCGGTGCATTTACTAAATTAGAATGTTTACCTAATCACATGGTGGAATCTATGGGAGCTGTTGCAAACGGTGTCAGGTTGCTTCTTTGAAAACAGTCAACATAGACTTCTGAAAGCAGCTACCTTCGTTGGCTCTAAGTCAGGATTCCATTTCAGTAAGCACAAGTGAGCCGGTCTTCACCTTGCTCCTGCAATTATGTCCCGTATAGCCGTGGTTCTCAGCCTTGACTGCACACTCAGGGACCATCAGGGACCTTCTGGAAAACCCCAATGCCTCTACAAGCTCCCCAGGTGATTCTATTACACACTGAGTTTGAGAACCATGACGAAAGGATTCAATTCAAGAACATTTTTTACATTTATAAGCCAAGAGACATTATCTATTATGGACTGAATATATCCATGTGTTAAAATCCTAACCCCCCAGTGTGATAGTATTGGGAGGTGGGGCCTTAGGGACATAAATAGGTTTAGATAAGGTCTTAGGAGTATGGGACTCCCATGGTAGGATTCATGCCCTTATAAGATGACGAAGAAACACCAGAGCCTTCTCTCTCTGCTGTGTGAGGACATAGCTAGGAAGAGGGTCTTCCCCAGCAACTGAATCTGCTGGTACCTTGAACTTGGACTTCCCAGCCTCTAAACTGTGAGAAATAAAGTCTGTTGTCTAAGCCACTCAGTCTATGGTATTTTAAAGCAGCCCAAGCTGACTAAGGCTGTATCCATTTCTTCCTTGTTTTCCCTTCCTTTGCTATGTACTTCTTCAAACTGAGACTTTAAGGGTAGTGTTTTTGAGAAGTCAGTCAATATCATCAACATTTTCTCTGTTATTCTCCTTCCACCACTTTGTATATAAAATGAAACAAGCAATTAGAGTTGAAGCTCCTCCTTTTCTGACCCCTACTTTCCTAGGAAGGTAAGCATACATGTTTCCTCCCTTTCCTCTGTTCTATGCACTGCTTCCAAGAAAAGAAAATAATCTCAAAGTAGGCTTAATAATGAGAAAGGCACTTGGTTTACTGTGAGGCTGGTCATTAACTCACTCCAGCTCACAGGGGCTCATTGCCTTTAAACAGAAGAAAAAGAGCAAGCGATCAATGATGCTTTGGATCCAAAAAGCAAAACTATTAGTCAGTTGGTGTTATTTTTTTTTAACCACTCGCTTTCGTGATTCTTTTTTCTGTCTTAAATAAAGTGGATTCAGTTGAACTGATGTCAAAGCCATTGTGAATTACATTTACAAACTGTTTTAGATCATCAGGTGTTAAGGTTCTCAGCAATCTTTGCCTTGGAAGTTAGCATACTTAAAAACCACCTCAAATTCAGCCTCTTCTTCAGGGTATTTCCTATGAAAGATGGTCTCAAACTCTAGTGGTCATGGGAATCACTGCAGGAAGTCGTTAAAAATGCATATTTTTGGGCCCCACTCTTAGAAGGAGCCTAGAAATGTGAATTGTAAATAAATGTCTTAGGTCCATGGTCGGCAAACTGTGGCTCGCGAGCCACATGCAGCTCTTTGGCACCTTGAGTGTGGCTCTTCCACAAAATACCACGGCCTAGGCGAGTCTATTTTGAAGAAGTGGCGTTAGAAGAAGTTTAAGTTTAAAAAATTTGGCTCTCAAAAGAAATTCCAATCGTTGTACTGTTGATATTTGGCTCTGTTGACTAATGAGTTTGCTGACCACTGTATTCAGTACATTTGACTCACGGTGTAAAATTTACTATTTCAGTGTGTTTCGTGTCTCCGTTGTCCAGAATAATTTTCCTTAATAGTTCAAGGGTGCTCTTTACAACCTGAGCCTCTTTTGTCCTTCCTACCGTGGGTCCTTCTGGAGCGAGAATGCAAATCCCAAGAGGGCAGGACATTTTGTCTCTTTTGTTCTCTGTATCCTTAGAACCTAAAACAGTGCTCAATGAATGTTTAATGAATATTTTGAATCTACGACTGTTGTTTTTTTGTTAATCCTCACCCAAGGATATTTTTTCCATTGATTTTTTTTTCTTAGAGAGAATGGAAGGGAAGGAGGAAGAGAGAGAGAGAGAAACTTTGATGTGAGAGAGACACATTGACTGGTTGCTTCCCCCATGTGCCTGGGTAGGGGATCAAACCTGCAACCCAGGCACATGCCCTTGACAAGGAATTGAACCCATGACCATTTGGTACACAGGCCAGTGCTCTAACTACTTAGCCACACAGTCCACGTTGAATGTATGACATTTAGTTAGAGTTAGCATTTTAATAAATGTACAAAACACAATGAAAGTTTGAAAATGAAGAAATCATTTATCAGAGAGGAGTCACAGTACATTGGGCATCCAGAATATTTGGAATTTAGCTTTTAAGTTGAAATATGGCTGGAATTAGTTTCAAGCTGGATTTAAATGCTCCCCAACTCCAAGGTCAATGGTGGAAAACATAAGCCGCTTCAGTGTTTAATCGTGATCTCCTCTGCCCCTTTAGTCTATGTCTGTATTTTCACAAGGCAGGAGGATAAAGTTGGAAATAACGTAAGGGAGATATGTTAGCTAAATTAATTTATCTAAAACAAGTCAAAATTCACACAAATAGGGACTAAGCTTCATTGATATCCACACACAGAACACGATACCTTTTCAATCCTGTTTTCCTGAGATTTCTTAAAGTAGATGGTCGGGATCCCGAGCTCAGAGGCAGCGATCCACTGCAGAATGGCGCGAAGCTCAGCATCAGGACACTCTGGCTCCAGGTCAAAGTTGATCACCAGCATGCTCCCCTGGCGGCTGGCGGCTCCCACAGGTGCTCCAGAGGCACATTCTGAACACAGACAACCACACAGCCTCATTTCATTTTCCACAGGGAGATTGCGGGCCAATTGTGTGTCAAAATTATGGGAGCATGGCTTACCCTCTCTGCTTTCTGACTGTCCTTTAAGAATCTCCTTTTCTTCTATTAATTCACTTTGGGAGAAAACAACAGTATACGATTGGTAATGGTTAGGAAGAGTAAGCTGTGCATGGAAGATGAGGCGATGGGTTTTACTGATCTAAAAGCTTCTGAAGTTTTATTCTATGTTTATCATTTTTATAGACTGAAGTGATACTAGAAAAGTACTAATTGTGGCTATTATGTAGGACTATTGAGTCTTCAATAAATACCCTGCCCTTAAAAAATGAAAAGGCCAGAGAAACTGCATGGTTCTGGTGGGGAAAATTAGTCTGGGAGACTCTGAGAGAGGCATCCTCCATTAACCTTCAGAGGCTCAAACAGTCCAGGAGAGATGATGTTAACTATTTCTGATTGGTGGATTTATCTGTCTTCTTTATTTTACCTGTCATTTAAAGCATCACATGCCTCTATCTTGACACAATGATTTTTTTTCTACACTATGATACCAACATAAATTTGCATTTTAGTCTAGGAAAATATTTTTTCCACATGATTATAGTTTTTTAATCCAAAATAAGGAAAAAGACAATCAATGAACTGTAGAACTTAAATTGTACAAAATATCTCAATTAGTTGACACTTTTCCTTTTTATCAGGAGAGTGTAGTAAGCTGAAGGTGGTTTAGAATTAGATTCATGACTGAAGTATTTCTTACAGACATCCTATATAATAAAAGCCTAATATACTAAATGTCCAACCATTCGTTTGACCATTTGACCAGTCGCTATGATGTGCACTGACCACCAGGGGGCAGATGCTCCCACTGGTAGGTTAGCTTGCTGCTGGGGTCTGGCCAAGGGACCCCACTGGTGCACGAATCTGTGCACTGGGCCTCTTGTATTAAATATTTGAGGTGTTTTTGTATAGTGAGTACTTATATTATTAGGGAGCCGTGAATATAATGCTTCCAAAATGAGAACATATGGCCCAATAGTTAAAAGGAATTAACCATTTTTGGGAAGCCCATGATTGTCCTACATTTTTTTCCTGTCTTAAATATGTTTTCTTTTTATGAGAGAAGATTCCCTCTTACATTTTATATTATTGCTAAGATCTGGCTGACAAACTTCATTTTATTCCTAAAGTTGAGAGATTTTTGTTGTTCTTACATTCACACCTAATAATTACATAGAAGGATGTTCAATTTCCTCAGGGTTTAGATTTGTCAGATCTCTATGTGAGTGACATTAAGTGAAATGACAGATGGTAGGTACAGTTTCTGCTCTTACAGAGCTGAATGATGCTGCTATGGGTGGTGGTGGGCTTGGTTTTCCCTGAATTCATACAGTCTGTGGGATTGGAGGCTCATACCACAGAGAAAGATAGGAAAGGTAGCTAAACAGATATTTCCTAAAAGAGGAAAGTAAATTTGTCCTCAAATAGTTACTTTTATTTGTTTTGTTTTTTGGTTCTCCTTTTAGAAAACAAACAGAAGATAATATGGATGTTCATCTCTCATGAATCATGGCCTTGGGGAACAAGAGAGAATGCATTGCCACTTTCAGTCACTAAGGAGTACTCCTACAGGCAGGATACTTGATTAGATAGGAAAGCAAAAATGATTTAGCTATACGGAGTAGTTGAGCAAATAGCTCAGATGAGAGAGCAATTTTTTCCCTATACTTTACTTACATGTTTTTTGGAAATTTCAGAAATATTCAAATAACAAGCTAAGTCATCATGATAAAAAATAGATTGTAACTCAGTTTTCCAGAAGCATCACAATTCAGGATGTAGTTCTGATCTCATGTTGCTCTCCTTATATTCTCTTAGCGCTTTTCCCCCTTGCTGTTTTAGAAGGTCCCATGGTGTAGGGGGCAGAGTTACTGTGTGGGAATGAAACATCTTCAATATGGCACCATTTGGTGTTAGGCAAAACACTTAGTACTGACAATCACAGGTGTCTACAAGTAAAGGAAAAGCCATCACACTTGGTTGGCATCACATGTTGGTTGGCATGGTACAATTTAAATGGAATTTTTGCTTCTCGGTGTCCAGTTAGGTAAAATGACATATACTTTTAATTGTATGGATGAGCTTGATTTGAAATGATTAGGTCATAGAGGACAGATTTGAAATCTAGAAAGGAAGTGATGGTAGGCTAGGGCTATTCTAGGCTTGAGTTCTTGCTCCAGTGACATGTAACCACACATGCCTGGGAACCACGGCAGTACAGACATCATGAAGTCGGTGGTTGGGCACGACCTGAATGATCACAATGGATTGCCAGATGGAATTGGAGTGGCGGTCTCACCATCATTGCACCTCCGTGGCTACTTACTTAATCATGGGAGAAGATGGCATGCTTTCCTGATAAATGTCCAGGTCCATAATGCCAAGACTGCTAGTGGCACTACTGTTGCCATTGCTGACAAAGCAAAAGTTTACATATTAATGCCTGTCTCCACCACCTGGCCACACCTCTGACACCGATCATCTACCATTCTCACGGATTCTCCATTTAGTGCTCAGAAGAATATTGCTTTGTGTCTCCAGGACTCCTAAATTGACATTTATTTCTGACCAAATTAGGGAACACATAACAAAAGACATTTTTGGCTTAAGCCAACCACCATCAATGTTTTCTAATTTCTGCAATGGTGTTGCATGGGGTAGATCATACTTAGTAGGTGACAATCAGCATGAATTTTTTCTTCCTCATTCTAGTTATAGTGAAGATGTTCATCTATTAGCAAAAGACCCATAGAGACTAATATACTTCTGAGAATGCAGTTTCGGGGAGATACTGGAATGCTGATCTGCCTGCTTTTGACAGTGGGCACATATTCAGTGGAGTTTTCTGAGGGACATTCCACAGGATGTGCGCCCAGCTCATTTTTTTATTTTATTTTGGGGAACTGCAGAATGCACACGTACAAAGTTGAAGAATGCCAAGTTTTATAGCTCCTTTATCTTAAAATCCTTGAGAAGCAGCAATATCTGCTACCTTATGCATCATGGAGGAGGGACCATGTATTGCATCATTGTCATAGGTTGCACAATCAACATATGGTCAAGTTACTAGCCTGAAACTTATTTACTGAAACAGTGGAGTTGAGCTAATTTTTAGGTTCTGTCTGTACTTTCAAAGGGGAATGAATCTGATTTCACCAAACCTACTAAGTTTCCTCACACCTTTTCTGTTTTCCAATGTCATCTCTTCCAAGTAAGGTTTCCAAAGGGTGAGAGCTGGTGTGTTGTAAAGGGACAGACTTCCCTGGGGAGCACCATGAGTAACCAACTAGACTCCCTCCATTTCAAATTCCCATCTTGGGTTTTGCCTGGGGCACTGAATATATTCACTGATTGAAATCTGATGACTCAGACCTTGCACTGAAAGTAATTAACCCTGTCAACATCTGCTACATCCAAAGATCAAATTCTCTTGTTTGTTTTATTTTGTTTTTGTTTTTGTTGTTGTTGTTTTTTTTTTATCTCTACCTTGTTTTTTGAATTTTGTACAAGTTGCTCAACATCCGGAAATTTTCCTAAGTCTGGTTGACTGAACTACCAGAAATAAAACTTTCAAGGATCAAGACACCCAGATCTATCTGACTCCCCATATCAACTGGACTCTGGACAGTCTCCAATATCAAACAAGACTTCAGGCTGAAACATGGAGATTCTTTTCATTTTTTATCTCATAGAGGGATAGTTTTTAGTTTATATCTGCTGACTAGCTGGGGTTTAATCAGGTCAGACCTCTTATTAGATCCTCTCTAGTTTTTCCAGAGCAACAATAGAGGGCATGGCAGAGAAAACAGAGGAGCAGTCAGGCCAAACAACACAACAGTGTGGAAACACTTGCCTCATGTAAACCCAGCCTGGGTTGCATCTGAAATACAAATGAACCAGAAAGAAAGTATCAAACATACCAGGTGTAATAGCAGCTCTTTATTAAGAAACTAGAGGCCTGGTGCATGAAAATTCATGCACTGGAGGGGGTGTTCCTCAGCCCAGCCTGCCCCCTCTCACAGTCCGGGAGCCCTCAGGGGCAGGAGGCAACCTGGTGATCAGGGGAAGGTGCCCCCATCATACCTCTGCTGCTGCCACTGACAGCAGCACAAGCCTCTGCTGGCCCTGGTTACCTGAGCCTCCGGCGGCCCTGGGCGGCTGGGCAGCCGCCATCTGAGGCTTGCCTGTGCCTTGGGCGTCAGCTGGGCAGCTGCCATCCGAGGCTTGCCTGTGCCTCGGGCCAGCCCTAGATGGCTAGGCAGCTGACATCTGAGGCTTGCTTGTGCCTTGGGTGTCAGCTGGGCAGCCATCCAAGGCTTGCCTGCGCCTCGGGCCAGCCCTGAGTGGCTGGGGGGCTGAGGGTGGGTCCGGCCATACCGTGTGCCTGCTGCCCCCTGCCCCAGCTGGGCTGAAAGGACTGTGGGACTCTGGCGGGGCTGAGGGGACTGGGTGCCGCCATCTTGTGACTATGGGCACCACCATATTTGTGGTGGTGTGGCGGTCAATTTGCAGATTCCCTCTTTATTAGATAGGATTCACAGTTGTCATCACCGAATACATTAGCTGGGGTTTGCAGAAAAGGAAACACAGCTTATTCTTAACCTTGGCCAAGGTAATTGAAGCCATAATTGCATATTAAGATAACTCTCAGCACAAATCATGATAGGCAGGCAACCGGACCCAGTGGGAACTTTCTGTTTTTGCACTCTCTATTGGGACCCTTTGCAGAGAACCATTCAAAATGCATTTTTAAACATGTGTGGAGACCTGTTTCCCTGGGAAGTCAAGTGAAGAGCAGGTACCTCATGGATCGCTCACTGAACTGCAGAAAGCTACTTGTGTCGTCTGGGTTGTCCTCCTCATTGGCAAGCTGAGACCAGCTGTCTGTGCTCTCCCCACTGCTGACGGGAGGGTTGGGAACCACATCCGGGCCTCTGTTTTCTGTCGGGACTTCAGCCTCTGGTACGTCGCTGGCATCAAGGCTGTCACTGTATAGATGGTGGGATATTATTACCACGAGTGGGAGCATAAGACTGAACTTTTCATAGGACCTCTCTGGCTGCTGTTGAGCATGAATCTCTGCCATACTGAGCAGGATGTTCTTACACACAGGTGTGATCTTTCTTTAAGGTCAATACTTCTGCTGGTGCCCTAGGTCCCATATTTGTCTTTTCAGGATAACTCCCCATCAGCCTTTCCCATTTCTTAATTGGTTCTTTTTCTTTGAACTCCCTCCATTAATTTCAAAAACACCTGTAAGCACCTTGGTGTGCATATATATATGAATTATTTAGGGGCAGTGGTATTTGAAATGGAGATACCCAGAGCATCCTCCCCAGAGTTATGATTCAGTGTTTCTGCAGAGAGGTTGTATTATAAACAACCACCCCTGGTGATTCTAATGCAAGTGGTAGGTGGACCATGCTGGGAAAATTACCCACCCCAATATTTGATGGGGCTTTCTCTGCTGGAATCCTTTGAAACTTGTGCTTCAATCTCCAGAAATTTATTTTTGCCTTTGATAAGG